>NC_137113.1:36241418-36841418 GCF_949357685.1 Gobio gobio
TTCCCTAAAAGTAAGTCTGTTGAAATTCTATGTGCCTTGGAGGAGCTCCTCAACAGGTGGAAAGGCCTCCTAAATACAAGGGTATACAGTCGCCCCCCTCCCTGCATTTTGCAATTCCATCTCTAATCAAACACACCTGAATCAGCTAATCAAAGCCTTTTGGCCTTAGTCCAAAATGGCAGCTAGCTGTGTTGAAGTTAAACTCAAAATCATGAGGTAGTTGTCAATTTTCCAAAAACTCTCAATGAGTCAAATTGGCTGCTTCTATTATTATAGATTATACGCTATTATTATATCCCAATTCATTTTTAAACTGAAATTACTATTATTGTAATATTTTGTTGTCGCTGATTCAACAGGGTGCATATTTCCAGCCCTTTTCGCAGCACACTTAAGGTGTCTTGACCTCTTTAAAATCACTGCTGGCAGCGGTGGGATTCGAACCCACGCCCCCGAAGAGACTGGAGCCTAAATCCAGCGCCTTAGACCCCTCGGCTACGCAACCCCAATGTATCTCTTTTCGGGGGCCTTTTTTCTGCCCATTTTTCCAGAAAAAGAGAAAACTTTGGGTGCGGACCTTCATCGAGAGGCTCTGAAGCCTGTCGAGTGCGGCCAAGGAAAGCAAAAGAGGCTGGTTTTGGAAGAGACCCGGAGCATGCAGTGTCACTTCACCAGTCTTTTTGCACAGGCATAGCATCCACTAGAGCCTTCTAAAAGGCTGTCTTGGCAGCGGTGGGATTCGAACCCACGCCCCCGAAGAGACTGGAGCCTTAATCCAGCGCCTTAGACCGCTCGGCCACGCTACCTTGCAACATTGCTTTCCCTGGGCAGTTTTCGCCTACTTTTTTTAAATATCGCACTTCCCTAAAAGTAAGTCTGTTGAAATTCTACGTGCCTTGGAGGAGCTCCTCAACAGGTGGAAAGGCCTCCTAAATACAAGGGTATACAGTCGCCCCCCTCCCTGCATTTTGCAATTCCATCTCTAATCAAACACACCTGAATCAGCTAATCAAAGCTTTTTGGCCTTAGTCCAAAATGGCAGCTAGCTGTGTTGAAGTTAAACTCAAAATCATGAGGTAGTTGTCAATTTTCCAAAAACTCTCAATGAGTCAAATTGGCTGCTTCAATTATTATAGATTATACGCTATTATTATATCCCAATTCATTTTTAAACTGAAATTACTATTATTGTAATATTTTGTTGTCGCTGATTCAACAGGGTGCATATTTCCAGCCCTTTTCGCAGCACACTTAAGGTGTCTTGACCTCTTTAAAATCACTGCTGGCAGCGGTGGGATTCGAACCCACGCCCCCGAAGAGACTGGAGCCTAAATCCAGCGCCTTAGACCCCTCGGCCACGCTACCCCAATGTATCTCTTTTCGGGGGGGGTTTTTCTGCCCATTTTTCCAGAAAAAGAGAAAACTTTGGGTGCGGACCTTCATCGAGAGGCTCTGAAGCCTGTCGAGTGCGGCCAAGGAAAGCAAAAGTGGCTGGTTTTGGAAGAGACCCGGAGCATGCAGTGTCACTTCACCAGTCTTTTTGCACAGGCATAGCATCCACTAGAGCCTTCTAAAAGGCTGTCTTGGCAGCGGTGGGATTCGAACCCACGCCCCCGAAGAGACTGGAGCCTTAATCCAGCGCCTTAGACCGCTCGGCCACGCTACCTTGCAACATTGCTTTCCCTGGGCAGTTTTCGCCTACTTTTTTTAAATATCGCACTTCCCTAAAAGTAAGTCTGTTGAAATTCTATGTGCCTTGGAGGAGCTCCTCAACAGGTGGAAAGGCCTCCTAAATACAAGGGTACACAGTCGCCCCCCTCCCTGCAGATTGCAATTCCATCTCTAATCAAACACACCTGAATCAGCTAATCAAAGCCTTTTGGCCTTAGTCCAAAATGGCAGCTAGCTGTGTTGAAGTTAAACTCAAAATCATGAGGTAGTTGTCAATTTTCCAAAAACTCTCAATGAGTCAAATTGGCTGCTTCTATTATTATACATTATACGCTATTATTATATCCCAATTCATTTTTAAACTGAAATTACTATTATTGTAATATTTTGTTGTCGCTGATTCAACAGGGTGCATAATTCCAGCCCTTTTCGCAGGACACTTAAGGTGTCTTGACCTCTTTAAAATCACTGCTGGCAGCGGTGGGATTCGAACCCACGCCCCCGAAGAGACTGGAGCCTAAATCCAGCGCCTTAGACCCCTCGGCCACGCTACCCCAATGTATCTCTTTTCGGGGGCCTTTTTTAGGCCCATTTTTCCAGAAAAAGAGAAAACTTTGGGTGCGGACCTTCATCGAGAGGCTCTGAAGCCTGTCGAGTGCGGCCAAGGAAAGCAAAAGTGGCTGGTTTTGGAAGAGACCCGGAGCATGCAGTGTCACTTCACCAGTCTTTTTGCACAGGCATAGCATCCACTAGAGCCTTCTAAAAGGCTGTCTTGGCAGCGGTGGGATTCGAACCCACGCCCCCGAAGAGACTGGAGCCTTAATCCAGCGCCTTAGACCGCTCGGCCACGCTACCTTGCAACATTGCTTTCCCTGGGCAGTTTTCGCCTACTTTTTTTAAATATCGCACTTCCCTAAAAGTAAGTCTGTTGAAATTCTATGTGCCTTGGAGGAGCTCCTCAACAGGTGGAAAGGCCTCCTAAATACAAGGGTACACAGTCGCCCCCCTCCCTGCAGATTGCAATTCCATCTCTAATCAAACACACCTGAATCAGCTAATCAAAGCCTTTTGGCCTTAGTCCAAAATGGCAGCTAGCTGTGTTGAAGTTAAACTCAAAATCATGAGGTAGTTGTCAATTTTCCAAAAACTCTCAATGAGTCAAATTGGCTGCTTCTATTATTATACATTATACGCTATTATTATATCCCAATTCATTTTTAAACTGAAATTACTATTATTGTAATATTTTGTTGTCGCTGATTCAACAGGGTGCATAATTCCAGCCCTTTTCGCAGCACACTTAAGGTGTCTTGACCTCTTTAAAATCACTGCTGGCAGCGGTGGGATTCGAACCCACGCCCCCGAAGAGACTCGAGCCTAAATCCAGCGCCTTAGACCCCTCGGCCACGCTACCCCAATGTATCTCTTTTCGGGGGCCTTTTTTAGGCCCATTTTTCCAGAAAAAGAGAAAACTTTGGGTGCGGACCTTCATCGAGAGGCTCTGAAGCCTGTCGAGTGCGGCCAAGGAAAGCAAAAGTGGCTGGTTTTGGAAGAGACCCGGAGCATGCAGTGTCACTTCACCAGTCTTTTTGCACAGGCATAGCATCCACTAGAGCCTTCTAAAAGGCTGTCTTGGCAGCGGTGGGATTCGAACCCACGCCCCCGAAGAGACTGGAGCCTTAATCCAGCGCCTTAGACCGCTCGGCCACGCTACCTTGCAACATTGCTTTCCCTGGGCAGTTTTCGCCTACTTTTTTTAAATATCGCACTTCCCTAAAAGTAAGTCTGTTGAAATTCTATGTGCCTTGGAGGAGCTCCTCAACAGGTGGAAAGGCCTCCTAAATACAAGGGTATACAGTCGCCCCCCTCCCTGCATTTTGCAATTCCATCTCTAATCAAACACACCTGAATCAGCTAATCAAAGCCTTTTGGCCTTAGTCCAAAATGGCAGCTAGCTGTGTTGAAGTTAAACTCAAAATCATGAGGTAGTTGTCAATTTTCCAAAAACTCTCAATGAGTCAAATTGGCTGCTTCTATTATTATAGATTATACGCTATTATTATATCCCAATTCATTTTTAAACTGAAATTACTATTATTGTAATATTTTGTTGTCGCTGATTCAACAGGGTGCATATTTCCAGCCCTTTTCGCAGCACACTTAAGGTGTCTTGACCTCTTTAAAATCACTGCTGGCAGCGGTGGGATTCGAACCCACGCCCCCGAAGAGACTGGAGCCTAAATCCAGCGCCTTAGACCCCTCGGCTACGCAACCCCAATGTATCTCTTTTCGGGGGCCTTTTTTCTGCCCATTTTTCCAGAAAAAGAGAAAACTTTGGGTGCGGACCTTCATCGAGAGGCTCTGAAGCCTGTCGAGTGCGGCCAAGGAAAGCAAAAGAGGCTGGTTTTGGAAGAGACCCGGAGCATGCAGTGTCACTTCACCAGTCTTTTTGCACAGGCATAGCATCCACTAGAGCCTTCTAAAAGGCTGTCTTGGCAGCGGTGGGATTCGAACCCACGCCCCCGAAGAGACTGGAGCCTTAATCCAGCGCCTTAGACCGCTCGGCCACGCTACCTTGCAACATTGCTTTCCCTGGGCAGTTTTCGCCTACTTTTTTTAAATATCGCACTTCCCTAAAAGTAAGTCTGTTGAAATTCTACGTGCCTTGGAGGAGCTCCTCAACAGGTGGAAAGGCCTCCTAAATACAAGGGTATACAGTCGCCCCCCTCCCTGCATTTTGCAATTCCATCTCTAATCAAACACACCTGAATCAGCTAATCAAAGCTTTTTGGCCTTAGTCCAAAATGGCAGCTAGCTGTGTTGAAGTTAAACTCAAAATCATGAGGTAGTTGTCAATTTTCCAAAAACTCTCAATGAGTCAAATTGGCTGCTTCAATTATTATAGATTATACGCTATTATTATATCCCAATTCATTTTTAAACTGAAATTACTATTATTGTAATATTTTGTTGTCGCTGATTCAACAGGGTGCATATTTCCAGCCCTTTTCGCAGCACACTTAAGGTGTCTTGACCTCTTTAAAATCACTGCTGGCAGCGGTGGGATTCGAACCCACGCCCCCGAAGAGACTGGAGCCTAAATCCAGCGCCTTAGACCCCTCGGCCACGCTACCCCAATGTATCTCTTTTCGGGGGGGGTTTTTCTGCCCATTTTTCCAGAAAAAGAGAAAACTTTGGGTGCGGACCTTCATCGAGAGGCTCTGAAGCCTGTCGAGTGCGGCCAAGGAAAGCAAAAGTGGCTGGTTTTGGAAGAGACCCGGAGCATGCAGTGTCACTTCACCAGTCTTTTTGCACAGGCATAGCATCCACTAGAGCCTTCTAAAAGGCTGTCTTGGCAGCGGTGGGATTCGAACCCACGCCCCCGAAGAGACTGGAGCCTTAATCCAGCGCCTTAGACCGCTCGGCCACGCTACCTTGCAACATTGCTTTCCCTGGGCAGTTTTCGCCTACTTTTTTTAAATATCGCACTTCCCTAAAAGTAAGTCTGTTGAAATTCTATGTGCCTTGGAGGAGCTCCTCAACAGGTGGAAAGGCCTCCTAAATACAAGGGTACACAGTCGCCCCCCTCCCTGCAGATTGCAATTCCATCTCTAATCAAACACACCTGAATCAGCTAATCAAAGCCTTTTGGCCTTAGTCCAAAATGGCAGCTAGCTGTGTTGAAGTTAAACTCAAAATCATGAGGTAGTTGTCAATTTTCCAAAAACTCTCAATGAGTCAAATTGGCTGCTTCTATTATTATACATTATACGCTATTATTATATCCCAATTCATTTTTAAACTGAAATTACTATTATTGTAATATTTTGTTGTCGCTGATTCAACAGGGTGCATAATTCCAGCCCTTTTCGCAGGACACTTAAGGTGTCTTGACCTCTTTAAAATCACTGCTGGCAGCGGTGGGATTCGAACCCACGCCCCCGAAGAGACTGGAGCCTAAATCCAGCGCCTTAGACCCCTCGGCCACGCTACCCCAATGTATCTCTTTTCGGGGGCCTTTTTTAGGCCCATTTTTCCAGAAAAAGAGAAAACTTTGGGTGCGGACCTTCATCGAGAGGCTCTGAAGCCTGTCGAGTGCGGCCAAGGAAAGCAAAAGTGGCTGGTTTTGGAAGAGACCCGGAGCATGCAGTGTCACTTCACCAGTCTTTTTGCACAGGCATAGCATCCACTAGAGCCTTCTAAAAGGCTGTCTTGGCAGCGGTGGGATTCGAACCCACGCCCCCGAAGAGACTGGAGCCTTAATCCAGCGCCTTAGACCGCTCGGCCACGCTACCTTGCAACATTGCTTTCCCAGGGCAGTTTTCGCCTACTTTTTTTAAATATCGCACTTCCCTAAAAGTAAGTCTGTTGAAATTCTATGTGTCTTGGAGGAGCTCCTCAACAGGTGGAAAGGCCTCCTAAATACAAGGTTACACAGTCGCCCCCCTCCCTGCAGATTGCAATTCCATCTCTAATCAAACACACCTGAATCAGCTAATCAAAGCCTTTTGGCCTTAGTCCAAAATGGCAGCTAGCTGTGTTGAAGTTAAACTCAAAATCATGAGGTAGTTGTCAATTTTCCAAAAACTCTCAATGAGTCAAATTGGCTGCTTCTATTATTATACATTATACGCTATTATTATATCCCAATTCATTTTTAAACTGAAATTACTATTATTGTAATATTTTGTTGTCGCTGATTCAACAGGGTGCATAATTCCAGCCCTTTTCGCAGCACACTTAAGGTGTCTTGACCTCTTTAAAATCACTGCTGGCAGCGGTGGGATTCGAACCCACGCCCCCGAAGAGACTGGAGCCTAAATCCAGCGCCTTAGACCCCTCGGCCACGCTACCCCAATGTATCTCTTTTCGGGGGCCTTTTTTAGGCCCATTTTTCCAGAAAAAGAGAAAACTTTGGGTGCGGACCTTCATCGAGAGGCTCTGAAGCCTGTCGAGTGCGGCCAAGGAAAGCAAAAGTGGCTGGTTTTGGAAGAGACCCGGAGCATGCAGTGTCACTTCACCAGTCTTTTTGCACAGGCATAGCATCCACTAGAGCCTTCTAAAAGGCTGCCTTGGCAGCGGTGGGATTCGAACCCACGCCCCCGAAGAGACTGGAGCCTTAATCCAGCGCCTTAGACCGCTCGGCCACGCTACCTTGCAACATTGCTTTCCCTGGGCAGTTTTCGCCTACTTTTTTTAAATATCGCACTTCCCTAAAAGTAAGTCTGTTGAAATTCTATGTGCCTTGGAGGAGCTCCTCAACAGGTGGAAAGGCCTCCTAAATACAAGGGTACACAGTCGCCCCCCTCCCTGCAGATTGCAATTCCATCTCTAATCAAACACACCTGAATCAGCTAATCAAAGCCTTTTGGCCTTAGTCCAAAATGGCAGCTAGCTGTGTTGAAGTTAAACTCAAAATCATGAGGTAGTTGTCAATTTTCCAAAAACTCTCAATGAGTCAAATTGGCTGCTTCTATTATTATACATTATACGCTATTATTATATCCCAATTCATTTTTAAACTGAAATTACTATTATTGTAATATTTTGTTGTCGCTGATTCAACAGGGTGCATAATTCCAGCCCTTTTCGCAGGACACTTAAGGTGTCTTGACCTCTTTAAAATCACTGCTGGCAGCGGTGGGATTCAAACCCACGCCCCCGAAGAGACTGGAGCCTAAATCCAGCGCCTTAGACCCCTCGGCCACGCTACCCCAATGTATCTCTTTTCGGGGGCCTTTTTTAGGCCCATTTTTCCAGAAAAAGAGAAAACTTTGGGTGCGGACCTTCATCGAGAGGCTCTGAAGCCTGTCGAGTGCGGCCAAGGAAAGCAAAAGTGGCTGGTTTTGGAAGAGACCCGGAGCATGCGGTGTCACTTCACCAGTCTTTTTGCACAGGCATAGCATCCACTAGAGCCTTCTAAAAGGCTGTCTTGGCAGCGGTGGGATTCGAACCCACGCCCCCGAAGAGACTGGAGCCTTAATTCAGTGCCTTAGACCGCTCGGCCACGCTTCCTTGCAACAATGCTTTCCCTGGGCAGTTTTCGCCTACTTTTTTAAAATATCGCACTTCCCTAAAAGTAAGTCTGTTGAAATTCTACGTGCCTTGGAGGAGCTCCTCAACAGGTGGAAAGGCCTCCTAAATACAAGGGTATACAGTCGCCCCCCTCCCTGCATTTTGCAATTCCATCTCTAATCAAACACACCTGAATCAGCTAATCAAAGCCTTTTGGCCTTAGTCCAAAATGGCAGCTAGCTGTGTTGAAGTTAAACTCAAAATCATGAGGTAGTTGTCAATTTTCCAAAAACTCTCAATGAGTCAAATTGGCTGCTTCTATTATTATAGATTATACGCTATTATTATATCCCAATTCATTTTTAAACTGAAATTACTATTATTGTAATATTTTGTTGTCGCTGATTCAACAGGGTGCATATTTCCAGCCCTTTTCGCAGCACACTTAAGGTGTCTTGACCTCTTTAAAATCACTGCTGGCAGCGGTGGGATTCGAACCCACGCCCCCGAAGAGACTGGAGCCTAAATCCAGCGCCTTAGACCCCTCGGCCACGCTACCCCAATGTATCTCTTTTCGGGGGCCTTTTTTCTGCCCATTTTTCCAGAAAAAGAGAAAACTTTGGGTGCGGACCTTCATCGAGAGGCTCTGAAAGCCTGTCGAGTGCGGCCAAGGAAAGCAAAAGTGGCTGGTTTTGGAAGAGACCCGGAGCATGCAGTGTCACTTCACCAGTCTTTTTGCACAGGCATAGCATCCACTAGAGCCTTCTAAAAGGCTGTGTTGGCAGCGGTGGGATTCGAACCCACGCCCCCGAAGAGACTGGAGCCTTAATCCAGCGCCTTAGACCGCTCGGCCACGCTACCTTGCAACATTGCTTTCCCTGGGCAGTTTTCGCCTACTTTTTTTAAATATCGCACTTCCCTAAAAGTAAGTCTGTTGAAATTCTACGTGCCTTGGAGGAGCTCCTCAACAGGTGGAAAGGCCTCCTAAATACAAGGGTATACAGTCGCCCCCCTCCCTGCAGATTGCAATTCCATCTCTAATCAAACACACCTGAATCAGCTAATCAAAGCCTTTTGGCCTTAGTCCAAAATGGCAGCTAGCTGTGTTGAAGTTAAACTCAAAATCATGAGGTAGTTGTCAATTTTCCAAAAACTCTCAATGAGTCAAATTGGCTGCTTCTATTATTATAGATTATACGCTATTATTATATCCCAATTCATTTTTAAACTGAAATTACTATTATTGTAATATTTTGTTGTCGCTGATTCAACAGGGTGCATATTTCCAGCCCTTTTCGCAGCACACTTAAGGTGTCTTGACCTCTTTAAAATCACTGCTGGCAGCGGTGGGATTCGAACCCACGCCCCCGAAGAGACTGGAGCCTAAATCCAGCGCCTTAGACCCCTCGGCCACGCTACCCCAATGTATCTCTTTTCGGGGGCCTTTTTTAGGCCCATTTTTCCAGAAAAAGAGAAAACTTTGGGTGCGGACCTTCATCGAGAGGCTCTGAAGCCTGTCGAGTGCGGCCAAGGAAAGCAAAAGTGGCTGGTTTTGGAAGAGACCCGGAGCATGCAGTGTCACTTCACCAGTCTTTTTGCACAGGCATAGCATCCACTAGAGCCTTCTAAAAGGCTGTCTTGGCAGCGGTGGGATTCGAACCCACGCCCCCGAAGAGACTGGAGCCTTAATCCAGCGCCTTAGACCGCTCGGCCACGCTACCTTGCAACATTGCTTTCCCAGGGCAGTTTTCGCCTACTTTTTTTAAATATCGCACTTCCCTAAAAGTAAGTCTGTTGAAATTCTATGTGCCTTGGAGGAGCTCCTCAACAGGTGGAAAGGCCTCCTAAATACAAGGTTACACAGTCGCCCCCCTCCCTGCAGATTGCAATTCCATCTCTAATCAAACACACCTGAATCAGCTAATCAAAGCCTTTTGGCCTTAGTCCAAAATGGCAGCTAGCTGTGTTGAAGTTAAACTCAAAATCATGAGGTAGTTGTCAATTTTCCAAAAACTCTCAATGAGTCAAATTGGCTGCTTCTATTATTATACATTATACGCTATTATTATATCCCAATTCATTTTTAAACTGAAATTACTATTATTGTAATATTTTGTTGTCGCTGATTCAACAGGGTGCATAATTCCAGCCCTTTTCGCAGCACACTTAAGGTGTCTTGACCTCTTTAAAATCACTGCTGGCAGCGGTGGGATTCGAACCCACGCCCCCGAAGAGACTGGAGCCTAAATCCAGCGCCTTAGACCCCTCGGCCACGCTACCCCAATGTATCTCTTTTCGGGGGCCTTTTTTAGGCCCATTTTTCCAGAAAAAGAGAAAACTTTGGGTGCGGACCTTCATCGAGAGGCTCTGAAGCCTGTCGAGTGCGGCCAAGGAAAGCAAAAGTGGCTGGTTTTGGAAGAGACCCGGAGCATGCAGTGTCACTTCACCAGTCTTTTTGCACAGGCATAGCATCCACTAGAGCCTTCTAAAAGGCTGTCTTGGCAGCGGTGGGATTCGAACCCACGCCCCCGAAGAGACTGGAGCCTTAATCCAGCGCCTTAGACCGCTCGGCCACGCTACCTTGCAACATTGCTTTCCCTGGGCAGTTTTCGCCTACTTTTTTTAAATATCGCACTTCCCTAAAAGTAAGTCTGTTGAAATTCTATGTGCCTTGGAGGAGCTCCTCAACAGGTGGAAAGGCCTCCTAAATACAAGGGTACACAGTCGCCCCCCTCCCTGCAGATTGCAATTCCATCTCTAATCAAACACACCTGAATCAGCTAATCAAAGCCTTTTGGCCTTAGTCCAAAATGGCAGCTAGCTGTTGTAGGGTTTTAGGGTTACATATTATATTTAAATCAAAAATTAGCTCAATAGGGAATTGTGGGTATTAATATTTAGGGATTTATGATCAATCATAAAGGGTTATAATCTAATCACCAATCTCCAAAATCACCCAAAATGGGAATACCTCACCTTGGTATTTATGCAATATAATATATATATATATATATGGTTAACAACAATTTATTGTAATTAACTACAGATATATCTATATTAAATAATCACAGAATAACCTCAAGGGAGTTGATTCAAAATTCCTCTCCGTTCCGTTTAAAGGACGAGTGGAGACTCCTTATCCACTCACCAGGTCTATTCTTCCTACCCAATTTTCGGGAAGCTTATCCCTCTGGCCACAAAGGACAAACTTTCCGAGTTATGGTATTAATTAAAGCATTCAACGATGCTTATAAGAGCTCGTAGCTTAGATCTGACATTAAAGGGACTCGTGTTCCGTGAGCAAACAATGACAATCAAAACGTGGATATCATGGTTTTAATGAAGACTAATACTACGATTACATATGACTAAATAAAGAATACATGTATTTACAGAATAGTGGAAAGTAAAGCGGAGGATGGAAAGGATAGAAATAGAGGAAGGGCAGAGGAGAAGGGAAAGGAAGCAGGCTAGGATCGTGTCCGATCCGACACCTTCCCGAACCATTAGAGCCAGCAAGAACTATATCACCTTAAACAGGGGTACAATCTTAAAACGCATCTAAATTTCGGTAGAATTGATACTTGCATGGTTTCTTGGTGTTGTGTTAAGCAAGATGCGTGCGTTAGCGTTTCTCAGAGTTTCCGTGCGCTGACGCGCTCTCTCTGTTTGGTTCTTCCGGAGCTTCGTTGGTCCACGGGACTTTTAAAGGTGTTTGGGAAGGGAGCATCTTGAAAGAGAAAGTTCATCTCGTCCAGCTAGTTCCTCGGCGGAGCGCGTCGATCTTCAAAGGAAACATCAGCTTGGCTGGACCGCGCCGGCTCGCAGGTCGAAGCCCGCGAGCCGCGCTGATGAGATGGGAGGAAAAGGAAATTTGTCTCGTCGGGGTCCTTGGAAGTTGACTGAGCCCCGATATGCTTGTGTTGCTGTCTTTTGAGATCCATTAAACTACGCCCACTTTCCCGGCGGCAACCAATCGTTGGTGTGAATTTCAGGCGGGAGAGAGTTTCTTTGTTCTGACTTTATTACTCAATGGAATGTTCTTGCCGGGAGCCAGAATTAGTAAAGTTTCGCTCAAAAAGGGCTAAACCTACTAAAAGGTACATCTCATAATCATCTACTTTGCACCACTGACTGGGACAAAGAAAGAGAAACCTTTAGACATCAAACATGCCTGTGTTTAAATGCATGAAAGACAGTGTATCTCTTTTACAGAGCCATTTTGAGCATTTAGGATTAACATCACACACACATACAAATATATACTTTGTGGTCAACATACATATAACACAAGGGTCATCACATATTTCTGGGATGGTTAAATTAAAGGCTAATATGAAGAGGAATACTTGTGTGTGTGTGTGTGTGTGTCTGTGTGTGTGTGTGTGTCTGTCTGTGTGTGTGATAGGAATCTATTTGAAGTTCCTCACAAGGTGATAACGGCACGGCCTGCGTTGTCTCTGCTGGTCGTAAGGGTGATAGTGCGGCCATTTGGCCAGCCTCAACTGGCACCACTACACTCATTTATATGCTAATACTAATTCATAGGCAGAGCTGTGCAAAAGATCTGCATCTCTGGTGTTTCTCGAACGACCCACCACTTTGATCTCATGTCAAGAGCGACTCCAGACGCTACAGTCCCCCTTTGTCATGTGACGACGTCCGGTTGACCTCGTCGGATGACAGTTGTCGTTTTGATCGGATGGTAGTCGAGTGGGATCATGATGGTCAGATGGCAGGTGGATCATGGTGGTCGAGTGGCAGGTGGTTTCTAATCGTTCCAAGCCTTTGGTTCCTCAGGCTGAGGGTCCATCCTGATGAGGTTTGGCCTTGTCTCTGTCTTGGTACCTCCCTTCCGTGGGTTTCGTTTGAATCCCAGGAGGAGAGAGGCTGTGTTCTTGGTCATGGACTCTCGCATCTCGTGGACCCTCTTGACTAGGATGAAAGCCAGGCCCAGTGTCAGGGTGTGGCATGATGCTGTAGCAAGGTAAAGAGCTGTGTCGATGAGAGTGATGTCAATTGGCTAGGACCCCCTTTCTTAATCTTTAGTTCCAGTTCTGGATCTAGAGTGAAGTTGTGATTCTTGAAGAAGGATGGGGTTTCCAGCTCTGACCAGTACTCTTCACTTGGGAGGTATTACGATGCCAGATCATCAAGGTGGAGGATGGTACCCTTTGGTACGTGAATCCACACACTCTGGTCGTTTGTGTCCCCTGGAGTAATGGTCACTCCACGGCAGATAAGGCAGGCAGCAGCCAAGTTCAGGTCTCTGACCTTGTGCAACAGGTGTCGAGGCAGCAGGTGCCATGACGGTGCGTCACCTGTCATCCTGAAGTCCGTCTGTGTGGCGCAGGTTTCTGCTTGTGGTCTCAGGAAGTGGTAAGGGGTCTATGTGGCCTGAAGAGGGTTTCAGACTGACCTAGTGCTGGTGACAGGAGGGAAGCAGGTAGTTGTTAGCCTCTCAGTCACGAGAAGTCCGAAGGATCGGAGTTCTGCTCTGCTTCTTGTAGCAGTGCTGTTGTGAGCTTGCCTGAGCTGTGTGTGGCAAGGAGTTGGAAGCTTGTCCTTTGCAGTCCTCATCTGGTGAGTCCTGTTTTCAGGGGCTATTTTGCTGGTGTCAGCAGCTCCTGTGACCCTGAGATAGTAGTGTCCAGCTGTCCTTGTGCCGCCTCCGCTTGACAGCTGCGTGAAGGGTTTGGCAGAGGGCGTTGTTGTCGACGGCTGTGGGACATCCTGTGGTGTGCGCAGGGTGGACGCGCTGTCTTCCGTGGCTCCGCCCAGTGGCTTGTCTGGTACTTGGCGTTTGCCATAGTGACAGTTCTGCATGTGTTTGATCTGTCCAGCTGCTCTCATGGTTCAACAGCTGTCTGAGCCACTTCAGGTGTAGTTTGTCAATGTGCTGGTGAGTAGTGTAAGTTCTGACAAAACTAGAGTCTCTTGTTTGATGCAGCAGGGTCGTCTGACACCCAGTCACAAGTTCCAAAGTAGACACATGAGTTGATTCATGCGGGGTGGCTCTGATGGTCATGAGCACCAATGGACGTTTCACATCCCAGTCTTTCTGGTTGGCAGACACATACTTTCTCAGCATGCTGGCCCCAGCTCAATTGGTTCATTCAACTTGGTGTCGTTGGGTGCTCAAAGACATTCTACTCACTTGGAGAACTGGCATACAACTGTGAGGAAGTACTTGTGGTCCCTCGTCGATCTGGGAAGGGATCCCGTCCAGTCTATTTGAAGGTATGACCACGGGACTGTGACTCTTCTGCGTTGCAGGGGCTCTGGGGTTTGGGTTTGCCGGTTAGAATTGTCAGCAAACCAGACACTTCTCTGACATACTCTGACACGACTTGCTGCATGCCAGGCCAATATTTCACTTGCTTCTGTGTCTTGTGGCTCTGGTACCGTGGTGTCCGGCACATGGTGCGTTGTGGGCATACATTTAGCATTACCCCCCTTTTGACACTGTGGCATCACAAGCTTTAGCGCTGTGAGGGCGTCAGAGGCATACCCCAGAATGTTTGTTTTCTCACGCAGCATGTGTTTGCCGTCATGCGGTGGTCTGAGGCCTGTGGTAGCGGTGAAGTCAGACATCGTGACAGGGTGGTTGGAGGGGTCTGAGAGGTGGTTACTCATAGCTTTTATGGCAGTGTCAGAGGCTTGCATGTCAGCTGTGTCATTTATGGAAATTGTAGAGCCAGCGTAAGCGGCTGTGATGTTGGAATCGCCGCAGGAATAGTCAGTTTGCTGCGGGTTATTGCAGCGCCATCACGGGTGGTTGCGTGGGTGGGAGGTGACCATGGATTGCCGTGAAGTGTGCCAGTCTTGGCCAGGGAATCAGTTTGGTCATTCAAGTCTTTGTCAAGGCCGGGTTGCCTTGAGTGTCCTGTCACCTTTTCCCGGTGGACAGTCATGTCGTGTGTTCTTGTGATGTCATCACACGCGTCGAACAGGTGTTGGGCATGCTTCGTTTCGGAAGATGTTAAACTCGGCTGGTGAGTTGGCATAGCCGATTGGGCACCTGGTGAAAGTACGCTGTCGGTTGCAGAAGGTGAAAGACAGCTGGTGCTGCAGTATCCTGTTCGTTGATTAAAGTACAGACTCTTGGGATGGTCTGGCCTGGCAGGAGGTTTTCAGGCTTGGCAGGAACCACAGGGGGCTGTGATGTCAGTGGGGCTCACACTACCTCATTGGTAAAGTCCACATGAGCCTTGAGGCGAATCAAGGGGTCTGCTTCTATGTAGACGTTATGCAGTGGATCTTGAAGGACCAGGATGTGGTGTGTGAGGCACTGATCGTTCCATTTCAAGTTCAAAGTGCAGGTGCCCTTGACAGTTACCATGGTTGTTAGGCAGGAGTCCAACGGGCAGTGGGTGCACTTGCTTGCAGATGGAAGGTTGGATGTGTCTTTCATGAGGGCTTTGAACAGTGCTAGACTGATGGCTGAGTTGTCTGCCCATAGTGAGAGTATGATGTCTGTAGTTGTTACATCATTCAGCTGGAGGTCAGTCATGACCTTGGGGCAGTGAAAGTCAGAGTCTATGGTGAGTTGAAAAGTGCAGAGTAGCGAGCTTGGACTTTGCTCTGGTGCTGAGACAGTGTTCTCGCGGCGGGTTGCAAGATTTCTCGTGACCTCTGTGACCTGACAGTCTGGCTCAGGTGATCTGGGTGGCTGGAGAGGCAGAGGTTCTCGTACTTGAGCCCAAATCTTTAGCTGTATGAAGTCTAGTAGGGGCTCAAAACGATCTAGCAGATCTTTGCCGACGAGAAAGGGGTACGTGTCCATTGGTTAGATGTACACTGGGTGTACCAGACTCATTAGGCCCATCGTTAGCTGGATGGGAGCTATCTGTTCAAGTTGGATCTCATTTTGGCTGTATGACTGCACATTCAACTCACATTTTGGGATTTCAGAGTTCGATTGTTCAGGAAGTGCAGCTGTCAGCTAAGGGAGTTGAGCGACGCTGTCACTTGGTGATGAAGTCTCTGGATCTTTGGACTGTGGTTTGTGCGGTGCTTGGTTCCGTTGGAGAGCAGTCAGGAAGGACGTTGGGTGCCGGTCTTGGTCACAGTCGTAAGCTGTCTGGCCTGTCCTTCTTGTCTCCCTTGCGAGAAGTTCTTTCAGAATCCTCAGGATCTCTGCTGACTCAGATGAAGCTGCACCGTCTGGCTCTGGTGAGTGCTCAGACTTGGGTTCGTTTGGGGCGAGCCGTTCCGCCGCTGGCTGTTTGGGCTAGGGGTGCTGTCATTTCTGGGCTGTCGGCTGGCATCTCACGCGGCTCCACCTTTGGGTGGTTAGACAGACGTGGCTTGTCTCAGAGTCTTTCAGAGTGCTCGGACAGGTGCTTAAGACGGGCACCGTGCCAGTTGCGCTGCTCTCTGCTGGCTTGGAACGGTCTTGCCGGTTACAAAGTCTGTCACTGCGTTGTTGCAGGGCGCCCCCTGGAGCCAGCTCTGAACGGTGATCAGAGACAGGGTAAACCATTAGATTTCTCACAGTCTTTTCAGAAACAGTCTTTTTGGTCGGCAGTCCCGTAGCTGTTGGTAGTCCAGCTTTACGGTCTCATGTTGTAAGTGAAAGTTCATACCCTGCAGGGTTTGGGGTGAAAGTTGAGATGTTTCTGGCCAGCTTGTAGAGTTCTTGGGAAGCCATGATTCTCTGGATTGGCTCCCACCCCCTTTGCTGCTGGTGGGGGCTCGTGGCTGCTGGCTGGTGACAACCTGGGCAGTGGGCTTTCACCCCCCTTTTGAGCTTGGAACTCTTGGCTGGGGGTTTCTTGTCCCACTTGTCAGGGGAAACTGTGTGGTGCGTGTTTCCCCTTGCTGTTCACTGTGCGATGTACATGTGAACTTCAGTTCTCTGTGAACAGTTTCAAGTTCTTTGTCTTGAATAGTTTTTTTTTTTTTTTTTTTTTGAACCAAATCTTGGACCTTGGCATGGTCGTTTGCAAGTGGGTTTCACAAGCTTTGGCCTTGCTGTTTCTTTCTTTCAGTTCAATCTTTGCTCTTGTTAGGAGAGCTTCACCTCGTTGGAGTTTTTCTTTTGGTTCCTCTTCAGATTCTTTCTCCAACTGCTCTCTGTGCTTGTCTCTACACGAAGTTCTGCCAGGGCATTTTGGAGTCTCTCAACTTCCTCCCGAAGTTGTAGGTCCGTTCCGTCCTTCCGTCCGCGTCGGTCCTGGGTCTCGAGGAGTAGCTGATCTAGTCGACTCTGCGCGTGGTCCTGGTGCCTACGGGCCTCCTCAGCATGGAGCTTCAACGCTGCCGTTCTTGGCTCAGGGGCTGCAGGTCACCGTGGCTTTAGGCAGGAACGCAGTCGTCCTGGTGCTCGATCAGGTCTCGACGTGATCCCAGTGGCGGTGGGGCTGGATGAACGGGACACACCGCTTACTGTGGGCAAGAGAGAGACAACACAAAAGAGGCCAATGCAAGTCCGTATAGGGTGTGGTGCTTATAGCCATATGTGACTATTTAATTGTGTGTGCAATTTTGGACTAACTGGTGCAGCCAGTTAGTGGAATCTAGGCCTTGCACCTGTTGTCTTGGCCGTGAGCGGCCAGGTTGGGCCAATTTGTGTGGGTGAGTGCCGGATTTAAATAACAATTTTGACAGTGCGGTAGCCTAGTGGGTCATTTACTGACACTGGCGGCTGATCGTCAATCTATTATTCAGCTTTCCTTGATGGCTCTCATGGGTTCTGTCTTTAGGTGAACTGGAAGAAACTAAACAACAGAACAGTAGAGTAGAAAAGAAAAGGGCGAAATTTCCAAGAATACTAAGACGGCACGAAATAAAACAAAATGAGAACATGAGAAGAGATAGATATGGAAAGGCTCTAAGCTTAATACCAATGCTAGGGTTTATGACAGGGCCAACGAGTGAGGGGGCGCTGTTGAGCTATAAAGCCTAGGGGAAAGGTATGGCTTAAAAAGGGAGAAAGGTGTGGCCAAACACTTAAATGACCGGGAATATGTATATTCTAGGGCTTGCCATAAGTGAATGGGCTTACTTTACTTACTATGCCTGGGGTGAATCGGGGTCGCTTCAGGTGAGAACCGATGGTGAGGTCAATCTCGCCGGCGGTCCCTGGACACTCGACCGCGGTGTTCCCAGATCCTCGTCCCTTGGTACCACGGTGCGCCCACTCAAACAGCGTTTGACCTTTAGCATAACTGGGCAGCACTCAGGTAAGTTTGGTCAACGGCCAGACTGAAGGGTTGAAGTTGGGTTTCCTCTGAAATCCCTTTGGAGTCCAAACGGAGGATCAGAGTAATTAACCAAAATGCCCTTGAGCGGTTCAGTTGGACTCGTTGACTTCTCCCTGGAGTGCCCGAAATGCTTAGTCTGCTGCGTGCCGCCGCCAATGGTACGGAGACAGAGGTGTCTGCGATTCACCCACGACCGGTGTCAGTTACGCAGGCCAGGTGACTCCACTCACCGGAACCCAGCCAGAAGACAACCGGAAATTCACCACAAGCACTAGGGGAGGTACTACCTGTGAATATATAAATGGCTAACAAGGAAAACGTGACATCAGCTTAAGCTTAAACTTGTTTTAACCAAATTCAAATAATTCTGTAAAGTGAGTGAGGTAAAAGACTATTCAATAAATAGTACTAAAACATAAAATGATGATAATGTTGGTAATTATCAGAACAATCATTGAAAAAGGGAGAAGTGGAATTAATTAAATTAATCTATTCGGAAATGGAGCCAAAGGAGAAGAGAGAGAGGAGAGCCAACTTATGAGAGTGCCCAGCAGGGGGCGTGCTACTGATAAGTGGCTGTCGCAGGCTGAAAAGAGAAGGCTTAATTTAAATTCAGGTTCAAACTTGCTTAAACCAAAATTTAAATAAGTGCAGGGTATCAGACTGGTATGAAATGGAAGAAACCAATTGATAAACAAATAACAATAAAAAGGGAAGAAAAGAACAGACAAGCAAAAATAACTCAAATTGAAACAATGAGAAAGAAAGGGAAACTGACTT
Source organism: Gobio gobio (assembly GCF_949357685.1). Taxonomy (NCBI): domain Eukaryota; kingdom Metazoa; phylum Chordata; class Actinopteri; order Cypriniformes; family Gobionidae; genus Gobio; species Gobio gobio. The sequence continues at coordinate 36,260,093 of NC_137113.1, forward strand.
AGCAGGAGATGTCCCAAAAGGGGTCCATTCCCCTTAGGTAGCATCACTGGCTGAAAGGAGAACTTAATTTAAATTCAAATTCAAACTTTGTTTAAACCAAATTTAAATAAGTGTGAGAAGTCATTGAACCCGAAAGATTGAATGACTTCAAACAATAGCGATAACAGGAAATAAATGAAAATAATTATAATAGTAAACAAATAAAATAACGAGAGTTCGCTTGAGAGAGTTTAATAAGGCAAACATCTGCAGACGTCCACAAGATGGCGTAGTGGAGTCAGGCGTGGGTAATTTGAGAGGTGCAGCACACCTAGCGGGCTGCCCCCTTGTGTTACTCGGAGGTATTACACTACCCAAAATTAGGTGATTATGAAGCTTGAGCGTCCGACAATGGGGAGGGTCCAGCTTCCTAACGCAGCAATTTAACTGCAATCACAAGTGTGAATAGAATTTGTTTTCAAATTTCCTTTGAGCCAATTTTGAAGCACAGAGTGTGTGGACGGATTTATTTACCGCATATACACACAAATGTAGAACAGAGCATTTTCTCTGCAACAAATTTTAACGTGATCAAGGTTAACATAAAATACTCCCATTCACACATCAAGCAGATACTGGCCAGCAGTTTTTTTTCTGGTTGATTTGTGCAAGGTGTGCGTTCTGGTTAGCTATGCCAAAACTCCACCTAAGGGGGTGAGATCGCTAGCGATTTATAAGGCCTTTTACAAAACGAATAAGAGGAATACGCTCAAATCGTCATCACGCTGGGAGAAGATTTCTTCGTTCTAACAGGTGGCATCACGCACAGGTGGCATCACGCACAGGTGGCATCACGTTGAAAGAAGATTTCTTCGTTCTAACAGGTGGCATCACGCACAGGTGGCATCACGCACAGGTGGCATCACGCTGAAAGAAGATTTCTTCGTTCTAACAGGTGGAATTGATAATATTAAAATGTTCTGCAAAAGAAGTTTTTCCCTTTACAGAGACAGTTTTAATATTATGAACTGCAGTTTCTTTTTAACAATTAACAGTGACCAAAATGTTTGACCAAAATAGACGCTGTTAACATAGGACTAACTGAAATGAGCTTTGGGCTTTTCAGTTACAGATACGTGAGTTCGCGATTGCGACTTGTCTCACTGAAGCGCGCATATAAGACAACAATTAACACAAATGATATACGCATAAAATTGACAAAGTTGCTCACAAAACAGAGTTTAGAATGTGCTCGAAATATTCTCCACCAAAAATATGTAGGGTTTTAGGGTTACATATTATATTTAAATCAAAAATTAGCTCAATAGGGAATTGTGGGTATTAATATTTAGGGATTTATGATCAATCATAAAGGGTTATAATCTAATCACCAATCTCCAAAATCACCCAAAATGGGAATACCTCACCTTGGTATTTATGCAATATAATATATATATATATATATGGTTAACAACAATTTATTGTAATTAACTACAGATATATCTATATTAAATAATCACAGAATAACCTCAAGGGAGTTGATTCAAAATTCCTCTCCGTTCCGTTTAAAGGACGAGTGGAGACTCCTTATCCACTCACCAGGTCTATTCTTCCTACCCAATTTTCGGGAAGCTTATCCCTCTGGCCACAAAGGACAAACTTTCCGAGTTATGGTATTAATTAAAGCATTCAACGATGCTTATAAGAGCTCGTAGCTTAGATCTGACATTAAAGGGACTCGTGTTCCGTGAGCAAACAATGACAATCAAAACGTGGATATCATGGTTTTAATGAAGACTAATACTACGATTACATATGACTAAATAAAGAATACATGTATTTACAGAATAGTGGAAAGTAAAGCGGAGGATGGAAAGGATAGAAATAGAGGAAGGGCAGAGGAGAAGGGAAAGGAAGCAGGCTAGGATCGTGTCCGATCCGACACCTTCCCGAACCATTAGAGCCAGCAAGAACTATATCACCTTAAACAGGGGTACAATCTTAAAACGCATCTAAATTTCGGTAGAATTGATACTTGCATGGTTTCTTGGTGTTGTGTTAAGCAAGATGCGTGCGTTAGCGTTTCTCAGAGTTTCCGTGCGCTGACGCGCTCTCTCTGTTTGGTTCTTCCGGAGCTTCGTTGGTCCACGGGACTTTTAAAGGTGTTTGGGAAGGGAGCATCTTGAAAGAGAAAGTTCATCTCGTCCAGCTAGTTCCTCGGCGGAGCGCGTCGATCTTCAAAGGAAACATCAGCTTGGCTGGACCGCGCCGGCTCGCAGGTCGAAGCCCGCGAGCCGCGCTGATGAGATGGGAGGAAAAGGAAATTTGTCTCGTCGGGGTCCTTGGAAGTTGACTGAGCCCCGATATGCTTGTGTTGCTGTCTTTTGAGATCCATTAAACTACGCCCACTTTCCCGGCGGCAACCAATCGTTGGTGTGAATTTCAGGCGGGAGAGAGTTTCTTTGTTCTGACTTTATTACTCAATGGAATGTTCTTGCCGGGAGCCAGAATTAGTAAAGTTTCGCTCAAAAAGGGCTAAACCTACTAAAAGGTACATCTCATAATCATCTACTTTGCACCACTGACTGGGACAAAGAAAGAGAAACCTTTAGACATCAAACATGCCTGTGTTTAAATGCATGAAAGACAGTGTATCTCTTTTACAGAGCCATTTTGAGCATTTAGGATTAACATCACACACACATACAAATATATACTTTGTGGTCAACATACATATAACACAAGGGTCATCACATATTTCTGGGATGGTTAAATTAAAGGCTAATATGAAGAGGAATACTTGTGTGTGTGTGTGTGTGTGTCTGTGTGTGTGTGTGTGTCTGTCTGTGTGTGTGATAGGAATCTATTTGAAGTTCCTCACAAGGTGATAACGGCACGGCCTGCGTTGTCTCTGCTGGTCGTAAGGGTGATAGTGCGGCCATTTGGCCAGCCTCAACTGGCACCACTACACTCATTTATATGCTAATACTAATTCATAGGCAGAGCTGTGCAAAAGATCTGCATCTCTGGTGTTTCTCGAACGACCCACCACTTTGATCTCATGTCAAGAGCGACTCCAGACGCTACACTGTGTTGAAGTTAAACTCAAAATCATGAGGTAGTTGTCAATTTTCCAAAAACTCTCAATGAGTCAAATTGGCTGCTTCTATTATTATAGATTATACGCTATTATTATATCCCAATTCATTTTTAAACTGAAATTACTATTATTGTAATATTTTGTTGTCGCTGATTCAACAGGGTGCATAATTCCAGCCCTTTTCGCAGCACACTTAAGGTGTCTTGACCTCTTTAAAATCACTGCTGGCAGCGGTGGGATTCGAACCCACGCCCCCGAAGAGACTGGAGCCTAAATCCAGCGCCTTAGACCCCTCGGCCACGCTACCCCAATGTATCTCTTTTCGGGGGCCTTTTTTAGGCCCATTTTTCCAGAAAAAGAGAAAACTTTGGGTGCGGACCTTCATCGAGAGGCTCTGAAGCCTGTCGAGTGCGGCCAAGGAAAGCAAAAGTGGCTGGTTTTGGAAGAGACCCGGAGCATGCAGTGTCACTTCACCAGTCTTTTTGCACAGGCATAGCATCCACTAGAGCCTTCTAAAAGGCTGCCTTGGCAGCGGTGGGATTCGAACCCACGCCCCCGAAGAGACTGGAGCCTTAATCCAGCGCCTTAGACCGCTCGGCCACGCTACCTTGCAACATTGCTTTCCCTGGGCAGTTTTCGCCTACTTTTTTTAAATATCGCACTTCCCTAAAAGTAAGTCTGTTGAAATTCTATGTGCCTTGGAGGAGCTCCTCAACAGGTGGAAAGGCCTCCTAAATACAAGGGTACACAGTCGCCCCCCTCCCTGCAGATTGCAATTCCATCTCTAATCAAACACACCTGAATCAGCTAATCAAAGCCTTTTGGCCTTAGTCCAAAATGGCAGCTAGCTGTGTTGAAGTTAAACTCAAAATTATGAGGTAGTTGTCAATTTTCCAAAAACTCTCAATGAGTCAAATTGGCTGCTTCTATTATTATACATTATACGCTATTATTATATCCCAATTCATTTTTAAACTGAAATTACTATTATTGTAATATTTTGTTGTCGCTGATTCAACAGGGTGCATAATTCCAGCCCTTTTCGCAGGACACTTAAGGTGTCTTGACCTCTTTAAAATTACTGCTGGCAGCGGTGGGATTCGAACCCACGCCCCCGAAGAGACTGGAGCCTAAATCCAGCGCCTTAGACCCCTCGGCCACGCTACCCCAATGTATCTCTTTTCGGGGGCCTTTTTTAGGCCCATTTTTCCAGAAAAAGAGAAAACTTTGGGTGCGGACCTTCATCGAGAGGCTCTGAAGCCTGTCAAGTGCGGCCAAGGAAAGCAAAAGTGGCTGGTTTTGGAAGAGACCCGGAGCATGCAGTGTCACTTCACCAGTCTTTTTGCACAGGCATAGCATCCACTAGAGCCTTCTAAAAGGCTGTCTTGGCAGCGGTGGGATTCGAACCCACGCCCCCGAAGAGACTGGAGCCTTAATCCAGCTCCTTAGACCGCTCGGCCACGCTACCTTGCAACATTGCTTTCCCTGGGCAGTTTTCGCCTACTTTTTTTAAATATCGCACTTCCCTAAAAGTAAGTCTGTTGAAATTCTATGTGCCTTGGAGGAGCTCCTCAACAGGTGGAAAGGCCTCCTAAATACAAGGGTACACAGTCGCCCCCTCCCTGCAGATTGCAATTCCATCTCTAATCAAACACACCTGAATCAGCTAATCAAAGCCTTTTGGCCTTAGTCCAAAATGGCAGCTAGCTGTGTTGAAGTTAAACTCAAAATCAAGAGGTAGTTGTCAATTTTCCAAAAACTCTCAATGAGTCAAATTGGCTGCTTCTATTATTATACATTATACGCTATTATTATATCCCAATTCATTTTTAAACTGAAATTACTATTATTGTAATATTTTGTTGTCGCTGATTCAACAGGGTGCATAATTCCAGCCCTTTTCGCAGGACACTTAAGGTGTCTTGACCTCTTTAAAATCACTGCTGGCAGTGGTGGGATTCGAACCCACGCCCCCGAAGAGACTGGAGCCTAAATCCAGCGCCTTAGACCCCTCGGCCACGCTACCCCAATGTATCTCTTTTCGGGGGCCTTTTTTAGGCCCATTTTTCCAGAAAAAGAGAAAACTTTGGGTGCGGACCTTCATCGAGAGGCTCTGAAGCCTGTCGAGTGCGGCCAAGGAAAGCAAAAGTGGCTGGTTTTGGAAGAGACCCGGAGCATGCAGTGTCACTTCACCAGTCTTTTTGCACAGGCATAGCATCCACTAGAGCCTTCTAAAAGGCTGTCTTGGCAGCGGTGGGATTCGAACCCACGCCCCCGAAGAGACTGGAGCCTTAATCCAGCGCATTAGACCGCTCGGCCACGCTACCTTGCAACATTGCTTTCCCTGGGCAGTTTTCGCCTACTTTTTTTAAATATCGCACTTCCCTAAAAGTAAGTCTGTTGAAATTCTATGTGCCTTGGAGGAGCTCCTCAACAGGTGGAAAGGCCTCCTAAATACAAGGGTACACAGTCGCCCCCCTCCCTGCAGATTGCAATTCCATCTCTAATCAAACACACCTGAATCAGCTAATCAAAGCCTTTTGGCCTTAGTCCAAAATGGCAGCTAGCTGTGTTGAAGTTAAACTCAAAATCATGAGGTAGTTGTCAATTTTCCAAAAACTCTCAATGAGTCAAATTGGCTGCTTCTATTATTATACATTATACGCTATTATTATATCCCAATTCATTTTTAAACTGAAATTACTATTATTGTAATATTTTGTTGTCGCTGATTCAACAGGGTGCATAATTCCAGCCCTTTTCGCAGGACACTTAAGGTGTCTTGACCTCTTTAAAATCACTGCTGGCAGCGGTGGGATTCGAACCCACGCCCCCGAAGAGACTGGAGCCTAAATCCAGCGCCTTAGACCCCTCGGCCACGCTACCCCAATGTATCTCTTTTCGGGGGCCTTTTTTCTGCCCATTTTTCCAGAAAAAGAGAAAACTTTGGGTGCGGACCTTCATCGAGAGGCTCTGAAGCCTGTCGAGTGCGGCCAAGGAAAGCAAAAGTGGCTGGTTTTGGAAGAGACCCGGAGCATGCGGTGTCACTTCACCAGTCTTTTTGCACAGGCATAGCATCCACTAGAGCCTTCTAAAAGGCTGTCTTGGCAGCGGTGGGATTCGAACCCACGCCCCCGAAGAGACTGGAGCCTTAATTCAGTGCCTTAGACCGCTCGGCCACGCTTCCTTGCAACAATGCTTTCCCTGGGCAGTTTTCGCCTACTTTTTTTAAATATCGCACTTCCCTAAAAGTAAGTCTGTTGAAATTCTACGTGCCTTGGAGGAGCTCCTCAACAGGTGGAAAGGCCTCCTAAATACAAGGGTATACAGTCGCCCCCCTCCCTGCATTTTGCAATTCCTTCTCTAATCAAACACACCTGAATCAGCTAATCAAAGCCTTTTGGCCTTAGTCCAAAATGGCAGCTAGCTGTGTTGAAGTTAAACTCAAAATCATGAGGTAGTTGTCAATTTTCCAAAAACTCTCAATGAGTCAAATTGGCTGCTTCTATTATTATAGATTATACGCTATTATTATATCCCAATTCATTTTTAAACTGAAATTACTATTATTGTAATATTTTGTTGTCGCTGATTCAACAGGGTGCATATTTCCAGCCCTTTTCGCAGCACACTTAAGGTGTCTTGACCTCTTTAAAATCACTGCTGGCAGCGGTGGGATTCGAACCCACGCCCCCGAAGAGACTGGAGCCTAAATCCAGCGCCTTAGACCCCTCGGCCACGCTACCCCAATGTATCTCTTTTCGGGGGCCTTTTTTCTGCCCATTTTTCCAGAAAAAGAGAAAACTTTGGGTGCGGACCTTCATCGAGAGGCTCTGAAAGCCTGTCGAGTGCGGCCAAGGAAAGCAAAAGTGGCTGGTTTTGGAAGAGACCCGGAGCATGCAGTGTCACTTCACCAGTCTTTTTGCACAGGCATAGCATCCACTAGAGCCTTCTAAAAGGCTGTCTTGGCAGCGGTGGGATTCGAACCCACGCCCCCGAAGAGACTGGAGCCTTAATCCAGCGCCTTAGACCGCTCGGCCACGCTACCTTGCAACATTGCTTTCCCTGGGCAGTTTTCGCCTACTTTTTTTAAATATCGCACTTCCCTAAAAGTAAGTCTGTTGAAATTCTACGTGCCTTGGAGGAGCTCCTCAACAGGTGGAAAGGCCTCCTAAATACAAGGGTATACAGTCGCCCCCCTCCCTGCATTTTGCAATTCCATCTCTAATCAAACACACCTGAATCAGCTAATCAAAGCCTTTTGGCCTTAGTCCAAAATGGCAGCTAGCTGTGTTGAAGTTAAACTCAAAATCATGAGGTAGTTGTCAATTTTCCAAAAACTCTCAATGAGTCAAATTGGCTGCTTCTATTATTATAGATTATACGCTATTATTATATCCCAATTCATTTTTAAACTGAAATTACTATTATTGTAATATTTTGTTGTCGCTGATTCAACAGGGTGCATATTTCCAGCCCTTTTCGCAGCACACTTAAGGTGTCTTGACCTCTTTAAAATCACTGCTGGCAGCGGTGGGATTCGAACCCACGCCCCCGAAGAGACTGGAGCCTAAATCCAGCGCCTTAGACCCCTCGGCCACGCTACCCCAATGTATCTGTTTTCGGGGGCCTTTTTTCTGCCCATTTTTCCAGAAAAAGAGAAAACTTTGGGTGCGGACCTTCATCGGCCAAGGAAAGCAAAAGTGGCTGGTTTTGGAAGAGACCCGGAGCATGCGGTGTCACTTCACCAGTCTTTTTGCACAGGCATAGCATCCACTAGAGCCTTCTAAAAGGCTGTCTTGGCAGCGGAGGGATTCGAACCCACGCCCCCGAAGAGACTGGAGCCTTAATCCAGCGCCTTAGACCGCTCGGCCACGCTACCTTGCAACATTGTTTTCCATGGGCAGTTTTCGCCTACTTTTTTTAAATATCGCACTTCCCTAAAAGTAAGTCTGTTGAAATTCTACGTGCCTTGGAGGAGCTCCTCAACAGGTGGAAAGGCCTCCTAAATACAAGGGTACACAGTCGCCCCCCTCCCTGCAGATTGCAATTCCATCTCTAATCAAACACACCTGAATCAGCTAATCAAAGCCTTTTGGCCTTAGTCCAAAATGGCAGCTAGCTGTGTTGAAGTTAAACTCAAAATCATGAGGTAGTTGTCAATTTTCCAAAAACTCTCAATGAGTCAAATTGGCTGCTTCTATTATTATACATTATACGCTATTATTATATCCCAATTCATTTTTAAACTGAAATTACTATTATTGTAATATTTTGTTGTCGCTGATTCAACAGGGTGCATAATTCCAGCCCTTTTCGCAGGACACTTAAGGTGTCTTGACCTCTTTAAAATCACTGCTGGCAGCGGTGGGATTCGAACCCACGCCCCCGAAGAGACTGGAGCCTAAATCCAGCGCCTTAGTCCCCTCGGCCACGCTACCCCAATGTATCTCTTTTCGGGGGCCTTTTTTAGGCCCATTTTTCCAGAAAAAGAGAAAACTTTGGGTGCGGACCTTCATCGAGAGGCTCTGAAGCCTGTCGAGTGCGGCCAAGGAAAGCAAAAGTGGCTGGTTTTGGAAGAGACCCGGAGCATGCAGTGTCACTTCACCAGTCTTTTTGCACAGGCATAGCATCCACTAGAGCCTTCTAAAAGGCTGTCTTGGCAGCGGTGGGATTCGAACCCACGCCCCCGAAAAGACTGGAGCCTTAATCCAGCGCCTTAGACCGCTCGGCCAGGCTACCTTGCAACATTGCTTTCCCTGGGCAGTTTTCGCCTACTTTTTTTAAATATCGCACTTCCCTAAAAGTAAGTCTGTTGAAATTCTATGTGCCTTGGAGGAGCTCCTCAACAGGTGGAAAGGCCTCCTAAATACAAGGGTACACAGTCGCCCCCCTCCCTGCAGATTGCAATTCCATCTCTAATCAAACACACCTGAATCAGCTAATCAAAGCCTTTTGGCCTTAGTCCAAAATGGCAGCTAGCTGTGTTGAAGTTAAACTCAAAATCATGAGGTAGTTGTCAATTTTCCAAAAACTCTCAATGAGTCAAATTGGCTGCTTCTATTATTATACATTATACGCTATTTTTATATCCCAATTCATTTTTAAACTGAAATTACTATTATTGTAATATTTTGTTGTCGCTGATTCAACAGGGTGCATAATTCCAGCCCTTTTCGCAGGACACTTAAGGTGTCTTGACCTCTTTAAAATCACTGCTGGCAGCGGTGGGATTCGAACCCACGCCCCCGAAGAGACTGGAGCCTAAATCCAGCGCCTTAGACCCCTCGGCCACGCTAACCCAATGTATCTCTTTTCGGGGGCCTTTTTTAGGCCCATTTTTCCAGAAAAATAGAAAACTTTGGGTGCGGACCTTCATCGAGAGGCTCTGAAGCCTGTCGAGTGCGGCCAAGGAAAGCAAAAGTGGCTGGTTTTGGAAGAGACCCGGAGCATGCAGTGTCACTTCACCAGTCTTTTTGCACAGGCATAGCATCCACTAGAGCCTTCTAAAAGGCTGTCTTGGCAGCGGTGGGATTCGAACCCACGCCCCCGAAGAGACTGGAGCCTTAATCCAGCGCCTTAGACCGCTCGGCCACGCTACCTTGCAACATTGCTTTCCCTGGGCAGTTTTCGCCTACTTTTTTTAAATATCGCACTTCCCTAAAAGTAAGTCTGTTGAAATTCTATGTGCCTTGGAGGAGCTCCTCAACAGGTGGAAAGGCCTCCTAAATACAAGGGTACACAGTCGCCCCCCTCCCTGCAGATTGCAATTCCATCTCTAATCAAACACACCTGAATCAGCTAATCAAAGCCTTTTGGCCTTAGTCCAAAATGGCAGCTAGCTGTGTTGAAGTTAAACTCAAAATCATGAGGTAGTTGTCAATTTTCCAAAAACTCTCAATGAGTCAAATTGGCTGCTTCTATTATTATACATTATACGCTATTATTATATCCCAATTCCTTTTTAACCTGAAATTACTATTATTGTAATATTTTGTTGTCGCTGATTCAACAGGGTGCATAATTCCAGCCCTTTTCGCAGGACACTTAAGGTGTCTTGACCTCTTTAAAATCACTGCTGGCAGCGGTGGGATTCGAACCCACGCCCCCGAAGAGACTGGAGCCTAAATCCAGCGCCTTAGACCCCTCGGCCACGCTACCCCAATGTATCTCTTTTCGGGGGCCTTTTTTAGGCCCATTTTTCCAGAAAAAGAGAAAACTTTGGGTGCGGACCTTCATCGAGAGGCTCTGAAGCCTGTCGAGTGCGGCCAAGGAAAGCAAAAGTGGCTGGTTTTGGAAGAGACCCGGAGCATGCAGTGTCACTTCACCAGTCTTTTTGCACAGGCATAGCATCCACTAGAGCCTTCTAAAAGGCTGTCTTGGCAGCGGTGGGATTCGAACCCACGCCCCCGAAGAGACTGGAGCCTTAATCCAGCGCCTTAGACCGCTCGGCCACGCTACCTTGCAACATTGCTTTCCCTGGGCAGTTTTCGCCTACTTTTTTTAAATATCGCATTTCCCTAAAAGTAAGTCTGTTGAAATTCTATGTGCCTTGGAGGAGCTCCTCAACAGGTGGAAAGGCCTCCTAAATACAAGGGTACACAGTCGCCCCCCTCCCTGCAGATTGCAATTCCATCTCTAATCAAACACACCTGAATCAGCTAATCAAAGCCTTTTGGCCTTAGTCCAAAATGGCAGCTAGCTGTGTTGAAGTTAAACTCAAAATCATGAGGTAGTTTTCAATTTTCCAAAAACTCTCAATGAGTCAAATTGGCTGCTTCTATTATTATACATTATACGCTATTTTTATATCCCAATTCATTTTTAAACTGAAATTACTATTATTGTAATATTTTGTTGTCGCTGATTCAACAGGGTGCATAATTCCAGCCCTTTTCGCAGGACACTTAAGGTGTCTTGACCTCTTTAAAATCACTGCTGGCAGCGGTGGGATTCGAACCCACGCCGCCGAAGAGACTGGAGCCTAAATCCAGCGCCTTAGACCCCTCGGCCACGCTAACCCAATGTATCTCTTTTCGGGGGCCTTTTTTAGGCCCATTTTTCCAGAAAAAGAGAAAACTTTGGGTGCGGACCTTCATCGAGAGGCTCTGAAGCCTGTCGAGTGCGGCCAAGGAAAGCAAAAGTGGCTGGTTTTGGAAGAGACCCGGAGCATGCAGTGTCACTTCACCAGTCTTTTTGCACAGGCATAGCATCCACTAGAGCCTTCTAAAAGGCTGTCTTGGCAGCGGTGGGATTCGAACCCACGCCCCCGAAGAGACTGGAGCCTTAATCCAGCGCCTTAGACCGCTCGGCCACGCTACCTTGCAACATTGCTTTCCCTGGGCAGTTTTCGCCTACTTTTTTTAAATATCGCACTTCCCTAAAAGTAAGTCTGTTGAAATTCTATGTGCCTTGGAGGAGCTCCTCAACAGGTGGAAAGGCCTCCTAAATACAAGGGTACACAGTCGCCCCCCTCCCTGCAGATTGCAATTCCATCTCTAATCAAACACACCTGAATCAGCTAATCAAAGCCTTTTGGCCTTAGTCCAAAATGGCAGCTAGCTGTGTTGAAGTTAAACTCAAAATCATGAGGTAGTTGTCAATTTTCCAAAAACTCTCAATGAGTCAAATTGGCTGCTTCTATTATTATACATTATACGCTATTATTATATCCCAATTCATTTTTAACCTGAAATTACTATTATTGTAATATTTTGTTGTCGCTGATTCAACAGGGTGCATAATTCCAGCCCTTTTCGCAGGACACTTAAGGTGTCTTGACCTCTTTAAAATCACTGCTGGCAGCGGTGGGATTCGAACCCACGCCCCCGAAGAGACTGGAGCCTAAATCCAGCGCCTTAGACCCCTCGGCCACGCTACCCCAATGTATCTCTTTTCGGGGGCCTTTTTTAGGCCCATTTTTCCAGAAAAAGAGAAAACTTTGGGTGCGGACCTTCATCGAGAGGCTCTGAAGCCTGTCGAGTGCGGCCAAGGAAAGCAAAAGTGGCTGGTTTTGGAAGAGACCCGGAGCATGCAGTGTCACTTCACCAGTCTTTTTGCACAGGCATAGCATCCACTAGAGCCTTCTAAAAGGCTGTCTTGGCAGCGGTGGGATTCGAACCCACGCCCCCGAAGAGACTGGAGCCTTAATCCAGCGCCTTAGACCGCTCGGCCACGCTACCTTGCAACATTGCTTTCCCTGGGCAGTTTTCGCCTACTTTTTTTAAATATCGCATTTCCCTAAAAGTAAGTCTGTTGAAATTCTATGTGCCTTGGAGGAGCTCCTCAACAGGTGGAAAGGCCTCCTAAATACAAGGGTACACAGTCGCCCCCCTCCCTGCAGATTGCAATTCCATCTCTAATCAAACACACCTGAATCAGCTAATCAAAGCCTTTTGGCCTTAGTCCAAAATGGCAGCTAGCTGTGTTGAAGTTAAACTCAAAATCATGAGGTAGTTGTCAATTTTCCAAAAACTCTCAATGAGTCAAATTGGCTGCTTCTATTATTATACATTATACGCTATTATTATATCCCAATTCATTTTTAAACTGAAATTACTATTATTGTAATATTTTGTTGTCGCTGATTCAACAGGGTGCATAATTCCAGCCCTTTTCGCAGCACACTTAAGGTGTCTTGACCTCTTTAAAATCACTGCTGGCAGCGGTGGGATTCGAACCCACGCCCCCGAAGAGACTGGAGCCTAAATCCAGCGCCTTAGACCCCTCGGCCACGCTACCCCAATGTATCTCTTTTCGGGGGCCTTTTTTAGGCCCATTTTTCCAGAAAAAGAGAAAACTTTGGGTGCGGACCTTCATCGAGAGGCTCTGAAGCCTGTCGAGTGCGGCCAAGGAAAGCAAAAGTGGCTGGTTTTGGAAGAGACCCGGAGCATGCAGTGTCACTTCACCAGTCTTTTTGCACAGGCATAGCATCCACTAGAGCCTTCTAAAAGGCTGCCTTGGCAGCGGTGGGATTCGAACATACGCCCCCGAAGAGACTGGAGCCTTAATCCAGCGCCTTAGACCGCTCGGCCACGCTACCTTGCAACATTGCTTTCCCTGGGCAGTTTTCGCCTACTTTTTTTAAATATCGCACTTCCCTAAAAGTAAGTCTGTTGAAATTCTATGTGCCTTGGAGGAGCTCCTCAACAGGTGGAAAGGCCTCCTAAATACAAGGGTACACAGTCGCCCCCCTCCCTGCAGATTGCAATTCCATCTCTAATCAAGCACACCTGAATCAGCTAATCAAAGCCTTTTGGCCTTAGTCCAAAATGGCAGCTAGCTGTGTTGAAGTTAAACTCAAAATTTCTACCGCTGCGCAATAGAAAGCATCCTGACCAACTGTGTGGCAGTGTGGTATGGGAGCTGCTCTGTTGCGGAGCGCAAGGCACTGCAGCGGGTGGTGAAAACTGCCCAGCGCATCACAGGGACTCCACTGCCTGCCATCGAACACATCCAGAGGAAACGCTGCCTGCATCGAGCTCGCAGCATCCTCAAGGACTCCTCTCACCCAGCCCACAGACTGTTTTCTCTCCTGCCCTCCGGCAGGCGTTTCAGGATCCACCGGACCAGGACCAGCAGACTTAAGAACAGTTTTTTCCCCAGAGCTGTCTCTTTATTGAACTCAAACCCCCGTTGATCCACTTCCCTCATAAACTGATAACTCTCCTACCTCACATCCACCTTCACTTTGTTATTTGCACTACTGACTGTTTATTACAGTAACAACTGTTTACTTATGCATTCTGCACCACCATACCGTAACTGGATTATGCTCATCTGCACTGCCGACTGTATTTACAGTAACAATGTTTACATTTGCATTTTGCACCGTACTTCTAACTGGAATATGCAACCACTTTCCACTGCACTTTTACACTTTCTTTCGGATAGCTCTGTCCATAATTTATTGTACTAACTTAATCCACTGCTATATTCCTCATATTAGCCTAACATATTATTGTATACCTCTAACTGTAAAATTCTGTTCAAGTAATAACCGTCTGTATATTTATTCATAGTACATAGTCACCTGTAAATTCTGTTTATAGTAATAGCCATCTGTATATTTATTCATAGTACATATTCACCTGTAAATTCTGTTTATAGTAATAGCCATCTGTATATTTATTCACTGTATATATTCATCTGTAAATTCAGTTCTACTTATAGTAATAACCATCTCTCTACTTATACATATTTATATATATTCAGAACATTTTTATGTCCTGCACTTACGCAACCATTGTATATATCCTGCACTTGCTGCTATTGCACTTCTGGTTAGACCTAAACTGCATTTCGTTGCCTTGTACTTGTACTTGTGTAATGACAATAAAGTTGAATCTAATCTAATCTAATCTAAAATCATGAGGTAGTTGTCAATTTTCCAAAAACTCTCAATGAGTCAAATTGGCTGCTTCTATTATTATACATTATACGCTATTATTATATCCCAATTCATTTTTAAACTGAAATTACTATTATTGTAATATTTTGTTGTCGCTGATTCAACAGGGTGCATAATTCCAGCCCTTTTCGCAGGACACTTAAGGTGTCTTGACCTCTTTAAAATCACTGCTGGCAGCGGTGGGATTCGAACCCACGCCCCCGAAGAGACTGGAGCCTAAATCCAGCGCCTTAGACCCCTCGGCCACGCTACCCCAATGTATCTCTTTTCGGGGGCCTTTTTTAGGCCCATTTTTCCAGAAAAAGAGAAAACTTTGGGTGCGGACCTTCATCGAGAGGCTCTGAAGCCTGTCGAGTGCGGCCAAGGAAAGCAAAAGTGGCTGGTTTTGGAAGAGACCCGGAGCATGCAGTGTCACTTCACCAGTCTTTTTGCACAGGCATAGCATCCACTAGAGCCTTCTAAAAGGCTGTCTTGGCAGCGGTGGGATTCGAACCCACGCCCCCGAAGAGACTGGAGCCTTAATCCAGCGCCTTAGACCGCTCGGCCACGCTACCTTGCAACATTGCTTTCCCTGGGCAGTTTTCGCCTACTTTTTTAAAATATCGCACTTCCCTAAAAGTAAGTCTGTTGAAATTCTATGTGCCTTGGAGGAGCTCCTCAACAGGTGGAAAGGCCTCCTAAATACAAGGGTATACAGTCGCCCCCCTCCCTGCATTTTGCAATTCCATCTCTAATCAAACACACCTGAATCAGCTAATAAAAGCCTTTTGGCCTTAGTCCAAAATGGCAGCTAGCTGTGTTGAAGTTAAACTCAAAATCATGAGGTAGTTGTCAATTTTCCAAAAACTCTCAATGAGTCAAATTGGCTGCTTCTATTATTATAGATTATACGCTATTATTATATCCCAATTCATTTTTAAACTGAAATTACTATTATTGTAATATTTTGTTGTCGCTGATTCAACAGGGTGCATATTTCCAGCCCTTTTCGCAGCACACTTAAGGTGTCTTGACCTCTTTAAAATCACTGCTGGCAGCGGTGGGATTCGAACCCACGCCCCCGAAGAGACTGGAGCCTAAATCCAGCGCCTTAGACCCCTCGGCCACGCTACCCCAATGTATCTGTTTTCGGGGGCCTTTTTTCTGCCCATTTTTCCAGAAAAAGAGAAAACTTTGGGTGCGGACCTTCATCGGCCAAGGAAAGCAAAAGTGGCTGGTTTTGGAAGAGACCCGGAGCATGCGGTGTCACTTCACCAGTCTTTTTGCACAGGCATAGCATCCACTAGAGCCTTCTAAAAGGCTGTCTTGGCAGCGGAGGGATTCGAACCCATGCCCCCGAAGAGACTGGAGCCTTAATCCAGCGCCTTAGACCGCTCGGCCACGCTACCTTGCAACATTGTTTTCCATGGGCAGTTTTCGCCTACTTTTTTTAAATATCGCACTTCCCTAAAAGTAAGTCTGTTGAAATTCTACGTGCCTTGGAGGAGCTCCTCAACAGGTGGAAAGGCCTCCTAAATACAAGGGTACACAGTCGCCCCCCTCCCTGCAGATTGCAATTCCATCTCTAATCAAACACACCTGAATCAGCTAATCAAAGCCTTTTGGCCTTAGTCCAAAATGGCAGCTAGCTGTGTTGAAGTTAAACTCAAAATCATGAGGTAGTTGTCAATTTTCCAAAAACTCTCAATGAGTCAAATTGGCTGCTTCTATTATTATACATGATACGCTATTATTATATCCCAATTCATTTTTAAACTGAAATTACTATTATTGTAATATTTTGTTGTCGCTGATTCAACAGGGTGCATAATTCCAGCCCTTTTCGCAGGACACTTAAGGTGTCTTGACCTCTTTAAAATCACTGCTGGCAGCGGTGGGATTCGAACCCACGCCCCCGAAGAGACTGGAACCTAAATCCAGCGCCTTAGTCCCCTCGGCCACGCTACCCCATTGTATCTCTTTTCGGGGGCCTTTTTTAGGCCCATTTTTCCAGAAAAAGAGAAAACTTTGGGTGCGGACCTTCATCGAGAGGCTCTGAAGCCTGTCGAGTGCGGCCAAGGAAAGCAAAAGTGGCTGGTTTTGGAAGAGACCCGGAGCATGCAGTGTCACTTCACCAGTCTTTTTGCACAGGCATAGCATCCACTAGAGCCTTCTAAAAGGCTGTCTTGGCAGCGGTGGGATTCGAACCCACGCCCCCGAAGAGACTGGAGCCTTAATCCAGCGCCTTAGACCGCTCGGCCAGGCTACCTTGCAACATTGCTTTCCCTGGGCAGTTTTCGCCTACTTTTTTTAAATATCGCACTTCCCTAAAAGTAAGTCTGTTGAAATTCTATGTGCCTTGGAGGAGCTCCTCAACAGGTGGAAAGGCCTCCTAAATACAAGGGTACACAGTCGCCCCCCTCCCTGCAGATTGCAATTCCATCTCTAATCAAACACACCTGAATCAGCTAATCAAAGCCTTTTGGCCTTAGTCCAAAATGGCAGCTAGCTGTGTTGAAGTTAAACTCAAAATCATGAGGTAGTTATCAATTTTCCAAAAACTCTCAATGAGTCAAATTGGCTGCTTCTATTATTATACATTATACGCTATTTTTATATCCCAATTCATTTTTAAACTGAAATTACTATTATTGTAATATTTTGTTGTCGCTGATTCAACAGGGTGCATAATTCCAGCCCTTTTCGCAGGACACTTAAGGTGTCTTGACCTCTTTAAAATCACTGCTGGCAGCGGTGGGATTCGAACCCACGCCCCCGAAGAGACTGGAGCCTAAATCCAGCGCCTTAGACCCCTCGGCCACGCTACCCCAATGTATCTCTTTTCGGGGGCCTTTTTTAGGCCCATTTTTCCAGAAAAAGAGAAAACTTTGGGTGCGGACCTTCATCGAGAGGCTCTGAAGCCTGTCGAGTGCGGCCAAGGAAAGCAAAAGTGGCTGGTTTTGGAAGAGACCCGGAGCATGCAGTGTCACTTCACCAGTCTTTTTGCACAGGCATAGCATCCACTAGAGCCTTCTAAAAGGCTGCCTTGGCAGCGGTGGGATTCGAACTCACGCCCCCGAAGAGACTGGAGCCTTAATCCAGCGCCTTAGACCGCTCGGCCACGCTACCTTGCAACATTGCTTTCCCTGGGCAGTTTTCGCCTACTTTTTTTAAATATCGCACTTCCCTAAAAGTAAGTCTGTTGAAATTCTATGTGCCTTGGAGGAGCTCCTCAACAGGTGGAAAGGCCTCCTAAATACAAGGGTACACAGTCGCCCCCCTCCCTGCAGATTGCAATTCCATCTCTAATCAAACACACCTGAATCAGCTAATCAAAGCCTTTTGGCCTTAGTCCAAAATGGCAGCTAGCTGTGTTGAAGTTAAACTCAAAATCATGAGGTAGTTGTCAATTTTCCAAAAACTCTCAATGAGTCAAATTGGCTGCTTCTATTATTATACATTATACGCTATTATTATATCCCAATTCATTTTTAAACTGAAATTACTATTATTGTAATATTTTGTTGTCGCTGATTCAACAGGGTGCATAATTCCAGCCCTTTTCGCAGGACACTTAAGGTGTCTTGACCTCTTTAAAATCACTGCTGGCAGCGGTGGGATTCAAACCCACGCCCCCGAAGAGACTGGAGCCTAAATCCAGCGCCTTAGACCCCTCGGCCACGCTACCCCAATGTATCTCTTTTCGGGGGCCTTTTTTAGGCCCATTTTTCCAGAAAAAGAGAAAACTTTGGGTGCGGACCTTCATCGAGAGGCTCTGAAGCCTGTCGAGTGCGGCCAAGGAAAGCAAAAGTGGCTGGTTTTGGAAGAGACCCGGAGCATGCGGTGTCACTTCACCAGTCTTTTTGCACAGGCATAGCATCCACTAGAGCCTTCTAAAAGGCTGTCTTGGCAGCGGTGGGATTCGAACCCACGCCCCCGAAGAGACTGGAGCCTTAATTCAGTGCCTTAGACCGCTCGGCCACGCTTCCTTGCAACAATGCTTTCCCTGGGCAGTTTTCGCCTACTTTTTTAAAATATCGCACTTCCCTAAAAGTAAGTCTGTTGAAATTCTACGTGCCTTGGAGGAGCTCCTCAACAGGTGGAAAGGCCTCCTAAATACAAGGGTATACAGTCGCCCCCCTCCCTGCATTTTGCAATTCCATCTCTAATCAAACACACCTGAATCAGCTAATCAAAGCCTTTTGGCCTTAGTCCAAAATGGCAGCTAGCTGTGTTGAAGTTAAACTCAAAATCATGAGGTAGTTGTCAATTTTCCAAAAACTCTCAATGAGTCAAATTGGCTGCTTCTATTATTATAGATTATACGCTATTATTATATCCCAATTCATTTTTAAACTGAAATTACTATTATTGTAATATTTTGTTGTCGCTGATTCAACAGGGTGCATATTTCCAGCCCTTTTCGCAGCACACTTAAGGTGTCTTGACCTCTTTAAAATCACTGCTGGCAGCGGTGGGATTCGAACCCACGCCCCCGAAGAGACTGGAGCCTAAATCCAGCGCCTTAGACCCCTCGGCCACGCTACCCCAATGTATCTCTTTTCGGGGGCCTTTTTTCTGCCCATTTTTCCAGAAAAAGAGAAAACTTTGGGTGCGGACCTTCATCGAGAGGCTCTGAAAGCCTGTCGAGTGCGGCCAAGGAAAGCAAAAGTGGCTGGTTTTGGAAGAGACCCGGAGCATGCAGTGTCACTTCACCAGTCTTTTTGCACAGGCATAGCATCCACTAGAGCCTTCTAAAAGGCTGTGTTGGCAGCGGTGGGATTCGAACCCACGCCCCCGAAGAGACTGGAGCCTTAATCCAGCGCCTTAGACCGCTCGGCCACGCTACCTTGCAACATTGCTTTCCCTGGGCAGTTTTCGCCTACTTTTTTTAAATATCGCACTTCCCTAAAAGTAAGTCTGTTGAAATTCTACGTGCCTTGGAGGAGCTCCTCAACAGGTGGAAAGGCCTCCTAAATACAAGGGTATACAGTCGCCCCCCTCCCTGCATTTTGCAATTCCATCTCTAATCAAACACACCTGAATCAGCTAATCAAAGCCTTTTGGCCTTAGTCCAAAATGGCAGCTAGCTGTGTTGAAGTTAAACTCAAAATCATGAGGTAGTTGTCAATTTTCCAAAAACTCTCAATGAGTCAAATTGGCTGCTTCTATTATTATAGATTATACGCTATTATTATATCCCAATTCATTTTTAAACTGAAATTACTATTATTGTAATATTTTGTTGTCGCTGATTCAACAGGGTGCATATTTCCAGCCCTTTTCGCAGCACACTTAAGGTGTCTTGACCTCTTTAAAATCACTGCTGGCAGCGGTGGGATTCGAACCCACGCCCCCGAAGAGACTGGAGCCTAAATCCAGCGCCTTAGACCCCTCGGCCACGCTACCCCAATGTATCTCTTTTCGGGGGCCTTTTTTCTGCCCATTTTTCCAGAAAAAGAGAAAACTTTGGGTGCGGACCTTCATCGAGAGGCTCTGAAAGCCTGTCGAGTGCGGCCAAGGAAAGCAAAAGTGGCTGGTTTTGGAAGAGACCCGGAGCATGCAGTGTCACTTCACCAGTCTTTTTGCACAGGCATAGCATCCACTAGAGCCTTCTAAAAGGCTGTCTTGGCAGCGGTGGGATTCGAACCCACGCCCCCGAAGAGACTGGAGCCTTAATCCAGCGCCTTAGACCGCTCGGCCACGCTACCTTGCAACATTGCTTTCCCTGGGCAGTTTTCGCCTACTTTTTTTAAATATCGCACTTCCCTAAAAGTAAGTCTGTTGAAATTCTACGTGCCTTGGAGGAGCTCCTCAACAGGTGGAAAGGCCTCCTAAATACAAGGGTATACAGTCGCCCCCCTCCCTGCATTTTGCAATTCCATCTCTAATCAAACACACCTGAATCAGCTAATCAAAGCTTTTTGGCCTTAGTCCAAAATGGCAGCTAGTTGTGTTGAAGTTAAACTCAAAATCATGAGGTAGTTGTCAATTTTCCAAAAACTCTCAATGAGTCAAATTGGCTGCTTCTATTATTATAGATTATACGCTATTATTATATCCCAATTCATTTTTAAACTGAAATTACTATTATTGTAATATTTTGTTGTCGCTGATTCAACAGGGTGCATATTTCCAGCCCTTTTCGCAGCACACTTAAGGTGTCTTGACCTCTTTAAAATCACTGCTGGCAGCGGTGGGATTCGAACCCACGCCCCCGAAGAGACTGGAGCCTAAATCCAGCGCCTTAGACCCCTCGGCCACGCTACCCCAATGTATCTCTTTTCGGGGGGGTTTTTTCTGCCCATTTTTCCAGAAAAAGAGAAAACTTTGGGTGCGGACCTTCATCGAGAGGCTCTGAAGCCTGTCGAGTGCGGCCAAGGAAAGCAAAAGTGGCTGGTTTTGGAAGA
This sequence comes from Gobio gobio, assembly GCF_949357685.1. Taxonomy (NCBI): domain Eukaryota; kingdom Metazoa; phylum Chordata; class Actinopteri; order Cypriniformes; family Gobionidae; genus Gobio; species Gobio gobio. The sequence continues at coordinate 36,280,971 of NC_137113.1, forward strand.
GACCCGGAGCATGCAGTGTCACTTCACCAGTCTTTTTGCACAGGCATAGCATCCACTAGAGCCTTCTAAAAGGCTGTCTTGGCAGCGGTGGGATTCGAACCCACGCCCCCGAAGAGACTGGAGCCTTAATCCAGCGCCTTAGACCGCTCGGCCACGCTACCTTGCAACATTGTTTTCCCTGGGCAGTTTTCGCCTACTTTTTTTAAATATCGCACTTCCCTAAAAGTAAGTCTGTTGAAATTCTATGTGCCTTGGAGGAGCTCCTCAACAGGTGGAAAGGCCTCCTAAATACAAGGGTACACAGTCGCCCCCCTCCCTGCAGATTGCAATTCCATCTCTAATCAAACACACCTGAATCAGCTAATCAAAGCCTTTTGGCCTTAGTCCAAAATGGCAGCTAGCTGTGTTGAAGTTAAACTCAAAATCATGAGGTAGTTGTCAATTTTCCAAAAACTCTCAATGAGTCAAATTGGCTGCTTCTATTATTATACATTATACGCTATTATTATATCCCAATTCATTTTTAAACTGAAATTACTATTATTGTAATATTTTGTTGTCGCTGATTCAACAGGGTGCATAATTCCAGCCCTTTTCGCAGGACACTTAAGGTGTCTTGACCTCTTTAAAATCACTGCTGGCAGCGGTGGGATTCGAACCCACGCCCCCGAAGAGACTGGAGCCTAAATCCAGCGCCTTAGACCCCTCGGCCACGCTACCCCAATGTATCTCTTTTCGGGGGCCTTTTTTAGGCCCATTTTTCCAGAAAAAGAGAAAACTTTGGGTGCGGACCTTCATCGAGAGGCTCTGAAGCCTGTCGAGTGCGGCCAAGGAAAGCAAAAGTGGCTGGTTTTGGAAGAGACCCGGAGCATGCAGTGTCACTTCACCAGTCTTTTTGCACAGGCATAGCATCCACTAGAGCCTTCTAAAAGGCTGTCTTGGCAGCGGTGGGATTCGAACCCACGCCCCCGAAGAGACTGGAGCCTTAATCCAGCGCCTTAGACCGCTCGGCCACGCTACCTTGCAACATTGCTTTCCCTGGGCAGTTTTCGCCTACTTTTTTAAAATATCGCACTTCCCTAAAAGTAAGTCTGTTGAAATTCTATGTGCCTTGGAGGAGCTCCTCAACAGGTGGAAAGGCCTCCTAAATACAAGGGTACACAGTCGCCCCCCTCCCTGCAGATTGCAATTCCATCTCTAATCAAACACACCTGAATCAGCTAATCAAAGCCTTTTGGCCTTAGTCCAAAATGGCAGCTAGCTGTGTTGAAGTTAAACTCAAAATCATGAGGTAGTTGTCAATTTTCCAAAAACTCTCAATGAGTCAAATTGGCTGCTTCTATTATTATACATTATACGCTATTATTATATCCCAATTCATTTTTAAACTGAAATTACTATTATTGTAATATTTTGTTGTCGCTGATTCAACAGGGTGCATAATTCCAGCCCTTTTCGCAGCACACTTAAGGTGTCTTGACCTCTTTAAAATCACTGCTGGCAGCGGTGGGATTCGAACCCACGCCCCCGAAGAGACTGGAGCCTAAATCCAGCGCCTTAGACCCCTCGGCCACGCTACCCCAATGTATCTCTTTTCGGGGGCCTTTTTTAGGCCCATTTTTCCAGAAAAAGAGAAAACTTTGGGTGCGGACCTTCATCGAGAGGCTCTGAAGCCTGTCGAGTGCGGCCAAGGAAAGCAAAAGTGGCTGGTTTTGGAAGAGACCCGGAGCATGCAGTGTCACTTCACCAGTCTTTTTGCACAGGCATAGCATCCACTAGAGCCTTCTAAAAGGCTGCCTTGGCAGCGGTGGGATTCGAACCCACGCCCCCGAAGAGACTGGAGCCTTAATCCAGCGCCTTAGACCGCTCGGCCACGCTACCTTGCAACATTGCTTTCCCTGGGCAGTTTTCGCCTACTTTTTTTAAATATCGCACTTCCCTAAAAGTAAGTCTGTTGAAATTCTATTTGCCTTGGAGGAGCTCCTCAACAGGTGGAAAGGCCTCCTAAATACAAGGGTACACAGTCGCCCCCCTCCCTGCAGATTGCAATTCCATCTCTAATCAAACACACCTGAATCAGCTAATCAAAGCCTTTTGGCCTTAGTCCAAAATGGCAGCTAGCTGTGTTGAAGTTAAACTCAAAATTATGAGGTAGTTGTCAATTTTCCAAAAACTCTCAATGAGTCAAATTGGCTGCTTCTATTATTATACATTATACGCTATTATTATATCCCAATTCATTTTTAAACTGAAATTACTATTATTGTAATATTTTGTTGTCGCTGATTCAACAGGGTGCATAATTCCAGCCCTTTTCGCAGGACACTTAAGGTGTCTTGACCTCTTTAAAATCACTGCTGGCAGCGGTGGGATTCGAACCCTGGCCCCCGAAGAGACTGGAGCCTAAATCCAGCGCCTTAGACCCCTCGGCCACGCTACCCCAATGTATCTCTTTTCGGGGGCCTTTTTTAGGCCCATTTTTCCAGAAAAAGAGAAAACTTTGGGTGCGGACCTTCATCGAGAGGCTCTGAAGCCTGTCGAGTGCGGCCAAGGAAAGCAAAAGTGGCTGGTTTTGGAAGAGACCCGGAGCATGCAGTGTCACTTCACCAGTCTTTTTGCACAGGCACAGGCATCCACTAGAGCCTTCTAAAAGGCTGTCTTGGCAGCGGTGGGATTCGAACCCACGCCCCCGAAGAGACTGGAGCCTTAATCCAGCGCCTTAGACCGCTCGGCCACGCTACCTTGCAACATTGCTTTCCCTGGGCAGTTTTCGCCTACTTTTTTTAAATATCGCACTTCCCTAAAAGTAAGTCTGTTGAAATTCTATGTGCCTTGGAGGAGCTCCTCAACAGGTGGAAAGGCCTCCTAAATACAAGGGTACACAGTCGCCCCCCTCCCTGCAGATTGCAATTCCATCTCTAATCAAACACACCTGAATCAGCTAATCAAAGCCTTTTGGCCTTAGTCCAAAATGGCAGCTAGCTGTGTTGAAGTTAAACTCAAAATCATGAGGTAGTTGTCAATTTTCCAAAAACTCTCAATGAGTCAAATTGGCTGCTTCTATTATTATACATTATACGCTATTATTATATCCCAATTCATTTTTAAACTGAAATTACTATTATTGTAATATTTTGTTGTCGCTGATTCAACAGGGTGCATAATTCCAGCCCTTTTCGCAGGACACTTAAGGTGTCTTGACCTCTTTAAAATCACTGCTGGCAGCGGTGGGATTCGAACCCACGCCCCCGAAGAGACTGGAGCCTAAATCCAGCGCCTTAGACCCCTCGGCCACGCTACCCCAATGTATCTCTTTTCGGGGGCCTTTTTTCTGCCCATTTTTCCAGAAAAAGAGAAAACTTTGGGTGCGGACCTTCATCGAGAGGCTCTGAAGCCTGTCGAGTGCGGCCAAGGAAAGCAAAAGTGGCTGGTTTTGGAAGAGACCCGGAGCATGCGGTGTCACTTCACCAGTCTTTTTGCACAGGCATAGCATCCACTAGAGCCTTCTAAAAGGCTGTCTTGGCAGCGGTGGGATTCGAACCCACGCCCCCGAAGAGACTGGAGCCTTAATTCAGTGCCTTAGACCGCTCGGCCACGCTTCCTTGCAACAATGCTTTCCCTGGGCAGTTTTCGCCTACTTTTTTTAAATATCGCACTTCCCTAAAAGTAAGTCTGTTGAAATTCTACGTGCCTTGGAGGAGCTCCTCAACAGGTGGAAAGGCCTCCTAAATACAAGGGTATACAGTCGCCCCCCTCCCTGCATTTTGCAATTCCTTCTCTAATCAAACACACCTGAATCAGCTAATCAAAGCCTTTTGGCCTTAGTCCAAAATGGCAGCTAGCTGTGTTGAAGTTAAACTCAAAATCATGAGGTAGTTGTCAATTTTCCAAAAACTCTCAATGAGTCAAATTGGCTGCTTCTATTATTATAGATTATACGCTATTATTATATCCCAATTCATTTTTAAACTGAAATTACTATTATTGTAATATTTTGTTGTCGCTGATTCAACAGGGTGCATATTTCCAGCCCTTTTCGCAGCACACTTAAGGTGTCTTGACCTCTTTAAAATCACTGCTGGCAGCGGTGGGATTCGAACCCACGCCCCCGAAGAGACTGGAGCCTAAATCCAGCGCCTTAGACCCCTCGGCCACGCTACCCCAATGTATCTCTTTTCGGGGGCCTTTTTTCTGCCCATTTTTCCAGAAAAAGAGAAAACTTTGGGTGCGGACCTTCATCGAGAGGCTCTGAAAGCCTGTCGAGTGCGGCCAAGGAAAGCAAAAGTGGCTGGTTTTGGAAGAGACCCGGAGCATGCAGTGTCACTTCACCAGTCTTTTTGCACAGGCATAGCATCCACTAGAGCCTTCTAAAAGGCTGTCTTGGCAGCGGTGGGATTCGAACCCACGCCCCCGAAGAGACTGGAGCCTTAATCCAGCGCCTTAGACCGCTCGGCCACGCTACCTTGCAACATTGCTTTCCCTGGGCAGTTTTCGCCTACTTTTTTTAAATATCGCACTTCCCTAAAAGTAAGTCTGTTGAAATTCTACGTGCCTTGGAGGAGCTCCTCAACAGGTGGAAAGGCCTCCTAAATACAAGGGTATACAGTCGCCCCCCTCCCTGCATTTTGCAATTCCATCTCTAATCAAACACACCTGAATCAGCTAATCAAAGCCTTTTGGCCTTAGTCCAAAATGGCAGCTAGCTGTGTTGAAGTTAAACTCAAAATCATGAGGTAGTTGTCAATTTTCCAAAAACTCTCAATGAGTCAAATTGGCTGCTTCTATTATTATAGATTATACGCTATTATTATATCCCAATTCATTTTTAAACTGAAATTACTATTATTGTAATATTTTGTTGTCGCTGATTCAACAGGGTGCATATTTCCAGCCCTTTTCGCAGCACACTTAAGGTGTCTTGACCTCTTTAAAATCACTGCTGGCAGCGGTGGGATTCGAACCCACGCCCCCGAAGAGACTGGAGCCTAAATCCAGCGCCTTAGACCCCTCGGCCACGCTACCCCAATGTATCTGTTTTCGGGGGCCTTTTTTCTGCCCATTTTTCCAGAAAAAGAGAAAACTTTGGGTGCGGACCTTCATCGGCCAAGGAAAGCAAAAGTGGCTGGTTTTGGAAGAGACCCGGAGCATGCGGTGTCACTTCACCAGTCTTTTTGCACAGGCATAGCATCCACTAGAGCCTTCTAAAAGGCTGTCTTGGCAGCGGAGGGATTCGAACCCACGCCCCCGAAGAGACTGGAGCCTTAATCCAGCGCCTTAGACCGCTCGGCCACGCTACCTTGCAACATTGTTTTCCATGGGCAGTTTTCGCCTACTTTTTTTAAATATCGCACTTCCCTAAAAGTAAGTCTGTTGAAATTCTACGTGCCTTGGAGGAGCTCCTCAACAGGTGGAAAGGCCTCCTAAATACAAGGGTACACAGTCGCCCCCCTCCCTGCAGATTGCAATTCCATCTCTAATCAAACACACCTGAATCAGCTAATCAAAGCCTTTTGGCCTTAGTCCAAAATGGCAGCTAGCTGTGTTGAAGTTAAACTCAAAATCATGAGGTAGTTGTCAATTTTCCAAAAACTCTCAATGAGTCAAATTGGCTGCTTCTATTATTATACATTATACGCTATTATTATATCCCAATTCATTTTTAAACTGAAATTACTATTATTGTAATATTTTGTTGTCGCTGATTCAACAGGGTGCATAATTCCAGCCCTTTTCGCAGGACACTTAAGGTGTCTTGACCTCTTTAAAATCACTGCTGGCAGCGGTGGGATTCGAACCCACGCCCCCGAAGAGACTGGAGCCTAAATCCAGCGCCTTAGTCCCCTCGGCCACACTACCCCAATGTATCTCTTTTCGGGGGCCTTTTTTAGGCCCATTTTTCCAGAAAAAGAGAAAACTTTGGGTGCGGACCTTCATCGAGAGGCTCTGAAGCCTGTCGAGTGCGGCCAAGGAAAGCAAAAGTGGCTGGTTTTGGAAGAGACCCGGAGCATGCAGTGTCACTTCACCAGTCTTTTTGCACAGGCATAGCATCCACTAGAGCCTTCTAAAAGGCTGTCTTGGCAGCGGTGGGATTCGAACCCACGCCCCCGAAGAGACTGGAGCCTTAATCCAGCGCCTTAGACCGCTCGGCCAGGCTACCTTGCAACATTGCTTTCCCTGGGCAGTTTTCGCCTACTTTTTTTAAATATCGCACTTCCCTAAAAGTAAGTCTGTTGAAATTCTATGTGCCTTGGAGGAGCTCCTCAACAGGTGGAAAGGCCTCCTAAATACAAGGGTACACAGTCGCCCCCCTCCCTGCAGATTGCAATTCCATCTCTAATCAAACACACCTGAATCAGCTAATCAAAGCCTTTTGGCCTTAGTCCAAAATGGCAGCTAGCTGTGTTGAAGTTAAACTCAAAATCATGAGGTAGTTGTCAATTTTCCAAAAACTCTCAATGAGTCAAATTGGCTGCTTCTATTATTATACATTATACGCTATTTTTATATCCCAATTCATTTTTAAACTGAAATTACTATTATTGTAATATTTTGTTGTCGCTGATTCAACAGGGTGCATAATTCCAGCCCTTTTCGCAGGACACTTAAGGTGTCTTGACCTCTTTAAAATCACTGCTGGCAGCGGTGGGATTCGAACCCACGCCCCCGAAGAGACTGGAGCCTAAATCCAGCGCCTTAGACCCCTCGGCCACGCTAACCCAATGTATCTCTTTTCGGGGGCCTTTTTTAGGCCCATTTTTCCAGAAAAAGAGAAAACTTTGGGTGCGGACCTTCATCGAGAGGCTCTGAAGCCTGTCGAGTGCGGCCAAGGAAAGCAAAAGTGGCTGGTTTTGGAAGAGACCCGGAGCATGCAGTGTCACTTCACCAGTCTTTTTGCACAGGCATAGCATCCACTAGAGCCTTCTAAAAGGCTGTCTTGGCAGCGGTGGGATTCGAACCCACGCCCCCGAAGAGACTGGAGCCTTAATCCAGCGCCTTAGACCGCTCGGCCACGCTACCTTGCAACATTGCTTTCCCTGGGCAGTTTTCGCCTACTTTTTTTAAATATCGCACTTCCCTAAAAGTAAGTCTGTTGAAATTCTATGTGCCTTGGAGGAGCTCCTCAACAGGTGGAAAGGCCTCCTAAATACAAGGGTACACAGTCGCCCCCCTCCCTGCAGATTGCAATTCCATCTCTAATCAAACACACCTGAATCAGCTAATCAAAGCCTTTTGGCCTTAGTCCAAAATGGCAGCTAGCTGTGTTGAAGTTAAACTCAAAATCATGAGGTAGTTGTCAATTTTCCAAAAACTCTCAATGAGTCAAATTGGCTGCTTCTATTATTATACATTATACGCTATTATTATATCCCAATTCATTTTTAACCTGAAATTACTATTATTGTAATATTTTGTTGTCGCTGATTCAACAGGGTGCATAATTCCAGCCCTTTTCGCAGGACACTTAAGGTGTCTTGACCTCTTTAAAATCACTGCTGGCAGCGGTGGGATTCGAACACACGCACCCGAAGAGACTGGAGCCTAAATCCAGCGCCTTAGACCCCTCGGCCACGCTACCCCAATGTATCTCTTTTCGGGGGCCTTTTTTAGGCCCATTTTTCCAGAAAAAGAGAAAACTTTGGGTGCGGACCTTCATCGAGAGGCTCTGAAGCCTGTCGAGTGCGGCCAAGGAAAGCAAAAGTGGCTGGTTTTGGAAGAGACCCGGAGCATGCAGTGTCACTTCACCAGTCTTTTTGCACAGGCATAGCATCCACTAGAGCCTTCTAAAAGGCTGTCTTGGCAGCGGTGGGATTCGAACCCACGCCCCCGAAGAGACTGGAGCCTTAATCCAGCGCCTTAGACCGCTCGGCCACGCTACCTTGCAACATTGCTTTCCCTGGGCAGTTTTCGCCTACTTTTTTTAAATATCGCATTTCCCTAAAAGTAAGTCTGTTGAAATTCTATGTGCCTTGGAGGAGCTCCTCAACAGGTGGAAAGGCCTCCTAAATACAAGGGTACACAGTCGCCCCCCTCCCTGCAGATTGCAATTCCATCTCTAATCAAACACACCTGAATCAGCTAATCAAAGCCTTTTGGCCTTAGTCCAAAATGGCAGCTAGCTGTGTTGAAGTTAAACTCAAAATCATGAGGTAGTTGTCAATTTTCCAAAAACTCTCAATGAGTCAAATTGGCTGCTTCTATTATTATACATTATACGCTATTATTATATCCCAATTCATTTTTAAACTGAAATTACTATTATTGTAATATTTTGTTGTCGCTGATTCAACAGGGTGCATAATTCCAGCCCTTTTCGCAGCACACTTAAGGTGTCTTGACCTCTTTAAAATCACTGCTGGCAGCGGTGGGATTCGAACCCACGCCCCCGAAGAGACTGGAGCCTAAATCCAGCGCCTTAGACCCCTCGGCCACGCTACCCCAATGTATCTCTTTTCGGGGGCCTTTTTTAGGCCCATTTTTCCAGAAAAAGAGAAAACTTTGGGTGCGGACCTTCATCGAGAGGCTCTGAAGCCTGTCGAGTGCGGCCAAGGAAAGCAAAAGTGGCTGGTTTTGGAAGAGACCCGGAGCATGCAGTGTCACTTCACCAGTCTTTTTGCACAGGCATAGCATCCACTAGAGCCTTCTAAAAGGCTGTCTTGGCAGCGGTGGGATTCGAACCCACGCCCCCGAAGAGACTGGAGCCTTAATCCAGCGCCTTAGACCGCTCGGCCACGCTACCTTGCAACATTGCTTTCCCTGGGCAGTTTTCGCCTACTTTTTTTAAATATCGCACTTCCCTAAAAGTAAGTCTGTTGAAATTCTATGTGCCTTGGAGGAGCTCCTCAACAGGTGGAAAGGCCTCCTAAATACAAGGGTACACAGTCGCCCCCCTCCCTGCAGATTGCAATTCCATCTCTAATCAAACACACCTGAATCAGCTAATCAAAGCCTTTTGGCCTTAGTCCAAAATGGCAGCTAGCTGTGTTGAAGTTAAACTCAAAATCATGAGGTAGTTGTCAATTTTCCAAAAACTCTCAATGAGTCAAATTGGCTGCTTCTATTATTATACATTATACGCTATTATTATATCCCAATTCATTTTTAACCTGAAATTACTATTATTGTAATATTTTGTTGTCGCTGATTCAACAGGGTGCATAATTCCAGCCCTTTTCGCAGGACACTTAAGGTGTCTTGACCTCTTTAAAATCACTGCTGGCAGCGGTGGGATTCGAACCCACGCCCCCGAAGAGACTGGAGCCTAAATCCAGCGCCTTAGACCCCTCGGCCACGCTACCCCAATGTATCTCTTTTCGGGGGCCTTTTTTAGGCCCATTTTTCCAGAAAAAGAGAAAACTTTGGGTGCGGACCTTCATCGAGAGGCTCTGAAGCCTGTCGAGTGCGGCCAAGGAAAGCAAAAGTGGCTGGTTTTGGAAGAGACCCGGAGCATGCAGTGTCACTTCACCAGTCTTTTTGCACAGGCATAGCATCCACTAGAGCCTTCTAAAAGGCTGTCTTGGCAGCGGTGGGATTCGAACCCACGCCCCCGAAGAGACTGGAGCCTTAATCCAGCGCCTTAGACCGCTCGGCCACGCTACCTTGCAACATTGCTTTCCCTGGGCAGTTTTCGCCTACTTTTTTTAAATATCGCATTTCCCTAAAAGTAAGTCTGTTGAAATTCTATGTGCCTTGGAGGAGCTCCTCAACAGGTGGAAAGGCCTCCTAAATACAAGGGTACACAGTCGCCCCCCTCCCTGCAGATTGCAATTCCATCTCTAATCAAACACACCTGAATCAGCTAATCAAAGCCTTTTGGCCTTAGTCCAAAATGGCAGCTAGCTGTGTTGAAGTTAAACTCAAAATCATGAGGTAGTTGTCAATTTTCCAAAAACTCTCAATGAGTCAAATTGGCTGCTTCTATTATTATACATTATACGCTATTATTATATCCCAATTCATTTTTAAACTGAAATTACTATTATTGTAATATTTTGTTGTCGCTGATTCAACAGGGTGCATAATTCCAGCCCTTTTCGCAGCACACTTAAGGTGTCTTGACCTCTTTAAAATCACTGCTGGCAGCGGTGGGATTCGAACCCACGCCCCCGAAGAGACTGGAGCCTAAATCCAGCGCCATAGACCCCTCGGCCACGCTACCCCAATGTATCTCTTTTCGGGGGCCTTTTTTAGGCCCATTTTTCCAGAAAAAGAGAAAACTTTGGGTGCGGACCTTCATCGAGAGGCTCTGAAGCCTGTCGAGTGCGGCCAAGGAAAGCAAAAGTGGCTGGTTTTGGAAGAGACCCGGAGCATGCAGTGTCACTTCACCAGTCTTTTTGCACAGGCATAGCATCCACTAGAGCCTTCTAAAAGGCTGCCTTGGCAGCGGTGGGATTCGAACATACGCCCCCGAAGAGACTGGAGCCTTAATCCAGCGCCTTAGACCGCTCGGCCACGCTACCTTGCAACATTGCTTTCCCTGGGCAGTTTTCGCCTACTTTTTTTAAATATCGCACTTCCCTAAAAGTAAGTCTGTTGAAATTCTATGTGCCTTGGAGGAGCTCCTCAACAGGTGGAAAGGCCTCCTAAATACAAGGGTACACAGTCGCCCCCCTCCCTGCAGATTGCAATTCCATCTCTAATCAAGCACACCTGAATCAGCTAATCAAAGCCTTTTGGCCTTAGTCCAAAATGGCAGCTAGCTGTGTTGAAGTTAAACTCAAAATCATGAGGTAGTTGTCAATTTTCCAAAAACTCTCAATGAGTCAAATTGGCTGCTTCTATTATTATACATTATACGCTATTATTATATCCCAATTCATTTTTAAACTGAAATTACTATTATTGTAATATTTTGTTGTCGCTGATTCAACAGGGTGCATAATTCCAGCCCTTTTCGCAGGACACTTAAGGTGTCTTGACCTCTTTAAAATCACTGCTGGCAGCGGTGGGATTCGAACCCACGCCCCCGAAGAGACTGGAGCCTAAATCCAGCGCCTTAGACCCCTCGGCCACGCTACCCCAATGTATCTCTTTTCGGGGGCCTTTTTTAGGCCCATTTTTCCAGAAAAACAGAAAATTTTGGGTGCGGACCTTCATCGAGAGGCTCTGAAGCCTGTCGAGTGCGGCCAAGGAAAGCAAAAGTGGCTGGTTTTGGAAGAGACCCGGAGCATGCAGTGTCACTTCACCAGTCTTTTTGCACAGGCATAGCATCCACTAGAGCCTTCTAAAAGGCTGTCTTGGCAGCGGTGGGATTCGAACCCACGCCCCCGAAGAGACTGGAGCCTTAATCCAGCGCCTTAGACCGCTCGGCCACGCTACCTTGCAACATTGCTTTCCCTGGGCAGTTTTCGCCTACTTTTTTTAAATATCGCACTTCCCTAAAAGTAAGTCTGTTGAAATTCTATGTGCCTTGGAGGAGCTCCTCAACAGGTGGAAAGGCCTCCTAAATACAAGGGTATACAGTCGCCCCCCTCCCTGCATTTTGCAATTCCATCTCTAATCAAACACACCTGAATCAGCTAATAAAAGCCTTTTGGCCTTAGTCCAAAATGGCAGCTAGCTGTGTTGAAGTTAAACTCAAAATCATGAGGTAGTTGTCAATTTTCCAAAAACTCTCAATGAGTCAAATTGGCTGCTTCTATTATTATAGATTATACGCTATTATTATATCCCAATTCATTTTTAAACTGAAATTACTATTATTGTAATATTTTGTTGTCGCTGATTCAACAGGGTGCATATTTCCAGCCCTTTTCGCAGCACACTTAAGGTGTCTTGACCTCTTTAAAATCACTGCTGGCAGCGGTGGGATTCGAACCCACGCCCCCGAAGAGACTGGAGCCTAAATCCAGCGCCTTAGACCCCTCGGCCACGCTACCCCAATGTATCTGTTTTCGGGGGCCTTTTTTCTGCCCATTTTTCCAGAAAAAGAGAAAACTTTGGGTGCGGACCTTCATCGGCCAAGGAAAGCAAAAGTGGCTGGTTTTGGAAGAGACCCGGAGCATGCGGTGTCACTTCACCAGTCTTTTTACACAGGCATAGCATCCACTAGAGCCTTCTAAAAGGCTGTCTTGGCAGCGGAGGGATTCGAACCCATGCCCCCGAAGAGACTGGAGCCTTAATCCAGCGCCTTAGACCGCTCGGCCACGCTACCTTGCAACATTGTTTTCCATGGGCAGTTTTCGCCTACTTTTTTTAAATATCGCACTTCCCTAAAAGTAAGTCTGTTGAAATTCTACGTGCCTTGGAGGAGCTCCTCAACAGGTGGAAAGGCCTCCTAAATACAAGGGTACACAGTCGCCCCCCTCCCTGCAGATTGCAATTCCATCTCTAATCAAACACACCTGAATCAGCTAATCAAAGCCTTTTGGCCTTAGTCCAAAATGGCAGCTAGCTGTGTTGAAGTTAAACTCAAAATCATGAGGTAGTTGTCAATTTTCCAAAAACTCTCAATGAGTCAAATTGGCTGCTTCTATTATTATACATGATACGCTATTATTATATCCCAATTCATTTTTAAACTGAAATTACTATTATTGTAATATTTTGTTGTCGCTGATTCAACAGGGTGCATAATTCCAGCCCTTTTCGCAGGACACTTAAGGTGTCTTGACCTCTTTAAAATCACTGCTGGCAGCGGTGGGATTCGAACCCACGCCCCCGAAGAGACTGGAACCTAAATCCAGCGCCTTAGTCCCCTCGGCCACGCTACCCCAATGTATCTCTTTTCGGGGGCCTTTTTTAGGCCCATTTTTCCAGAAAAAGAGAAAACTTTGGGTGCGGACCTTCATCGAGAGGCTCTGAAGCCTGTCGAGTGCGGCCAAGGAAAGCAAAAGTGGCTGGTTTTGGAAGAGACCCGGAGCATGCAGTGTCACTTCACCAGTCTTTTTGCACAGGCATAGCATCCACTAGAGCCTTCTAAAAGGCTGTCTTGGCAGCGGTGGGATTCGAACCCACGCCCCCGAAGAGACTGGAGCCTTAATCCAGCGCCTTAGACCGCTCGGCCAGGCTACCTTGCAACATTGCTTTCCCTGGGCAGTTTTCGCCTACTTTTTTTAAATATCGCACTTCCCTAAAAGTAAGTCTGTTGAAATTCTATGTGCCTTGGAGGAGCTCCTCAACAGGTGGAAAGGCCTCCTAAATACAAGGGTACACAGTCGCCCCCCTCCCTGCAGATTGCAATTCCATCTCTAATCAAACACACCTGAATCAGCTAATCAAAGCCTTTTGGCCTTAGTCCAAAATGGCAGCTAGCTGTGTTGAAGTTAAACTCAAAATCATGAGGTAGTTGTCAATTTTCCAAAAACTCTCAATGAGTCAAATTGGCTGCTTCTATTATTATACATTATACGCTATTTTTATATCCCAATTCATTTTTAAACTGAAATTACTATTATTGTAATATTTTGTTGTCGCTGATTCAACAGGGTGCATAATTCCAGCCCTTTTCGCAGGACACTTAAGGTGTCTTGACCTCTTTAAAATCACTGCTGGCAGCGGTGGGATTCGAACCCACGCCCCCGAAGAGACTGGAGCCTAAATCCAGCGCCTTAGACCCCTCGGCCACGCTACCCCAATGTATCTCTTTTCGGGGGCCTTTTTTCTGCCCATTTTTCCAGAAAAAGAGAAAACTTTGGGTGCGGACCTTCATCGAGAGGCTCTGAAGCCTGTCGAGTGCGGCCAAGGAAAGCAAAAGTGGCTGGTTTTGGAAGAGACCCGGAGCATGCAGTGTCACTTCACCAGTCTTTTTGCACAGGCATAGCATCCACTAGAGCCTTCTAAAAGGCTGTCTTGGCAGCGGTGGGATTCGAACCCACGCCCCCGAAGAGACTGGAGCCTTAATCCAGCGCCTTAGACCGCTCGGCCACGCTACCTTGCAACAATGCTTTCCCTGGGCAGTTTTCCCCTACTTTTTTTAAATATCGCACTTCCCTAAAAGTAAGTCTGTTGAAATTCTACGTGCCTTGGAGGAGCTCCTCAACAGGTGGAAAGGCCTGCTAAATACAAGGGTATACAGTCGCCCCCCTCCCTGCATTTTGCAATTCCATCTCTAATCAAACACACCTGAATCAGCTAATCAAAGCCTTTTGGCCTTAGTCCAAAATGGCAGCTAGCTGTGTTGAAGTTAAACTCAAAATCATGAGGTAGTTGTCAATTTTCCAAAAACTCTCAATGAGTCAAATTGGCTGCTTCTATTATTATAGATTATACGCTATTATTATGTCCCAATTCATTTTTAATCTGAAATTACTATAATTGTCATTTTTTGTTGTCCCTGATTCAACAGGGTGCAGATTTTCAGCCCTTTTCGCAGCACACTTAAGGTGTCTTGACCTCTTTAAAATCACTGCTGGCAGCGGTGGGATTCGAACCCACGCCCCCGAAGAGACTGGAGCCTAAATCCAGCGCCTTAGACCCCTCGGCCACGCTACCCCAATGTATCTCTTTTCGGGGGCCTTTTTTCTGCCCATTTTTCCAGAAAAAGAGAAAACTTTGGGTGCGGACCTTCATCGAGAGGCTCTGAAGCCTGTCGAGTGCGGCCAAGGAAAGCAAAAGTGGCTGGTTTTGGAAGAGACCCGGAGCATGCGGTGTCACTTCACCAGTCTTTTTGCACAGGCATAGCATCCACTAGAGCCTTCTAAAAGGCTGTCTTGGCAGCGGTGGGATTCGAACCCACGCCCCCGAAGAGACTGGAGCCTTAATCCAGCGCCTTAGACCCCTCGGCCATGCTAACCCAATGTATCTCTTTTCGGGGGCCTTTTTTAGGCCCATTTTTCCAGAAAAAGAGAAAACTTTGGGTGCGGACCTTCATCGAGAGGCTCTGAAGCCTGTCGAGTGCGGCCAAGGAAAGCAAAAGTGGCTGGTTTTGGAAGAGACCCGGAGCATGCAGTGTCACTTCACCAGTCTTTTTGCACAGGCATAGCATCCACTAGAGCCTTCTAAAAGGCTGTCTTGGCAGCGGTGGGATTCGAACCCACGCCCCCGAAGAGACTGGAGCCTTAATCCAGCGCCTTAGACCGCTCGGCCACGCTACCTTGCAACATTGCTTTCCCTGGGCAGTTTTCGCCTACTTTTTTTAAATATCGCACTTCCCTAAAAGTAAGTCTGTTGAAATTCTATGTGCCTTGGAGGAGCTCCTCAACAGGTGGAAAGGCCTCCTAAATACAAGGGTACACAGTCGCCCCCCTCCCTGCAGATTGCAATTCCATCTCTAATCAAACACACCTGAATCAGCTAATCAAAGCCTTTTGGCCTTAGTCCAAAATGGCAGCTAGCTGTGTTGAAGTTAAACTCAAAATCATGAGGTAGTTGTCAATTTTCCAAAAACTCTCAATGAGTCAAATTGGCTGCTTCTATTATTATACATTATACGCTATTATTATATCCCAATTCATTTTTAAACTGAAATTACTATTATTGTAATATTTTGTTGTCGCTGATTCAACAGGGTGCATAATTCCAGCCCTTTTCGCAGGACACTTAAGGTGTCTTGACCTCTTTAAAATCACTGCTGGCAGCGGTGGGATTCGAACCCACGCCCCCGAAGAGACTGGAGCCTAAATCCAGCGCCTTAGACCCCTCGGCCACGCTACCCCAATGTATCTCTTTTCGGGGGCCTTTTTTAGGCCCATTTTTCCAGAAAAAGAGAAAACTTTGGGTGCGGACCTTCATCGAGAGGCTCTGAAGCCTGTCGAGTGCGGCCAAGGAAAGCAAAAGTGGCTGGTTTTGGAAGAGACCCGGAGCATGCAGTGTCACTTCACCAGTCTTTTTGCACAGGCATAGCATCCACTAGAGCCTTCTAAAAGGCTGTCTTGGCAGCGGTGGGATTCGAACCCACGCCCCCGAAGAGACTGGAGCCTTAATCCAGCGCCTTAGACCGCTCGGCCACGCTACCTTGCAACATTGCTTTCCCTGGGTAGTTTTCGCCTACTTTTTTTAAATATCGCATTTCCCTAAAAGTAAGTCTGTTGAAATTCTATGTGCCTTGGAGGAGCTCCTCAACAGGTGGAAAGGCCTCCTAAATACAAGGGTACACAGTCGCCCCCCTCCCTGCAGATTGCAATTCCATCTCTAATCAAACACACCTGAATCAGCTAATCAAAGCCTTTTGGCCTTAGTCCAAAATGGCAGCTAGCTGTGTTGAAGTTAAACTCAAAATCATGAGGTAGTTGTCAATTTTCCAAAAACTCTCAATGAGTCAAATTGGCTGCTTCTATTATTATAGATTATACGCTATTATTATATCCCAATTCATTTTTAAACTGAAATTACTATTATTGTAATATTTTGTTGTCGCTGATTCAACAGGGTGCATATTTCCAGCCCTTTTCGCAGCACACTTAAGGTGTCTTGACCTCTTTAAAATCACTGCTGGCAGCGGTGGGATTCGAACCCACGCCCCCGAAGAGACTGGAGCCTAAATCCAGCGCCTTAGACCCCTCGGCCACGCTACCCCAATATATCTCTTTTCGGGGGCCTTTTTTCTGCCCATTTTTCCAGAAAAAGAGAAAACTTTGGGTGCGGACCTTCATCGAGAGGCTCTGAAGCCTGTCGAGTGCGGCCAAGGAAAGCAAAAGTGGCTGGTTTTGGAAGAGACCCGGAGCATGCAGTGTCACTTCACCAGTCTTTTTGCACAGGCATAGCATCCACTAGAGCCTTCTAAAAGGCTGTCTTGGCAGCGGTGGGATTCGAACCCACGCCCCCGAAGAGACTGGAGCCTTAATCCAGCGCCTTAGACCGCTCGGCCACGCTACCTTGCAACATTGCTTTCCCTGGGCAGTTTTCGCCTACTTTTTTTAAATATCGCACTTCCCTAAAAGTAAGTCTGTTGAAATTCTACGTGCCTTGGAGGAGCTCCTCAACAGGTGGAAAGGCCTCCTAAATACAAGGGTATACAGTCGCCCCTCTCCCTGCATTTTGCAATTCCATCTCTAATCAAACACACCTGAATCAGCTAATCAAAGCCTTTTGGCCTTTGTCCAAAATGGCAGCTAGCTGTGTTGAAGTTAAACTCAAAATCATGAGGTAGTTGTCAATTTTCCAAAAACTCTCAATGAGTCAAATTGGCTGCTTCTATTATTATAGATTATACGCTATTATTATATCCCAATTCATTTTTAAACTGAAATTACTATTATTGTAATATTTTGTTGTCGCTGATTCAACAGGGTGCATATTTCCAGCCCTTTTCGCAGCACACTTAAGGTGTCTTGACCTCTTTAAAATCACTGCTGGCAGCGGTGGGATTCGAACCCACGCCCCCGAAGAGACTGGAGCCTAAATCCAGCGCCTTAGACCCCTCGGCCACGCTACCCCAATGTATCTCTTTTCGGGGGCCTTTTTTCTGCCCATTTTTCCAGAAAAAGAGAAAACTTTGGGTGCGGACCTTCATCGGCCAAGGAAAGCAAAAGTGGCTGGTTTTGGAAGAGACCCGGAGCATGCGGTGTCACTTCACCAGTCTTTTTGCACAGGCATTGCATCCACTAGAGCCTTCTAAAAGGCTGTCTTGGCAGCGGTGGGATTCGAACCCACGCCCCCGAAGAGACTGGAGCCTTAATCCAGCGCCTTAGACCGCTCGGCCACGCTACCTTGCAACATTGCTTTCCCTGGGCAGTTTTCGCCTACTTTTTTTAAATATCGCACTTCCCTAAAAGTAAGTCTGTTGAAATTCTATGTGCCTTGGAGGAGCTCCTCAACAGGTGGAAAGGCCTCCTAAATACAAGGGTACACAGTCGCCCCCCTCCCTGCAGATTGCAATTCCATCTCTAATCAAACACACCTGAATCAGCTAATCAAAGCCTTTTGGCCTTAGTCCAAAATGGCAGCTAGCTGTGTTGAAGTTAAACTCAAAATCATGAGGTAGTTGTCAATTTTCCAAAAACTCTCAATGAGTCAAATTGGCTGCTTCTATTATTATACATTATACGCTATTATTATATCCCAATTCATTTTTAAACTGAAATTACTATTATTGTAATATTTTGTTGTCGCTGATTCAACAGGGTGCATAATTCCAGCCCTTTTCGCAGGACACTTAAGGTGTCTTGACCTCTTTAAAATCACTGCTGGCAGCGGTGGGATTCGAACCCACGCCCCCGAAGAGACTGGAGCCTAAATCCAGCGCCTTAGACCCCTCGGCCACGCTACCCCAATGTATCTCTTTTCGGGGGCCTTTTTTAGGCCCATTTTTCCAGAAAAAGAGAAAACTTTGGGTGCGGACCTTCATCGAGAGGCTCTGAAGCCTGTCGAGTGCGGCCAAGGAAAGCAAAAGTGGCTGGTTTTGGAAGAGACCCGGAGCATGCAGTGTCACTTCACCAGTCTTTTTGCACAGGCATAGCATCCACTAGAGCCTTCTAAAAGGCTGTCTTGGCAGCGGTGGGATTCGAACCCACGCCCCCGAAGAGACTGGAGCCTTAATCCAGCGCCTTAGACCGCTCGGCCACGCTACCTTGCAACATTGCTTTCCCTGGGCAGTTTTCGCCTACTTTTTTTAAATATCGCATTTCCCTAAAAGTAAGTCTGTTGAAATTCTATGTGCCTTGGAGGAGCTCCTCAACAGGTGGAAAGGCCTCCTAAATACAAGGGTACACAGTCGCCCCCCTCCCTGCAGATTGCAATTCCATCTCTAATCAAACACACCTGAATCAGCTAATCAAAGCCTTTTGGCCTTAGTCCAAAATGGCAGCTAGCTGTGTTGAAGTTAAACTCAAAATCATGAGGTAGTTGTCAATTTTCCAAAAACTCTCAATGAGTCAAATTGGCTGCTTCTATTATTATACATTATACGCTATTATTATATCCCAATTCATTTTTAAACTGAAATTACTATTATTGTAATATTTTGTTGTCGCTGATTCAACAGGGTGCATAATTCCAGCCCTTTTCGCAGCACACTTAAGGTGTCTTGACCTCTTTAAAATCACTGCTGGCAGCGGTGGGATTCGAACCCACGCCCCCGAAGAGACTGGAGCCTAAATCCAGCGCCTTAGACCCCTCGGCCACGCTACCCCAATGTATCTATTTTCGGGGGCCTTTTTTAGGCCCATTTTTCCAGAAAAAGAGAAAACTTTGGGTGCGGACCTTCATCAAGAGGCTCTGAAGCCTGTCGAGTGCGGCCAAGGAAAGCAAAAGTGGCTGGTTTTGGAAGAGACCCGGAGCATGCAGTGTCACTTCACCAGTCTTTTTGCACAGGCATAGCATCCACTAGAGCCTTCTAAAAGGCTGCCTTGGCAGCGGTGGGATTCGAACCCACGCCCCCGAAGAGACTGGAGCCTTAATCCAGCGCCTTAGACCGCTCGGCCACGCTACCTTGCAACATTGCTTTCCCTGGGCAGTTTTCGCCTACTTTTTTTAAATATCGCACTTCCCTAAAAGTAAGTCTGTTGAAATTCTATGTGCCTTGGAGGAGCTCCTCAACAGGTGGAAAGGCCTCCTAAATACAAGGGTACACAGTCGCCCCCCTCCCTGCAGATTGCAATTCCATCTCTAATCAAACACACCTGAATCAGCTAATCAAAGCCTTTTGGCCTTAGTCCAAAATGGCAGCTAGCTGTGTTGAAGTTAAACTCAAAATCATGAGGTAGTTGTCAATTTTCCAAAAACTCTCAATGAGTCAAATTGGCTGCTTCTATTATTATACATTATACGCTTTTATTATATCCCAATTCATTTTTAAACTGAAATTACTATTATTGTAATATTTTGTTGTCGCTGATTCAACAGGGTGCATAATTCCAGTCCTTTTCGCAGGACACTTAAGGTGTCTTGACCTCTTTAAAATCACTGCTGGCAGCGGTGGGATTCGAACCCACGCCCCCGAAGAGACTGGAGCCTAAATCGAGCGCCTTAGACCCCTCGGCCACGCTACCCCAATGTATCTCTTTTCGGGGGCCTTTTTTAGGCCCATTTTTCCAGAAAAAGAGAAAACTTTGGGTGCGGACCTTCATCGAGAGGCTCTGAAGCCTGTCGAGTGCGGCCAATGAAAGCAAAAGTGGCTGGTTTTGGAAAAGACCCGGAGCATGCAGTGTCACTTCACCAGTCTTTTTGCACAGGCATAGCATCCACTAGAGCCTTCTAAAAGGCTGTCTTGGCAGCGGTGGGATTCGAACCCACGCCCCCGAAGAGACTGGAGCCTTAATCCAGCGCCTTAGACCGCTCGGCCACGCTACCTTGCAACATTGCTTTCCCTGGGCAGTTTTCGCCTACTTTTTTTAAATATCGCACTTCCCTAAAAGTAAGTCTGTTGAAATTCTATGTGCCTTGGAGGAGCTCCTCAACAGGTGGAAAGGCCTCCTAAATACAAGGGTACACAGTCGCCCCCCTCCCTGCAGATTGCAATTCCATCTCTAATCAAACACACCTGAATCAGCTAATCAAAGCCTTTTGGCCTTAGTCCAAAATGGCAGCTAGCTGTGTTGAAGTTAAACTCAAAATCATGAGGTAGTTGTCAATTTTCCAAAAACTCTCAATGAGTCAAATTGGCTGCTTCTATTATTATACATTATACGCTATTATTATATCCCAATTCATTTTTAAACTGAAATTACTATTATTGTAATATTTTGTTGTCGCTGATTCAACAGGGTGCATAATTCCAGCCCTTTTCGCAGGACACTTAAGGTGTCTTGACCTCTTTAAAATCACTGCTGGCAGCGGTGGGATTCGAACCCACGCCCCCGAAGAGACTGGAGCCTAAATCCAGCGCCTTAGACCCCTCGGCCACGCTACCCCAATGTATCTCTTTTCGGGGGCCTTTTTTAGGCCCATTTTTCCAAAAAAAGAGAAAACTTTGGGTGCGGACCTTCATCGAGAGGCTCTGAAGCCTGTCGAGTGCGGCCAAGGAAAGCAAAAGTGGCTGGTTTTGGAAGAGACCCGGAGCATGCAGTGTCACTTCACCAGTCTTTTTGCACAGGCATAGCATCCACTAGAGCCTTCTAAAAGGCTGTCTTGGCAGCGGTGGGATTCGAACCCACGCCCCCGAAAAGACTGGAGCCTTAATTCAGTGCCTTAGACCGCTCGGCCACGCTACCTTGCAACAATGCTTTTCCTGGGTAGTTTTCCCCTACTTTTTTTAAATATCGCACTTCCCTAAAAGTAAGTCTGTTGAAATTCTACGTGCCTTGGAGGAGCTCCTCAACAGGTGGAAAGGCCTCCTAAATACAAGGGTACACAGTCGCCCCCCTCCCTGCAGATTGCAATTCCATCTCTAATCAAACACACCTGAATCAGCTAATCAAAGCCTTTTGGCCTTAGTCCAAAATGGCAGCTAGCTGTGTTGAAGTTAAACTCAAAATCATGAGGTAGTTGTCAATTTTCCAAAAACTCTCAATGAGTCAAATTGGCTGCTTCTATTATTATACATTATACGCTATTATTATATCCCAATTCATTTTTAAACTGAAATTACTATTATTGTAATATTTTGTTGTCGCTGATTCAACAGGGTGCATAATTCCAGCCCTTTTCGCAGGACACTTAAGGTGTCTTGACCTCTTTAAAATCACTGCTGGCAGCGGTGGGATTCGAACCCACGCCCCCGAAGAGACTGGAGCCTAAATCCAGCGCCTTAGACCCCTCGGCCACGCTACCCCAATGTATCTCTTTTCAGGGGCCTTTTTTAGGCCCATTTTTCCAAAAAAAGAGAAAACTTTGGGTGCGGACCTTCATCGAGAGGCTCTGAAGCCTGTCGAGTGCGGCCAAGGAAAGCAAAAGTGGCTGGTTTTGGAAGAGACCCGGAGCATGCAGTGTCACTTCACCAGTCTTTTTGCACAGGCATAGCATCCACTAGAGCCTTCTAAAAGGCTGTCTTGGCAGCGGTGGGATTCGAACCCACGCCCCCGAAGAGACTGGAGCCTTAATCCAGCGCCTTAGACCGCTCGGCCACGCTACATTGCAACATTGCTTTCCCTGGGCAGTTTTCGCCTACTTTTTTTAAATATCGCACTTCCCTAAAAGTAAGTCTGTTGAAATTCTACGTGCCTTGGAGGAGCTCCTCAACAGGTGGAAAGGCCTCCTAAATACAAGGGTATACAGTCGCCCCCCTCCCTGCATTTTGCAATTCCATCTCTAATCAAACACACCTGAATCAGCTAATCAAAGCCTTTTGGCCTTAGTCCAAAATGGCAGCTAGCTGTGTTGAAGTTAAACTCAAAATCATGAGGTAGTTGTCAATTTTCCAAAAACTCTCAATGAGTCAAATTGGCTGCTTCTATTATTATAGATTATACGCTATTATTATGTCCCAATTCATTTTTAAACTGAAATTACTATAATTGTAAATTTTTGTTGTCCCTGATTCAACAGGGTGCAGATTTTCAGCCCTTTTCACAGCACACTTAAGGTGTCTTGACCTCTTTAAAATCACTGCTGGCAGCGGTGGGATTCGAACCCACGCCCCCGAAGAGACTGGAGCCTAAAGCCAGCGCCTTAGACCCCTCGGCCACGCTACCCCAATGTATCTCTTTTCGGGGGCCTTTTTTCTGCCCATTTTTCCAGAAAAAGAGAAAACTTTGGGTGCGGACCTTCATCGAGAGGCTCTGAAGCCTGTCGAGTGCGGCCAAGGAAAGCAAAAGTGGCTGGTTTTGGAAGAGACCCGGAGCATGCAGTGTCACTTCACCAGTCTTTTTGCACAGACATAGCATCCACTAGAGCCTTCTAAAAGGCTGTCTTGGCAGCGGTGGCATTCGAACCCACGCCCCCGAAGAGACTGGAGCCTTAATCCAGCGCCTTAGACCGCTCGGCCACGCTACCTTGCAACATTGCTTTCCCTGGGCAGTTTTCGCCTACTTTTTTTAAATATCGCACTTCCCTAAAAGTAAGTCTGTTGAAATTCTACGTGCCTTGGAGGAGCTCCTCAACAGGTGGAAAGGCCTCCTAAATACAAGGGTATACAGTCGCCCCCCTCCCTGCATTTTGCAATTCCATCTCTAATCAAACACACCTGAATCAGCTAATCAAAGCTTTTTGGCCTTAGTCCAAAATGGCAGCTAGCTGTGTTGAAGTTAAACTCAAAATCATGAGGTAGTTGTCAATTTTCCAAAAACTCTCAATGAGTCAAATTGGCTGCTTCTATTATTATAGATTATACGCTATTATTATATCCCAATTCATTTTTAAACTGAAATTACTATTATTGTAATATTTTGTTGTCGCTGATTCAACAGGGTGCATATTTCCAGCCCTTTTCGCAGCACACTTAAGGTGTCTTGACCTCTTTAAAATCACTGCTGGCAGCGGTGGGATTCGAACCCACGCCCCCGAAGAGACTGGAGCCTAAATCCAGCGCCTTAGACCCCTCGGCCACGCTACCCCAATGTATCTCTTTTCGGGGGCCTTTTTTAGGCCCATTTTTCCAGAAAAAGAGAAAACTTTGGGTGCGGACCTTCATCGAGAGGCTCTGAAGCCTGTCGAGTGCGGCCAAGGAAAGCAAAAGTGGCTGGTTTTGGAAGAGACCCGGAGCATGCAGTGTCACTTCACCAGTCTTTTTGCACAGGCATAGCATCCACTAGAGCCTTCTAAAAGGCTGTCTTGGCAGCGGTGGGATTCGAACCCACGCCCCCGAAGAGACTGGAGCCTTAATCCAGTGCCTTAGACCGCTCGGCCACGCTACCTTGCAACATTGCTTTCCCTGGGCAGTTTTCGCCTACTTTTTTTAAATATCGCACTTCCCTAAAAGTAAGTCTGTTGA
This sequence comes from Gobio gobio, assembly GCF_949357685.1. NCBI lineage: Eukaryota > Metazoa > Chordata > Actinopteri > Cypriniformes > Gobionidae > Gobio > Gobio gobio. Next base: position 36,304,654 of record NC_137113.1, read on the forward strand.
AATTCTACGTGCCTTGGAGGAGCTCCTCAAAAGGTGGAAAGGCCTCCTAAATACAAGGGTATACAGTCGCCCCCCTCCCTGCATTTTGCAATTCCATCTCTAATCAAACACACCTGAATCAGCTAATCAAAGCCTTTTGGCCTTAGTCCAAAATGGCAGCTAGCTGTGTTGAAGTTAAACTCAAAATCATGAGGTAGTTGTCAATTTTCCAAAAACTCTCAATGAGTCAAATTGGCTGCTTCTATTATTATAGATTATACGCTATTATTATATCCCAATTCATTTTTAAACTGAAATTACTATTATTGTAATATTTTGTTGTCGCTGATTCAACAGGGTGCATATTTCCAGCCCTTTTCGCAGCACACTTAAGGTGTCTTGACCTCTTTAAAATCACTGCTGGCAGCGGTGGGATTCGAACCCACGCCCCCGAAGAGACTGGAGCCTAAATCCAGCGCCTTAGACCCCTCAGCCACGCTACCCCAATGTATCTCTTTTCGGGGGCCTTTTTTCTGCCCATTTTTCCAGAAAAAGAGAAAACTTTGGGTGCGGACCTTCATCGGCCAAGGAAAGCAAAAGTGGCTGGTTTTGGAAGAGACCCGGAGCATGCGGTGTCACTTCACCAGTCTTTTTGCACAGGCATAGCATCCACTAGAGCCTTCTAAAAGGCTGTCTTGGCAGCGGTGGGATTCAAACCCACGCCCCCGAAGAGACTGGAGCCTTAATCCAGCGCCTTAGACCGCTCGGCCACGCTACCTTGCAACATTGCTTTCCCTGGGCAGTTTTCGCCTACTTTTTTTAAATATCGCACTTCCCTAAAAGTAAGTCTGTTGAAATTCTACGTGCCTTGGAGGAGCTCCTCAACAGGTGGAAAGGCCTCCTAAATACAAGGGTATACAGTCGCCCCCCTCCCTGCATTTTGCAATTCCATCTCTAATCAAACACACCTGAATCAGCTAATCAAAGCCTTTTGGCCTTAGTCCAAAATGGCAGCTAGCTGTGTTGAAGTTAAACTCAAAATCATGAGGTAGTTGTCAATTTTCCAAAAACTCTCAATGAGTCAAATTGGCTGCTTCTATTATTATAGATTATACGCTATTATTATATCCCAATTCATTTTTAAACTGAAATTACTATTATTGTAATATTTTGTTGTCGCTGATTCAACAGGGTGCATATTTCCAGCCCTTTTCGCAGCACACTTAAGGTGTCTTGACCTCTTTAAAATCACTGCTGGCAGCGGTGGGATTCGAACCCACGCCCCCGAAGAGACTGGAGCATAAATCCAGCGCCTTAGACCCCTCGGCCACGCTACCCCAATGTATCTCTTTTCGGGGGCCTTTTTTCTGCCCATTTTTCCAGAAAAAGAGAAAACTTTGGGTGCGGACCTTCATCGGCCAAGGAAAGCAAAAGTGGCTGGTTTTGGAAGAGACCCGGAGCATGCGGTGTCACTTCACCAGTCTTTTTGCACAGGCATAGCATCCACTAGAGCCTTCTAAAAGGCTGTCTTGGCAGCGGTGGGATTCAAACCCACGCCCCCGAAGAGACTGGAGCCTTAATCCAGCGCCTTAGACCGCTCGGCCACGCTACCTTGCAACATTGCTTTCCCTGGGCAGTTTTCGCCTACTTTTTTTAAATATCGCACTTCCCTAAAAGTAAGTCTGTTGAAATTCTACGTGCCTTGGAGGAGCTCCTCAACAGGTGGAAAGGCCTCCTAAATACAAGGGTATACAGTCGCCCCCCTCCCTGCATTTTGCAATTCCATCTCTAATCAAACACACCTGAATCAGCTAATCAAAGCCTTTTGGCCTTAGTCCAAAATGGCAGCTAGCTGTGTTGAAGTTAAACTCAAAATCATGAGGTAGTTGTCAATTTTCCAAAAACTCTCAATGAGTCAAATTGGCTTCTTCTATTATTATAGATTATACGCTATTATTATGTCCCAATTCATTTTTAAACTGAAATTACTATAATTGTAATTTTTTGTTGTCCCTGATTCAACAGGGTGCAGATTTTCAGCCCTTTTCGCAGCACACTTAAGGTGTCTTGACCTCTTTAAAATCACTGCTGGCAGCGGTGGGATTCGAACCCACGCCCCCGAAGAGACTGGAGCCTAAATCCAGCGCCTTAGACCCCTCGGCCACGCTACCCCAACGTATCTCTTTTCGGGGGCCTTTTTTCTGCCCATTTTTCCAGAAAAAGAGAAAACTTTGGGTGCGGACCTTCATCGAGAGGCTCTGAAGCCTGTCGAGTGCGGCCAAGGAAAGCAAAAGTGGTTGGTTTTGGAAGAGACCCGGAGCATGCAGTGTCACTTCACCAGTCTTTTTGCACAGGCATAGCATCCACTAGAGCCTTCTAAAAGGCTGTCTTGGCAGCGATGGGATTCGAACCCACGCCCCCGAAGAGACTGGAGCCTTAATCCAGCGCCTTAGACCGCTCGGCCACGCTACCTTGCAACATTGTTTTCCCTGGGCAGTTTTCGCCTACTTTTTTTAAATATCGCACTTCCCTAAAAGTAAGTCTGTTGAAATTCTATGTGCCTTGGAGGAGCTCCTCAACAGGTGGAAAGGCCTCCTAAATACAAGGGTACACAGTCGCCCCCCTCCCTGCAGATTGCAATTCCATCTCTAATCAAACACACCTGAATCAGCTAATCAAAGCCTTTTGGCCTTAGTCCAAAATGGCAGCTAGCTGTGTTGAAGTTAAACTCAAAATCATGAGGTAGTTGTCAATTTTCCAAAAACTCTCAATGAGTCAAATTGGCTGCTTCTATTATTATAGATTATACGCTATTATTATATCCCAATTCATTTTTAAACTGAAATTACTATTATTGTAATATTTTGTTGTCGCTGATTCAACAGGGTGCATATTTCCAGCCCTTTTCGCAGCACACTTAAGGTGTCTTGACCTCTTTAAAATCACTGCTGGCAGCGGTGGGATTCGAACCCACGCCCCCGAAGAGACTGGAGCCTAAAGCCAGCGCCTTAGACCCCTCGGCCACGCTACCCCAATGTATCTCTTTTCGGGGGCCTTTTTTCTGCCCATTTTTCCAGAAAAAGAGAAAACTTTGGGTGCGGACCTTCATCGAGAGGCTCTGAAGCCTGTCGAGTGCGGCCAAGGAAAGCAAAAGTGGCTGGTTTTGGAAGAGACCCGGAGCATGCAGTGTCACTTCACCAGTCTTTTTGCACAGGCATAGCATCCACTAGAGCCTTCTAAAAGGCTGTCTTGGCAGCGGTGGCATTCGAACCCACGCCCCCGAAGAGACTGGAGCCTTAATCCAGCGCCTTAGACCGCTCGGCCACGCTACCTTGCAACATTGCTTTCCCTGGGCAGTTTTCGCCTACTTTTTTTAAATATCGCACTTCCCTAAAAGTAAGTCTGTTGAAATTCTACGTGCCTTGGAGGAGCTCCTCAACAGGTGGAAAGGCCTCCTAAATACAAGGGTATACAGTCGCCCCCCTCCCTGCATTTTGCAATTCCATCTCTAATCAAACACACCTGAATCAGCTAATCAAAGCTTTTTGGCCTTAGTCCAAAATGGCAGCTAGCTGTGTTGAAGTTAAACTCAAAATCATGAGGTAGTTGTCAATTTTCCAAAAACTCTCAATGAGTCAAATTGGCTGCTTCTATTATTATAGATTATACGCTATTATTATATCCCAATTCATTTTTAAACTGAAATTACTATTATTGTAATATTTTGTTGTCGCTGATTCAACAGGGTGCATATTTCCAGCCCTTTTCGCAGCACACTTAAGGTGTCTTGACCTCTTTAAAATCACTGCTGGCAGCGGTGGGATTCGAACCCACGCCCCCGAAGAGACTGGAGCCTAAATCCAGCGCCTTAGACCCCTCGGCCACGCTACCCCAATGTATCTCTTTTCGGGGGCCTTTTTTAGGCCCATTTTTCCAGAAAAAGAGAAAACTTTGGGTGCGGACCTTCATCGAGAGGCTCTGAAGCCTGTCGAGTGCGGCCAAGGAAAGCAAAAGTGGCTGGTTTTGGAAGAGACCCGGAGCATGCAGTGTCACTTCACCAGTCTTTTTGCACAGGCATAGCATCCACTAGAGCAGGGGTGTCCAATCCTGCTCCTGGAGGGCCACTGTCCTGCAGAGTTTAGCTCCAACCCCAATTAAGCACACCTGTACAAGCTAATCAAGGTCTTATTAGGCATACTAGAAACTTCCAGACAGGTGTTGAGGCAAGTTGGAGCTAAACCCTGCAGGACAGTGGCCCTCCAGGACCGAGTTTGGACACCCCTGCACTAGAGCCTTCTAAAAGGCTGTCTTGGCAGCGGTGGGATTCGAACCCACGCCCCCGAAGAGACTGGAGCCTTAATCCAGTGCCTTAGACCGCTCGGCCACGCTACCTTGCAACATTGCTTTCCCTGGGCAGTTTTCGCCTACTTTTTTTAAATATCGCACTTCCCTAAAAGTAAGTCTGTTGAAATTCTACGTGCCTTGGAGGAGCTCCTCAAAAGGTGGAAAGGCCTCCTAAATACAAGGGTATACAGTCGCCCCCCTCCCTGCATTTTGCAATTCCATCTCTAATCAAACACACCTGAATCAGCTAATCAAAGCCTTTTGGCCTTAGTCCAAAATGGCAGCTAGCTGTGTTGAAGTTAAACTCAAAATCATGAGGTAGTTGTCAATTTTCCAAAAACTCTCAATGAGTCAAATTGGCTGCTTCTATTATTATAGATTATACGCTATTATTATATCCCAATTCATTTTTAAACTGAAATTACTATTATTGTAATATTTTGTTGTCGCTGATTCAACAGGGTGCATATTTCCAGCCCTTTTCGCAGCACACTTAAGGTGTCTTGACCTCTTTAAAATCACTGCTGGCAGCGGTGGGATTCGAACCCACGCCCCCGAAGAGACTGGAGCCTAAATCCAGCGCCTTAGACCCCTCAGCCACGCTACCCCAATGTATCTCTTTTCGGGGGCCTTTTTTCTGCCCATTTTTCCAGAAAAAGAGAAAACTTTGGGTGCGGACCTTCATCGGCCAAGGAAAGCAAAAGTGGCTGGTTTTGGAAGAGACCCGGAGCATGCGGTGTCACTTCACCAGTCTTTTTGCACAGGCATAGCATCCACTAGAGCCTTCTAAAAGGCTGTCTTGGCAGCGGTGGGATTCAAACCCACGCCCCCGAAGAGACTGGAGCCTTAATCCAGCGCCTTAGACCGCTCGGCCACGCTACCTTGCAACATTGCTTTCCCTGGGCAGTTTTCGCCTACTTTTTTTAAATATCGCACTTCCCTAAAAGTAAGTCTGTTGAAATTCTACGTGCCTTGGAGGTGCTCCTCAACAGGTGGAAAGGCCTCCTAAATACAAGGGTATACAGTCGCCCCCCTCCCTGCATTTTGCAATTCCATCTCTAATCAAACACACCTGAATCAGCTAATCAAAGCCTTTTGGCCTTAGTCCAAAATGGCAGCTAGCTGTGTTGAAGTTAAACTCAAAATCATGAGGTAGTTGTCAATTTTCCAAAAACTCTCAATGAGTCAAATTGGCTGCTTCTATTATTATAGATTATACGCTATTATTATATCCCAATTCATTTTTAAACTGAAATTACTATTATTGTAATATTTTGTTGTCGCTGATTCAACAGGGTGCATATTTCCAGCCCTTTTCGCAGCACACTTAAGGTGTCTTGACCTCTTTAAAATCACTGCTGGCAGCGGTGGGATTCGAACCCACGCCCCCGAAGAGACTGGAGCATAAATCCAGCGCCTTAGACCCCTCGGCCACGCTACCCCAATGTATCTCTTTTCGGGGGCCTTTTTTCTGCCCATTTTTCCAGAAAAAGAGAAAACTTTGGGTGCGGACCTTCATCGGCCAAAGAAAGCAAAAGTGGCTGAATTTGGAAGAGACCCGGAGCATGCGGTGTCACTTCACCAGTCTTTTTGCACAGGCATAGCATCCACTAGAGCCTTCTAAAAGGCTGTCTTGGCAGCGGTGGGATTCAAACCCACGCCCCCGAAGAGACTGGAGCCTTAATCCAGCGCCTTAGACCGCTCGGCCACGCTACCTTGCAACATTGCTTTCCCTGGGCAGTTTTCGCCTACTTTTTTTAAATATCGCACTTCCCTAAAAGTAAGTCTGTTGAAATTCTACGTGCCTTGGAGGAGCTCCTCAACAGGTGGAAAGGCCTCCTAAATACAAGGGTATACAGTCGCCCCCCTCCCTGCATTTTGCAATTCCATCTCTAATCAAACACACCTGAATCAGCTAATCAAAGCCTTTTGGCCTTAGTCCAAAATGGCAGCTAGCTGTGTTGAAGTTAAACTCAAAATCATGAGGTAGTTGTCAATTTTCCAAAAACTCTCAATGAGTCAAATTGGCTGCTTCTATTATTATAGATTATACGCTATTATTATGTCCCAATTCATTTTTAAACTGAAATTACTATAATTGTAATTTTTTGTTGTCCCTGATTCAACAGGGTGCAGATTTTCAGCCCTTTTCGCAGCACACTTAAGGTGTCTTGACCTCTTTAAAATCACTGCTGGCAGCGGTGGGATTCGAACCCACGCCCCCGAAGAGACTGGAGCCTAAATCCAGCGCCTTAGACCCCTCGGCCACGCTACCCCAACGTATCTCTTTTCGGGGGCCTTTTTTCTTCCCATTTTTCCAGAAAAAGAGAAAACTTTGGGTGCGGACCTTCATCGAGAGGCTCTGAAGCCTGTCGAGTGCGGCCAAGGAAAGCAAAAGTGGCTGGTTTTGGAAGAGACCCGGAGCATGCAGTGTCACTTCACCAGTCTTTTTGCACAGGCATAGCATCCACTAGAGCCTTCTAAAAGGCTGTCTTGGCAGCGGTGGGATTCGAACCCACGCCCCCGAAGAGACTGGAGCCTTAATCCAGCGCCTTAGACCGCTCGGCCACGCTACCTTGCAACATTGCTTTCCCTGGGCAGTTTTCGCCTACTTTTTTTAAATATCGCACTTCCCTAAAAGTAAGTCTGTTGAAATTCTATGTGCCTTGGAGGAGCTCCTCAACAGGTGGAAAGGCCTCCTAAATACAAGGGTACACAGTCGCCCCCCTCCCTGCATTTTGCAATTCCATCTCTAATCAAACACACCTGAATCAGCTAATCAAAGCCTTTTGGCCTTAGTCCAAAATGGCAGCTAGCTGTGTTGAAGTTAAACTCAAAATCATGAGGTAGTTGTCAATTTTCCAAAAACTCTCAATGAATCAAATTGGCTGCTTCTATTATTATACATTATACGCTATTATTATATCCCAATTCATTTTTAAACTGAAATTACTATTATTGTAATATTTTGATGTCGCTGATTCAACAGGGTGCATAATTCCAGCCCTTTTCGCAGGACACTTAAGGTGTCTTGACCTCTTTAAAATCACTGCTGGCAGCGGTGGGATTCGAACCCACGCCCCCGAAGAGACTGGAGCCTAAATCCAGCGCCTTAGACCCCTCGGCCACGCTACCCCAATGTATCTCTTTTCGGGGGCCTTTTTTAGGCCTATTTTTCCAGAAAAAGAGAAAACTTTGGGTGCGGACCTTCATCGAGAGGCTCTGAAGCCTGTCGAGTGCGGCCAAGGAAAGCAAAAGTGGCTGGTTTTGGAAGAGACCCGGAGCATGCAGTGTCACTTCACCAGTCTTTTTGCACAGGCATAGCATCCACTAGAGCCTTCTAAAAGGCTGTCTTGGCAGCGGTGGGATTCGAACCCACGCCCCCGAAGAGACTGGAGCCTTAATCCAGCGCCTTAGACCGCTCGGCCACGCTACCTTGCAACATTGCTTTCCCTGGGCAGTTTTCGCCTACTTTTTTTAAATATCGCACTTCCCTAAAAGTAAGTCTGTTGAAATTCTACGTGCCTTGGAGGAGCTCCTCAACAGGTGGAAAGGCCTCCTAAATACAAGGGTATACAGTCGCCCCCCTCCCTGCATTTTGCAATTCCATCTCTAATCAAACACACCTGAATCAGCTAATCAAAGCCTTTTGGCCTTAGTCCAAAATGGCAGCTAGCTGTGTTGAAGTTAAACTCAAAATCATGAGGTAGTTGTCAATTTTCCAAAAACTCTCAATGAGTCAAATTGGCTGCTTCTATTATTATAGATTATACGCTATTATTATATCCCAATTCATTTTTAAACTGAAATTACTATTATTGTAATATTTTGTTGTCGCTGATTCAACAGGGTGCATATTTCCAGCCCTTTTCGCAGCACACTTAAGGTGTCTTGACCTCTTTAAAATCACTGCTGGCAGCGGTGGGATTCGAACCCACGCCCCCGAAGAGACTGGAGCCTAAATCCAGCGCCTTAGACCCCTCGGCCACGCTACCCCAATGTATCTCTTTTCGGGGGCCTTTTTTCTGCCCATTTTTCCAGAAAAAGAGAAAACTTTGGGTGCGGACCTTCATCGAGAGGCTCTGAAGCCTGTCGAGTGCGGCCAAGGAAAGCAAAAGTGGCTGGTTTTGGAAGAGACCCGGAGCATGCGGTGTCACTTCACCAGTCTTTTTGCACAGGCATAGCATCCACTAGAGCCTTCTAAAAGGCTGTCTTGGCAGCGGTGGGATTCGAACCCACGCCCCCGAAGAGACTGGAGCCTTAATTCAGTGCCTTAGACCGCTCGGCCACGCTACCCTGCAACAATGCTTTCCCTGGGCAGTTTTCCCCTACTTTTATTAAATATCGCACTTCCCTAAAAGTAAGTCTGTTGAAATTCTACGTGCCTTGGAGGAGCTCCTCAACAGGTGGAAAGGCCTCCTAAATACAAGGGTACACAGTCGCCCCCCTCCCTGCAGATTGCAATTCCATCTCTAATCAAACACACCTGAATCAGCTAATCAAAGCCTTTTGGCCTTAGTCCAAAATGGCAGCTAGCTGTGTTGAAGTTAAACTCAAAATCATGAGGTAGTTGTCAATTTTCCAAAAACTCTCAATGAGTCAAATTGGCTGCTTCTATTATTATACATTATACGCTATTATTATATCCCAATTCATTTTTAAACTGAAATTACTATTATTGTAATATTTTGTTGTCGCTGATTCAACAGGGTGCATAATTCCAGCCCTTTTCGCAGGACACTTAAGGTGTCTTGACATCTTTAAAATCACTGCTGGCAGCGGTGGGATTCGAACCCACGCCCCCGAAGAGACTGGAGCCTAAATCCAGCGCCTTAGACCCCTCGGCCACGCTACCCCAATGTATCTCTTTTCGGGGGCCTTTTTTCTGCCCATTTTTCCAGAAAAAGAGAAAACTTTGGGTGCGGACCTTCATCGAGAGGCTCTGAAGCCTGTCGAGTGCGGCCTAGGAAAGCAAAAGTGGCTGGTTTTTGAAGAGACCCGGAGCATGCAGTGTCACTTCACCAGTCTTTTTGCACAGGCATAGCATCCACTAGAGCCTTCTAAAAGGCTGTCTTGGCAGCGGTGGGATTCGAACCCACGCCCCCGAAGAGACTGGAGCCTAAATCCAGCGCCTTAGACCCCTCGGCCACGCTACCCCAATGTATCTCTTTTCGGGGGCCTTTTTTCTGCCCATTTTTCCAGAAAAAGAGAAAACTTTGGGTGCGGACCTTCATCGAGAGGCTCTGAAGCCTGTCGAGTGCGGCCAAGGAAAGCAAAAGTGGCTGGTTTTGGAAGAGACCCGGAGCATGCAGTGTCACTTCACCAGTCTTTTTGCACAGGCATAGCATCCACTAGAGCCTTCTAAAAGGCTGTCTTGGCAGCGGTGGGATTCGAACCCACGCCCCCGAAGAGACTGGAAGGATCGTCCAACATTTTGGGGCAGATGTTGAACAATGTTGAACTCCACAGCCAATCACGTCGAAGCACTATAACATTTGCAACCAATCAGAAAGCCCCATTCTTAACATTATCTCGACATTTTCGACATTTGACCAATCAGAGTTCAATGAATTCTTGACATTTTCGACATTTGACCAATCAGAGTTCAGGAACTGTCACGAGCACGTTTACGCCTTTCACCGCTAGTTGAAGCGGCAAGCCAGATGTCAATCAAGTTTCCGAACTGAGCCGAAGGTTTACGAAGTGATGACATAGTCCTCAGGGGGTGTGTCAGAGTTCAAAAATAGTTCAGCAGACGAGCATCACGGAGACGGAGGTCAGCATTTTCACGGAGGTCAAGTTTATTTTTAGAAAACATACACAACGATATTTCGGACAGCAGGTAAGAAAACGAATGACATATTTGAATGACATGTTGTGTTGTGTGGTTTTTTTCCCAAAGAAATCATTTTATTAAGGGTAGTTTTGTCCAAAACAGTTTAATCCTGGGCAAAAAAAATGTCTGGAAAAAAATCCCATAAAGGCATGTCGGACTCTGAATGGATAGCACGTCTAAAAAAGTTTGCCAGCACAGGAGTTTGGCCATCATCTGAGGGTAACAGACCAGCACCACGACAGAAAAAGTGGCATGACGTGTATCAAAGGGTGAGTGTGTGCTTTTGTGACCTTTTCATGAAATAAACAACTTAAGTGTTTGTTGACTTGCATAATTGAACATTAGAATTGTTTGTTAAATGTATTTGCATAACAGAAGAACATATTAGTGGTCAGTACAAACATGTACCTAATCTCATTCATTAGAACAATGGTTTGTTACTTATGGTTTACACCAATGTAAACCAGGTATCATTATTATTTATAGATGTTTATGAATATCTATATGCTGCATATAAATGATGTTGCAGGTATTTGAGATTTATGTCATACTATAAAAAAACTACAGTGTGAACTGTACTATAAAAAAACTACTAGACTTGTTTGTTCTGGGGGTTTGTTCTGGGGTTGAGAGAGAGGGGGCAGGGATGTTGGGGGATGGTTTGAAGGTGTGAGATGTTCATCTCTTGTTCTTTTAGTGGGGGAAACAAACTCACTCATTCACTCTTTCTCTAATTTTACATTTTCCCCATCAAAGAACATTAATTAATACAAAATAAATATGACACGCATCCTGGAAAATGACAGTGAATAAATGTGCCATACCTGTTTAGTTAGAAATGCATGTATTGTGTATTACATGTTATAATGTTTACAGATTGAAAAATGTCCGATGCAGTCTCGCGGCCAGACAACCTTACTTGGAGCAGTCCCAAAGTGTATGTGTGGTTTTCACACTCAAAAGGTAACAATGTGAAGATGTTACAAGTATTTATTTTTATATATATATTTTACTAAAAAAAAAAAATTTCTCATTCAAAAATTATTGTATGTATTTTTGTGGTTGTCTTAAACAGGCCACTGCCGCTACTGGACCAGCACAGCAGGTCATGGAGCAGAGTCTGCCTCAGCCTCAGCTCCAGCCTCGGCTCCAGCCCCAGACCACTCCATCTGTGACATCTAGGATAATTCCAAGTTTGTCAAGGGTAATACAATTTAAAGGAATTTCAATTTTAAGTTTAAAAGTTAAGTTGAAATGTAATGAAGTGCAGAAAGTAAAAGGCTGTGTTGTTGGCTGGTATGTTTTTCACACCTACCTGCCAATTGTCACACCTTGTACAGGGGTGTGCTGATTGGTTAGTTTGAATGCCATGTCACATGGTCAATGATAAAAGAACAATGTAACCTATGTGCTCTCTTTCTTCTCTTCTCAAGTCCTTCATGGCATCTCTCTTGATCTTTTTCTTGATCTCTTTCTGTATTGCTCAGGTAACATTCCACTTATGCACAATGAATTATACACACATTATTAATTCAGTCATCATGCATCTACTTAAGTGTTTGTTGACTTGCATAATTGAACATTAGAATTGTTTGTTAAATGTATTTGCATAACAGAAGAACATATTAGTGGTCAGTACAAACATGTACCTAATCTCATTCATTAGAACAATGGTTTGTTACTTATGGTTTACACCAATGTAAACCAGGTATCATTATTATTTATAGATGTTTATGAATATCTATATGCTGCATATAAATGATGTTGCAGGTATTTGAGATTTATGTCATACTATAAAAAAACTACAGTGTGAACTGTACTATAAAAAAACTACTAGACTTGTTTGTTCTGGGGGTTTGTTCTGGGGTTGAGAGAGAGGGGGCAGGGATGTTGGGGGATGGTTTGAAGGTGTGAGATGTTCATCTCTTGTTCTTTTAGTGGGGGAAACAAACTCACTCATTCACTCTTTCTCTAATTTTACATTTTCCCCATCAAAGAACATTAATTAATACAAAATAAATATGACACGCATCCTGGAAAATGACAGTGAATAAATGTGCCATACCTGTTTAGTTAGAAATGCATGTATTGTGTATTACATGTTATAATGTTTACAGATTGAAAAATGTCCGATGCAGTCTCGCGGCCAGACAACCTTACTTGGAGCAGTCCCAAAGTGTATGTGTGGTTTTCACACTCAAAAGGTAACAATGTGAAGATGTTACAAGTATTTATTTTTATATATATATTTTACTAAAAAAAAAAAATTTCTCATTCAAAAATTATTGTATGTATTTTTGTGGTTGTCTTAAACAGGCCACTGCCGCTACTGGACCAGCACAGCAGGTCATGGAGCAGAGTCTGCCTCAGCCTCAGCTCCAGCCTCGGCTCCAGCCCCAGACCACTCCATCTGTGACATCTAGGATAATTCCAAGTTTGTCAAGGGTAATACAATTTAAAGGAATTTCAATTTTAAGTTTAAAAGTTAAGTTGAAATGTAATGAAGTGCAGAAAGTAAAAGGCTGTGTTGTTGGCTGGTATGTTTTTCACACCTACCTGCCAATTGTCACACCTTGTACAGGGGTGTGCTGATTGGTTAGTTTGAATGCCATGTCACATGGTCAATGATAAAAGAACAATGTAACCTATGTGCTCTCTTTCTTCTCTTCTCAAGTCCTTCATGGCATCTCTCTTGATCTTTTTCTTGATCTCTTTCTGTATTGCTCAGGTAACATTCCACTTATGCACAATGAATTATACACACATTATTAATTCAGTCATCATGCATCTACTTGTGGCCATTTAAAGTGTAATCGTGATTACTGTTAATAAATACCTTCTCTTAGAATCTATGCTCAAACTACTTTTGATTTTAAGTAATTTTAAAAAGGTACCTGCTGAATTACAATATACTCACATTATAGCAATGCCTTCCCACATATTTGTATATTCTAACTGTGCTTATTTCAATCTGTATAAGTAGAAGAGGGACACTAAAATGCTACTTATATACCATTGTCCTGCTTTCTCTCAGTTATTCAGCAATCTTACATCATGAACTTTAGGGAAACCATTCTACAGAAACCAATTGACATATTGTATTTAACTAGTTGAACAATAACATATAGGAACAATAGATATTTTGTAATTTTCCAAAAATTTAATTATATATTTGTTACAGCACATTTAGTCTTTTCATTGAAATTGTTTTTCCTTATTTTAGTTTACCAAGCCAAGATTTAGTGGGTCCCACATCGCTGCAGCAAAGCCCAACCTAATTATGGCTAGGAAACCATCTCAGGTTGTTGACAAGCCCAGTGCAGCAGTGTCCAGTGGTCCCATTACAAGCACCACTGTCTCTGTAAGTACTGGTATAATCCACATTGCATTGTATGAAGACACACTCCACTCCTGTGCACTTTTTAGTGACATATTTAACTCTAACAGTACAATATAATGTTTGAATTAAATAGATTTTATATACACTGCAGTACAAAAGTTGGTATTTTTTTTTAAAGAAATGTTACACTTTTATTCAGCAATTGATGCACTAAATAATTTGAAAATAGATTATAATAAGCAGCGAATGATATTAAAATGCAATTATATTTCCTGGTATTACTGTTTTTGTCTGTATATTAATCTTCAATCTTCTTTCAAAAAACAAAGGCTATAGTATACAGTTTTGTAACTGCATCTAGGATGAGTTAAAATTATTAGACAGTTATGTTTGACTGTTTCTCCTGTTATAAAACATCTATTATATTTCACTGCGTGATTGTACAGACACAAGACCCTGGAGTTCCAGCCTCTGTCTCCAGAACCACTGCAGATGTGCCCAGTCCTGCCGAGTCTTGCAGTATTGTCTCGGTAAGGCATTTCAAATTCTGTTGGTCTATAAAGGTAACTAAACTGGCATATTAACCCTAACTTAACACAAAACAGTGCTGGCCGCTGACACAGTTCTGAAAACATTTGGAACAAATTTACCATCAGTTTTATTCTATTAATGTAAAGTAAGTACTTGATATCCAATATTTTATGGGATGGGGCTTACATACCCTGACATTTTGAATGTGATAACCAGTAGCTTCCTTAAACACTTTCAAGCTTAATAAACACTAACCAAGCAAAGTCATAATGTTTGTGCTTGGCTCCTCAGAGAATCAACTTGATAATAAATTTAAAGAAATATTTATGGTTGTCAACATAATCAGATATTTAAAATAAAGAGATGATGTTTGCAAAATTAGTTAGAAAATAAGCTTACCTGCTGTTGATATTTTATATATTAAACTGGCTTTAAGAATATTCATTCCTTTTTGGATGACAGTAGTGACTAATACAAAGTTACCAGTTTTATTGTAGCAATAATCACTGTTTTATGTGAGGGTAGTCTTGGAAAAATAAAGCGCTTATTGATCAAATGATCTTGCTAGACTTAATGTTTTTTCTTTTTCTTTCACAGACTGCTCCTTCTGGGGCAATATTGCAAGCTCCATCTGCAGTTCGACTGCATCGTTTGTGGTCGGAGACCTTGCCACAGGAAGACCACAGGTGGATTGCAAACAGACTTTTTAAAACGGGGCCCAAGGGGAAACCAGAGCTTCGTGAAAACTTACAGCTCTGGTATTACCCACCACAGCCAGCACTTACCTACAACCAGGCTCCAGCTCCAGACAGATTTTTTTGTCATGCTCTGTTGCTGTGGATGCCGTACAAGCTGTGGAGGGTAAAGGTTATCTGTCCCAATCCTGCCTGTTGACAGCATCAGCTGACAGGTGGAGGTCTGCACAAAAGGGCACGGCAGGTTCTGGACATCGATAGGATGTACAACATGGTCACAGAAACCCTAATCTGTGCCAAGTGTAAAGCCACGCATGTGTCGTGGAGTCAGACTGTCCTGCAACAGCTGGATCTGGGCCATCGATCGGAGTTTCGGGTCATCCTCACGCGGAAGTAAGTACACTTTCATTCCACATCCACTTGATAGCCCTTCATCACATTTATTTTCAAATACTTTACAAAACAAATATGTAAATTGGATTTTGCTTTTCCTAAGGTATGCCTGTGATATGAGGGTCATTCGGTTCCTGCGCGAACGTGGCCTAGGCAACAGTCCCACGCGGATAATTAAACAGCTGCGTGAGAACCACAGTGAGGAGTGGCTCCAGCGTCTGGCCCGGTACACCACGCAGTGTTTGGACTTCCGCAATGCACCTGGGGTGTTGCCGGTAAAATTTCAGGAACCCCCAGAGCCTACAGTGGTGCCAAGCTGCAAGTGGCTGCTCACAGTGTACAGTCAAGACATCCTGACAAGGCTGGATGAAATCCATGCCAAGATAACATCCACCTATGGCTCTGTCTTGAAGATGGATTCCACTAAAAAGGTTAGTGGTGGATTTTTGTTCATTTATGATGCTGTTTATTATATCACAGCATGGCACTCTGTGGTGTGCAGTTTCATTACATTCACAGCATGCTTCATATCATGTCTATTACAGATCACCAAGAAGCTGGCTGGGACGGCGAGGGGAACGGGACTCTGGCTTACCTCTGTTGGCAATGAGTTTGGTCAGGTGCTCATAAGTGTGCTTACAGCCCAGGAAGGAGCAGGACTGGACATAATGGTAGATGGTCTGGTGAAACGGTACCAGAAGGCTGGTGTGGACCCACCTGCTGTGTTGTACGTGGACTGTGGCTGCTGCACTGAGGTGGGCGAGACCAAGCTGAAAACAAGATTCAGAGGTTGGCCAGATCTCATGGTTCGCTTGGACATCTGGCATTTTATGCGCAGGATTGCCTTGGGGTGTACAACTGATGCCCATCAGCTGTATCCCATCTTTATGTCACGGCTGTCAGCATGCATTTTTGAGTGGGATGCGGCTGATGTTTCTGAGCTTCGCAAAGCAAAGAGAGAGCAGTTGATATCTCAGGGTTGGCCTGCGCTGACAGATGAAGATGTCAACAAGCATCTTACCAGGATGGAGCTGGCTCTCCATTGCCGGAGGAGGACCCGTGGAGTGGAGACTACCATCCTTCTCCATGAGCAGCTGCTTACAGAGCTCCTGAGCAGCAAGGGCAATGACTCCCTGGGTGTTCCTCTCCTGGACAGAGAAAGGATGGAGCACATCTGGAATGTCCAGAAGAAGCATGTCAAATGCATTCAAGATCCCCCTGGTCTTGTGCTTTACACAGAGACGGGGAGCTTAACCAAGGGTGGCATGCTTCTGAAGACTTACAGATGTGCAAGAGGCTCCACTTCTCTCGAGTCCTTTCATTTACATCTGAACCGTTTCATCCCAGGTAAGTCTTTGTCACACAACTTGTGCATCTGTAAAGAAAGAGCATTATGTGTCTTTGTATGTTTCTTTAACACCTTCATCTTTAACACGCGGTTGTGTCTATTTACAGGGACCAGTGCAAACAGTCTGAATTTTCAGATTTATCTGCTGGAGGGTCTACACCGGTGGAACCAGGACCGGGAGGCTGCTTCCCTGTCATCGGAGCCATCAGCTTTGCGCAGCTACACAGGAGAACTAGTTCACTGTGTAAACGGCAATTATGAAAAGCTGTTTGGCAGGAAAGTGGTCCCCACATTTTGTGCCCCTGCATGTTACACCGGTGAGTGAATTTGTTATTGTTTATAAATTTGCCATTTCTGTGTAATCTCAGTCTATATATTAGATTTTACCCTACAGTCTACTGTATCATATTTGATATGCAAATTTCTAAAGGCCTCTAAATTTTAAACATGATCAAAACTTTTCTGGAAACATGCCCTCTGTCATCTGATTGATATTCCATTTTTTTTTAGCAAGTAAAAGGCTTTTTATTATAATTGTACAAACAACCTCCTTCAGCTCGTGCTTCATGTGTCTTTCTGCTGTGAAATCTGCACTGATTTTTAGAAAGTAATTCTAAAGAATAACTTTTATATTGTTAGTAATATTTGATTAACATTTACTGGACTGAAGCAACACAGGTTTAATTGATTAGAAAAATAATGAGCTCAAAATGAGCCTTGTTTTTAAATTGTGCTTAAGCAATCGTAAAAAAAAAACTGTAAAGGTTTTGGGCCTCTGAATAAAAATAAAAAAATTCTTCATTTTTTCCCTTCTCCTCAACTATGAGCTCCATATTCTCACAACATTACACTATATGAGCTACTACAAAAGCCTACTTTATCAAATATCATACACAACATTGTATTTAATTTCTGCTTGTTTATTGTGTTTGTTTCAGGTGAGCTCATTGGAGTACAGTATCTGTTCCAGCAGACTGGTCAGTCACTGCAGGACATGAATCCAGACTCTGAGCAGACCGCAGAGCTCATTGAGGACCTCAGTGTGGAGGAGCGAGATGAAGATGAGGGCTTCTGTGACATCAGCGAGGATCACACCATTACAGATCCTGAAGCTGTTCTGTCACCATCCTCCTCCACACAGACACTGGGTTCTGCCACCCTGGTCACCTGCAGTGCTGAATCTGTACTGGGCTCCACATCCCCTTCACTGGTCCCTGACCCCACACATGGCCTCACACAGTCTCCTTCATCAGCTGAAGCTGGACCCTCAGGGACTGCTGTCTCTCCTCTCCCCTCAGAGCCAGAAGATGCTGGGCAGGATGATGATGATGATGATGATGATGATGATGATGGAGAGATGGTAAATACCACTCCTTTGTATTTCTTTCAAATCAAGTAGAATAATTCAAACAGTGATGAATTAACATCCAGTGCTTTGAATCCAGACTTTCCACATATTCTAAATTTACAAATACAGCCTAAAGTCATAAACAGCAAATATGCATTAAGTCAGCTTTATTTCTATAGTGCTTTGTACTAAACAGATTGTGTCAAAAGAGCTTTATGATGATAAACAGGAAAATAATAGAATTATGCTTTAAACAGATGTGATGTAGTAATTTCATTGTTTGTTTGTATTTTTTAATAGGCTGTTGACTACCAAAATGTCCCGGGTTACCAACATGTGGACAGGCTGGCAGAATATCTGGTGGAGCTCCGGGGTCACACAGCCCTCAGTCTGACCAACCAGGAAGCCAACACCATAATTGCTCTTTGGCAGAACCTTGATGACCGGGACAAGACAGGGGTGGTGACAGCAGCTCGACACAAAAAAAGACTGCTGAGTGGACGCTTCAGGGTACCGCAGAGGCCCACTCAAACCCCTGGACTAGAAAGCACCACCAGATGTGTGCTGGGTGCAAGTGGCATAGCTGCTCAGTGGCCTGACTGTTGCCGTCTGGTGGAGACCATCTTCATAAGACTTTGCACTGCTCACCCTAGCCCCAAAAGAAAAGGCAAGGGAGCCCTGTCAAGATGGTCTCTGATCCTGCAA
Source organism: Gobio gobio (assembly GCF_949357685.1). Lineage (NCBI taxonomy): Eukaryota > Metazoa > Chordata > Actinopteri > Cypriniformes > Gobionidae > Gobio > Gobio gobio. The sequence continues at coordinate 36,323,173 of NC_137113.1, forward strand.
GACTATCGCAGGATAAGGCAGCTTGTACTGGGCAACGGCTTGGTGATGGGAGGGACGTCAATACAGCTGATGGAGGTTAACCAGAACACCCTGATTCAGTGGCACAACAACAGACAGAAAAAGCAGGAACTGTCTGTGCTGCTCCAGGGCATTCAGTTGCCTCAGCCCCTCCCTGAAGCTCAGGAGCCTCTCCAGGTTGCCAAGCGCCTACGCACAGAGTCAGAACAACCAGGGGAGCTGCACCAGTACAAGCTACCAGAGAGCACAGCAGGTCAGGCAAAGCAGAGGCAGACTGCTGTTGGGCGACCCCCTCTCAGACCCAAGGCACCAGCACAGAGTCAGATGTTGGTTACACCATCAGCACCTGGATCATCACTGCAGATGCTGCCGAATATTATTATACCGGCAGCACCAGGTTTCCAGGGTGTGCCAATGTTTCAGGCTGTGCCAATGTTCCAGGGCATGCCAATGGTCCAAGGAGTCCAGATGGTCCAGGGCATGCCAATGATGCAGCCACTGTTACAGCCTGCAGTGGTGCAGGGCACCAGCTCACAGCCTACTACACCAGCTGCCATGCCCAAGAGACCCTACAGGAGAACTGTAGAGGCGAACACGTGCAAAAAATGTGGGCAATTTAAAACAATTGCAACTGGGCACAGCCAGTACAGGGGCAGGGTGTATTGCCCACAGACAGAGACCATTACAAAAGAGGAGTGGTTAAAAGAAATGAGGAGAACAACTTCTAAATAATGTATATATATATTTTTTGTATATAGTATTATTTTTTTTTTGTATATAGTATTGTGTATATAGAGTGCAGTAATATTTAACATTTTAATTTTGTTTTTAAACATTATTTAACATTTTAAAATTGTTATTTAAAATTTAAATTTAATTGACCTTTTATTTTTGAAAACTTATTTAACATTTTATTTAATATTCATTACTGTTCTGTTTACATAATTGTAAAATAAAAACAATTTGACATGACAAGTGATTGCATTTTGACTTTTTTACTTTCACATAACACTGCAACAATAAAAACTTTGTATATATATATATATATAAAAAAAAAAAAATCTTATTCTTGTGACAGACATTTTTCAGCAAAATGGTTACTGTTTAATGGGTTGCATCTTTGTTCATTACAAATAACAGATTTGCAAATGTCTTGTTTGAATATAACCTAAAAATGCTTATTCAGATCAAAAATAATACAACTACTAAATAATAATAACACTGTTCCATTGGTAACTAATTACATATGTATATTTTATTAACACTGGAACATTATGCATTCAAAAAAGTGTTTATTTAATTAAAATATAAATATTACAAAAAGTTGACTTTAGCTGGATTCGAACCCCGGTCTTGGTGAGCACCTGCAATAGAAAACAGTGTAATGTAAATGCGCGATTTTCCCACACAAAGAAACTGGGAAAGTTATCACAAGACATATGCTAAGGATGGAATATCTCCAAAAGTCACATTTCACCCTTTCTTTTCTTCATTTTTTCTTTTCCTTCTTCCCCTTCTCTCTTTCTTTCTTCCCCCTTTTCTTCCCTTCTTCCCCACCTTTGTTGGACTATTGTTCCCCAGCTTATAAGCAGCGCCTTAGACCGCTCGGCCACGCTACCTTGCAACATTGTTTTCCCTGGGCAGTTTTCGACTACTTTTTTTAAATATCGCACTTCCCTAAAAGTAAGTCTGTTGAAATTCTATGTGCCTTGGAGGAGCTCCTCAACAGGTGGAAAGGCCTCCTAAATACAAGGGTACACAGTCGCCCCCCTCCCTGCAGATTGCAATTCCATCTCTAATCAAACACACCTGAATCAGCTAATCAAAGCCTTTTGGCCTTAGTCCAAAATGGCAGCTAGCTGTGTTGAAGTTAAACTCAAAATCATGAGGTAGTTGTCAATTTTCCAAAAACTCTCAATGAGTCAAATTGGCTGCTTCTATTATTATACATTATACGCTATTATTATATCCCAATTCATTTTTAAACTGAAATTACTATTATTGTAATATTTTGTTGTCGCTGATTCAACAGGGTGCATAATTCCAGCCCTTTTCGCAGGACACTTAAGGTGTCTTGACCTCTTTAAAATCACTGCTGGCAGCGGTGGGATTCGAACCCACGCCCCCGAAGAGACTGGAGCCTAAATCCAGCGCCTTAGACCCCTCGGCCACGCTACCCCAATGTATCTCTTTTCGGGGGCCTTTTTTCTGCCCATTTTTCCAGAAAAAGAGAAAACTTTGGGTGCGGACCTTCATCGAGAGGCTCTGAAGCCTGTCGAGTGCGGCCAAGGAAAGCAAAAGTGGCTGGTTTTGGAAGAGACCCGGAGCATGCAGTGTCACTTCACCAGTCTTTTTGCACAGGCATAGCATCCACTAGAGCCTTCTAAAAGGCTGTCTTGGCAGCGGTGGGATTCGAACCCACGCCCCCGAAGAGACTGGAGCCTTAATCCAGCGCCTTAGACCGCTCGGCCACGCTACCTTGCAACATTGCTTTCCCTGGGCAGTTTTCGCCTACTTTTTTTAAATATCGCACTTCCCTAAAAGTAAGTCTGTTGAAATTCTACGTGCCTTGGAGGAGCTCCTCAACAGGTGGAAAGGCCTCCTAAATACAAGGGTATACAGTCGCCCCCCTCCCTGCATTTTGCAATTCCATCTCTAATCAAACACACCTGAATCAGCTAATCAAAGCTTTTTGGCCTTAGTCCAAAATGGCAGCTAGCTGTGTTGAAGTTAAACTCAAAATCATGAGGTAGTTGTCAATTTTCCAAAAACTCTCAATGAGTCAAATTGGCTGCTTCTATTATTATAGATTATACGCTATTATTATATCCCAATTCATTTTTAAACTGAAATTACTATTATTGTAATATTTTGTTGTCGCTGATTCAACAGGGTGCATAATTCCAGCCCTTTTCGCAGGACACTTAAGGTGTCTTGACCTCTTTAAAATCATTGCTGGCAGCGGTGGGATTCGAACCCACGCCCCCGAAGAGACTGGAGCCTAAATCCAGCGCCTTAGACCCCTCGGCCACGCTACCCCAATGTATCTCTTTTCGGGGGCCTTTTTTAGGCCCATTTTTCCAGAAAAAGAGAAAACTTTGGGTGCGGACCTTCATCGAGAGGCTCTGAAGCCTGTCGAGTGCGGCCAAGGAAAGCAAAAGTGGCTGGTTTTTGAAGAGACCCGGAGCATGCGGTGTCACTTCACCAGTCTTTTTGCACAGGCATAGCATCCACTAGAGCCTTCTAAAAGGCTGTCTTGGCAGCGGTGGGATTCGAACCCACGCCCCCGAAGAGACTGGAGCCTTAATCCAGCGCCTTAGACCGCTCGGCCACGCTACCTTGCAACATTGCTTTCCCTGGGCAGTTTTCGCCTACTTTTTTTAAATATCGCACTTCCCTAAAAGTAAGTCTGTTGAAATTCTATGTGCCTTGGAGGAGCTCCTCAACAGGTGGAAAGGCCTCCTAAATACAAGGGTACACAGTCGCCCCCCTCCCTGCAGATTGCAATTCCATCTCTAATCAAACACACCTGAATCAGCTAATCAAAGCCTTTTGGCCTTAGTCCAAAATGGCAGCTAGCTGTGTTGAAGTTAAACTCAAAATCATGAGGTAGTTGTCAATTTTCCAAAAACTCTCAATGAATCAAATTGGCTGCTTCTATTATTATACATTATACGCTATTATTATATCCCAATTCATTTTTAAACTGAAATTACTATTATTGTAATATTTTGATGTCGCTGATTCAACAGGGTGCATAATTCCAGCCCTTTTCGCAGGACACTTAAGGTGTCTTGACCTCTTTAAAATCACTGCTGGCAGCGGTGGGATTCGAACCCACGCCCCCGAAGAGACTGGAGCCTAAATCCAGCTCCTTAGACCCCTCGGCCACGCTACCCCAATGTTTCTCTTTTCGGGGGCCTTTTTTAGGCCCATTTTTCCAGAAAAAGAGAAAACTTTGGGTGCGGACCTTCATCGGCCAAGGAAAGCAAAAGTGGCTGGTTTTGGAAGAGACCCGGAGCATGCAGTGTCACTTCACCAGTCTTTTTGCACAGGCATAGCATCCACTAGAGCCTTCTAAAAGTCTGTCTTGGCAGCGGTGGGATTCGAACCCACGCCCCCGAAGAGACTGGAGCCTTAATCCAGCGCCTTAGACCGCTCGGCCACGCTACCTTGCAACATTGTTTTCCCTGGGCAGTTTTCGCCTACTTTTTTTAAATATCGCACTTCCCTAAAAGTAAGTCTGTTGAAATTCTATGTGCCTTGGAGGAGCTCCTCAACAGGTGGAAAGGCCTCCTAAATACAAGGGTACACAGTCGCCCCCCTCCCTGCAGATTGCAATTCCATCTCTAATCAAACACACCTGAATCAGCTAATCAAAGCCTTTTGGCCTTAGTCCAAAATGGCAGCTAGCTGTGTTGAAGTTAAACTCAAAATCATGAGGTAGTTGTCAATTTTCCAAAAACTCTCAATGAGTCAAATTGGCTGCTTCTATTATTATACATTATACGCTATTATTATATCCCAATTCATTTTTAAACTGAAATTACTATTATTGTAATATTTTGTTGTCGCTGATTCAACAGGGTGCATAATTCAAGCCCTTTTCGCAGGACACTTAAGGTGTCTTGACCTCTTTAAAATCACTGCTGGCAGCGGTGGGATTCGAACCCACGCCCCCGAAGAGACTGGAGCCTAAATCCAGCGCCTTAGACCCCTCGGCCACGCTACCCCAATGTATCTCTTTTCGGGGGCCTTTTTTAGGCCCATTTTTCCAAAAAAAGAGAAAACTTTGGGTGCGGACCTTCATCGAGAGGCTCTGAAGCCTGTCGAGTGCGGCCAAGGAAAGCAAAAGTGGCTGGTTTTGGAAGAGACCCGGAGCATGCAGTGTCACTTCACCAGTCTTTTTGCACAGGCATAGCATCCACTAGAGCCTTCTAAAAGGCTGTCTTGGCAGCGGTGGGATTCGAACCCACGCCCCCGAAGAGACTGGAGCCTTAATCCAGCGCCTTAGACCGCTCGGCCACGCTACCTTGCAACATTGCTTTCCCTGGGCAGTTTTCGCCTACTTTTTTAAAATATCGCACTTCCCTAAAAGTAAGTCTGTTGAAATTCTACGTGCCTTGGAGGAGCTCCTCAACAGGTGGAAAGGCCTCCTAAATACAAGGGTATACAGTCGCCCCCCTCCCTGCATTTTGCAATTCCATCTCTAATCAAACACACCTGAATCAGCTAATCAAAGCCTTTTGGCCTTAGTCCAAAATGGCAGCTAGCTGTGTTGAAGTTAAACTCAAAATCATGAGGTAGTTGTCAATTTTCCAAAAACTCTCAATGAGTCAAATTGGCTGCTTCTATTATTATAGATTATACGCTATTATTATGTCCCAATTCATTTTTAAACTGAAATTACTATAATTGTAATTTTTTGTTGTCCCTGATTCAACAGGGTGCAGATTTTCAGCCCTTTTCGCAGCACACTTAAGGTGTCTTGACCTCTTTAAAATCACTGCTGGCAGCGGTGGGATTCGAACCCACGCCTCCGAAGAGACTGGAGCCTAAATCCAGCGCCTTAGACCCCTCGGCCACGCTACCCCAATGTATCTCTTTTCGGGGGCCTTTTTTCTGCCCATTTTTCCAGAAAAAGAGAAAACTTTGGGTGCGGACCTTCATCGAGAGGCTCTGAAGCCTGTCGAGTGCGGCCAAGGAAAGCAAAAGTGGCTGGTTTTGGAAGAGACCCGGAGCATGCGGTGTCACTTCACCAGTCTTTTTGCACAGGCATAGCATCCACTAGAGCCTTCTAAAAGGCTGTCTTGGCAGCGGTGGGATTCGAACCCACGCCCCCGAAGAGACTGGAGCCTTAATTCAGTGCCTTAGACCGCTCGGCCACGCTACCCTGCAACAATGCTTTCCCTGGGCAGTTTTCCCCTACTTTTATTAAATATCGCACTTCCCTAAAAGTAAGTCTGTTGAAATTCTACGTGCCTTGGAGGAGCTCCTCAACAGGTGGAAAGGCCTCCTAAATACAAGGGTACACAGTCGCCCCCCTCCCTGCAGATTGCAATTCCATCTCTAATCAAACACACCTGAATCAGCTAATCAAAGCCTTTTGGCCTTAGTCCAAAATGGCAGCTAGCTGTGTTGAAGTTAAACTCAAAATCATGAGGTAGTTGTCAATTTTCCAAAAACTCTCAATGAGTCAAATTGGCTGCTTCTATTATTATACATTATACGCTATTATTATATCCCAATTCATTTTTAAACTGAAATTACTATTATTGTAATATTTTGTTGTCGCTGATTCAACAGGGTGCATAATTCCAGCCCTTTTCGCAGGACACTTAAGGTGTCTTGACATCTTTAAAATCACTGCTGGCAGCGGTGGGATTCGAACCCACGCCCCCGAAGAGACTGGAGCCTAAATCCAGCGCCTTAGACCCCTCGGCCACGCTACCCCAATGTATCTCTTTTCGGGGGCCTTTTTTAGGCCCATTTTTCCAGAAAAAGAGAAAACTTTGGGTGCGGACCTTCATCGAGAGGCTCTGAAGCCTGTCGAGTGCGGCCTAGGAAAGCAAAAGTGGCTGGTTTTGGAAGAGACCCGGAGCATGCAGTGTCACTTCACCAGTCTTTTTGCACAGGCATAGCATCCACTAGAGCCTTCTAAAAGGCTGTCTTGGCAGCGGTGGGATTCGAACCCACGCCCCCGAAGAGACTGGAGCCTAAATCCAGCGCCTTAGACCCCTCGGCCACGCTACCCCAATGTATCTCTTTTCGGGGGCCTTTTTTCTGCCCATTTTTCCAGAAAAAGAGAAAACTTTGGGTGCGGACCTTCATCGAGAGGCTCTGAAGCCTGTCGAGTGCGGCCAAGGAAAGCAAAAGTGGCTGGTTTTGGAAGAGACCCGGAGCATGCAGTGTCACTTCACCAGTCTTTTTGCACAGGCATAGCATCCACTAGAGCCTTCTAAAAGGCTGTCTTGGCAGCGGTGGGATTCGAACCCACGCCCCCGAAGAGACTGGAGCCTTAATCCAGCGCCTTAGACCGCTCGGCCACGCTACCTTGCAACATTGTTTTCCCTGGGCAGTTTTCGACTACTTTTTTTAAATATCGCACTTCCCTAAAAGTAAGTCTGTTGAAATTCTACGTGCCTTGGAGGAGCTCCTCAACAGGTGGAAAGGCCTCCTAAATACAAGGGTACACAGTCGCCCCCCTCCCTGCAGATTGCAATTCCATCTCTAATCAAACACACCTGAATCAGCTAATCAAAGCCTTTTGGCCTTAGTCCAAAATGGCAGCTAGCTGTGTTGAAGTTAAACTCAAAATCATGAGGTAGTTGTCAATTTTCCAAAAACTCTCAATGAGTCAAATTGGCTGCTTCTATTATTATACATTATACGCTATTATTATATCCCAATTCATTTTTAAACTGAAATTACTATTATTGTAATATTTTGTTGTCGCTGATTCAACAGGGTGCATAATTCCAGCCCTTTTCGCAGGACACTTAAGGTGTCTTGACCTCTTTAAAATCACTGCTGGCAGCGGTGGGATTCGAACCCACGCCCCCGAAGAGACTGGAGCCTAAATCCAGCGCCTTAGACCCCTCGGCCACGCTACCCCAATGTTTCTCTTTTCGGGGGCCTTTTTTAGGCCCATTTTTCCAGAAAAAGAGAAAACTTTGGGTGCGGACCTTCATCGGCCAAGGAAAGCAAAAGTGGCTGGTTTTGGAAGAGACCCGGAGCATGCAGTGTCACTTCACCAGTCTTTTTGCACAGGCATAGCATCCACTAGAGCCTTCTAAAAGTCTGTCTTGGCAGCGGTGGGATTCGAACCCACGCCCCCGAAGAGACTGGAGCCTTAATCCAGCGCCTTAGACCGCTCGGCCACGCTACCTTGCAACATTGTTTTCCCTGGGCAGTTTTCGCCTACTTTTTTTAAATATCGCACTTCCCTAAAAGTAAGTCTGTTGAAATTCTATGTGCCTTGGAGGAGCTCCTCAACAGGTGGAAAGGCCTCCTAAATACAAGGGTACACAGTCGCCCCCCTCCCTGCAGATTGCAATTCCATCTCTAATCAAACACACCTGAATCAGCTAATCAAAGCCTTTTGGCCTTAGTCCAAAATGGCAGCTAGCTGTGTTGAAGTTAAACTCAAAATCATGAGGTAGTTGTCAATTTTCCAAAAACTCTCAATGAGTCAAATTGGCTGCTTCTATTATTATACATTATACGCTATTATTATATCCCAATTCATTTTTAAACTGAAATTACTATTATTGTAATATTTTGTTGTCGCTGATTCAACAGGGTGCATAATTCCAGCCCTTTTCGCAGGACACTTAAGGTGTCTTGACCTCTTTAAAATCACTGCTGGCAGCGGTGGGATTCGAACCCACGCCCCCGAAGAGACTGGAGCCTAAATCCAGCGCCTTAGACCCCTCGGCCACGCTACCCCAATGTATCTCTTTTCGGGGGCCTTTTTTAGGCCCATTTTTCCAAAAAAAGAGAAAACTTTGGGTGCGGACCTTCATCGAGAGGCTCTGAAGCCTGTCGAGTGCGGCCAAGGAAAGCAAAAGTGGCTGGTTTTGGAAGAGACCCGGAGCATGCAGTGTCACTTCACCAGTCTTTTTGCACAGGCATAGCATCCACTAGAGCCTTCTAAAAGGCTGTCTTGGCAGCGGTGGGATTCGAACCCACGCCCCCGAAGAGACTGGAGCCTTAATCCAGCGCCTTAGACCGCTCGGCCACGCTACCTTGCAACATTGCTTTCCCTGGGCAGTTTTCGCCTACTTTTTTAAAATATCGCACTTCCCTAAAAGTAAGTCTGTTGAAATTCTACATGCCTTGGAGGAGCTGTTCAACAGGTGGAAAGGCCTCCTAAATACAAGGGTATACAGTCGCCCCCCTCCCTGCATTTTGCAATTCCATCTCTAATCAAACACACCTGAATCAGCTAATCAAAGCCTTTTGGCCTTAGTCCAAAATGGCAGCTAGCTGTGTTGAAGTTAAACTCAAAATCATGAGGTAGTTGTCAATTTTCCAAAAACTCTCAATGAGTCAAATTGGCTGCTTCTATTATTATAGATTATACGCTATTATTATGTCCCAATTCATTTTTAAACTGAAATTACTATAATTGTAATTTTTTGTTGTCCCTGATTCAACAGGGTGCAGATTTTCAGCCCTTTTCGCAGCACACTTAAGGTGTCTTGACCTCTTTAAAATCACTGCTGGCAGCGGTGGGATTCGAACCCACGCCCCCGAAGAGACTGGAGCCTAAATCCAGCGCCTTAGACCCCTCGGCCACGCTACCCCAATGTATCTCTTTTCGGGGGCCTTTTTTCTGCCCATTTTTCCAGAAAAAGAGAAAACTTTGGGTGCGGACCTTCATCGAGAGGCTCTGAAGCCTGTCGAGTGCGGCCAAGGAAAGCAAAAGTGGCTGGTTTTGGAAGAGACCCGGAGCATGCGGTGTCACTTCACCAGTCTTTTTGCACAGGCATAGCATCCACTAGAGCCTTCTAAAAGGCTGTCTTGGCAGCGGTGGGATTCGAACCCACGCCCCCGAAGAGACTGGAGCCTTAATTCAGTGCCTTAGACCGCTCGGCCACGCTACCCTGCAACAATGCTTTCCCTGGGCAGTTTTCCCCTACTTTTATTAAATATCGCACTTCCCTAAAAGTAAGTCTGTTGAAATTCTACGTGCCTTGGAGGAGCTCCTCAACAGGTGGAAAGGCCTCCTAAATACAAGGGTACACAGTCGCCCCCCTCCCTGCAGATTGCAATTCCATCTCTAATCAAACACACCTGAATCAGCTAATCAAAGCCTTTTGGCCTTAGTCCAAAATGGCAGCTAGCTGTGTTGAAGTTAAACTCAAAATCATGAGGTAGTTGTCAATTTTCCAAAAACTCTCAATGAGTCTGTTACGACCCTCCTTTTGATGTTAACAATCTAGGGATTGAGAAGGGGAACATTTTTAACCAAGTTCTGAATACCACCAGTAATGACCACTGTGTGCGTGATGAGAAAAACGAGACCACACAAAAAACGGCGATTAAACAATTATTTAATAATTATAGAAACCAATAATTAACCACCAATGAATAAACTCATAATGATAAAGAAAAACAGACAGACATAAAATAAGATCTGGGGAGAACAAAGGGAAAACTGGATTGTGCCAAAGAAATGAAAATAATATAATCAAAAGAATCTTGCTAAACAGTCTCAAACTAATCCTAAGCTAAGAAAAGAAAGAAAAGAAAAAGTCTTCAGCGTCTGTGACGCCTTATACTTCCCTACACTACCTATCAAACACAAAAATACAGAGTGTGGCACAAACCCACTAACCTAGTGTGTCTAAACAATCAATATTTCTGAGTGTGCCCATGTATGTCACGTGACATCTTACCTAGCCCCTTTTCTCCATCCAGATTGGCTTCGCTTTAAATGCCAAACCTCAAATCTCTCACATGAGAAGTTTTAAGGGTAACTTAAAGCACTCAACATGACAAAGAGCAAAATGGCAACACACAAACTAAGTTCAAACAGAGAGAACAGAAACCAATGTAACAACAGAATCAGAACAAAAAGCAGTCTCTCGCTGTGCGACAGCACGTCCCTTAAGAAGCGCATTCCACAGGTGTTGCTCGTCGGAGGAGAACGCCTTCAAACTGACACAGCCAATCACGTCATCAGGAGTGATTGACAGGTCAGACAGCCAATCAGCACGCCACCTATTAGAGTGACAGTGAAAGAGACAGAGACAGAAAGGAACCTCACAGAAAACAGAAAAAAAAACTAAATACTCCAAACGTCCCTGTGGACGTAACACCCCCACATTTAAGAACAAACTCCACGTTTGTCCAAACAAAAAAAACAAAATAAAACAATGCATCAAAACCAACGCATGAACAAATCCCTAATGCATTCAGCAAAGGTTCAAACTCTAGAAAGAGCATCGGCAAGGACATTCTCGGAACCTTTCTTATGACGAATTTCCAGGAGGAAATTCTGCACGAACAGAGCCCAACGCATCAGACGTTGATTTGCATTATACATGCGGGACAAGAAAACAAGAGGGTGATGATCAGTAAACACAATAGTAGGCAAATTAGAAGAACCCAAATAAACCTCAAAGAACTGTAGAGCTAATAACAAAGCTAGGGTTTCCTTCTCGATAGTAGAATAATTTGCTTGGTGTTTATTGAACTTACGAGAGAAAAAGCAAACGGGATGGTCCACACCATCCTTTCCCTCCTGAATCAGGACTGCTCCAGCGCCCACTGCGCTCGCGTCAACCTCCAGTTTGAACGCACGCTCGAATTGTGGAGCCGCTAGAACTGGACTGGAACACATCAAAGCTTTCGCATTTTCAAATGCGACTTGACACTCTTCCGTCCATACGAAACTCTGTTTAGGGCTGAGGAGATTAGTAAGAGGAGTTACTACCGTAGCAAAGTTCTTACAAAAACTTCGGTAGTACCCAATCATACCCAAAAACCGTCTTAATTCTCTCCGTGTAGTAGGTACCGGGAACGTCGTAATAGCCGCCACTTTCTCTTCTACCGGCTTTACTTGTCCATATCCTACATGCTTTCCTAAATAGGTCACTGTAGCTTGACCGAACACACACTTAGCGAGGTTAAGTGTTAAAGAGGCACGTTCTAAACGTTTGAACACAGTACGCAACAGAGCCAAGTGCTCTTTCCACTCATTTGAAAAGATCACCAGGTCATCCAAATAAGCTCTACAATTTGGTACTCCAGCGAGAACTGTCTGAATTAACCTCTGGAACGTAGCAGGGGCGTTTCGTAACCCGAACGCCATGATATTATATTGTAGAAAGCAGTCCGGAGTTACGAACGCAGATATCTCAGATGCACGTGGGGTCAACGGCACTTGCCAGTATCCCTTAAGCATGTCTAGTTTGCTCACAAACCTAGCAGAACCAATACTGTCTACACAGTCTTCCATTCTAGGAAGGGGATAACAATCAGGCACCGTGACAGCATTTACCCTTCGGTAGTCTGTACAAAAACGGAAGGAACCATCAGGTTTCTTTACAAGAAGACACGGGGAACTCCACGGACTATAACTATGACGAGCTAAATCATTCTCTAACAAATAGTCAGTTTCTGTCTTCATAGCGGACCTCTTAATCTCGTTAACTCGATAAGCATGTTGCTTTATCGGCTTTGCATCTTGCACATCAATGTCGTGCGATAGCACGCTAGTCTGTGATGGAACATCCGAAAATAGAGCAGGGAATGAGGTGATAAGAGCCACCACATCATGCCTTTGCTCATCAGGTAAAGAAGATAGATGAGAACTCAAATTGGACAGAATAACAGAGTTATCCAACTTACTACATTGTTGAGGAGTATTTCTCAGTAATAATCCATCCTCATCCACGTTCGCATCACCCACTGCAACAGACAAAACCTCAGACGTTATCAATACAGGTGCATTGTCCGCAACTTGCTTAAGTTCACACTCAGACCGATCATGATATGCTTTAAGCATGTTAATGTGGCAGACTCGTGTCTTACGCCTTCTTTCAGGAGTGCCTATCACATAATCCGTATCGCTGAGTTTTCGAACTATGTGATATGGACCAGAAAATCGAGCAGATAATGCAGATCCTGGTATCGGCAATAATACCACCACCTTGTCATTAGGCTGAAAAGATCGTACAACTGCGTGTCTGTCATATCTATCCTTCATTTCTGTTTGCGCATCCTTCAAAAATTTCCGCGCAAGATCACATGCACCATGCAGCTTCGCTCGAAATTGACTAACGTAATCTAGAACATTCGTTCGTTTTCCTGTTGTACTCTCCATCATCTGATCTTTCAAAACTTTTAACGGTCCTCGAACAGAATGACCAAAAACCATCTCGGCCGGACTAAATCCGAGCGACTCTTGAACACTCTCACGTACAGCAAACAACACTAAAGGAATTCCTTCGTCCCAATCCTTACTTGTGTCCATACAGAATTTTCGAAGCATGGACTTTAAGGTCTGATGAAACCTTTCAATCGCTCCCTGGCTCTCCGGATGATATGCACTGGAAACTCGATGTTCTATGGACAAAGACTTAAGAGTTTGGGTAAACACTCGCGACAAAAAATTCGTACCTTGATCGGTTTGGACAACTTTTGGAAGTCCAAAAGTAGAAAAGAACTTGGTCAAAGTTTTCAAAATAACAGGAGCCGTAATTTTCCGTAACGGAACAGCTTCAGGGAATCTAGTTGCTCTACACATTATGGTACACAGATATTGGTTACCTGCTCTCGTTTTCGGTAATGGACCGACACAGTCAACCAGTACCTCTTCAAATGCTTCCCCTATAACTGGGATAGGATAAAGTGGAGCGGGTGAGATAACCTGATTTGGCTTACCTGCAATTTGGCAAGTATGACACGTACGACAGAATTTTGCAACATCTCGCTTCAATCCTGGCCAGAAGAAGTGTTGTAGAACACGATGGCAAGTTTTCGTTACCCCTAAATGTCCAGCAAAGAAATTTTCATGAGCCAAGCGCAACACATGCAAACGATATTTGCTTGGAACTACCACTTGATATACCACGTTCCAATCCAAATCCTGTTCAACCTTAGAACACCACTTCCGCATAAGTAACCCATCATCTAGGAAGTACGCCGTGTTTCTTTCCTTAGCAGCTTCAGAACTAATCACAGCGGCAAAACATTTACTCAACGAAGGATCATCATTCTGTGCAATGACAATCTGAGAGCGAGTAACGGGCAAACTCAACGACTCAAAACTTCCAAGCAAATTCTCCGAATTTTTCACATTAGCAACAGGTTCTAACTTTCTCTTAGTTTCAGACATTTTCCCATCATCTGCGAACATCGAACCTAACAATGAGTCAGCTAAGTCAAACTCGCCTTTATTCTTATCTGACTGAGCACGAGTAACTGCACAAGCAGCAAACACCTCAGGATGCAAACTACTGACATCTACAAGCGGACGAAGCACCAGGACATCAGTCACTTCTGGAGCTGGCAAGACTTTGCCTCCAGCTAAATCGTTTCCTAAGATAAGAGTAATTCCTTTTACCGGGAGTGATTGGCGAATTCCAACTCGTACAAAACCTGAAACCAGTGTACATTGTAAATGCACATTATGTAACGGAACAGGGACTATCTGCATTTCTATTCCACGAATCAAAACGTTTGAGCCGCAATATGATTCATCAGAGAATGGTAAAACATTAGAAATCATAATCGATTGCATAGCACCTGTGTCACGGAGAATACAAATTTCTTTCCGATCCTCTTCCCTTCCCGACAACGAAACAAACCCTGACATAACAAACGGTTTGTAATTTGGGTCAACAACATCAGTACAACACGATAGTTCAAAAGGTGATACGGTCTTTGCGAATGCGACGCTTTTCGTATTTTTAGCCTGCTGTTTACGCCCAAGCACCGGACAATCAGCAATCAGATGTCCGAGTTTATGACAGTAAAAGCAGTCCTTTTGCTCTCTCGATTGCGAAATCTCAGACTTTATCCGAGCACCATGAACTTGAGAATGACTAACAGTCCCACTCTTATCAGTGCGCGTCACCGAAAATACACCCTTATGAGTGAGCATGAACTCATCCGCTAGAACGGCAGCTTGTGACAACGAATAAACCTTCTGCTCATTCAGATAGACCACCACACGTTCGGGTAAGCAACCTTTAAATTCCTCAAGCAGAATTAATTCTCTTAAGGATTTAACGTCATCAGTCTTAGTGGCACTGCACCATTTATCAAAGAGAAGAGCTTTCTCTCGCGAAAATTCTACAAAAGTCTGAGAAGAATTCTTCTTATGCCCCCTAAATTTCTGTCGGTAAGCTTCTGGAACTAACTCGTAAGCACGTAAAATTGCCAGTTTTACTGCATCGTAATTCATACTCTCCTCTAATGAAAGAGTAGAGAAAACCTCCATCGCTTTTCCCACTAAACGACACTGCAATAACAAAGCCCAAAATTCTTTTGGCCAACGAAGAGACATAGCGATTCGCTCGAATGCACTGAAATAGGAATCTACCTCAGTTTCACGAAAATGTGGTACTAGTGTAATGTGTCTACTCACATCGAATGACTCAGTTGCTTCGGATGACACGGTCGCCGGGGCAACAGTGGGAGTAGTAGACACCACAGAGGGAGCACGGACAACAGGGGCAGCGGGACTAACTCGAGGGAGAACTGGTGGCGCAGCGGATCCTCCCACAATTCGCATCGCGTCAAGCTCCAGCTGTCGCATTTTCACCTGCTTCTCCGCCTCGATCTCGAGTTTGCGAATTTGTAACCGCAACTCCATCTCCGCCTGCCGAGTCTGAATCTTCTCCTGCGATTCAAGTTGCAAACGGGTCAAACGGACCTTAAGTCTCGTTTCCCCTTTTGAGCAAACAGACATAGGGGAGAATGGTTCAAATGGAGATAACCCTGCCCTAGCATCGGCCTCAACCTCCACCGTAGGCGGTAGTTCCTCAACATTCCCATTCCCACTCCTATCACACATAGTTCTATCTACCTCCACACTGTTCCCAACTGTACCTGTCTTTTCCGGCAAACTAAGCACATTCAACTCAACCAGACGATTACACACCATAGACTTAATTTCTACCTTAAGAGCCTGCTTATTTACTGAAATCTGAAAATGACTTGCTATCGCCACTAAGTCGTCTTTCCTACAAACATCCAATTCTTCTAACGAAGGACTTTCAAGGAACCTCTCTAAATTAAACGCAACCATAACGACGACGGCTTGCAACAGCACAAACAAATTCTCAAAAATGCGCACAGTGAATCAAAAAGGCTGGATCATGAACTGGTTCTTTGTATATGGAATCATTAACTCAAACTTCGAAATAATCCAATTTGAGATCCTGGACGAGCCCCCATATGTTACGACCCTCCTTTTGATGTTAACAATCTAGGGATTGAGAAGGGGAACATTTTTAACCAAGTTCTGAATACCACCAGTAATGACCACTGTGTGCGTGATGAGAAAAACGAGACCACACAAAAAACGGCGATTAAACAATTATTTAATAATTATAGAAACCAATAATTAACCACCAATGAATAAACTCATAATGATAAAGAAAAACAGACAGACATAAAATAAGATCTGGGGAGAACAAAGGGAAAACTGGATTGTGCCAAAGAAATGAAAATAATATAATCAAAAGAATCTTGCTAAACAGTCTCAAACTAATCCTAAGCTAAGAAAAGAAAGAAAAGAAAAAGTCTTCAGCGTCTGTGACGCCTTATACTTCCCTACACTACCTATCAAACACAAAAATACAGAGTGTGGCACAAACCCACTAACCTAGTGTGTCTAAACAATCAATATTTCTGAGTGTGCCCATGTATGTCACGTGACATCTTACCTAGCCCCTTTTCTCCATCCAGATTGGCTTCGCTTTAAATGCCAAACCTCAAATCTCTCACATGAGAAGTTTTAAGGGTAACTTAAAGCACTCAACATGACAAAGAGCAAAATGGCAACACACAAACTAAGTTCAAACAGAGAGAACAGAAACCAATGTAACAACAGAATCAGAACAAAAAGCAGTCTCTCGCTGTGCGACAGCACGTCCCTTAAGAAGCGCATTCCACAGGTGTTGCTCGTCGGAGGAGAACGCCTTCAAACTGACACAGCCAATCACGTCATCAGGAGTGATTGACAGGTCAGACAGCCAATCAGCACGCCACCTATTAGAGTGACAGTGAAAGAGACAGAGACAGAAAGGAACCTCACAGAAAACAGAGAAAAAAACTAAATACTCCAAACGTCCCTGTGGACGTAACAGAGTCAAATTGGCTGCTTCTATTATTATACATTATACGCTATTATTATATCCCAATTCATTTTTAAACTGAAATTACTATTATTGTAATATTTTGTTGTCGCTGATTCAACAGGGTGCATAATTCCAGCCCTTTTCGCGGGACACTTAAGGTGTCTTGACATCTTTAAAATCACTGCTGGCAGCGGTGGGATTCGAACCCACGCCCCCGAAGAGACTGGAGCCTAAATCCAGCGCCTTAGACCCCTCGGCCACGCTACCCCAATGTATCTCTTTTCGGGGGCCTTTTTTAGGCCCATTTTTCCAGAAAAAGAGAAAACTTTGGGTGCGGACCTTCATCGAGAGGCTCTGAAGCCTGTCGAGTGCGGCCTAGGAAAGCAAAAGTGGCTGGTTTTGGAAGAGACCCGGAGCATGCAGTGTCACTTCACCAGTCTTTTTGCACAGGCATAGCATCCACTAGAGCCTTCTAAAAGGCTGTCTTGGCAGCAGTGGGATTCGAACCCACGCCCCCGAAGAGACTGGAGCCTAAATCCAGCGCCTTAGACCCCTCGGCCACGCTACCCCAATGTATCTCTTTTCGGGGGCCTTTTTTCTGCCCATTTTTCCAGAAAAAGAGAAAACTTTGGGTGCGGACCTTCATCGAGAGGCTCTGAAGCCTGTCGAGTGCGGCCAAGGAAAGCAAAAGTGGCTGGTTTTGGAAGAGACCCGGAGCATGCAGTGTCACTTCACCAGTCTTTTTGCACAGGCATAGCATCCACTAGAGCCTTCTAAAAGGCTGTCTTGGCAGCGGTGGGATTCGAACCCACGCCCCCGAAGAGACTGGAGCCTTAATCCAGCGCCTTAGACCGCTCAGCCACCCTACCTTGCAACATTGTTTTCCCTGGGCAGTTTTCGACTACTTTTTTTAAATATCGCACTTCCCTAAAAGTAAGTCTGTTGAAATTCTATGTGCCTTGGAGGAGCTCCTCAACAGGTGGAAAGGCCTCCTAAATACAAGGGTACACAGTCGCCCCCCTCCCTGCAGATTGCAATTCCATCTCTAATCAAACACACCTGAATCAGCTAATCAAAGCCTTTTGGCCTTAGTCCAAAATGGCAGCTAGCTGTGTTGAAGTTAAACTCAAAATCATGAGGTAGTTGTCAATTTTCCAAAAACTCTCAATGAGTCAAATTGGCTGCTTCTATTATTATACATTATACGCTATTATTATATCCCAATTCATTTTTAAACTGAAATTACTATTATTGTAATATTTTGTTGTCGCTGATTCAACAGGGTGCATAATTCCAGCCCTTTTCGCAGGACACTTAAGGTGTCTTGACCTCTTTAAAATCACTGCTGGCAGCGGTGGGATTTGAACCCACGCCCCCGAAGAGACTGGAGCCTAAATCCAGCGCCTTAGACCCCTCGGCCACGCTACCCCAATGTATCTCTTTTCGGGGGCCTTTTTTAGGCCCATTTTTCCAGAAAAAGAGAAAACTTTGGGTGCGGACCTTCATCGAGAGGCTCTGAAGCCTGTAGAGTGCGGCCAAGGAAAGCAAAAGTGGCTGGTTTTGGAAGAGACCCGGAGCATGCAGTGTCACTTCACCAGTCTTTTTGCACAGGCATAGCATCCACTAGAGCCTTCTAAAAGGCTGTCTTGGCAGCGGTGGGATTCGAACCCACGCCCCCGAAGAGACTGGAGCCTAAATCCAGCGCCTTAGACCCCTCGGCCACGCTACCCCAATGTATCTCTTTTCGGGGGGCTTTTTTCTGCCCATTTTTCCAGAAAAAGAGAAAACTTTGGGTGCGGACCTTCATCGAGAGGCTCTGAAGCCTGTCGAGTGCGGCCAAGGAAAGCAAAAGTGGCTGGTTTTGGAAGAGACCCGGAGCATGCAGTGTCACTTCACCAGTCTTTTTGCACAGGCATAGCATCCACTAGAGCCTTCTAAAAGGCTGTCTTGGCAGCGGTGGGATTCGAACCCACGCCCCCGAAGAGACTGGAGCCTTAATCCAGCGCCTTAGACCGCTCGGCCACGCTACCTTGCAACATTGTTTTCCCTGGGCAGTTTTCGACTACTTTTTTTAAATATCGCACTTCCCTAAAAGTAAGTCTGTTGAAATTCTATGTGCCTTGGAGGAGCTCCTCAACAGGTGGAAAGGCCTCCTAAATACAAGGGTACACAGTCGCCCCCCTCCCTGCAGATTGCAATTCCATCTCTAATCAAACACACCTGAATCAGCTAATCAAAGCCTTTTGGCCTTAGTCCAAAATGGCAGCTAGCTGTGTTGAAGTTAAACTCAAAATCATGAGGTAGTTGTCAATTTTCCAAAAACTCTCAATGAGTCAAATTGGCTGCTTCTATTATTATACATTATACGCTATTATTATATCCCAATTCATTTTTAAACTGAAATTACTATTAATGTAATATTTTGTTGTCGCTGATTCAACAGGGTGCATAATTCCAGCCCTTTTCGCAGGACACTTAAGGTGTCTTGACCTCTTTAAAATCACTGCTGGCAGCGGTGGGATTCGAACCCACGCCCCCGAAGAGACTGGAGCCTAAATCCAGCGCCTTAGACCCCTCGGCCACGCTACCCCAATGTATCTCTTTTCGGGGGCCTTTTTTCTGCCCATTTTTCCAGAAAAAGAGAAAACTTTGGGTGCGGACCTTCATCGAGAGGCTCTGAAGCCTGTCGAGTGCGGCCAAGGAAAGCAAAAGTGGCTGGTTTTGGAAGAGACCCGGAGCATGCAGTGTCACTTCACCAGTCTTTTTGCACAGGCATAGCATCCACTAGAGCCTTCTAAAAGGCTGTCTTGGCAGCGGTGGGATTCGAACCCACGCCCCCGAAGAGACTGGAGCATTAATCCAGCGCCTTAGACCGCTCGGCCACGCTACCTTGCAACATTGCTTTCCCTGGGCAGTTTTCGCCTACTTTTTTTAAATATCGCACTTCCCTAAAAGTAAGTCTGTTGAAATTCTACGTGCCTTGGAGGAGCTCCTCAACAGGTGGAAAGGCCTCCTAAATACAAGGGTACACAGTCGCCCCCCTCCCTGCAGATTGCAATTCCATCTCTAATCAAACACACCTGAATCAGCTAATCAAAGCCTTTTGGCCTTAGTCCAAAATGGCAGCTAGCTGTGTTGAAGTTAAACTCAAAATCATGAGGTAGTTGTCAATTTTCCAAAAACTCTCAATGATTCAAATTGGCTGCTTCTATTATTATACATTATACGCTATTATTATATCCCAATTCATTTTTAAACTGAAATTACTATTATTGTAATATTTTGATGTCGCTGATTCAACAGGGTGCATAATTCCAGCCCTTTTCGCAGCACACTTAAGGTGTCTTGACCTCTTTAAAATCACTGCTGGCAGCGGTGGGATTCGAACCCACGCCCCCGAAGAGACTGGAGCCTAAATCCAGCGCCTTAGACCCCTCGGCCACGCTATCCCAATGTTTCTCTTTTCGGGGGCCTTTTTTAGGCCCATTTTTCCAGAAAAAGAGAAAACTTTGGGTGCGGACCTTCATCGGCCAAGGAAAGCAAAAGTGGCTGGTTTTGGAAGAGACCCGGAGCATGCGGTGTCACTTCACCAGTCTTTTTGCACAGGCATAGCATCCACTAGAGCCTTCTAAAAGTCTGTCTTGGCAGCGGTGGGATTCGAACCCACGCCCCCGAAGAGACTGGAGCCTTAATCCAACGCCTTAGACCGCTCGGCCACGCTACCTTGCAACATTGTTTTCCCTGGGCAGTTTTCGCCTACTTTTTTTAAATATCGCACTTCCCTAAAAGTAAGTCTGTTGAAATTCTATGTGCCTTGGAGGAGCTCCTCAACAGGTGGAAAGGCCTCCTAAATACAAGGGTACACAGTCGCCCCCCTCCCTGCAGATTGCAATTCCATCTCTAATCAAACACACCTGAATCAGCTAATCAAAGCCTTTTGGCCTTAGTCCAAAATGGCAGCTAGCTGTGTTGAAGTTAAACTCAAAATCATGAGGTAGTTGTCAATTTTCCAAAAACTCTCAATGAGTCAAATTGGCTGCTTCTATTATTATACATTATACGCTATTATTATATCCCAATTCATTTTTAAACTGAAATTACTATTATTGTAATATTTTGTTGTCGCTGATTCAACAGGGTGCATAATTCCAGCCCTTTTCGCAGGACACTTAAGGTGTCTTGACCTCTTTAAAATCACTGCTGGCAGCGGTGGGATTCGAACCCACGCCCCCGAAGAGACTGGAGCCTAAATCCAGCGCCTTAGACCCCTCGGCCACGCTACCCCAATGTATCTCTTTTCGGGGGCCTTTTTTAGGCCCATTTTTCCAGAAAAAGAGAAAACTTTGGGTGCGGACCTTCATCGAGAGGCTCTGAAGCCTGTCGAGTGCGGCCAAGGAAAGCAAAAGTGGCTGGTTTTGGAAGAGACCCGGAGCATGCAGTGTCACTTCACCAGTCTTTTTGCACAGGCATAGCATCCACTAGAGCCTTCTAAAAGGCTGTCTTGGCAGCGGTGGGATTCGAACCCACGCCCCCGAAGAGACTGGAGCCTTAATCCAGCGCCTTAGACCGCTCGGCCACGCTACCTTGCAACATTGCTTTCCCTGGGCAGTTTTCGCCTACTTTTTTAAAATATCGCACTTCCCTAAAAGTAAGTCTGTTGAAATTCTACGTGCCTTGGAGGAGCTCCTCAACAGGTGGAAAGGCCTCCTAAATACAAGGGTATACAGTCGCCCCCCTCCCTGCATTTTGCAATTCCATCTCTAATCAAACACACCTGAATCAGCTAATCAAAGCCTTTTGGCCTTAGTCCAAAATGGCAGCTAGCTGTGTTGAAGTTAAACTCAAAATCATGAGGTAGTTGTCAATTTTCCAAAAACTCTCAATGAGTCAAATTGGCTGCTTCTATTATTATAGATTATACGCTATTATTATGTCCCAATTCATTTTTAAACTGAAATTACTATAATTGTAATTTTTTGTTGTCCCTGATTCAACAGGGTGCAGATTTTCAGCCCTTTTCGCAGCACACTTAAGGTGTCTTGACCTCTTTAAAATCACTGCTGGCAGCGGTGAGATTCGAACCCACGCCCCCGAAGAGACTGGAGCCTAAATCCAGCGCCTTAGACCCCTCGGCCACGCTACCCCAATGTATCTCTTTTCGGGGGCCTTTTTTCTGCCCATTTTTCCAGAAAAAGAGAAAACTTTGGGTGCGGACCTTCATCGAGAGGCTCTGAAGCCTGTCGAGTGCGGCCAAGGAAAGCAAAAGTGGCTGGTTTTGGAAGAGACCCGGAGCATGCGGTTTCACTTCACCAGTCTTTTTGCACAGGCATAGCATCCACTAGAGCCTTCTAAAAGGCTGTCTTGGCAGCGGTGGGATTCGAACCCACGCCCCCGAAGAGACTGGAGCCTTAATTCAGTGCCTTAGACCGCTCGGCCACGCTACCCTGCAACAATGCTTTCCCTGGGCAGTTTTCCCCTACTTTTTTTAAATATCGCACTTCCCTAAAAGTAAGTCTGTTGAAATTCTACGTGCCTTGGAGGAGCTCCTCAACAGGTGGAAAGGCCTCCTAAATACAAGGGTACACAGTCGCCCCCCTCCCTGCAGATTGCAATTCCATCTCTAATCAAACACACCTGAATCAGCTAATCAAAGCCTTTTGGCCTTAGTCCAAAATGGCAGCTAGCTGTGTTGAAGTTAAACTCAAAATCATGAGGTAGTTGTCAATTTTCCAAAAACTCTCAATGAGTCAAATTGGCTGCTTCTATTATTATACATTATACGCTATTATTATATCCCAATTCATTTTTAAACTGAAATTACTATTATTGTAATATTTTGTTGTCGCTGATTCAACAGGGTGCATAATTCCAGCCCTTTTCGCAGGACACTTAAGGTGTCTTGACCTCTTTAAAATCACTGCTGGCAGCGGTGGGATTCGAACCCACGCCCCCGAAGAGACTGGAGCCTAAATCCAGCGCCTTAGACCCCTCGGCCACGCTACCCCAATGTATCTCTTTTCGGGGGCCTTTTTTAGGCCCATTTTTCCAGAAAAAGAGAAAACTTTGGGTGCGGACCTTCATCGAGAGGCTCTGAAGCCTGTCGAGTGCGGCCAAGGAAAGCAAAAGTGGCTGGTTTTGGAAGAGACCCGGAGCATGCAGTGTCACTTCACCAGTCTTTTTGCACAGGCATAGCATCCACTAGAGCCTTCTAAAAGGCTGTCTTGGCAGCGGTGGGATTCGAACCCACGCCCCCGAAGAGACTGGAGCCTAAATCCAGCGCCTTAGACCCCTCGGCCACGCTACCCCAATGTATCTCTTTTCGGGGGGCTTTTTTCTGCCCATTTTTCCAGAAAAAGAGAAAACTTTGGGTGCGGACCTTCATCGAGAGGCTCTGAAGCCTGTCGAGTGCGGCCAAGGAAAGCAAAAGTGGCTGGTTTTGGAAGAGACCCGGAGCATGCAGTGTCACTTCACCAGTCTTTTTGCACAGGCATAGCATCCACTAGAGCCTTCTAAAAGGCTGTCTTGGCAGCGGTGGGATTCTAACCCACGCCCCCGAAGAGACTGGAGCCTTAATCCAGCGCCTTAGACCGCTCGGCCACGCTACCTTGCAACATTGTTTTCCCTGGGCAGTTTTCGACTACTTTTTTTAAATATCGCACTTCCCTAAAAGTAAGTCTGTTGAAATTCTATGTGCCTTGGAGGAGCTCCTCAACAGGTGGAAAGGCCTCCTAAATACAAGGGTACACAGTCGCCCCCCTCCCTGCAGATTGCAATTCCATCTCTAATCAAACACACCTGAATCAGCTAATCAAAGCCTTTTGGCCTTAGTCCAAAATGGCAGCTAGCTGTGTTGAAGTTAAACTCAAAATCATGAGGTAGTTGTCAATTTTCCAAAAACTCTCAATGAGTCAAATTGGCTGCTTCTATTATTATACATTATACGCTATTATTATATCCCAATTCATTTTTAAACTGAAATTACTATTAATGTAATATTTTGTTGTCGCTGATTCAACAGGGTGCATAATTCCAGCCCTTTTCGCAGGACACTTAAGGTGTCTTGACCTCTTTAAAATCACTGCTGGCAGCGGTGGGATTCGAACCCACGCCCCCGAAGAGACTGGAGCCTAAATCCAGCGCCTTAGACCCCTCGGCCACGCTATCCCAATGTTTCTCTTTTCGGGGGCCTTTTTTAGGCCCATTTTTCCAGAAAAAGAGAAAACTTTGGGTGCGGACCTTCATCGGCCAAGGAAAGCAAAAGTGGCTGGTTTTGGAAGAGACCCGGAGCATGCGGTGTCACTTCACCAGTCTTTTTGCACAGGCATAGCATCCACTAGAGCCTTCTAAAAGTCTGTCTTGGCAGCGGTGGGATTCGAACCCACGCCCCCGAAGAGACTGGAGCCTTAATCCAACGCCTTAGACCGCTCGGCCACGCTACCTTGCAACATTGTTTTCCCTGGGCAGTTTTCGCCTACTTTTTTTAAATATCGCACTTCCCTAAAAGTAAGTCTGTTGAAATTCTATGTGCCTTGGAGGAGCTCCTCAACAGGTGGAAAGGCCTCCTAAATACAAGGGTACACAGTCGCCCCCCTCCCTGCAGATTGCAATTCCATCTCTAATCAAACACACCTGAATCAGCTAATCAAAGCCTTTTGGCCTTAGTCCAAAATGGCAGCTAGCTGTGTTGAAGTTAAACTCAAAATCATGAGGTAGTTGTCAATTTTCCAAAAACTCTCAATGAGTCAAATTGGCTGCTTCTATTATTATACATTATACGCTATTATTATATCCCAATTCATTTTTAAACTGAAATTACTATTATTGTAATATTTTGTTGTCGCTGATTCAACAGGGTGCATAATTCCAGCCCTTTTCGCAGGACACTTAAGGTGTCTTGACCTCTTTAAAATCACTGCTGGCAGCGGTGGGATTCGAACCCACGCCCCCGAAGAGACTGGAGCCTAAATCCAGCGCCTTAGACCCCTCGGCCACGCTACCCCAATGTATCTCTTTTCGGGGGCCTTTTTTAGGCCCATTTTTCCAGAAAAAGAGAAAACTTTGGGTGCGGACCTTCATCGAGAGGCTCTGAAGCCTGTCGAGTGCGGCCAAGGAAAGCAAAAGTGGCTGGTTTTGGAAGAGACCCGGAGCATGCAGTGTCACTTCACCAGTCTTTTTGCACAGGCATAGCATCCACTAGAGCCTTCTAAAAGGCTGTCTTGGCAGCGGTGGGATTCGAACCCACGCCCCCGAAGAGACTGGAGCCTTAATCCAGCGCCTTAGACCGCTCGGCCACGCTACCTTGCAACATTGCTTTCCCTGGGCAGTTTTCGCCTACTTTTTTAAAATATCGCACTTCCCTAAAAGTAAGTCTGTTGAAATTCTACGTGCCTTGGAGGAGCTCCTCAACAGGTGGAAAGGCCTCCTAAATACAAGGGTATACAGTCGCCCCCCTCCCTGCATTTTGCAATTCCATCTCTAATCAAACACACCTGAATCAGCTAATCAAAGCCTTTTGGCCTTAGTCCAAAATGGCAGCTAGCTGTGTTGAAGTTAAACTCAAAATCATGAGGTAGTTGTCAATTTTCCAAAAACTCTCAATGAGTCAAATTGGCTGCTTCTATTATTATAGATTATACGCTATTATTATGTCCCAATTCATTTTTAAACTGAAATTACTATAATTGTAATTTTTTGTTGTCCCTGATTCAACAGGGTGCAGATTTTCAGCCCTTTTCGCAGCACACTTAAGGTGTCTTGACCTCTTTAAAATCACTGCTGGCAGCGGTGAGATTCGAACCCACGCCCCCGAAGAGACTGGAGCCTAAATCCAGCGCCTTAGACCCCTCGGCCACGCTACCCCAATGTATCTCTTTTCGGGGGCCTTTTTTCTGCCCATTTTTCCAGAAAAAGAGAAAACTTTGGGTGCGGACCTTCATCGAGAGGCTCTGAAGCCTGTCGAGTGCGGCCAAGGAAAGCAAAAGTGGCTGGTTTTGGAAGAGACCCGGAGCATGCGGTTTCACTTCACCAGTCTTTTTGCACAGGCATAGCATCCACTAGAGCCTTCTAAAAGGCTGTCTTGGCAGCGGTGGGATTCGAACCCACGCCCCCGAAGAGACTGGAGCCTTAATTCAGTGCCTTAGACCGCTCGGCCACGCTACCCTGCAACAATGCTTTCCCTGGGCAGTTTTCCCCTACTTTTTTTAAATATCGCACTTCCCTAAAAGTAAGTCTGTTGAAATTCTACGTGCCTTGGAGGAGCTCCTCAACAGGTGGAAAGGCCTCCTAAATACAAGGGTACACAGTCGCCCCCCTCCCTGCAGATTGCAATTCCATCTCTAATCAAACACACCTGAATCAGCTAATCAAAGCCTTTTGGCCTTAGTCCAAAATGGCAGCTAGCTGTGTTGAAGTTAAACTCAAAATCATGAGGTAGTTGTCAATTTTCCAAAAACTCTCAATGAGTCAAATTGGCTGCTTCTATTATTATACATTATACGCTATTATTATATCCCAATTCATTTTTAAACTGAAATTACTATTATTGTAATATTTTGTTGTCGCTGATTCAACAGGGTGCATAATTCCAGCCCTTTTCGCAGGACACTTAAGGTGTCTTGACATCTTTAAAATCACTGCTGGCAGCGGTGGGATTCGAACCCACGCCCCCGAAGAGACTGGAGCCTAAATCCAGCGCCTTAGACCCCTCGGCCACGCTACCCCAATGTATCTCTTTTCGGGGGCCTTTTTTAGGCCCATTTTTCCAGAAAAAGAGAAAACTTTGGGTGCGGACCTTCATCGAGAGGCTCTGAAGCCTGTCGAGTGCGGCCAAGGAAAGCAAAAGTGGCTGGTTTTGGAAGAGACCCGGAGCATGCAGTGTCACTTCACCAGTCTTTTTGCACAGGCATAGCATCCACTAGAGCCTTCTAAAAGGCTGTCTTGGCAGCGGTGGGATTCGAACCCACGCCCCCGAAGAGACTGGAGCCTTAATCCAGCGCCTTAGACCGCTCGGCCACGCTACCTTGCAACATTGTTTTCCCTGGGCAGTTTTCGCCTACTTTTTTTAAATATCGCACTTCCCTAAAAGTAAGTCTGTTGAAATTCTATGTGCCTTGGAGGAGCTCCTCAACAGGTGGAAAGGCCTCCTAAATACAAGGGTACACAGTCGCCCCCCTCCCTGCAGATTGCAATTCCATCTCTAATCAAACACACCTGAATCAGCTAATCAAAGCCTTTTGGCCTTAGTCCAAAATGGCAGCTAGCTGTGTTGAAGTTAAACTCAAAATCATGAGGTAGTTGTCAATTTTCCAAAAACTCTCAATGAATCAAATTGGCTGCTTCTATTATTATACATTATACGCTATTATTATATCCCAATTCATTTTTAAACTGAAATTACTATTATTGTAATATTTTGATGTCGCTGATTCAACAGGGTGCATAATTCCAGCCCTTTTCGCAGGACACTTAAGGTGTCTTGACCTCTTTAAAATCACTGCTGGCAGCGGTGGGATTCGAACCCACGCCCCCGAAGAGACTGGAGCCTAAATCCAGCTCCTTAGACCCCTCGGCCACGCTACCCCAATGTTTCTCTTTTCGGGGGCCTTTTTTAGGCCCATTTTTCCAGAAAAAGAGAAAACTTTGGGTGTGGAC
Source organism: Gobio gobio (assembly GCF_949357685.1). Lineage (NCBI taxonomy): Eukaryota > Metazoa > Chordata > Actinopteri > Cypriniformes > Gobionidae > Gobio > Gobio gobio. The sequence continues at coordinate 36,350,661 of NC_137113.1, forward strand.
CTTCATCGGCCAAGGAAAGCAAAAGTGGCTGGTTTTGGAAGAGACCCGGAGCATGCAGTGTCACTTCACCAGTCTTTTTGCACAGGCATAGCATCCACTAGAGCCTTCTAAAAGGCTGTCTTGGCAGCGGTGGGATTCGAACCCACGCCCCCGAAGAGACTGGAGCCTTAATCCAGCGCCTTAGACCGCTCGGCCACGCTACCTTGCAACATTGTTTTCCCTGGGCAGTTTTCGACTACTTTTTTTAAATATCGCACTTCCCTAAAAGTAAGTCTGTTGAAATTCTATGTGCCTTGGAGGAGCTCCTCAACAGGTGGAAAGGCCTCCTAAATACAAGGGTACACAGTCGCCCCCCTCCCTGCAGATTGCAATTCCATCTCTAATCAAACACACCTGAATCAGCTAATCAAAGCCTTTTGGCCTTAGTCCAAAATGGCAGCTAGCTGTGTTGAAGTTAAACTCAAAATCATGAGGTAGTTGTCAATTTTCCAAAAACTCTCAATGAGTCAAAATGGCTGCTTCTATTATTATACATTATACGCTATTATTATATCCCAATTCATTTTTAAACTGAAATTACTATAATTGTAATTTTTTGTTGTCCCTGATTCAACAGGGTGCAGATTTTCAGCCCTTTTCGCAGCACACTTAAGGTGTCTTGACCTCTTTAAAATCACTGCTGGCAGCGGTGGGATTCGAACCCACGCCCCCGAAGAGACTGGAGCCTAAATCCAGCGCCTTAGACCCCTCGGCCACGCTACCCCAATGTATCTCTTTTCGGGGGCCTTTTTTCTGCCCATTTTTCCAGAAAAAGAGAAAACTTTGGGTGCGGACCTTCATCGAGAGGCTCTGAAGCCTGTCGAGTGCGGCCAAGGAAAGCAAAAGTGGCTAGTTTTGGAAGAGACCCGGAGCATGCGGTGTCACTTCACCAGTCTTTTTGCACAGGCATAGCATCCACTAGAGCCTTCTAAAAGGCTGTCTTGGCAGCGGTGGGATTCGAACCCACGCCCCCGAAGAGACTGGAGCCTTAATTCAGTGCCTTAGACCGCTCGGCCACGCTACCCTGCAACAATGCTTTCCCTGGGCAGTTTTCCCCTACTTTTATTAAATATCGCACTTCCCTAAAAGTAAGTCTGTTGAAATTCTACGTGCCTTGGAGGAGCTCCTCAACAGGTGGAAAGGCCTCCTAAATACAAGGGTACACAGTCGCCCCCCTCCCTGCAGATTGCAATTCCATCTCTAATCAAACACACCTGAATCAGCTAATCAAAGCCTTTTGGCCTTAGTCCAAAATGGCAGCTAGCTGTGTTGAAGTTAAACTCAAAATCATGAGGTAGTTGTCAATTTTCCAAAAACTCTCAATGAGTCAAATTGGCTGCTTCTATTATTATACATTATACGCTATTATTATATCCCAATTCATTTTTAAACTGAAATTACTATTATTGTAATATTTTGTTGTCGCTGATTCAACAGGGTGCATAATTCCAGCCCTTTTCGCGGGACACTTAAGGTGTCTTGACATCTTTAAAATCACTGCTGGCAGCGGTGGGATTCGAACCCACGCCCCCGAAGAGACTGGAGCCTAAATCCAGCGCCTTAGACCCCTCGGCCACGCTACCCCAATGTATCTCTTTTCGGGGGCCTTTTTTAGGCCCATTTTTCCAGAAAAAGAGAAAACTTTGGGTGCGGACCTACATCGAGAGGCTCTGAAGCCTGTCGAGTGCGGCCTAGGAAAGCAAGAGTGGCTGGTTTTGGAAGAGACCCGGAGCATGCAGTGTCACTTCACCAGTCTTTTTGCACAGGCATAGCATCCACTAGAGCCTTCTAAAAGGCTGTCTTGGCAGCAGTGGGATTCGAACCCACGCCCCCGAAGAGACTGGAGCCTAAATCCAGCGCCTTAGACCCCTCGGCCACGCTACCCCAATGTATCTCTTTTCGGGGGCCTTTTTTCTGCCCATTTTTCCAGAAAAAGAGAAAACTTTGGGTGCGGACCTTCATCGAGAGGCTCTGAAGCCTGTCGAGTGCGGCCAAGGAAAGCAAAAGTGGCTGGTTTTGGAAGAGACCCGGAGCATGCAGTGTCACTTCACCAGTCTTTTTGCACAGGCATAGCATCCACTAGAGCCTTCTAAAAGGCTGTCTTGGCAGCGGTGGGATTCGAACCCACGCCCCCGAAGAGACTGGAGCCTTAATCCAGCGCCTTAGACCGCTCGGCCACGCTACCTTGCAACATTGTTTTCCCTGGGCAGTTTTCGACTACTTTTTTTAAATATCGCACTTCCCTAAAAGTAAGTCTGTTGAAATTCTATGTGCCTTGGAGGAGCTCCTCAACAGGTGGAAAGGCCTCCTAAATACAAGGGTACACAGTCGCCCCCCTCCCTGCAGATTGCAATTCCATCTCTAATCAAACACACCTGAATCAGCTAATCAAAGCCTTTTGGCCTTAGTCCAAAATGGCAGCTAGCTGTGTTGAAGTTAAACTCAAAATCATGAGGTAGTTGTCAATTTTCCAAAAACTCTCAATGAGTCAAATTGGCTGCTTCTATTATTATACATTATACGCTATTATTATATCCCAATTCATTTTTAAACTGAAATTACTATTATTGTAATATTTTGTTGTCGCTGATTCAACAGGGTGCATAATTCCAGCCCTTTTCGCAGGACACTTAAGGTGTCTTGACCTCTTTAAAATCACTGCTGGCAGCGGTGGGATTCGAACCCACGCCCCCGAAGAGACTGGAGCCTAAATCCAGCGCCTTAGACCCCTCGGCCACGCTACCCCAATGTATCTCTTTTCGGGGGCCTTTTTTAGGCCCATTTTTCCAGAAAAAGAGAAAACTTTGGGTGCGGACCTTCATCGAGAGGCTCTGAAGCCTGTCGAGTGCGGCCAAGGAAAGCAAAAGTGGCTGGTTTTGGAAGAGACCCGGAGCATGCAGTGTCACTTCACCAGTCTTTTTGCACAGGCATAGCATCCACTAGAGCCTTCTAAAAGGCTGTCTTGGCAGCGGTGGGATTCGAACCCACGCCCCCGAAGAGACTGGAGCCTAAATCCAGCGCCTTAGACCCCTCGGCCACGCTACCCCAATGTATCTCTTTTCGGGGGCCTTTTTTCTGCCCATTTTTCCAGAAAAAGAGAAAACTTTGGGTGCGGACCTTCATCGAGAGGCTCTGAAGCCTGTCGAGTGCGGCCAAGGAAAGCAAAAGTGGCTGGTTTTGGAAGAGACCCGGAGCATGCAGTGTCACTTCACCAGTCTTTTTGCACAGGCATAGCATCCACTAGAGCCTTCTAAAAGGCTGTCTTGGCAGCGGTGGGATTCGAACCCACGCCCCCGAAGAGACTGGAGCCTAAATCCAGCGCCTTAGACCCCTCGGCCACGCTATCCCAATGTTTCTCTTTTCGGGGGCCTTTTTTAGGCCCATTTTTCCAGAAAAAGAGAAAACTTTGGGTGCGGACCTTCATCGGCCAAGGAAAGCAAAAGTGGCTGGTTTTGGAAGAGACCCGGAGCATGCGGTGTCACTTCACCAGTCTTTTTGCACAGGCATAGCATCCACTAGAGCCTTCTAAAAGTCTGTCTTGGCAGCGGTGGGATTCGAACCCACGCCCCCGAAGAGACTGGAGCCTTAATCCAACGCCTTAGACCGCTCGGCCACGCTACCTTGCAACATTGTTTTCCCTGGGCAGTTTTCGCCTACTTTTTTTAAATATCGCACTTCCCTAAAAGTAAGTCTGTTGAAATTCTATGTGCCTTGGAGGAGCTCCTCAACAGGTGGAAAGGCCTCCTAAATACAAGGGTACACAGTCGCCCCCCTCCCTGCAGATTGCAATTCCATCTCTAATCAAACACACCTGAATCAGCTAATCAAAGCCTTTTGGCCTTAGTCCAAAATGGCAGCTAGCTGTGTTGAAGTTAAACTCAAAATCATGAGGTAGTTGTCAATTTTCCAAAAACTCTCAATGAGTCAAATTGGCTGCTTCTATTATTATACATTATACGCTATTATTATATCCCAATTCATTTTTAAACTGAAATTACTATTATTGTAATATTTTGTTGTCGCTGATTCAACAGGGTGCATAATTCCAGCCCTTTTCGCAGGACACTTAAGGTGTCTTGACCTCTTTAAAATCACTGCTGGCAGCGGTGGGATTCGAACCCACGCCCCCGAAGACACTGGAGCCTAAATCCAGCGCCTTAGACCCCTCGGCCACGCTACCCCAATGTATCTCTTTTCGGGGGCCTTTTTTAGGCCCATTTTTCCAGAAAAAGAGAAAACTTTGGGTGCGGACCTTCATCGAGAGGCTCTGAAGCCTGTCGAGTGCGGCCAAGGAAAGCAAAAGTGGCTGGTTTTGGAAGAGACCCGGAGCATGCAGTGTCACTTCACCAGTCTTTTTGCACAGGCATAGCATCCACTAGAGCCTTCTAAAAGGCTGTCTTGGCAGCGGTGGGATTCGAACCCACGCCCCCGAAGAGACTGGAGCCTAAATCCAGCGCCTTAGACCCCTCGGCCACGCTACCCCAATGTATCTCTTTTCGGGGGCCTTTTTTCTGCCCATTTTTCCAGAAAAAGAGAAAACTTTGGGTGCGGACCTTCATCGAGAGGCTCTGAAGCCTGTCGAGTGCGGCCAAGGAAAGCAAAAGTGGCTGGTTTTGGAAGAGACCCGGAGCATGCGGTTTCACTTCACCAGTCTTTTTGCACAGGCATAGCATCCACTAGAGCCTTCTAAAAGGCTGTCTTGGCAGCGGTGGGATTCGAACCCACGCCCCCGAAGAGACTGGAGCCTTAATTCAGTGCCTTAGACCGCTCGGCCACGCTACCCTGCAACAATGCTTTCCCTGGGCAGTTTTCCCCTACTTTTTTTAAATATCGCACTTCCCTAAAAGTAAGTCTGTTGAAATTCTACGTGCCTTGGAGGAGCTCCTCAACAGGTGGAAAGGCCTCCTAAATACAAGGGTACACAGTCGCCCCCCTCCCTGCAGATTGCAATTCCATCTCTAATCAAACACACCTGAATCAGCTAATCAAAGCCTTTTGGCCTTAGTCCAAAATGGCAGCTAGCTGTGTTGAAGTTAAACTCAAAATCATGAGGTAGTTGTCAATTTTCCAAAAACTCTCAATGAGTCAAATTGGCTGCTTCTATTATTATACATTATACGCTATTATTATATCCCAATTCATTTTTAAACTGAAATTACTATTATTGTAATATTTTGTTGTCGCTGATTCAACAGGGTGCATAATTCCAGCCCTTTTCGCAGGACACTTAAGGTGTCTTGACATCTTTAAAATCACTGCTGGCAGCGGTGGGATTCGAACCCACGCCCCCGAAGAGACTGGAGCCTAAATCCAGCGCCTTAGACCCCTCGGCCACGCTACCCCAATGTATCTCTTTTCGGGGGCCTTTTTTAGGCCCATTTTTCCAGAAAAAGAGAAAACTTTGGGTGCGGACCTTCATCGAGAGGCTCTGAAGCCTGTCGAGTGCGGCCAAGGAAAGCAAAAGTGGCTGGTTTTGGAAGAGACCCGGAGCATGCAGTGTCACTTCACCAGTCTTTTTGCACAGGCATAGCATCCACTAGAGCCTTCTAAAAGGCTGTCTTGGCAGCGGTGGGATTCGAACCCACGCCCCCGAAGAGACTGGAGCCTTAATCCAGCGCCTTAGACCGCTCGGCCACGCTACCTTGCAACATTGTTTTCCCTGGGCAGTTTTCGCCTACTTTTTTTAAATATCGCACTTCCCTAAAAGTAAGTCTGTTGAAATTCTATGTGCCTTGGAGGAGCTCCTCAACAGGTGGAAAGGCCTCCTAAATACAAGGGTACACAGTCGCCCCCCTCCCTGCAGATTGCAATTCCATCTCTAATCAAACACACCTGAATCAGCTAATCAAAGCCTTTTGGCCTTAGTCCAAAATGGCAGCTAGCTGTGTTGAAGTTAAACTCAAAATCATGAGGTAGTTGTCAATTTTCCAAAAACTCTCAATGAATCAAATTGGCTGCTTCTATTATTATACATTATACGCTATTATTATATCCCAATTCATTTTTAAACTGAAATTACTATTATTGTAATATTTTGATGTCGCTGATTCAACAGGGTGCATAATTCCAGCCCTTTTCGCAGGACACTTAAGGTGTCTTGACCTCTTTAAAATCACTGCTGGCAGCGGTGGGATTCGAACCCACGCCCCCGAAGAGACTGGAGCCTAAATCCAGCTCCTTAGACCCCTCGGCCACGCTACCCCAATGTTTCTCTTTTCGGGGGCCTTTTTTAGGCCCATTTTTCCAGAAAAAGAGAAAACTTTGGGTGTGGACCTTCATCGGCCAAGGAAAGCAAAAGTGGCTGGTTTTGGAAGAGACCCGGAGCATGCAGTGTCACTTCACCAGTCTTTTTGCACAGGCATAGCATCCACTAGAGCCTTCTAAAAGGCTGTCTTGGCAGCGGTGGGATTCGAACCCACGCCCCCGAAGAGACTGGAGCCTTAATCCAGCGCCTTAGACCGCTCGGCCACGCTACCTTGCAACATTGTTTTCCCTGGGCAGTTTTCGACTACTTTTTTTAAATATCGCACTTCCCTAAAAGTAAGTCTGTTGAAATTCTATGTGCCTTGGAGGAGCTCCTCAACAGGTGGAAAGGCCTCCTAAATACAAGGGTACACAGTCGCCCCCCTCCCTGCAGATTGCAATTCCATCTCTAATCAAACACACCTGAATCAGCTAATCAAAGCCTTTTGGCCTTAGTCCAAAATGGCAGCTAGCTGTGTTGAAGTTAAACTCAAAATCATGAGGTAGTTGTCAATTTTCCAAAAACTCTCAATGAGTCAAAATGGCTGCTTCTATTATTATACATTATACGCTATTATTATATCCCAATTCATTTTTAAACTGAAATTACTATAATTGTAATTTTTTGTTGTCCCTGATTCAACAGGGTGCAGATTTTCAGCCCTTTTCGCAGCACACTTAAGGTGTCTTGACCTCTTTAAAATCACTGCTGGCAGCGGTGGGATTCGAACCCACGCCCCCGAAGAGACTGGAGCCTAAATCCAGCGCCTTAGACCCCTCGGCCACGCTACCCCAATGTATCTCTTTTCGGGGGCCTTTTTTCTGCCCATTTTTCCAGAAAAAGAGAAAACTTTGGGTGCGGACCTTCATCGAGAGGCTCTGAAGCCTGTCGAGTGCGGCCAAGGAAAGCAAAAGTGGCTAGTTTTGGAAGAGACCCGGAGCATGCGGTGTCACTTCACCAGTCTTTTTGCACAGGCATAGCATCCACTAGAGCCTTCTAAAAGGCTGTCTTGGCAGCGGTGGGATTCGAACCCACGCCCCCGAAGAGACTGGAGCCTTAATTCAGTGCCTTAGACCGCTCGGCCACGCTACCCTGCAACAATGCTTTCCCTGGGCAGTTTTCCCCTACTTTTATTAAATATCGCACTTCCCTAAAAGTAAGTCTGTTGAAATTCTACGTGCCTTGGAGGAGCTCCTCAACAGGTGGAAAGGCCTCCTAAATACAAGGGTACACAGTCGCCCCCCTCCCTGCAGATTGCAATTCCATCTCTAATCAAACACACCTGAATCAGCTAATCAAAGCCTTTTGGCCTTAGTCCAAAATGGCAGCTAGCTGTGTTGAAGTTAAACTCAAAATCATGAGGTAGTTGTCAATTTTCCAAAAACTCTCAATGAGTCAAATTGGCTGCTTCTATTATTATACATTATACGCTATTATTATATCCCAATTCATTTTTAAACTGAAATTACTATTATTGTAATATTTTGTTGTCGCTGATTCAACAGGGTGCATAATTCCAGCCCTTTTCGCGGGACACTTAAGGTGTCTTGACATCTTTAAAATCACTGCTGGCAGCGGTGGGATTCGAACCCACGCCCCCGAAGAGACTGGAGCCTAAATCCAGCGCCTTAGACCCCTCGGCCACGCTACCCCAATGTATCTCTTTTCGGGGGCCTTTTTTAGGCCCATTTTTCCAGAAAAAGAGAAAACTTTGGGTGCGGACCTACATCGAGAGGCTCTGAAGCCTGTCGAGTGCGGCCTAGGAAAGCAAGAGTGGCTGGTTTTGGAAGAGACCCGGAGCATGCAGTGTCACTTCACCAGTCTTTTTGCACAGGCATAGCATCCACTAGAGCCTTCTAAAAGGCTGTCTTGGCAGCAGTGGGATTCGAACCCACGCCCCCGAAGAGACTGGAGCCTAAATCCAGCGCCTTAGACCCCTCGGCCACGCTACCCCAATGTATCTCTTTTCGGGGGCCTTTTTTCTGCCCATTTTTCCAGAAAAAGAGAAAACTTTGGGTGCGGACCTTCATCGAGAGGCTCTGAAGCCTGTCGAGTGCGGCCAAGGAAAGCAAAAGTGGCTGGTTTTGGAAGAGACCCGGAGCATGCAGTGTCACTTCACCAGTCTTTTTGCACAGGCATAGCATCCACTAGAGCCTTCTAAAAGGCTGTCTTGGCAGCGGTGGGATTCGAACCCACGCCCCCGAAGAGACTGGAGCCTTAATCCAGCGCCTTAGACCGCTCGGCCACGCTACCTTGCAACATTGTTTTCCCTGGGCAGTTTTCGACTACTTTTTTTAAATATCGCACTTCCCTAAAAGTAAGTCTGTTGAAATTCTATGTGCCTTGGAGGAGCTCCTCAACAGGTGGAAAGGCCTCCTAAATACAAGGGTACACAGTCGCCCCCCTCCCTGCAGATTGCAATTCCATCTCTAATCAAACACACCTGAATCAGCTAATCAAAGCCTTTTGGCCTTAGTCCAAAATGGCAGCTAGCTGTGTTGAAGTTAAACTCAAAATCATGAGGTAGTTGTCAATTTTCCAAAAACTCTCAATGAGTCAAATTGGCTGCTTCTATTATTATACATTATACGCTATTATTATATCCCAATTCATTTTTAAACTGAAATTACTATTATTGTAATATTTTGTTGTCGCTGATTCAACAGGGTGCATAATTCCAGCCCTTTTCGCAGGACACTTAAGGTGTCTTGACCTCTTTAAAATCACTGCTGGCAGCGGTGGGATTCGAACCCACGCCCCCGAAGAGACTGGAGCCTAAATCCAGCGCCTTAGACCCCTCGGCCACGCTACCCCAATGTATCTCTTTTCGGGGGCCTTTTTTAGGCCCATTTTTCCAGAAAAAGAGAAAACTTTGGGTGCGGACCTTCATCGAGAGGCTCTGAAGCCTGTCGAGTGCGGCCAAGGAAAGCAAAAGTGGCTGGTTTTGGAAGAGACCCGGAGCATGCAGTGTCACTTCACCAGTCTTTTTGCACAGGCATAGCATCCACTAGAGCCTTCTAAAAGGCTGTCTTGGCAGCGGTGGGATTCGAACCCACGCCCCCGAAGAGACTGGAGCCTAAATCCAGCGCCTTAGACCCCTCGGCCACGCTACCCCAATGTATCTCTTTTCGGGGGCCTTTTTTCTGCCCATTTTTCCAGAAAAAGAGAAAACTTTGGGTGCGGACCTTCATCGAGAGGCTCTGAAGCCTGTCGAGTGCGGCCAAGGAAAGCAAAAGTGGCTGGTTTTGGAAGAGACCCGGAGCATGCAGTGTCACTTCACCAGTCTTTTTGCACAGGCATAGCATCCACTAGAGCCTTCTAAAAGGCTGTCTTGGCAGCGGTGGGATTCGAACCCACGCCCCCGAAGAGACTGGAGCCTAAATCCAGCGCCTTAGACCCCTCGGCCACGCTATCCCAATGTTTCTCTTTTCGGGGGCCTTTTTTAGGCCCATTTTTCCAGAAAAAGAGAAAACTTTGGGTGCGGACCTTCATCGGCCAAGGAAAGCAAAAGTGGCTGGTTTTGGAAGAGACCCGGAGCATGCGGTGTCACTTCACCAGTCTTTTTGCACAGGCATAGCATCCACTAGAGCCTTCTAAAAGTCTGTCTTGGCAGCGGTGGGATTCGAACCCACGCCCCCGAAGAGACTGGAGCCTTAATCCAACGCCTTAGACCGCTCGGCCACGCTACCTTGCAACATTGTTTTCCCTGGGCAGTTTTCGCCTACTTTTTTTAAATATCGCACTTCCCTAAAAGTAAGTCTGTTGAAATTCTATGTGCCTTGGAGGAGCTCCTCAACAGGTGGAAAGGCCTCCTAAATACAAGGGTACACAGTCGCCCCCCTCCCTGCAGATTGCAATTCCATCTCTAATCAAACACACCTGAATCAGCTAATCAAAGCCTTTTGGCCTTAGTCCAAAATGGCAGCTAGCTGTGTTGAAGTTAAACTCAAAATCATGAGGTAGTTGTCAATTTTCCAAAAACTCTCAATGAGTCAAATTGGCTGCTTCTATTATTATACATTATACGCTATTATTATATCCCAATTCATTTTTAAACTGAAATTACTATTATTGTAATATTTTGTTGTCGCTGATTCAACAGGGTGCATAATTCCAGCCCTTTTCGCAGGACACTTAAGGTGTCTTGACCTCTTTAAAATCACTGCTGGCAGCGGTGGGATTCGAACCCACGCCCCCGAAGACACTGGAGCCTAAATCCAGCGCCTTAGACCCCTCGGCCACGCTACCCCAATGTATCTCTTTTCGGGGGCCTTTTTTAGGCCCATTTTTCCAGAAAAAGAGAAAACTTTGGGTGCGGACCTTCATCGAGAGGCTCTGAAGCCTGTCGAGTGCGGCCAAGGAAAGCAAAAGTGGCTGGTTTTGGAAGAGACCCGGAGCATGCAGTGTCACTTCACCAGTCTTTTTGCACAGGCATAGCATCCACTAGAGCCTTCTAAAAGGCTGTCTTGGCAGCGGTGGGATTCGAACCCACGCCCCCGAAGAGACTGGAGCCTAAATCCAGCGCCTTAGACCCCTCGGCCACGCTACCCCAATGTATCTCTTTTCGGGGGCCTTTTTTCTGCCCATTTTTCCAGAAAAAGAGAAAACTTTGGGTGCGGACCTTCATCGAGAGGCTCTGAAGCCTGTCGAGTGCGGCCAAGGAAAGCAAAAGTGGCTGGTTTTGGAAGAGACCCGGAGCATGCAGTGTCACTTCACCAGTCTTTTTGCACAGGCATAGCATCCACTAGAGCCTTCTAAAAGGCTGTCTTGGCAGCGGTGGGATTCGAACCCACGCCCCCGAAGAGACTGGAGCCTAAATCCAGCGCCTTAGACCCCTCGGCCACGCTATCCCAATGTTTCTCTTTTCGGGGGCCTTTTTTAGGCCCATTTTTCCAGAAAAAGAGAAAACTTTGGGTGCGGACCTTCATCGGCCAAGGAAAGCAAAAGTGGCTGGTTTTGGAAGAGACCCGGAGCATGCGGTGTCACTTCACCAGTCTTTTTGCACAGGCATAGCATCCACTAGAGCCTTCTAAAAGTCTGTCTTGGCAGCGGTGGGATTCGAACCCACGCCCCCGAAGAGACTGGAGCCTTAATCCAACGCCTTAGACCGCTCGGCCACGCTACCTTGCAACATTGTTTTCCCTGGGCAGTTTTCGCCTACTTTTTTTAAATATCGCACTTCCCTAAAAGTAAGTCTGTTGAAATTCTATGTGCCTTGGAGGAGCTCCTCAACAGGTGGAAAGGCCTCCTAAATACAAGGGTACACAGTCGCCCCCCTCCCTGCAGATTGCAATTCCATCTCTAATCAAACACACCTGAATCAGCTAATCAAAGCCTTTTGGCCTTAGTCCAAAATGGCAGCTAGCTGTGTTGAAGTTAAACTCAAAATCATGAGGTAGTTGTCAATTTTCCAAAAACTCTCAATGAGTCAAATTGGCTGCTTCTATTATTATACATTATACGCTATTATTATATCCCAATTCATTTTTAAACTGAAATTACTATTATTGTAATATTTTGTTGTCGCTGATTCAACAGGGTGCATAATTCCAGCCCTTTTCGCAGGACACTTAAGGTGTCTTGACCTCTTTAAAATCACTGCTGGCAGCGGTGGGATTCGAACCCACGCCCCCGAAGAGACTGGAGCCTAAATCCAGCGCCTTAGACCCCTCGGCCACGCTACCCCAATGTATCTCTTTTCGGGGGCCTTTTTTAGGCCCATTTTTCCAGAAAAAGAGAAAACTTTGGGTGCGGACCTTCATCGAGAGGCTCTGAAGCCTGTCGAGTGCGGCCAAGGAAAGCAAAAGTGGCTGGTTTTGGAAGAGACCCGGAGCATGCAGTGTCACTTCACCAGTCTTTTTGCACAGGCATAGCATCCACTAGAGCCTTCTAAAAGGCTGTCTTGGCAGCGGTGGGATTCGAACCCACGCCCCCGAAGAGACTGGAGCCTTAATCCAGCGCCTTAGACCGCTCGGCCACGCTACCTTGCAACATTGTTTTCCCTGGGCAGTTTTCGACTACTTTTTTTAAATATCGCACTTCCCTAAAAGTAAGTCTGTTGAAATTCTATGTGCCTTGGAGGAGCTCCTCAACAGGTGGAAAGGCCTCCTAAATACAAGGGTACACAGTCGCCCCCCTCCCTGCAGATTGCAATTCCATCTCTAATCAAACACACCTGAATCAGCTAATCAAAGCCTTTTGGCCTTAGTCCAAAATGGCAGCTAGCTGTGTTGAAGTTAAACTCAAAATCATGAGGTAGTTGTCAATTTTCCAAAAACTCTCAATGAGTCAAAATGGCTGCTTCTATTATTATACATTATACGCTATTATTATATCCCAATTCATTTTTAAACTGAAATTACTATAATTGTAATTTTTTGTTGTCCCTGATTCAACAGGGTGCAGATTTTCAGCCCTTTTCGCAGCACACTTAAGGTGTCTTGACCTCTTTAAAATCACTGCTGGCAGCGGTGGGATTCGAACCCACGCCCCCGAAGAGACTGGAGCCTAAATCCAGCGCCTTAGACCCCTCGGCCACGCTACCCCAATGTATCTCTTTTCGGGGGCCTTTTTTCTGCCCATTTTTCCAGAAAAAGAGAAAACTTTGGGTGCGGACCTTCATCGAGAGGCTCTGAAGCCTGTCGAGTGCGGCCAAGGAAAGCAAAAGTGGCTAGTTTTGGAAGAGACCCGGAGCATGCGGTGTCACTTCACCAGTCTTTTTGCACAGGCATAGCATCCACTAGAGCCTTCTAAAAGGCTGTCTTGGCAGCGGTGGGATTCGAACCCACGCCCCCGAAGAGACTGGAGCCTTAATTCAGTGCCTTAGACCGCTCGGCCACGCTACCCTGCAACAATGCTTTCCCTGGGCAGTTTTCCCCTACTTTTATTAAATATCGCACTTCCCTAAAAGTAAGTCTGTTGAAATTCTACGTGCCTTGGAGGAGCTCCTCAACAGGTGGAAAGGCCTCCTAAATACAAGGGTACACAGTCGCCCCCCTCCCTGCAGATTGCAATTCCATCTCTAATCAAACACACCTGAATCAGCTAATCAAAGCCTTTTGGCCTTAGTCCAAAATGGCAGCTAGCTGTGTTGAAGTTAAACTCAAAATCATGAGGTAGTTGTCAATTTTCCAAAAACTCTCAATGAGTCAAATTGGCTGCTTCTATTATTATACATTATACGCTATTATTATATCCCAATTCATTTTTAAACTGAAATTACTATTATTGTAATATTTTGTTGTCGCTGATTCAACAGGGTGCATAATTCCAGCCCTTTTCGCGGGACACTTAAGGTGTCTTGACATCTTTAAAATCACTGCTGGCAGCGGTGGGATTCGAACCCACGCCCCCGAAGAGACTGGAGCCTAAATCCAGCGCCTTAGACCCCTCGGCCACGCTACCCCAATGTATCTCTTTTCGGGGGCCTTTTTTAGGCCCATTTTTCCAGAAAAAGAGAAAACTTTGGGTGCGGACCTACATCGAGAGGCTCTGAAGCCTGTCGAGTGCGGCCTAGGAAAGCAAAAGTGGCTGGTTTTGGAAGAGACCCGGAGCATGCAGTGTCACTTCACCAGTCTTTTTGCACAGGCATAGCATCCACTAGAGCCTTCTAAAAGGCTGTCTTGGCAGCAGTGGGATTCGAACCCACGCCCCCGAAGAGACTGGAGCCTAAATCCAGCGCCTTAGACCCCTCGGCCACGCTACCCCAATGTATCTCTTTTCGGGGGCCTTTTTTCTGCCCATTTTTCCAGAAAAAGAGAAAACTTTGGGTGCGGACCTTCATCGAGAGGCTCTGAAGCCTGTCGAGTGCGGCCAAGGAAAGCAAAAGTGGCTGGTTTTGGAAGAGACCCGGAGCATGCAGTGTCACTTCACCAGTCTTTTTGCACAGGCATAGCATCCACTAGAGCCTTCTAAAAGGCTGTCTTGGCAGCGGTGGGATTCGAACCCACGCCCCCGAAGAGACTGGAGCCTTAATCCAGCGCCTTAGACCGCTCGGCCACGCTACCTTGCAACATTGTTTTCCCTGGGCAGTTTTCGACTACTTTTTTTAAATATCGCACTTCCCTAAAAGTAAGTCTGTTGAAATTCTATGTGCCTTGGAGGAGCTCCTCAACAGGTGGAAAGGCCTCCTAAATACAAGGGTACACAGTCGCCCCCCTCCCTGCAGATTGCAATTCCATCTCTAATCAAACACACCTGAATCAGCTAATCAAAGCCTTTTGGCCTTAGTCCAAAATGGCAGCTAGCTGTGTTGAAGTTAAACTCAAAATCATGAGGTAGTTGTCAATTTTCCAAAAACTCTCAATGAGTCAAATTGGCTGCTTCTATTATTATACATTATACGCTATTATTATATCCCAATTCATTTTTAAACTGAAATTACTATTATTGTAATATTTTGTTGTCGCTGATTCAACAGGGTGCATAATTCCAGCCCTTTTCGCAGGACACTTAAGGTGTCTTGACCTCTTTAAAATCACTGCTGGCAGCGGTGGGATTCGAACCCACGCCCCCGAAGAGACTGGAGCCTAAATCCAGCGCCTTAGACCCCTCGGCCACGCTACCCCAATGTATCTCTTTTCGGGGGCCTTTTTTAGGCCCATTTTTCCAGAAAAAGAGAAAACTTTGGGTGCGGACCTTCATCGAGAGGCTCTGAAGCCTGTCGAGTGCGGCCAAGGAAAGCAAAAGTGGCTGGTTTTGGAAGAGACCCGGAGCATGCAGTGTCACTTCACCAGTCTTTTTGCACAGGCATAGCATCCACTAGAGCCTTCTAAAAGGCTGTCTTGGCAGCGGTGGGATTCGAACCCACGCCCCCGAAGAGACTGGAGCCTAAATCCAGCGCCTTAGACCCCTCGGCCACGCTACCCCAATGTATCTCTTTTCGGGGGCCTTTTTTCTGCCCATTTTTCCAGAAAAAGAGAAAACTTTGGGTGCGGACCTTCATCGAGAGGCTCTGAAGCCTGTCGAGTGCGGCCAAGGAAAGCAAAAGTGGCTGGTTTTGGAAGAGACCCGGAGCATGCAGTGTCACTTCACCAGTCTTTTTGCACAGGCATAGCATCCACTAGAGCCTTCTAAAAGGCTGTCTTGGCAGCGGTGGGATTCGAACCCACGCCCCCGAAGAGACTGGAGCCTAAATCCAGCGCCTTAGACCCCTCGGCCACGCTATCCCAATGTTTCTCTTTTCGGGGGCCTTTTTTAGGCCCATTTTTCCAGAAAAAGAGAAAACTTTGGGTGCGGACCTTCATCGGCCAAGGAAAGCAAAAGTGGCTGGTTTTGGAAGAGACCCGGAGCATGCGGTGTCACTTCACCAGTCTTTTTGCACAGGCATAGCATCCACTAGAGCCTTCTAAAAGTCTGTCTTGGCAGCGGTGGGATTCGAACCCACGCCCCCGAAGAGACTGGAGCCTTAATCCAACGCCTTAGACCGCTCGGCCACGCTACCTTGCAACATTGTTTTCCCTGGGCAGTTTTCGCCTACTTTTTTTAAATATCGCACTTCCCTAAAAGTAAGTCTGTTGAAATTCTATGTGCCTTGGAGGAGCTCCTCAACAGGTGGAAAGGCCTCCTAAATACAAGGGTACACAGTCGCCCCCCTCCCTGCAGATTGCAATTCCATCTCTAATCAAACACACCTGAATCAGCTAATCAAAGCCTTTTGGCCTTAGTCCAAAATGGCAGCTAGCTGTGTTGAAGTTAAACTCAAAATCATGAGGTAGTTGTCAATTTTCCAAAAACTCTCAATGAGTCAAATTGGCTGCTTCTATTATTATACATTATACGCTATTATTATATCCCAATTCATTTTTAAACTGAAATTACTATTATTGTAATATTTTGTTGTCGCTGATTCAACAGGGTGCATAATTCCAGCCCTTTTCGCAGGACACTTAAGGTGTCTTGACCTCTTTAAAATCACTGCTGGCAGCGGTGGGATTCGAACCCACGCCCCCGAAGAGACTGGAGCCTAAATCCAGCGCCTTAGAACCCTCGGCCACGCTACCCCAATGTATCTCTTTTCGGGGGCCTTTTTTAGGCCCATTTTTCCAGAAAAAGAGAAAACTTTGGGTGCGGACCTTCATCGAGAGGCTCTGAAGCCTGTCGAGTGCGGCCAAGGAAAGCAAAAGTGGCTGGTTTTGGAAGAGACCCGGAGCATGCAGTGTCACTTCACCAGTCTTTTTGCACAGGCATAGCATCCACTAGAGCCTTCTAAAAGGCTGTCTTGGCAGCGGTGGGATTCGAACCCACGCCCCCGAAGAGACTGGAGCCTAAATCCAGCGCCTTAGACCCCTCGGCCACGCTATCCCAATGTTTCTCTTTTCGGGGGCCTTTTTTAGGCCCATTTTTCCAGAAAAAGAGAAAACTTTGGGTGCGGACCTTCATCGGCCAAGGAAAGCAAAAGTGGCTGGTTTTGGAAGAGACCCGGAGCATGCGGTGTCACTTCACCAGTCTTTTTGCACAGGCATAGCATCCACTAGAGCCTTCTAAAAGTCTGTCTTGGCAGCGGTGGGATTCGAACCCACACCCCCGAAGAGACTGGAGCCTTAATCCAACGCCTTAGACCGCTCGGCCACGCTACCTTGCAACATTGTTTTCCCTGGGCAGTTTTCGCCTACTTTTTTTAAATATCGCACTTCCCTAAAAGTAAGTCTGTTGAAATTCTATGTGCCTTGGAGGAGCTCCTCAACAGGTGGAAAGGCCTCCTAAATACAAGGGTACACAGTCGCCCCCCTCCCTGCAGATTGCAATTCCATCTCTAATCAAACACACCTGAATCAGCTAATCAAAGCCTTTTGGCCTTAGTCCAAAATGGCAGCTAGCTGTGTTGAAGTTAAACTCAAAATCATGAGGTAGTTGTCAATTTTCCAAAAACTCTCAATGAGTCAAATTGGCTGCTTCTATTATTATACATTATACGCTATTATTATATCCCAATTCATTTTTAAACTGAAATTACTATTATTGTAATATTTTGTTGTCGCTGATTCAACAGGGTGCATAATTCCAGCCCTTTTCGCAGGACACTTAAGGTGTCTTGACCTCTTTAAAATCACTGCTGGCAGCGGTGGGATTCGAACCCACGCCCCCGAAGAGACTGGAGCCTAAATCCAGCGCCTTAGACCCCTCGGCCACGCTACCCCAATGTATCTCTTTTCGGGGGCCTTTTTTCTGCCCATTTTTCCAGAAAAAGAGAAAACTTTGGGTGCGGACCTTCATCGAGAGGCTCTGAAGCCTGTCGAGTGCGGCCAAGGAAAGCAAAAGTGGCTGGTTTTGGAAGAGACCCGGAGCATGCAGTGTCACTTCACCAGTCTTTTTGCACAGGCATAGCATCCACTAGAGCCTTCTAAAAGGCTGTCTTGGCAGCGGTGGGATTCGAACCCACGCCCCCGAAGAGACTGGAGCCTTAATCCAGCGCCTTAGACCGCTCGGCCACGCTACCTTGCAACATTGCTTTCCCTGGGCAGTTTTCGCCTACTTTTTTAAAATATCGCACTTCCCTAAAAGTAAGTCTGTTGAAATTCTACGTGCCTTGGAGGAGCTCCTCAACAGGTGGAAAGGCCTCCTAAATACAAGGGTATACAGTCGCCCCCCTCCCTGCATTTTGCAATTCCATCTCTAATCAAACACACCTGAATCAGCTAATCAAAGCCTTTTGGCCTTAGTCCAAAATGGCAGCTAGCTGTGTTGAAGTTAAACTCAAAATCATGAGGTAGTTGTCAATTTTCCAAAAACTCTCAATGAGTCAAATTGGCTGCTTCTATTATTATAGATTATACGCTATTATTATGTCCCAATTCATTTTTAAACTGAAATTACTATAATTGTAATTTTTTGTTGTCCCTGATTCAACAGGGTGCAGATTTTCAGCCCTTTTCGCAGCACACTTAAGGTGTCTTGACCTCTTTAAAATCACTGCTGGCAGCGGTGAGATTCGAACCCACGCCCCCGAAGAGACTGGAGCCTAAATCCAGCGCCTTAGACCCCTCGGCCACGCTACCCCAATGTATCTCTTTTCGGGGGCCTTTTTTCTGCCCATTTTTCCAGAAAAAGAGAAAACTTTGGGTGCGGACCTTCATCGAGAGGCTCTGAAGCCTGTCGAGTGCGGCCAAGGAAAGCAAAAGTGGCTGGTTTTGGAAGAGACCCGGAGCATGCGGTGTCACTTCACCAGTCTTTTTGCACAGGCATAGCATCCACTAGAGCCTTCTAAAAGGCTGTCTTGGCAGCGGTGGGATTCGAACCCACGCCCCCGAAGAGACTGGAGCCTTAATTCAGTGCCTTAGACCGCTCGGCCACGCTACCCTGCAACAATGCTTTCCCTGGGCAGTTTTCCCCTACTTTTTTTAAATATCGCACTTCCCTAAAAGTAAGTCTGTTGAAATTCTACGTGCCTTGGAGGAGCTCCTCAACAGGTGGAAAGGCCTCCTAAATACAAGGGTACACAGTCGCCCCCCTCCCTGCAGATTGCAATTCCATCTCTAATCAAACACACCTGAATCAGCTAATCAAAGCCTTTTGGCCTTAGTCCAAAATGGCAGCTAGCTGTGTTGAAGTTAAACTCAAAATCATGAGGTAGTTGTCAATTTTCCAAAAACTCTCAATGAGTCAAATTGGCTGCTTCTATTATTATACATTATACGCTATTATTATATCCCAATTCATTTTTAAACTGAAATTACTATTATTGTAATATTTTGATGTCGCTGATTCAACAGGGTGCATAATTCCAGCCCTTTTCGCAGGACACTTAAGGTGTCTTGACCTCTTTAAAATCACTGCTGGCAGCGGTGGGATTCGAACCCACGCCCCCGAAGACACTGGAGCCTAAATCCAGCTCCTTAGACCCCTCGGCCACGCTACCCCAATGTTTCTCTTTTCGGGGGCCTTTTTTAGGCCCATTTTTCCAGAAAAAGAGAAAACTTTGGGTGCGGACCTTCATCGGCCAAGGAAAGCAAAAGTGGCTGGTTTTGGAAGAGACCCGGAGCATGCAGTGTCACTTCACCAGTCTTTTTGCACAGGCATAGCATCCACTAGAGCCTTCTAAAAGTCTGTCTTGGCAGCGGTGGGATTCGAACCCACGCCCCCGAAGAGACTGGAGCCTTAATCCAGCGCCTTAGACCGCTCGGCCACGCTACCTTGCAACATTGTTTTCCCTGGGCAGTTTTCGCCTACTTTTTTTAAATATCGCACTTCCCTAAAAGTAAGTCTGTTGAAATTCTATGTGCCTTGGAGGAGCTCCTCAACAGGTGGAAAGGCCTCCTAAATACAAGGGTACACAGTCGCCCCCCTCCCTGCAGATTGCAATTCCATCTCTAATCAAACACACCTGAATCAGCTAATCAAAGCCTTTTGGCCTTAGTCCAAAATGGCAGCTAGCTGTGTTGAAGTTAAACTCAAAATCATGAGGTAGTTGTCAATTTTCCAAAAACTCTCAATGAGTCAAATTGGCTGCTTCTATTATTATACATTATACGCTATTATTATATCCCAATTCATTTTTAAACTGAAATTACTATTATTGTAATATTTTGTTGTCGCTGATTCAACAGGGTGCATAATTCCAGCCCTTTTCGCAGGACACTTAAGGTGTCTTGACCTCTTTAAAATCACTGCTGGCAGCGGTGGGATTCGAACCCACGCCCCCGAAGAGACTGGAGCCTAAATCCAGCGCCTTAGACCCCTCGGCCACGCTACCCCAATGTATCTCTTTTCGGGGGCCTTTTTTAGGCCCATTTTTCCAGAAAAAGAGAAAACTTTGGGTGCGGACCTTCATCGAGAGGCTCTGAAGCCTGTCGAGTGCGGCCAAGGAAAGCAAAAGTGGCTGGTTTTGGAAGAGACCCGGAGCATGCAGTGTCACTTCACCAGTCTTTTTGCACAGGCATAGCATCCACTAGAGCCTTCTAAAAGGCTGTCTTGGCAGCGGTGGGATTCGAACCCACGCCCCCGAAGAGACTGGAGCCTAAATCCAGCGCCTTAGACCCCTCGGCCACGCTACCCCAATGTATCTCTTTTCGGGGGCCTTTTTTCTGCCCATTTTTCCAGAAAAAGAGAAAACTTTGGGTGCGGACCTTCATCGAGAGGCTCTGAAGCCTGTCGAGTGCGGCCAAGGAAAGCAAAAGTGGCTGGTTTTGGAAGAGACCCGGAGCATGCAGTGTCACTTCACCAGTCTTTTTGCACAGGCATAGCATCCACTAGAGCCTTCTAAAAGGCTGTCTTGGCAGCGGTGGGATTCGAACCCACGCCCCCGAAGAGACTGGAGCCTAAATCCAGCGCCTTAGACCCCTCGGCCACGCTATCCCAATGTTTCTCTTTTCGGGGGCCTTTTTTAGGCCCATTTTTCCAGAAAAAGAGAAAACTTTGGGTGCGGACCTTCATCGGCCAAGGAAAGCAAAAGTGGCTGGTTTTGGAAGAGACCCGGAGCATGCGGTGTCACTTCACCAGTCTTTTTGCACAGGCATAGCATCCACTAGAGCCTTCTAAAAGTCTGTCTTGGCAGCGGTGGGATTCGAACCCACGCCCCCGAAGAGACTGGAGCCTTAATCCAACGCCTTAGACCGCTCGGCCACGCTACCTTGCAACATTGTTTTCCCTGGGCAGTTTTCGCCTACTTTTTTTAAATATCGCACTTCCCTAAAAGTAAGTCTGTTGAAATTCTATGTGCCTTGGAGGAGCTCCTCAACAGGTGGAAAGGCCTCCTAAATACAAGGGTACACAGTCGCCCCCCTCCCTGCAGATTGCAATTCCATCTCTAATCAAACACACCTGAATCAGCTAATCAAAGCCTTTTGGCCTTAGTCCAAAATGGCAGCTAGCTGTGTTGAAGTTAAACTCAAAATCATGAGGTAGTTGTCAATTTTCCAAAAACTCTCAATGAGTCAAATTGGCTGCGTCTATTATTATACATTATACGCTATTATTATATCCCAATTCATTTTTAAACTGAAATTACTATTATTGTAATATTTTGTTGTCGCTGATTCAACAGGGTGCATAATTCCAGCCCTTTTCGCAGGACACTTAAGGTGTCTTGACCTCTTTAAAATCACTGCTGGCAGCGGTGGGATTCGAACCCACGCCCCCGAAGAGACTGGAGCCTAAATCCAGCGCCTTAGACCCCTCGGCCACGCTACCCCAATGTATCTCTTTTCGGGGGCCTTTTTTAGGCCCATTTTTCCAGAAAAAGAGAAAACTTTGGGTGCGGACCTTCATCGAGAGGCTCTGAAGCCTGTCGAGTGCGGCCAAGGAAAGCAAAAGTGGCTGGTTTTGGAAGAGACCCGGAGCATGCAGTGTCACTTCACCAGTCTTTTTGCACAGGCATAGCATCCACTAGAGCCTTCTAAAAGGCTGTCTTGGCAGCGGTGGGATTCGAACCCACGCCCCCGAAGAGACTGGAGCCTAAATCCAGCGCCTTAGACCCCTCGGCCACGCTATCCCAATGTTTCTCTTTTCGGGGGCCTTTTTTAGGCCCATTTTTCCAGAAAAAGAGAAAACTTTGGGTGCGGACCTTCATCGGCCAAGGAAAGCAAAAGTGGCTGGTTTTGGAAGAGACCCGGAGCATGCGGTGTCACTTCACCAGTCTTTTTGCACAGGCATAGCATCCACTAGAGCCTTCTAAAAGTCTGTCTTGGCAGCGGTGGGATTCGAACCCACACCCCCGAAGAGACTGGAGCCTTAATCCAACGCCTTAGACCGCTCGGCCACGCTACCTTGCAACATTGTTTTCCCTGGGCAGTTTTCGCCTACTTTTTTTAAATATCGCACTTCCCTAAAAGTAAGTCTGTTGAAATTCTATGTGCCTTGGAGGAGCTCCTCAACAGGTGGAAAGGCCTCCTAAATACAAGGGTACACAGTCGCCCCCCTCCCTGCAGATTGCAATTCCATCTCTAATCAAACACACCTGAATCAGCTAATCAAAGCCTTTTGGCCTTAGTCCAAAATGGCAGCTAGCTGTGTTGAAGTTAAACTCAAAATCATGAGGTAGTTGTCAATTTTCCAAAAACTCTCAATGAGTCAAATTGGCTGCTTCTATTATTATACATTATACGCTATTATTATATCCCAATTCATTTTTAAACTGAAATTACTATTATTGTAATATTTTGTTGTCGCTGATTCAACAGGGTGCATAATTCCAGCCCTTTTCGCAGGACACTTAAGGTGTCTTGACCTCTTTAAAATCACTGCTGGCAGCGGTGGGATTCGAACCCACGCCCCCGAAGAGACTGGAGCCTAAATCCAGCGCCTTAGACCCCTCGGCCACGCTACCCCAATGTATCTCTTTTCGGGGGCCTTTTTTCTGCCCATTTTTCCAGAAAAAGAGAAAACTTTGGGTGCGGACCTTCATCGAGAGGCTCTGAAGCCTGTCGAGTGCGGCCAAGGAAAGCAAAAGTGGCTGGTTTTGGAAGAGACCCGGAGCATGCAGTGTCACTTCACCAGTCTTTTTGCACAGGCATAGCATCCACTAGAGCCTTCTAAAAGGCTGTCTTGGCAGCGGTGGGATTCGAACCCACGCCCCCGAAGAGACTGGAGCCTTAATCCAGCGCCTTAGACCGCTCGGCCACGCTACCTTGCAACATTGCTTTCCCTGGGCAGTTTTCGCCTACTTTTTTAAAATATCGCACTTCCCTAAAAGTAAGTCTGTTGAAATTCTACGTGCCTTGGAGGAGCTCCTCAACAGGTGGAAAGGCCTCCTAAATACAAGGGTATACAGTCGCCCCCCTCCCTGCATTTTGCAATTCCATCTCTAATCAAACACACCTGAATCAGCTAATCAAAGCCTTTTGGCCTTAGTCCAAAATGGCAGCTAGCTGTGTTGAAGTTAAACTCAAAATCATGAGGTAGTTGTCAATTTTCCAAAAACTCTCAATGAGTCAAATTGGCTGCTTCTATTATTATAGATTATACGCTATTATTATGTCCCAATTCATTTTTAAACTGAAATTACTATAATTGTAATTTTTTGTTGTCCCTGATTCAACAGGGTGCAGATTTTCAGCCCTTTTCGCAGCACACTTAAGGTGTCTTGACCTCTTTAAAATCACTGCTGGCAGCGGTGAGATTCGAACCCACGCCCCCGAAGAGACTGGAGCCTAAATCCAGCGCCTTAGACCCCTCGGCCACGCTACCCCAATGTATCTCTTTTCGGGGGCCTTTTTTCTGCCCATTTTTCCAGAAAAAGAGAAAACTTTGGGTGCGGACCTTCATCGAGAGGCTCTGAAGCCTGTCGAGTGCGGCCAAGGAAAGCAAAAGTGGCTGGTTTTGGAAGAGACCCGGAGCATGCGGTGTCACTTCACCAGTCTTTTTGCACAGGCATAGCATCCACTAGAGCCTTCTAAAAGGCTGTCTTGGCAGCGGTGGGATTCGAACCCACGCCCCCGAAGAGACTGGAGCCTTAATTCAGTGCCTTAGACCGCTCGGCCACGCTACCCTGCAACAATGCTTTCCCTGGGCAGTTTTCCCCTACTTTTTTTAAATATCGCACTTCCCTAAAAGTAAGTCTGTTGAAATTCTACGTGCCTTGGAGGAGCTCCTCAACAGGTGGAAAGGCCTCCTAAATACAAGGGTACACAGTCGCCCCCCTCCCTGCAGATTGCAATTCCATCTCTAATCAAACACACCTGAATCAGCTAATCAAAGCCTTTTGGCCTTAGTCCAAAATGGCAGCTAGCTGTGTTGAAGTTAAACTCAAAATCATGAGGTAGTTGTCAATTTTCCAAAAACTCTCAATGAGTCAAATTGGCTGCTTCTATTATTATACATTATACGCTATTATTATATCCCAATTCATTTTTAAACTGAAATTACTATTATTGTAATATTTTGATGTCGCTGATTCAACAGGGTGCATAATTCCAGCCCTTTTCGCAGGACACTTAAGGTGTCTTGACCTCTTTAAAATCACTGCTGGCAGCGGTGGGATTCGAACCCACGCCCCCGAAGACACTGGAGCCTAAATCCAGCTCCTTAGACCCCTCGGCCACGCTACCCCAATGTTTCTCTTTTCGGGGGCCTTTTTTAGGCCCATTTTTCCAGAAAAAGAGAAAACTTTGGGTGCGGACCTTCATCGGCCAAGGAAAGCAAAAGTGGCTGGTTTTGGAAGAGACCCGGAGCATGCAGTGTCACTTCACCAGTCTTTTTGCACAGGCATAGCATCCACTAGAGCCTTCTAAAAGTCTGTCTTGGCAGCGGTGGGATTCGAACCCACGCCCCCGAAGAGACTGGAGCCTTAATCCAGCGCCTTAGACCGCTCGGCCACGCTACCTTGCAACATTGTTTTCCCTGGGCAGTTTTCGCCTACTTTTTTTAAATATCGCACTTCCCTAAAAGTAAGTCTGTTGAAATTCTATGTGCCTTGGAGGAGCTCCTCAACAGGTGGAAAGGCCTCCTAAATACAAGGGTACACAGTCGCCCCCCTCCCTGCAGATTGCAATTCCATCTCTAATCAAACACACCTGAATCAGCTAATCAAAGCCTTTTGGCCTTAGTCCAAAATGGCAGCTAGCTGTGTTGAAGTTAAACTCAAAATCATGAGGTAGTTGTCAATTTTCCAAAAACTCTCAATGAGTCAAATTGGCTGCTTCTATTATTATACATTATACGCTATTATTATATCCCAATTCATTTTTAAACTGAAATTACTATTATTGTAATATTTTGTTGTCGCTGATTCAACAGGGTGCATAATTCCAGCCCTTTTCGCAGGACACTTAAGGTGTCTTGACCTCTTTAAAATCACTGCTGGCAGCGGTGGGATTCGAACCCACGCCCCCGAAGAGACAGAAGCCTAAATCCAGCGCCTTAGACCCCTCGGCCACGCTACCCCAATGTATCTCTTTTCGGGGGCCTTTTTTAGGCCCATTTTTCCAAAAAAAGAGAAAACTTTGGGTGCGGACCTTCATCGAGAGGCTCTGAAGCCTGTCGAGTGCGGCCAAGGAAAGCAAAAGTGGCTGGTTTTGGAAGAGACCCGGAGCATGCAGTGTCACTTCACCAGTCTTTTTGCACAGGCATAGCATCCACTAGAGCCTTCTAAAAGGCTGTCTTGGCAGCGGTGGGATTCGAACCCACGCCCCCGAAGAGACTGGAGCCTTAATCCAGCGCCTTAGACCGCTCGGCCACGCTACCTTGCAATATTGCTTTCCCTGGGCAGTTTTCGCCTACTTTTTTAAAATATCGCACTTCCCTAAAAGTAAGTCTGTTGAAATTCTACGTGCCTTGGAGGAGCTCCTCAACAGGTGGAAAGGCCTCCTAAATACAAGGGTATACAGTCGCCCCCCTCCCTGCATTTTGCAATTCCATCTCTAATCAAACACACCTGAATCAGCTAATCAAAGCCTTTTGGCCTTAGTCCAAAATGGCAGCTAGCTGTGTTGAAGTTAAACTCAAAATCATGAGGTAGTTGTCAATTTTCCAAAAACTCTCAATGAGTCAAATTGGCTGCTTCTATTATTATAGATTATACGCTATTATTATGTCCCAATTCATTTTTAAACTGAAATTACTATAATTGTAATTTTTTGTTGTCCCTGATTCAACAGGGTGCAGATTTTCAGCCCTTTTCGCAGCACACTTAAGGTGTCTTGACCTCTTTAAAATCACTGCTGGCAGCGGTGGGATTCGAACCCACGCCCCCGAAGAGACTGGAGCCTAAATCCAGCGCCTTAGACCCCTCGGCCACGCTACCCCAATGTATCTCTTTTCGGGGGCCTTTTTTCTGCCCATTTTTCCAGAAAAAGAGAAAACTTTGGGTGCGGACCTTCATCGAGAGGCTCTGAAGCCTGTCGAGTGCGGCCAAGGAAAGCAAAAGTGGCTGGTTTTGGAAGAGACCCGGAGCATGCGGTGTCACTTCACCAGTCTTTTTGCACAGGCATAGCATCCACTAGAGCCTTCTAAAAGGCTGTCTTGGCAGCGGTGGGATTCGAACCCACGCCCCCGAAGAGACTGGAGCCTTAATTCAGTGCCTTAGACCGCTCGGCCACGCTACCCTGCAACAATGCTTTCCCTGGGCAGTTTTCCCCTACTTTTATTAAATATCGCACTTCCCTAAAAGTAAGTCTGTTGAAATTCTACGTGCCTTGGAGGAGCTCCTCAACAGGTGGAAAGGCCTCCTAAATACAAGGGTACACAGTCGCCCCCCTCCCTGCAGATTGCAATTCCATCTCTAATCAAACACACCTGAATCAGCTAATCAAAGCCTTTTGGCCTTAGTCCAAAATGGCAGCTAGCTGTGTTGAAGTTAAACTCAAAATCATGAGGTAGTTGTCAATTTTCCAAAAACTCTCAATGAGTCAAATTGGCTGCTTCTATTATTATACATTATACGCTATTATTATATCCCAATTCATTTTTAAACTGAAATTACTATTATTGTAATATTTTGTTGTCGCTGATTCAACAGGGTGCATAATTCCAGCCCTTTTCGCGGGACACTTAAGGTGTCTTGACATCTTTAAAATCACTGCTGGCAGCGGTGGGATTCGAACCCACGCCCCCGAAGAGACTGGAGCCTAAATCCAGCGCCTTAGACCCCTCGGCCACGCTACCCCAATGTATCTCTTTTCGGGGGCCTTTTTTAGGCCCATTTTTCCAGAAAAAGAGAAAACTTTGGGTGCGGACCTTCATCGAGAGGCTCTGAAGCCTGTCGAGTGCGGCCTAGGAAAGCAAAAGTGGCTGGTTTTGGAAGAGACCCGGAGCATGCAGTGTCACTTCACCAGTCTTTTTGCACAGGCATAGCATCCACTAGAGCCTTCTAAAAGGCTGTCTTGGCAGCAGTGGGATTCGAACCCACGCCCCCGAAGAGACTGGAGCCTAAATCCAGCGCCTTAGACCCCTCGGCCACGCTACCCCAATGTATCTCTTTTCGGGGGCCTTTTTTCTGCCCATTTTTCCAGAAAAAGAGAAAACTTTGGGTGCGGACCTTCATCGAGAGGCTCTGAAGCCTGTCGAGTGCGGCCAAGGAAAGCAAAAGTGGCTGGTTTTGGAAGAGACCCGGAGCATGCAGTGTCACTTCACCAGTCTTTTTGCACAGGCATAGCATCCACTAGAGCCTTCTAAAAGGCTGTCTTGGCAGCGGTGGGATTCGAACCCACGCCCCCGAAGAGACTGGAGCCTTAATCCAGCGCCTTAGACCGCTCGGCCACGCTACCTTGCAACATTGTTTTCCCTGGGCAGTTTTCGACTACTTTTTTTAAATATCGCACTTCCCTAAAAGTAAGTCTGTTGAAATTCTATGTGCCTTGGAGGAGCTCCTCAACAGGTGGAAAGGCCTCCTAAATACAAGGGTACACAGTCGCCCCCCTCCCTGCAGATTGCAATTCCATCTCTAATCAAACACACCTGAATCAGCTAATCAAAGCCTTTTGGCCTTAGTCCAAAATGGCAGCTAGCTGTGTTGAAGTTAAACTCAAAATCATGAGGTAGTTGTCAATTTTCCAAAAACTCTCAATGAGTCAAATTGGCTGCTTCTATTATTATACATTATACGCTATTATTATATCCCAATTCATTTTTAAACTGAAATTACTATTATTGTAATATTTTGTTGTCGCTGATTCAACAGGGTGCATAATTCCAGCCCTTTTCGCAGGACACTTAAGGTGTCTTGACCTCTTTAAAATCACTGCTGGCAGCGGTGGGATTCGAACCCACGCCCCCGAAGAGACTGGAGCCTAAATCCAGCGCCTTAGACCCCTCGGCCACGCTACCCCAATGTATCTCTTTTCGGGGGCCTTTTTTAGGCCCATTTTTCCAGAAAAAGAGAAAACTTTGGGTGCGGACCTTCATCGAGAGGCTCTGAAGCCTGTCGAGTGCGGCCAAGGAAAGCAAAAGTGGCTGGTTTTGGAAGAGACCCGGAGCATGCAGTGTCACTTCACCAGTCTTTTTGCACAGGCATAGCATCCACTAGAGCCTTCTAAAAGGCTGTCTTGGCAGCGGTGGGATTCGAACCCACGCCCCCGAAGAGACTGGAGCCTAAATCCAGCGCCTTAGACCCCTCGGCCACGCTACCCCAATGTATCTCTTTTCGGGGGCCTTTTTTCTGCCCATTTTTCCAGAAAAAGAGAAAACTTTGGGTGCGGACCTTCATCGAGAGGCTCTGAAGCCTGTCGAGTGCGGCCAAGGAAAGCAAAAGTGGCTGGTTTTGGAAGAGACCCGGAGCATGCAGTGTCACTTCACCAGTCTTTTTGCACAGGCATAGCATCCACTAGAGCCTTCTAAAAGGCTGTCTTGGCAGCGGTGGGATTCGAACCCACGCCCCCGAAGAGACTGGAGCCTAAATCCAGCGCCTTAGACCCCTCGGCCACGCTATCCCAATGTTTCTCTTTTCGGGGGCCTTTTTTAGGCCCATTTTTCCAGAAAAAGAGAAAACTTTGGGTGCGGACCTTCATCGGCCAAGGAAAGCAAAAGTGGCTGGTTTTGGAAGAGACCCGGAGCATGCGGTGTCACTTCACCAGTCTTTTTGCACAGGCATAGCATCCACTAGAGCCTTCTAAAAGTCTGTCTTGGCAGCGGTGGGATTCGAACCCACGCCCCCGAAGAGACTGGAGCCTTAATCCAACGCCTTAGACCGCTCGGCCACGCTACCTTGCAACATTGTTTTCCCTGGGCAGTTTTCGCCTACTTTTTTTAAATATCGCACTTCCCTAAAAGTAAGTCTGTTGAAATTCTATGTGCCTTGGAGGAGCTCCTCAACAGGTGGAAAGGCCTCCTAAATACAAGGGTACACAGTCGCCCCCCTCCCTGCAGATTGCAATTCCATCTCTAATCAAACACACCTGAATCAGCTAATCAAAGCCTTTTGGCCTTAGTCCAAAATGGCAGCTAGCTGTGTTGAAGTTAAACTCAAAATCATGAGGTAGTTGTCAATTTTCCAAAAACTCTCAATGAGTCAAATTGGCTGCTTCTATTATTATACATTATACGCTATTATTATATCCCAATTCATTTTTAAACTGAAATTACTATTATTGTAATATTTTGTTGTCGCTGATTCAACAGGGTGCATAATTCCAGCCCTTTTCGCAGGACACTTAAGGTGTCTTGACCTCTTTAAAATCACTGCTGGCAGCGGTGGGATTCGAACCCACGCCCCCGAAGAGACTGGAGCCTAAATCCAGCGCCTTAGACCCCTCGGCCACGCTACCCCAATGTATCTCTTTTCGGGGGCCTTTTTTAGGCCCATTTTTCCAAAAAAAGAGAAAACTTTGGGTGCGGACCTTCATCGAGAGGCTCTGAAGCCTGTCGAGTGCGGCCAAGGAAAGCAAAAGTGGCTGGTTTTGGAAGAGACCCGGAGCATGCAGTGTCACTTCACCAGTCTTTTTGCACAGGCATAGCATCCACTAGAGCCTTCTAAAAGGCTGTCTTGGCAGCGGTGGGATTCGAACCCACGCCCCCGAAGAGACTGGAGCCTTAATCCAGCGCCTTAGACCGCTCGGCCACGCTACCTTGCAACATTGCTTTCCCTGGGCAGTTTTCGCCTACTTTTTTAAAATATCGCACTTCCCTAAAAGTAAGTCTGTTGAAATTCTACGTGCCTTGGAGGAGCTCCTCAACAGGTGGAAAGGCCTCCTAAATACAAGGGTATACAGTCGCCCCCCTCCCTGCATTTTGCAATTCCATCTCTAATCAAACACACCTGAATCAGCTAATCAAAGCCTTTTGGCCTTAGTCCAAAATGGCAGCTAGCTGTGTTGAAGTTAAACTCAAAATCATGAGGTAGTTGTCAATTTTCCAAAAACTCTCAATGAGTCAAATTGGCTGCTTCTATTATTATAGATTATACGCTATTATTATGTCCCAATTCATTTTTAAACTGAAATTACTATAATTGTAATTTTTTGTTGTCCCTGATTCAACAGGGTGCAGATTTTCAGCCCTTTTCGCAGCACACTTAAGGTGTCTTGACCTCTTTAAAATCACTGCTGGCAGCGGTGAGATTCGAACCCACGCCCCCGAAGAGACTGGAGCCTAAATCCAGCGCCTTAGACCCCTCGGCCACGCTACCCCAATGTATCTCTTTTCGGGGGCCTTTTTTCTGCCCATTTTTCCAGAAAAAGAGAAAACTTTGGGTGCGGACCTTCATCGAGAGGCTCTGAAGCCTGTCGAGTGCGGCCAAGGAAAGCAAAAGTGGCTGGTTTTGGAAGAGACCCGGAGCATGCGGTGTCACTTCACCAGTCTTTTTGCACAGGCATAGCATCCACTAGAGCCTTCTAAAAGGCTGTCTTGGCAGCGGTGGGATTCGAACCCACGCCCCCGAAGAGACTGGAGCCTTAATTCAGTGCCTTAGACCGCTCGGCCACGCTACCCTGCAACAATGCTTTCCCTGGGCAGTTTTCCCCTACTTTTTTTAAATATCGCACTTCCCTAAAAGTAAGTCTGTTGAAATTCTACGTGCCTTGGAGGAGCTCCTCAACAGGTGGAAAGGCCTCCTAAATACAAGGGTACACAGTCGCCCCCCTCCCTGCAGATTGCAATTCCATCTCTAATCAAACACACCTGAATCAGCTAATCAAAGCCTTTTGGCCTTAGTCCAAAATGGCAGCTAGCTGTGTTGAAGTTAAACTCAAAATCATGAGGTAGTTGTCAATTTTCCAAAAACTCTCAATGAGTCAAATTGGCTGCTTCTATTATTATACATTATACGCTATTATTATATCCCAATTCATTTTTAAACTGAAATTACTATTATTGTAATATTTTGTTGTCGCTGATTCAACAGGGTGCATAATTCCAGCCCTTTTCGCAGGACACTTAAGGTGTCTTGACATCTTTAAAATCACTGCTGGCAGCGGTGGGATTCGAACCCACGCCCCCGAAGAGACTGAAGCCTAAATCCAGCGCCTTAGACCCCTCGGCCACGCTACCCCAATGTATCTCTTTTCGGGGGCCTTTTTTAGGCCCATTTTTCCAGAAAAAGAGAAAACTTTGGGTGCGGACCTTCATCGAGAGGCTCTGAAGCCTGTCGAGTGCGGCCAAGGAAAGCAAAAGTGGCTGGTTTTGGAAGAGACCCGGAGCATGCAGTGTCACTTCACCAGTCTTTTTGCACAGGCATAGCATCCACTAGAGCCTTCTAAAAGGCTGTCTTGGCAGCGGTGGGATTCGAACCCACGCCCCCGAAGAGACTGGAGCCTTAATCCAGCGCCTTAGACCGCTCGGCCACGCTACCTTGCAACATTGTTTTCCCTGGGCAGTTTTCGCCTACTTTTTTTAAATATCGCACTTCCCTAAAAGTAAGTCTGTTGAAATTCTATGTGCCTTGGAGGAGCTCCTCAACAGGTGGAAAGGCCTCCTAAATACAAGGGTACACAGTCGCCCCCCTCCCTGCAGATTGCAATTCCATCTCTAATCAAACACACCTGAATCAGCTAATCAAAGCCTTTTGGCCTTAGTCCAAAATGGCAGCTAGCTGTGTTGAAGTTAAACTCAAAATCATGAGGTAGTTGTCAATTTTCCAAAAACTCTCAATGAATCAAATTGGCTGCTTCTATTATTATACATTATACGCTATTATTATATCCCAATTCATTTTTAAACTGAAATTACTATTATTGTAATATTTTGATGTCGCTGATTCAACAGGGTGCATAATTCCAGCCCTTTTCGCAGGACACTTAAGGTGTCTTGACCTCTTTAAAATCACTGCTGGCAGCGGTGGGATTCGAACCCACGCCCCCGAAGAGACTGGAGCCTAAATCCAGCTCCTTAGACCCCTCGGCCACGCTACCCCAATTTTTCTCTTTTCGGGGGCCTTTTTTAGGCCCATTTTTCCAGAAAAAGAGAAAACTTTGGGTGCGGACCTTCATCGGCCAAGGAAAGCAAAAGTGGCTGGTTTTGGAAGAGACCCGGAGCATGCAGTGTCACTTCACCAGTCTTTTTGCACAGGCATAGCATCCACTAGAGCCTTCTAAAAGTCTGTCTTGGCAGCGGTGGGATTCGAACCCACGCCCCCGAAGAGACTGGAGCCTTAATCCAGCGCCTTAGACCGCTCGGCCACGCTACCTTGCAACATTGTTTTCCCTGGGCAGTTTTCGCCTACTTTTTTTAAATATCGCACTTCCCTAAAAGTAAGTCTGTTGAAATTCTATGTGCCTTGGAGGAGCTCCTCAACAGGTGGAAAGGCCTCCTAAATACAAGGGTACACAGTCGCCCCCCTCCCTGCAGATTGCAATTCCATCTCTAATCAAACACACCTGAATCAGCTAATCAAAGCCTTTTGGCCTTAGTCCAAAATGGCAGCTAGCTGTGTTGAAGTTAAACTCAAAATCATGAGGTAGTTGTCAATTTTCCAAAAACTCTCAATGAGTCAAATTGGCTGCTTCTATTATTATACATTATACGCTATTATTATATCCCAATTCATTTTTAAACTGAAATTACTATTATTGTAATATTTTGTTGTCGCTGATTCAACAGGGTGCATAATTCCAGCCCTTTTCGCAGGACACTTAAGGTGTCTTGACCTCTTTAAAATCACTGCTGGCAGCGGTGGGATTCGAACCCACGCCCCCGAAGAGACTGGAGCCTAAATCCAGCGCCTTAGACCCCTCGGCCACGCTACCCCAATGTATCTCTTTTCGGGGGCCTTTTTTAGGCCCATTTTTCCAAAAAAAGAGAAAACTTTGGGTGCGGACCTTCATCGAGAGGCTCTGAAGCCTGTCGAGTGCGGCCAAGGAAAGCAAAAGTGGCTGGTTTTGGAAGAGACCCGGAGCATGCAGTGTCACTTCACCAGTCTTTTTGCACAGGCATAGCATCCACTAGAGCCTTCTAAAAGGCTGTCTTGGCAGCGGTGGGATTCGAACCCACGCCCCCGAAGAGACTGGAGCCTTAATCCAGCGCCTTAGACCGCTCGGCCACGCTACCTTGCAATATTGCTTTCCCTGGGCAGTTTTCGCCTACTTTTTTAAAATATCGCACTTCCCTAAAAGTAAGTCTGTTGAAATTCTACGTGCCTTGGAGGAGCTCCTCAACAGGTGGAAAGGCCTCCTAAATACAAGGGTATACAGTCGCCCCCCTCCCTGCATTTTGCAATTCCATCTCTAATCAAACACACCTGAATCAGCTAATCAAAGCCTTTTGGCCTTAGTCCAAAATGGCAGCTAGCTGTGTTGAAGTTAAACTCAAAATCATGAGGTAGTTGTCAATTTTCCAAAAACTCTCAATGAGTCAAATTGGCTGCTTCTATTATTATAGATTATACGCTATTATTATGTCCCAATTCATTTTTAAACTGAAATTACTATAATTGTAATTTTTTGTTGTCCCTGATTCAACAGGGTGCAGATTTTCAGCCCTTTTCGCAGCACACTTAAGGTGTCTTGACCTCTTTAAAATCACTGCTGGCAGCGGTGGGATTCGAACCCACGCCCCCGAAGAGACTGGAGCCTAAATCCAGCGCCTTAGACCCCTCGGCCACGCTACCCCAATGTATCTCTTTTCGGGGGCCTTTTTTCTGCCCATTTTTCCAGAAAAAGAGAAAACTTTGGGTGCGGACCTTCATCGAGAGGCTCTGAAGCCTGTCGAGTGCGGCCAAGGAAAGCAAAAGTGGCTGGTTTTGGAAGAGACCCGGAGCATGCGGTGTCACTTCACCAGTCTTTTTGCACAGGCATAGCATCCACTAGAGCCTTCTAAAAGGCTGTCTTGGCAGCGGTGGGATTCGAACCCACGCCCCCGAAGAGACTGGAGCCTTAATTCAGTGCCTTAGACCGCTCGGCCACGCTACCCTGCAACAATGCTTTCCCTGGGCAGTTTTCCCCTACTTTTATTAAATATCGCACTTCCCTAAAAGTAAGTCTGTTGAAATTCTACGTGCCTTGGAGGAGCTCCTCAACAGGTGGAAAGGCCTCCTAAATACAAGGGTACACAGTCGCCCCCCTCCCTGCAGATTGCAATTCCATCTCTAATCAAACACACCTGAATCAGCTAATCAAAGCCTTTTGGCCTTAGTCCAAAATGGCAGCTAGCTGTGTTGAAGTTAAACTCAAAATCATGAGGTAGTTGTCAATTTTCCAAAAACTCTCAATGAGTCAAATTGGCTGCTTCTATTATTATACATTATACGCTATTATTATATCCCAATTCATTTTTAAACTGAAATTACTATTATTGTAATATTTTGTTGTCGCTGATTCAACAGGGTGCATAATTCCAGCCCTTTTCGCAGGACACTTAAGGTGTCTTGACATCTTTAAAATCACTGCTGGCAGCGGTGGGATTCGAACCCACGCCCCCGAAGAGACTGGAGCCTAAATCCAGCGCCTTAGACCCCTCGGCCACGCTACCCCAATGTATCTCTTTTCGGGGGCCTTTTTTAGGCCCATTTTTCCAGAAAAAGAGAAAACTTTGGGTGCGGACCTTCATCGAGAGGCTCTGAAGCCTGTCGAGTGCGGCCTAGGAAAGCAAAAGTGGCTGGTTTTGGAAGAGACCCGGAGCATGCAGTGTCACTTCACCAGTCTTTTTGCACAGGCATAGCATCCACTAGAGCCTTCTAAAAGGCTGTCTTGGCAGCGGTGGGATTCGAACCCACGCCCCCGAAGAGACTGGAGCCTAAATCCAGCGCCTTAGACCCCTCGGCCACGCTACCCCAATGTATCTCTTTTCGGGGGCCTTTTTTCTGCCCATTTTTCCAGAAAAAGAGAAAACTTTGGGTGCGGACCTTCATCGAGAGGCTCTGAAGCCTGTCGAGTGCGGCCAAGGAAAGCAAAAGTGGCTGGTTTTGGAAGAGACCCGGAGCATGCAGTGTCACTTCACCAGTCTTTTTGCACAGGCATAGCATCCACTAGAGCCTTCTAAAAGGCTGTCTTGGCAGCGGTGGGATTCGAACCCACGCCCCCGAAGAGACTGGAGCCTTAATCCAGCGCCTTAGACCGCTCGGCCACGCTACCTTGCAACATTGTTTTCCCTGGGCAGTTTTCGACTACTTTTTTTAAATATCGCACTTCCCTAAAAGTAAGTCTGTTGAAATTCTACGTGCCTTGGGGGAGCTCCTCAACAGGTGGAAAGGCCTCCTAAATACAAGGGTATACAGTCGCCCCCCTCCCTGCATTTTGCAATTCCATCTCTAATCAAACACACCTGAATCAGCTAATCAAAGCTTTTTGGCCTTAGTCCAAAATGGCAGCTAGCTGTGTTGAAGTTAAACTCAAAATCATGAGGTAGTTGTCAATTTTCCAAAAACTCTCAATGAGTCAAATTGGCTGCTTCTATTATTATAGATTATACGCTATTATTATGTCCCAATTCATTTTTAAACTGAAATTACTATAATTGTAATTTTTTGTTGTCCCTGATTCAACAGGGTGCAGATTTTCAGCCCTTTTCGCAGCACACTTAAGGTGTCTTGACCTCTTTAAAATCACTGCTGGCAGCGGTGGGATTCGAACCCATGCCCCCGAAGAGACTGGAGCCTAAATCCAGCGCCTTAGACCCCTCGGCCACGCTACCCCAATGTATCTCTTTTCGGGGGCCTTTTTTCTGCCCATTTTTCCAGAAAAAGAGAAAACTTTGGGTGCGGACCTTCATCGAGAGGCTCTGAAGCCTGTCGAGTGCGGCCAAGGAAAGCAAAAGTGGCTGGTTTTGGAAGAGACCCGGAGCATGCGGTGTCACTTCACCAGTCTTTTTGCACAGGCATAGCATCCACTAGAGCCTTCTAAAAGGCTGTCTTGGCAGCGGTGGGATTCGAACCCACGCCCCCGAAGAGACTGGAGCCTTAATTCAGTGCCTTAGACCGCTCGGCCACGCTACCCTGCAACAATGCTTTCCCTGGGCAGTTTTCCCCTACTTTTATTAAATATCGCACTTCCCTAAAAGTAAGTCTGTTGAAATTCTACGTGCCTTGGAGGAGCTCCTCAACAGGTGGAAAGGCCTCCTAAATACAAGGGTACACAGTCGCCCCCCTCCCTGCAGATTGCAATTCCATCTCTAATCAAACACACCTGAATCAGCTAATCAAAGCCTTTTGGCCTTAGTCCAAAATGGCAGCTAGCTGTGTTGAAGTTAAACTCAAAATCATGAGGTAGTTGTCAATTTTCCAAAAACTCTCAATGAGTCAAATTGGCTGCTTCTATTATTATACATTATACGCTATTATTATATCCCAATTCATTTTTAAACTGAAATTACTATTATTGTAATATTTTGTTGTCGCTGATTCAACAGGGTGCATAATTCCAGCCCTTTTCGCAGGACACTTAAGGTGTCTTGACATCTTTAAAATCACTGCTGGCAGCGGTGGGATTCGAACCCACGCCCCCGAAGAGACTGGAGCCTAAATCCAGCGCCTTAGACCCCTCGGCCACGCTACCCCAATGTATCTCTTTTCGGGGGCCTTTTTTAGGCCCATTTTTCCAGAAAAAGAGAAAACTTTGGGTGCGGACCTTCATCGAGAGGCTCTGAAGCCTGTCGAGTGCGGCCTAGGAAAGCAAAAGTGGCTGGTTTTGGAAGAGACCCGGAGCATGCAGTGTCACTTCACCAGTCTTTTTGCACAGGCATAGCATCCACTAGAGCCTTCTAAAAGGCTGTCTTGGCAGCGGTGGGATTCGAACCCACGCCCCCGAAGAGACTGGAGCCTAAATCCAGCGCCTTAGACCCCTCGGCCACGCTACCCCAATGTATCTCTTTTCGGGGGCCTTTTTTCTGCCCATTTTTCCAGAAAAAGAGAAAACTTTGGGTGCGGACCTTCATCGAGAGGCTCTGAAGCCTGTCGAGTGCGGCCAAGGAAAGCAAAAGTGGCTGGTTTTGGAAGAGACCCGGAGCATGCAGTGTCACTTCACCAGTCTTTTTGCACAGGCATAGCATCCACTAGAGCCTTCTAAAAGGCTGTCTTGGCAGCGGTGGGATTCGAACCCACGCCCCCGAAGAGACTGGAGCCTTAATCCAGCACCTTAGACCGCTCGGCCACGCTACCTTGCAACATTGTTTTCCCTGGGCAGTTTTCGACTACTTTTTTTAAATATCGCACTTCCCTAAAAGTAAGTCTGTTGAAATTCTACGTGCCTTGGGGGAGCTCCTCAACAGGTGGAAAGGCCTCCTAAATACAAGGGTATACAGTCGCCCCCCTCCCTGCATTTTGCAATTCCATCTCTAATCAAACACACCTGAATCAGCTAATCAAAGCTTTTTGGCCTTAGTCCAAAATGGCAGCTAGCTGTGTTGAAGTTAAACTCAAAATCATGAGGTAGTTGTCAATTTTCCAAAAACTCTCAATGAGTCAAATTGGCTGCTTCTATTATTATAGATTATACGCTATTATTATATCCCAATTCATTTTTAAACTGAAATTACTATTATTGTAATATTTTGTTGTCGCTGATTCAACAGGGTGCATATTTCCAGCCCTTTTCGCAGCACACTTAAGGTGTCTTGACCTCTTTAAAATCACTGCTGGCAGCGGTGGGATTCGAACCCACGCCCCCGAAGAGACTGGAGCCTAAATCCAGCGCCTTAGACCCCTCGGCCACGCTACCCCAATGTATCTCTTTTCGGGGGCCTTTTTTCTGCCCATTTTTCCAGAAAAAGAGAAAACTTTGGGTGCGGACCTTCATCGAGAGGCTCTGAAGCCTGTCGAGTGCGGCCAAGGAAAGCAAAAGTGGCTGGTTTTGGAAGAGACCCGGAGCATGCAGTGTCACTTCACCAGTCTTTTTGCACAGGCATAGCATCCACTAGAGCCTTCTAAAAGGCTGTCTTGGCAGCGGTGGGATTTGAACCCACGCCCCCGAAGAGACTGGAGCATTAATCCAGCGCCTTAGACCGCTCGGCCACGCTACCTTGCAACATTGCTTTCCCTGGGCAGTTTTCGCCTACTTTTTTTAAATATCGCACTTCCCTAAAAGTAAGTCTGTTGAAATTCTACGTGCCTTGGAGGAGCTCCTCAACAGGTGGAAAGGCCTCCTAAATACAAGGGTACACAGTCGCCCCCCTCCCTGCAGATTGCAATTCCATCTCTAATCAAACACACCTGAATCAGCTAATCAAAGCCTTTTGGCCTTAGTCCAAAATGGCAGCTAGCTGTGTTGAAGTTAAACTCAAAATCATGAGGTAGTTGTCAATTTTCCAAAAACTCTCAATGAGTCAAATTGGCTGCTTCTATTATTATACATTATACGCTATTATTATATCCCAATTCATTTTTAAACTGAAATTACTATTATTGTAATATTTTGATGTCGCTGATTCAACAGGGTGCATAATTCCAGCCCTTTTCGCAGGACACTTAAGGTGTCTTGACCTCTTTAAAATCACTGCTGGCAGCGGTGGGATTCGAACCCACGCCCCCGAAGAGACTGGAGCCTAAATCCAGCGCCTTAGACCCCTCGGCCACGCTATCCCAATGTTTCTCTTTTCGGGGGCCTTTTTTAGGCCCATTTTTCCAGAAAAAGAGAAAACTTTGGGTGCGGACCTTCATCGGCCAAGGAAAGCAAAAGTGGCTGGTTTTGGAAGAGACCCGGAGCATGCGGTGTCACTTCACCAGTCTTTTTGCACAGGCATAGCATCCACTAGAGCCTTCTAAAAGTCTGTCTTGGCAGCGGTGGGATTCGAACCCACGCCCCCGAAGAGACTGGAGCCTTAATCCAGCGCCTTAGACCGCTCGGCCACGCTACCTTGCAACATTGTTTTCCCTGGGCAGTTTTCGCCTACTTTTTTTAAATATCGCACTTCCCTAAAAGTAAGTCTGTTGAAATTCTATGTGCCTTGGAGGAGCTCCTCAACAGGTGGAAAGGCCTCCTAAATACAAGGGTACACAGTCGCCCCCCTCCCTGCAGATTGCAATTCCATCTCTAATCAAACACACCTGAATCAGCTAATCAAAGCCTTTTGGCCTTAGTCCAAAATGGCAGCTAGCTGTGTTGAAGTTAAACTCAAAATCATGAGGTAGTTGTCAATTTTCCAAAAACTCTCAATGAGTCAAATTGGCTGCTTCTATTATTATACATTATACGCTATTATTATATCCCAATTCATTTTTAAACTGAAATTACTATTATTGTAATATTTTGTTGTCGCTGATTCAACAGGGTGCATAATTCCAGCCCTTTTCGCAGGACACTTAAGGTGTCTTGACCTCTTTAAAATCACTGCTGGCAGCGGTGGGATTCGAACCCACGCCCCCGAAGAGACTGGAGCCTAAATCCAGCGCCTTAGACCCCTCGGCCACGCTACCCCAATGTATCTCTTTTCGGGGGCCTTTTTTAGGCCCATTTTTCCAAAAAAAGAGAAAACTTTGGGTGCGGACCTTCATCGAGAGGCTCTGAAGCCTGTCGAGTGCGGCCAAGGAAAGCAAAAGTGGCTGGTTTTGGAAGAGACCCGGAGCATGCAGTGTCACTTCACCAGTCTTTTTGCACAGGCATAGCATCCACTAGAGCCTTCTAAAAGGCTGTCTTGGCAGCGGTGGGATTCGAACCCACGCCCCCGAAGAGACTGGAGCCTTAATCCAGCGCCTTAGACCGCTCGGCCACGCTACCTTGCAACATTGCTTTCCCTGGGCAGTTTTCGCCTACTTTTTTAAAATATCGCACTTCCCTAAAAGTAAGTCTGTTGAAATTCTACGTGCCTTGGAGGAGCTCCTCAACAGGTGGAAAGGCCTCCTAAATACAAGGGTATACAGTCGCCCCCCTCCCTGCATTTTGCAATTCCATCTCTAATCAAACACACCTGAATCAGCTAATCAAAGCCTTTTGGCCTTAGTCCAAAATGGCAGCTAGCTGTGTTGAAGTTAAACTCAAAATCATGAGGTAGTTGTCAATTTTCCAAAAACTCTCAATGAGTCAAATTGGCTGCTTCTATTATTATAGATTATACGCTATTATTATGTCCCAATTCATTTTTAAACTGAAATTACTATAATTGTAATTTTTTGTTGTCCCTGATTCAACAGGGTGCAGATTTTCAGCCCTTTTCGCAGCACACTTAAGGTGTCTTGACCTCTTTAAAATCACTGCTGGCAGCGGTGAGATTCGAACCCACGCCCCCGAAGAGACTGGAGCCTAAATCCAGCGCCTTAGACCCCTCGGCCACGCTACCCCAATGTATCTCTTTTCGGGGGCCTTTTTTCTGCCCATTTTTCCAGAAAAAGAGAAAACTTTGGGTGCGGACCTTCATCGAGAGGCTCTGAAGCCTGTCGAGTGCGGCCAAGGAAAGCAAAAGTGGCTGGTTTTGGAAGAGACCCGGAGCATGCAGTGTCACTTCACCAGTCTTTTTGCACAGGCATAGCATCCACTAGAGCCTTCTAAAAGGCTGTCTTGGCAGCGGTGGGATTCGAACCCACGCCCCCGAAGAGACTGGAGCCTAAATCCAGCGCCTTAGACCCCTCGGCCACGCTACCCCAATGTATCTCTTTTCGGGGGCCTTTTTTCTGCCCATTTTTCCAGAAAAAGAGAAAACTTTGGGTGCGGACCTTCATCGAGAGGCTCTGAAGCCTGTCGAGTGCGGCCAAGGAAAGCAAAAGTGGCTGGTTTTGGAAGAGACCCGGAGCATGCAGTGTCACTTCACCAGTCTTTTTGCACAGGCATAGCATCCACTAGAGCCTTCTAAAAGGCTGTCTTGGCAGCGGTGGGATTCGAACCCACGCCCCCGAAGAGACTGGAGCCTTAATCCAGCGCCTTAGACCGCTCGGCCACGCTACCTTGCAACATTGTTTTCCCTGGGCAGTTTTCGACTACTTTTTTTAAATATCGCACTTCCCTAAAAGTAAGTCTGTTGAAATTCTATGTGCCTTGGAGGAGCTCCTCAACAGGTGGAAAGGCCTCCTAAATACAAGGGTACACAGTCGCCCCCCTCCCTGCAGATTGCAATTCCATCTCTAATCAAACACACCTGAATCAGCTAATCAAAGCCTTTTGGCCTTAGTCCAAAATGGCAGCTAGCTGTGTTGAAGTTAAACTCAAAATCATGAGGTAGTTGTCAATTTTCCAAAAACTCTCAATGAGTCAAATTGGCTGCTTCTATTATTATACATTATACGCTATTATTATATCCCAATTCATTTTTAAACTGAAATTACTATTATTGTAATATTTTGTTGTCGCTGATTCAACAGGGTGCATAATTCCAGCCCTTTTCGCAGGACACTTAAGGTGTCTTGACCTCTTTAAAATCACTGCTGGCAGCGGTGGGATTCGAACCCACGCCCCCGAAGAGACTGGAGCCTAAATCCAGCGCCTTAGACCCCTCGGCCACGCTACCCCAATGTATCTCTTTTCGGGGGCCTTTTTTAGGCCCATTTTTCCAGAAAAAGAGAAAACTTTGGGTGCGGACCTTCATCGAGAGGCTATGAAGCCTGTCGAGTGCGGCCAAGGAAAGCAAAAGTGGCTGGTTTTGGAAGAGACCCGGAGCATGCAGTGTCACTTCACCAGTCTTTTTGCACAGTTATAGCATCCACTAGAGCCTTCTAAAAGGCTGTCTTGGCAGCGGTGGGATTCGAACCCACGCCCCCGAAGAGACTGGAGCCTTAATCCAGTGCCTTAGACCGCTCGGCCACGCTACCTTGCAACATTGTTTTCCCTGGGCAGTTTTCGCCTACTTTTTTTAAATATCGCACTTCCCTAAAAGTAAGTCTGTTGAAATTCTACGTGCCTTGGAGGAGCTCCTCAACAGGTGGAAAGGCCTCCTAAATACAAGGGTACACAGTCGCCCCCCTCCCTGCAGATTGCAATTCCATCTCTAATCAAACACACCTGAATCAGCTAATCAAAGCCTTTTGGCCTTAGTCCAAAATGGCAGCTAGCTGTGTTGAAGTTAAACTCAAAATCATGAGGTAGTTGTCAATTTTCCAAAAACTCTCAATGAGTCAAATTGGCTGCTTCTATTATTATACATTATACGCTATTATTATATCCCAATTCATTTTTAAACTGAAATTACTATTATTGTAATATTTTGTTGTCGCTGATTCAACAGGGTGCATAATTCCAGCCCTTTTCGCAGGACACTTAAGGTGTCTTGACCTCTTTAAAATCACTGCTGGCAGCGGTGGGATTCGAACCAACGCCCCAGAAGAGACTGGAGCCTAAATCCAGCGCCTTAGACCCCTCGGCCACGCTACCCCAATGTATCTCTTTTCGGGGGCCTTTTTTAAGGCCCATTTTTCCAGAAAAAGAGAAAACTTTGGGTGCGGACCTTCATCGAGAGGCTCT
Source organism: Gobio gobio (assembly GCF_949357685.1). NCBI lineage: Eukaryota > Metazoa > Chordata > Actinopteri > Cypriniformes > Gobionidae > Gobio > Gobio gobio. The sequence goes on from NC_137113.1 coordinate 36,393,057, forward strand.
GAAGCCTGTCGAGTGCGGCCAAGGAAAGCAAAAGTGGCTGGTTTTGGAAGAGACCCGGAGCATGCGGTGTCACTTCACCAGTCTTTTTGCACAGGCATAGCATCCACTAGAGCCTTCTAAAAGGCTGTCTTGGCAGCGGTGGGATTCGAACCCACGCCCCCGAAGAGACTGGAGCCTTAATCCAGCGCCTTAGACCGCTCGGCCACGCTACCTTGCAACATTGCTTTCCCTGGGCAGTTTTCGCCTACTTTTTTTAAATATCGCACTTCCCTAAAAGTAAGTCTGTTGAAATTCTATGTGCCTTGGAGGAGCTCCTCAACAGGTGGAAAGGCCTCCTAAATACAAGGGTACACAGTCGCCCCCCTCCCTGCAGATTGCAATTCCATCTCTAATCAAACACACCTGAATCAGCTAATCAAAGCCTTTTGGCCTTAGTCCAAAATGGCAGCTAGCTGTGTTGAAGTTAAACTCAAAATCATGAGGTAGTTGTCAATTTTCCAAAAACTCTCAATGAGTCAAATTGGCTGCTTCTATTATTATAGATTATACGCTATTATTATATCCCAATTCATTTTTAAACTGAAATTACTATTATTGTAATTTTTTGTTGTCCCTGATTCAACAGGGTGCATATTTCCAGCCCTTTTCGCAGCACACTTAAGGTGTCTTGACCTCTTTAAAATCACTGCTGGCAGCGGTGGGATTCGAACCCACGCCCCCAAAGAAACTGGAGCCTAAATCCAGCGCCTTAGACTCCTCGGCCACGCTACCCCAATGTATCTCTTTTCGGGGGCCTTTTTTCTGCCCATTTTTCCAGAAAAAGAGAAAACTTTGGGTGCGGACCTTCATCGAGAGGCTCTGAAGCCTGTCGAGTGCGGCCAAGGAAAGCAAAAGTGGCTGGTTTTGGAAGAGACCCGGAGCATGCAGTGTCACTTCACCAGTCTTTTTGCACAGGCATAGCATCCACTAGAGCATACATGGGCAATATACGGCCCGGGGGCCGGATCCGGCCCGCATAGTGCTTCAATCCGGCCCCCGCGATGCGCTCGATGTGCTGGCAATTTGGATGAAAGTTGAATTTTTGTATTCAGGATTACAAATGAAATGTTTAAGCTTTTGATCGTTATGGTCGCATATATGGGATTTTTACTTCTGTGCCCCTGAGAGTACGGTCCCACGTGTTATTTAGAATGTTCAGTGACGTCGCATGACTGCCGGATTCAAACTGTGCTTTTGCGCGTTGGTTGGCACTGAGCCAGAGACGGACGAGCTCAGCCTCAGCGCTGTCATATATCACAACTATGCAGTTTTTGTTCAACCTCATAATGTTTATTTTAGGTTTCAGACATTTCAATACACATAAGCACGAGTAAAACAATACATTTAGAGTTTGTAAAATACACACTGATGTCTGTGGAAGCAGCAATAACAATCTATTCAAATATAATTTTTCCGAAGTGATATTATATCAGACAAACATAGTGGAAGTAACTATTAAGTCTACTCTATTCTTGTCACAGTTCACCGGCCACTTTCTTGCACGTATTTCGGGAGAAACTGTTGACCCTGATTCTGGGAATAAAAGCGATGCATCTGGTTATTGTGGGTGCGGTGTCACGTGACAAATATGACGCATCGCCATGGAAACATTAAGGAACAATCTAAAATAGGAACCGCCTTGAAAAAACTCACTGGGGACGCTGGCTTATCTTTTTATTAAGCTAGTTATCAGTGTGTATTGATCATTGATGGTATAAAGTTAAACAACATTGTTCAGTTTTATGTTGCTATTTCTTATGCATGTCCTGTAGATGGTGATGATGATACAGATTACAGCTACATCAAATTTACATTTTGTGAGACGCATAGGACTATTCCATGTTGTTCTTTCTTTCAAGCAAACATACGTGTGATGAAGTTGATCTGCACTTAAATTGTGTTCTATTTTATAAAAGATTTAAACAACATATGTTAAAAAAAGAAATTACAAAAAAAGGAATAATAACAAGTGAAATAAGCTGAATATGTTTTTCATTCAGTGATGAAGTTATCCCCAATTAAATTTGATAATTCCAAGCCAGATTGCCTGAAGTCTGTATGTTAATGTAACCTGCACACATACATTTGCAGTTTTGTTAATAGTTTTCGATCTTGAATAGCTACAGCTGGTATGAATGACAGTTGAACAATATGCAGGGTAGTGTAAATGAATCCTTTTAAGTAAATCCAGTTATTGTAACCTTAGAGTAGCTAATGTCAGACAGGCCTAGCAAAAATATATATCAGGCTTTGAAATAGGCTGGTAAAAGTCAAAGTAATTGTAGCCTTATACATATCTGCATTTAATTAATTTGTACGATTTAATCATGTAACTATATTTAATTGCAATTGTCCAAAGTGTGGCCCTCCGTTTACTTTGCCAAAGTAACTGGGGCCCTCAGACTAAAACTGTTGCCCACCCCTGCACTAGAGCCTTCTAAAAGGCTGTCTTGGCAGCGGTGGGATTCGAACCCACGCCCCCGAAGAGACTGGAGCCTTAATCCAGCGCCTTAAACCGCTCGGCCACGCTACCTTGCAACATTGCTTTCCCTGGGCAGTTTTCACCTACTTTTTTTAAATATCGCACTTCCCTAAAAGTAAGTCTGTTGAAATTCTACGTGCCTTGGAGGAAATCCTCAACAGGTGGAAAGGCCTCCTAAATACAAGGGTATACAGTCGCCCCCCTCCCTGCATTTTGTAATTCCATCTCTAATCAAACACACCTGAATCAGCTAATCAAAGCCTTTTGGCCTTAGTCCAAAATGGCAGCTAGCTGTGTTGAAGTTAAACTCAAAATCATGAGGTAGTTGTCAATTTTCCAAAAACTCTCAATGAGTCAAATTGGCTGCTTCTATTATTATACATTATAAGCTATTATTATATCCCAATTCATTTTTAAACTGAAATTACTATTATTGTAATATTTTGTTGTCGCTGATTCAACAGGGTGCATATTTCCAGCCCTTTTCGCAGGACACTTAAGGTGTCTTGACCTCTTTAAAATCACTGCTGGCAGCGGTGGGATTCGAACCCACGCCCCCGAAGAGACTGGAGCCTAAATCCAGCGCCTTATACCCCTCGGCCACGCTACCCCAATGTATCTCTTTTCGGGGGCCTTTTTTCTGCCCATTTTTCCAGAAAAAGAGAAAACTTTGGGTGCGGACCTTCATCGAGAGGCTCTGAAGCCTGTCGAGTGCGGCCAAGGAAAGCAAAAGTGGCTGGTTTTGGAAGAGACCCGGAGCATGCGGTGTCACTTCACCAGTCTTTTTGCACAGGCATAGCATCCACTAGAGCCTTCTAAAAGGCTGTCTTTGCAGCGGTGGGATTCGAACCCACGCCCTCGAAGAGACTGGAGCCTTAATCCAGCGCCTTAGACCGCTCGGCCACGCTACCTTGCAACATTGCTTTCCCTGGGCAGTTTTCGCCTACTTTTTTTAAATATCGCACTTCCCTAAAAGTAAGTCTGTTGAAATTCTACGTGCCTTGGAGGAGCTCCTCAACAGGTGGAAAGGCCTCCTAAATACAAGGGTACACAGTCGCCCCCCCTCCCTGCAGATTGCAATTCCATCTCTAATCAAACACACCTGAATCAGCTAATCAAAGCCTTTTGGCCTTAGTCCAAAATGGCAGCTAGCTGTGTTGAAGTTAAACTCAAAATCATGAGGTAGTTGTCAATTTTCCAAAAACTCTCAATGAGTCAAATTAGCTGCTTCTATTATTATACATTATACGCTATTATTATATCCCAATTCATTTTTAAACTGAAATTACTATTATTGTAATATTTTGTTGTCGCTGATTCAACAGGGTGCATATTTCCAGCCCTTTTCGCAGAACACTTAAGGTGTCTTGACCTCTTTAAAATCACTGCTGGCAGCGGTGGGATTCGAACCCACGCCCCCGAAGAGACTGGAGCCTAAATCCAGCGCCTTAGACCCCTCGGCCACGCTACCCCAATGTCTCTGTTTTCGGGGGCCTTTTTTCTGCCCATTTTTCCAGAAAAAGAGAAAACTTTGGGTGCGGACCTTCATCGAGAGGCTCTGAAGCCTGTCGAGTGCGGCCAAGGAAAGCAAAAGTGGCTGGTTTTGGAAGAGACCCGGAGCATGCAGTGTCACTTCACCAGTCTTTTTGCACAGGCATAGCATCCACTAGAGCCTTCTAAAAGGCTGTCTTGGCAGCGGTGGGATTCGAACCCACGCCCCCGAAGAGACTGGAGCCTTAATCCAGCGCCTTAGACCGCTCGGCCACGCTACCTTGCAACATTGCTTTCCCTGGGCAGTTTTCGCCTACTTTTTTTAAATATCGCACTTCCCTAAAAGTAAGTCTGTTGAAATTCTACGTGCCTTGGAGGAGCTCCTCAACAGGTGGAAAGGCCTCCTAAATACAAGGGTACACAGTCGCCCCCCCTCCCTGCAGATTGCAATTCCATCTCTAATCAAACACACCTGAATCAGCTAATCAAAGCCTTTTGGCCTTAGTCCAAAATGGCAGCTAGCTGTGTTGAAGTTAAACTCAAAATCATGAGGTAGTTGTCAATTTTCCAAAAACTCTCAATGAGTCAAATTGGCTGCTTCTATTATTATACATTATACGCTATTATTATATCCCAATTCATTTTTAAACTGAAATTACTATTATTGTAATATTTTGTTGTCGCTGATTCAACAGGGTGCATATTTCCAGCCCTTTTCGCAGAACACTTAAGGTGTCTTGACCTCTTTAAAATCACTGCTGGCAGCGGTGGGATTCGAACCCACGCCCCCGAAGAGACTGGAGCCTAAATCCAGCGCCTTATACCCCTCGGCCACGCTACCCCAATGTATCTCTTTTCGGGGGCCTTTTTTCTGCCCATTTTTCCAGAAAAAGAGAAAACTTTGGGTGCGGACCTTCATCGAGAGGCTCTGAAGCCTGTCGAGTGCGGCCTAGGAAAGCAAAAGTGGCTGGTTTTGGAAGAGACCCGGAGCATGCAGTGTCACTTCACCAGTCTTTTTGCACAGGCATAGCATCCACTAGAGCCTTCTAAAAGGCTGTCTTGGCAGCGGTGGGATTCGAACCCACGCCCCCGAAGAGACTGGAGCCTAAATCCAGCGCCTTAGACCCCTCGGCCACGCTACCCCAATGTATCTCTTTTCGGGGGCCTTTTTTCTGCCCATTTTTCCAGAAAAAGAGAAAACTTTGGGTGCGGACCTTCATCGAGAGGCTCTGAAGCCTGTCGAGTGCGGCCAAGGAAAGCAAAAGTGGCTGGTTTTGGAAGAGACCCGGAGCATGCAGTGTCACTTCACCAGTCTTTTTGCACAGGCATAGCATCCACTAGAGCCTTCTAAAAGGCTGTCTTGGCAGCGGTGGGATTCGAACCCACGCCCCCGAAGAGACTGGAGCCTTAATCCAGCACCTTAGACCGCTCGGCCACGCTACCTTGCAACATTGTTTTCCCTGGGCAGTTTTCGACTACTTTTTTTAAATATCGCACTTCCCTAAAAGTAAGTCTGTTGAAATTCTACGTGCCTTGGGGGAGCTCCTCAACAGGTGGAAAGGCCTCCTAAATACAAGGGTATACAGTCGCCCCCCTCCCTGCATTTTGCAATTCCATCTCTAATCAAACACACCTGAATCAGCTAATCAAAGCTTTTTGGCCTTAGTCCAAAATGGCAGCTAGCTGTGTTGAAGTTAAACTCAAAATCATGAGGTAGTTGTCAATTTTCCAAAAACTCTCAATGAGTCAAATTGGCTGCTTCTATTATTATAGATTATACGCTATTATTATATCCCAATTCATTTTTAAACTGAAATTACTATTATTGTAATATTTTGTTGTCGCTGATTCAACAGGGTGCATATTTCCAGCCCTTTTCGCAGCACACTTAAGGTGTCTTGACCTCTTTAAAATCACTGCTGGCAGCGGTGGGATTCGAACCCACGCCCCCGAAGAGACTGGAGCCTAAATCCAGCGCCTTAGACCCCTCGGCCACGCTACCCCAATGTATCTCTTTTCGGGGGCCTTTTTTCTGCCCATTTTTCCAGAAAAAGAGAAAACTTTGGGTGCGGACCTTCATCGAGAGGCTCTGAAGCCTGTCGAGTGCGGCCAAGGAAAGCAAAAGTGGCTGGTTTTGGAAGAGACCCGGAGCATGCAGTGTCACTTCACCAGTCTTTTTGCACAGGCATAGCATCCACTAGAGCCTTCTAAAAGGCTGTCTTGGCAGCGGTGGGATTTGAACCCACGCCCCCGAAGAGACTGGAGCATTAATCCAGCGCCTTAGACCGCTCGGCCACGCTACCTTGCAACATTGCTTTCCCTGGGCAGTTTTCGCCTACTTTTTTTAAATATCGCACTTCCCTAAAAGTAAGTCTGTTGAAATTCTACGTGCCTTGGAGGAGCTCCTCAACAGGTGGAAAGGCCTCCTAAATACAAGGGTACACAGTCGCCCCCCTCCCTGCAGATTGCAATTCCATCTCTAATCAAACACACCTGAATCAGCTAATCAAAGCCTTTTGGCCTTAGTCCAAAATGGCAGCTAGCTGTGTTGAAGTTAAACTCAAAATCATGAGGTAGTTGTCAATTTTCCAAAAACTCTCAATGAGTCAAATTGGCTGCTTCTATTATTATACATTATACGCTATTATTATATCCCAATTCATTTTTAAACTGAAATTACTATTATTGTAATATTTTGATGTCGCTGATTCAACAGGGTGCATAATTCCAGCCCTTTTCGCAGGACACTTAAGGTGTCTTGACCTCTTTAAAATCACTGCTGGCAGCGGTGGGATTCGAACCCACGCCCCCGAAGAGACTGGAGCCTAAATCCAGCGCCTTAGACCCCTCGGCCACGCTATCCCAATGTTTCTCTTTTCGGGGGCCTTTTTTAGGCCCATTTTTCCAGAAAAAGAGAAAACTTTGGGTGCGGACCTTCATCGGCCAAGGAAAGCAAAAGTGGCTGGTTTTGGAAGAGACCCGGAGCATGCGGTGTCACTTCACCAGTCTTTTTGCACAGGCATAGCATCCACTAGAGCCTTCTAAAAGTCTGTCTTGGCAGCGGTGGGATTCGAACCCACGCCCCCGAAGAGACTGGAGCCTTAATCCAGCGCCTTAGACCGCTCGGCCACGCTACCTTGCAACATTGTTTTCCCTGGGCAGTTTTCGCCTACTTTTTTTAAATATCGCACTTCCCTAAAAGTAAGTCTGTTGAAATTCTATGTGCCTTGGAGGAGCTCCTCAACAGGTGGAAAGGCCTCCTAAATACAAGGGTACACAGTCGCCCCCCTCCCTGCAGATTGCAATTCCATCTCTAATCAAACACACCTGAATCAGCTAATCAAAGCCTTTTGGCCTTAGTCCAAAATGGCAGCTAGCTGTGTTGAAGTTAAACTCAAAATCATGAGGTAGTTGTCAATTTTCCAAAAACTCTCAATGAGTCAAATTGGCTGCTTCTATTATTATACATTATACGCTATTATTATATCCCAATTCATTTTTAAACTGAAATTACTATTATTGTAATATTTTGTTGTCGCTGATTCAACAGGGTGCATAATTCCAGCCCTTTTCGCAGGACACTTAAGGTGTCTTGACCTCTTTAAAATCACTGCTGGCAGCGGTGGGATTCGAACCCACGCCCCCGAAGAGACTGGAGCCTAAATCCAGCGCCTTAGACCCCTCGGCCACGCTACCCCAATGTATCTCTTTTCGGGGGCCTTTTTTAGGCCCATTTTTCCAAAAAAAGAGAAAACTTTGGGTGCGGACCTTCATCGAGAGGCTCTGAAGCCTGTCGAGTGCGGCCAAGGAAAGCAAAAGTGGCTGGTTTTGGAAGAGACCCGGAGCATGCAGTGTCACTTCACCAGTCTTTTTGCACAGGCATAGCATCCACTAGAGCCTTCTAAAAGGCTGTCTTGGCAGCGGTGGGATTCGAACCCACGCCCCCGAAGAGACTGGAGCCTTAATCCAGCGCCTTAGACCGCTCGGCCACGCTACCTTGCAACATTGCTTTCCCTGGGCAGTTTTCGCCTACTTTTTTAAAATATCGCACTTCCCTAAAAGTAAGTCTGTTGAAATTCTACGTGCCTTGGAGGAGCTCCTCAACAGGTGGAAAGGCCTCCTAAATACAAGGGTATACAGTCGCCCCCCTCCCTGCATTTTGCAATTCCATCTCTAATCAAACACACCTGAATCAGCTAATCAAAGCCTTTTGGCCTTAGTCCAAAATGGCAGCTAGCTGTGTTGAAGTTAAACTCAAAATCATGAGGTAGTTGTCAATTTTCCAAAAACTCTCAATGAGTCAAATTGGCTGCTTCTATTATTATAGATTATACGCTATTATTATGTCCCAATTCATTTTTAAACTGAAATTACTATAATTGTAATTTTTTGTTGTCCCTGATTCAACAGGGTGCAGATTTTCAGCCCTTTTCGCAGCACACTTAAGGTGTCTTGACCTCTTTAAAATCACTGCTGGCAGCGGTGAGATTCGAACCCACGCCCCCGAAGAGACTGGAGCCTAAATCCAGCGCCTTAGACCCCTCGGCCACGCTACCCCAATGTATCTCTTTTCGGGGGCCTTTTTTCTGCCCATTTTTCCAGAAAAAGAGAAAACTTTGGGTGCGGACCTTCATCGAGAGGCTCTGAAGCCTGTCGAGTGCGGCCAAGGAAAGCAAAAGTGGCTGGTTTTGGAAGAGACCCGGAGCATGCAGTGTCACTTCACCAGTCTTTTTGCACAGGCATAGCATCCACTAGAGCCTTCTAAAAGGCTGTCTTGGCAGCGGTGGGATTCGAACCCACGCCCCCGAAGAGACTGGAGCCTAAATCCAGCGCCTTAGACCCCTCGGCCACGCTACCCCAATGTATCTCTTTTCGGGGGCCTTTTTTCTGCCCATTTTTCCAGAAAAAGAGAAAACTTTGGGTGCGGACCTTCATCGAGAGGCTCTGAAGCCTGTCGAGTGCGGCCAAGGAAAGCAAAAGTGGCTGGTTTTGGAAGAGACCCGGAGCATGCAGTGTCACTTCACCAGTCTTTTTGCACAGGCATAGCATCCACTAGAGCCTTCTAAAAGGCTGTCTTGGCAGCGGTGGGATTCGAACCCACGCCCCCGAAGAGACTGGAGCCTTAATCCAGCGCCTTAGACCGCTCGGCCACGCTACCTTGCAACATTGTTTTCCCTGGGCAGTTTTCGACTACTTTTTTTAAATATCGCACTTCCCTAAAAGTAAGTCTGTTGAAATTCTATGTGCCTTGGAGGAGCTCCTCAACAGGTGGAAAGGCCTCCTAAATACAAGGGTACACAGTCGCCCCCCTCCCTGCAGATTGCAATTCCATCTCTAATCAAACACACCTGAATCAGCTAATCAAAGCCTTTTGGCCTTAGTCCAAAATGGCAGCTAGCTGTGTTGAAGTTAAACTCAAAATCATGAGGTAGTTGTCAATTTTCCAAAAACTCTCAATGAGTCAAATTGGCTGCTTCTATTATTATACATTATACGCTATTATTATATCCCAATTCATTTTTAAACTGAAATTACTATTATTGTAATATTTTGTTGTCGCTGATTCAACAGGGTGCATAATTCCAGCCCTTTTCGCAGGACACTTAAGGTGTCTTGACCTCTTTAAAATCACTGCTGGCAGCGGTGGGATTCGAACCCACGCCCCCGAAGAGACTGGAGCCTAAATCCAGCGCCTTAGACCCCTCGGCCACGCTACCCCAATGTATCTCTTTTCGGGGGCCTTTTTTAGGCCCATTTTTCCAAAAAAAGAGAAAACTTTGGGTGCGGACCTTCATCGAGAGGCTCTGAAGCCTGTCGAGTGCGGCCAAGGAAAGCAAAAGTGGCTGGTTTTGGAAGAGACCCGGAGCATGCAGTGTCACTTCACCAGTCTTTTTGCACAGGCATAGCATCCACTAGAGCCTTCTAAAAGGCTGTCTTGGCAGCGGTGGGATTCGAACCCACGCCCCCGAAGAGACTGGAGCCTTAATCCAGCGCCTTAGACCGCTCGGCCACGCTACCTTGCAACATTGCTTTCCCTGGGCAGTTTTCGCCTACTTTTTTAAAATATCGCACTTCCCTAAAAGTAAGTCTGTTGAAATTCTACGTGCCTTGGAGGAGCTCCTCAACAGGTGGAAAGGCCTCCTAAATACAAGGGTATACAGTCGCCCCCCTCCCTGCATTTTGCAATTCCATCTCTAATCAAACACACCTGAATCAGCTAATCAAAGCCTTTTGGCCTTAGTCCAAAATGGCAGCTAGCTGTGTTGAAGTTAAACTCAAAATCATGAGGTAGTTGTCAATTTTCCAAAAACTCTCAATGAGTCAAATTGGCTGCTTCTATTATTATAGATTATACGCTATTATTATGTCCCAATTCATTTTTAAACTGAAATTACTATAATTGTAATTTTTTGTTGTCCCTGATTCAACAGGGTGCAGATTTTCAGCCCTTTTCGCAGCACACTTAAGGTGTCTTGACCTCTTTAAAATCACTGCTGGCAGCGGTGAGATTCGAACCCACGCCCCCGAAGAGACTGGAGCCTAAATCCAGCGCCTTAGACCCCTCGGCCACGCTACCCCAATGTATCTCTTTTCGGGGGCCTTTTTTCTGCCCATTTTTCCAGAAAAAGAGAAAACTTTGGGTGCGGACCTTCATCGAGAGGCTCTGAAGCCTGTCGAGTGCGGCCAAGGAAAGCAAAAGTGGCTGGTTTTGGAAGAGACCCGGAGCATGCAGTGTCACTTCACCAGTCTTTTTGCACAGGCATAGCATCCACTAGAGCCTTCTAAAAGGCTGTCTTGGCAGCGGTGGGATTCGAACCCACGCCCCCGAAGAGACTGGAGCCTAAATCCAGCGCCTTAGACCCCTCGGCCACGCTACCCCAATGTATCTCTTTTCGGGGGCCTTTTTTCTGCCCATTTTTCCAGAAAAAGAGAAAACTTTGGGTGCGGACCTTCATCGAGAGGCTCTGAAGCCTGTCGAGTGCGGCCAAGGAAAGCAAAAGTGGCTGGTTTTGGAAGAGACCCGGAGCATGCAGTGTCACTTCACCAGTCTTTTTGCACAGGCATAGCATCCACTAGAGCCTTCTAAAAGGCTGTCTTGGCAGCGGTGGGATTCGAACCCACGCCCCCGAAGAGACTGGAGCCTTAATCCAGCGCCTTAGACCGCTCGGCCACGCTACCTTGCAACATTGTTTTCCCTGGGCAGTTTTCGACTACTTTTTTTAAATATCGCACTTCCCTAAAAGTAAGTCTGTTGAAATTCTATGTGCCTTGGAGGAGCTCCTCAACAGGTGGAAAGGCCTCCTAAATACAAGGGTACACAGTCGCCCCCCTCCCTGCAGATTGCAATTCCATCTCTAATCAAACACACCTGAATCAGCTAATCAAAGCCTTTTGGCCTTAGTCCAAAATGGCAGCTAGCTGTGTTGAAGTTAAACTCAAAATCATGAGGTAGTTGTCAATTTTCCAAAAACTCTCAATGAGTCAAATTGGCTGCTTCTATTATTATACATTATACGCTATTATTATATCCCAATTCATTTTTAAACTGAAATTACTATTATTGTAATATTTTGTTGTCGCTGATTCAACAGGGTGCATAATTCCAGCCCTTTTCGCAGGACACTTAAGGTGTCTTGACCTCTTTAAAATCACTGCTGGCAGCGGTGGGATTCGAACCCACGCCCCCGAAGAGACTGGAGCCTAAATCCAGCGCCTTAGACCCCTCGGCCACGCTACCCCAATGTATCTCTTTTCGGGGGCCTTTTTTAGGCCCATTTTTCCAGAAAAAGAGAAAACTTTGGGTGCGGACCTTCATCGAGAGGCTATGAAGCCTGTCGAGTGCGGCCAAGGAAAGCAAAAGTGGCTGGTTTTGGAAGAGACCCGGAGCATGCAGTGTCACTTCACCAGTCTTTTTGCACAGTTATAGCATCCACTAGAGCCTTCTAAAAGGCTGTCTTGGCAGCGGTGGGATTCGAACCCACGCCCCCGAAGAGACTGGAGCCTTAATCCAGTGCCTTAGACCGCTCGGCCACGCTACCTTGCAACATTGTTTTCCCTGGGCAGTTTTCGCCTACTTTTTTTAAATATCGCACTTCCCTAAAAGTAAGTCTGTTGAAATTCTACGTGCCTTGGAGGAGCTCCTCAACAGGTGGAAAGGCCTCCTAAATACAAGGGTACACAGTCGCCCCCCTCCCTGCAGATTGCAATTCCATCTCTAATCAAACACACCTGAATCAGCTAATCAAAGCCTTTTGGCCTTAGTCCAAAATGGCAGCTAGCTGTGTTGAAGTTAAACTCAAAATCATGAGGTAGTTGTCAATTTTCCAAAAACTCTCAATGAGTCAAATTGGCTGCTTCTATTATTATACATTATACGCTATTATTATATCCCAATTCATTTTTAAACTGAAATTACTATTATTGTAATATTTTGTTGTCGCTGATTCAACAGGGTGCATAATTCCAGCCCTTTTCGCAGGACACTTAAGGTGTCTTGACCTCTTTAAAATCACTGCTGGCAGCGGTGGGATTCGAACCAACGCCCCAGAAGAGACTGGAGCCTAAATCCAGCGCCTTAGACCCCTCGGCCACGCTACCCCAATGTATCTCTTTTCGGGGGCCTTTTTTAAGGCCCATTTTTCCAGAAAAAGAGAAAACTTTGGGTGCGGACCTTCATCGAGAGGCTCTGAAGCCTGTCGAGTGCGGCCAAGGAAAGCAAAAGTGGCTGGTTTTGGAAGAGACCCGGAGCATGCGGTGTCACTTCACCAGTCTTTTTGCACAGGCATAGCATCCACTAGAGCCTTCTAAAAGGCTGTCTTGGCAGCGGTGGGATTCGAACCCACGCCCCCGAAGAGACTGGAGCCTTAATCCAGCGCCTTAGACCGCTCGGCCACGCTACCTTGCAACATTGCTTTCCCTGGGCAGTTTTCGCCTACTTTTTTTAAATATCGCACTTCCCTAAAAGTAAGTCTGTTGAAATTCTATGTGCCTTGGAGGAGCTCCTCAACAGGTGGAAAGGCCTCCTAAATACAAGGGTACACAGTCGCCCCCCTCCCTGCAGATTGCAATTCCATCTCTAATCAAACACACCTGAATCAGCTAATCAAAGCCTTTTGGCCTTAGTCCAAAATGGCAGCTAGCTGTGTTGAAGTTAAACTCAAAATCATGAGGTAGTTGTCAATTTTCCAAAAACTCTCAATGAGTCAAATTGGCTGCTTCTATTATTATAGATTATACGCTATTATTATATCCCAATTCATTTTTAAACTGAAATTACTATTATTGTAATTTTTTGTTGTCCCTGATTCAACAGGGTGCATATTTCCAGCCCTTTTCGCAGCACACTTAAGGTGTCTTGACCTCTTTAAAATCACTGCTGGCAGCGGTGGGATTCGAACCCACGCCCCCAAAGAAACTGGAGCCTAAATCCAGCGCCTTAGACTCCTCGGCCACGCTACCCCAATGTATCTCTTTTCGGGGGCCTTTTTTCTGCCCATTTTTCCAGAAAAAGAGAAAACTTTGGGTGCGGACCTTCATCGAGAGGCTCTGAAGCCTGTCGAGTGCGGCCAAGGAAAGCAAAAGTGGCTGGTTTTGGAAGAGACCCGGAGCATGCAGTGTCACTTCACCAGTCTTTTTGCACAGGCATAGCATCCACTAGAGCATACATGGGCAATATACGGCCCGGGGGCCGGATCCGGCCCGCATAGTGCTTCAATCCGGCCCCCGCGATGCGCTCGATGTGCTGGCAATTTGGATGAAAGTTGAATTTTTGTATTCAGGATTACAAATGAAATGTTTAAGCTTTTGATCGTTATGGTCGCATATATGGGATTTTTACTTCTGTGCCCCTGAGAGTACGGTCCCACGTGTTATTTAGAATGTTCAGTGACGTCGCATGACTGCCGGATTCAAACTGTGCTTTTGCGCGTTGGTTGGCACTGAGCCAGAGACGGACGAGCTCAGCCTCAGCGCTGTCATATATCACAACTATGCAGTTTTTGTTCAACCTCATAATGTTTATTTTAGGTTTCAGACATTTCAATACACATAAGCACGAGTAAAACAATACATTTAGAGTTTGTAAAATACACACTGATGTCTGTGGAAGCAGCAATAACAATCTATTCAAATATAATTTTTCCGAAGTGATATTATATCAGACAAACATAGTGGAAGTAACTATTAAGTCTACTCTATTCTTGTCACAGTTCACCGGCCACTTTCTTGCACGTATTTCGGGAGAAACTGTTGACCCTGATTCTGGGAATAAAAGCGATGCATCTGGTTATTGTGGGTGCGGTGTCACGTGACAAATATGACGCATCGCCATGGAAACATTAAGGAACAATCTAAAATAGGAACCGCCTTGAAAAAACTCACTGGGGACGCTGGCTTATCTTTTTATTAAGCTAGTTATCAGTGTGTATTGATCATTGATGGTATAAAGTTAAACAACATTGTTCAGTTTTATGTTGCTATTTCTTATGCATGTCCTGTAGATGGTGATGATGATACAGATTACAGCTACATCAAATTTACATTTTGTGAGACGCATAGGACTATTCCATGTTGTTCTTTCTTTCAAGCAAACATACGTGTGATGAAGTTGATCTGCACTTAAATTGTGTTCTATTTTATAAAAGATTTAAACAACATATGTTAAAAAAAGAAATTACAAAAAAAGGAATAATAACAAGTGAAATAAGCTGAATATGTTTTTCATTCAGTGATGAAGTTATCCCCAATTAAATTTGATAATTCCAAGCCAGATTGCCTGAAGTCTGTATGTTAATGTAACCTGCACACATACATTTGCAGTTTTGTTAATAGTTTTCGATCTTGAATAGCTACAGCTGGTATGAATGACAGTTGAACAATATGCAGGGTAGTGTAAATGAATCCTTTTAAGTAAATCCAGTTATTGTAACCTTAGAGTAGCTAATGTCAGACAGGCCTAGCAAAAATATATATCAGGCTTTGAAATAGGCTGGTAAAAGTCAAAGTAATTGTAGCCTTATACATATCTGCATTTAATTAATTTGTACGATTTAATCATGTAACTATATTTAATTGCAATTGTCCAAAGTGTGGCCCTCCGTTTACTTTGCCAAAGTAACTGGGGCCCTCAGACTAAAACTGTTGCCCACCCCTGCACTAGAGCCTTCTAAAAGGCTGTCTTGGCAGCGGTGGGATTCGAACCCACGCCCCCGAAGAGACTGGAGCCTTAATCCAGCGCCTTAAACCGCTCGGCCACGCTACCTTGCAACATTGCTTTCCCTGGGCAGTTTTCACCTACTTTTTTTAAATATCGCACTTCCCTAAAAGTAAGTCTGTTGAAATTCTACGTGCCTTGGAGGAAATCCTCAACAGGTGGAAAGGCCTCCTAAATACAAGGGTATACAGTCGCCCCCCTCCCTGCATTTTGTAATTCCATCTCTAATCAAACACACCTGAATCAGCTAATCAAAGCCTTTTGGCCTTAGTCCAAAATGGCAGCTAGCTGTGTTGAAGTTAAACTCAAAATCATGAGGTAGTTGTCAATTTTCCAAAAACTCTCAATGAGTCAAATTGGCTGCTTCTATTATTATACATTATAAGCTATTATTATATCCCAATTCATTTTTAAACTGAAATTACTATTATTGTAATATTTTGTTGTCGCTGATTCAACAGGGTGCATATTTCCAGCCCTTTTCGCAGGACACTTAAGGTGTCTTGACCTCTTTAAAATCACTGCTGGCAGCGGTGGGATTCGAACCCACGCCCCCGAAGAGACTGGAGCCTAAATCCAGCGCCTTATACCCCTCGGCCACGCTACCCCAATGTATCTCTTTTCGGGGGCCTTTTTTCTGCCCATTTTTCCAGAAAAAGAGAAAACTTTGGGTGCGGACCTTCATCGAGAGGCTCTGAAGCCTGTCGAGTGCGGCCAAGGAAAGCAAAAGTGGCTGGTTTTGGAAGAGACCCGGAGCATGCGGTGTCACTTCACCAGTCTTTTTGCACAGGCATAGCATCCACTAGAGCCTTCTAAAAGGCTGTCTTTGCAGCGGTGGGATTCGAACCCACGCCCTCGAAGAGACTGGAGCCTTAATCCAGCGCCTTAGACCGCTCGGCCACGCTACCTTGCAACATTGCTTTCCCTGGGCAGTTTTCGCCTACTTTTTTTAAATATCGCACTTCCCTAAAAGTAAGTCTGTTGAAATTCTACGTGCCTTGGAGGAGCTCCTCAACAGGTGGAAAGGCCTCCTAAATACAAGGGTACACAGTCGCCCCCCCTCCCTGCAGATTGCAATTCCATCTCTAATCAAACACACCTGAATCAGCTAATCAAAGCCTTTTGGCCTTAGTCCAAAATGGCAGCTAGCTGTGTTGAAGTTAAACTCAAAATCATGAGGTAGTTGTCAATTTTCCAAAAACTCTCAATGAGTCAAATTAGCTGCTTCTATTATTATACATTATACGCTATTATTATATCCCAATTCATTTTTAAACTGAAATTACTATTATTGTAATATTTTGTTGTCGCTGATTCAACAGGGTGCATATTTCCAGCCCTTTTCGCAGAACACTTAAGGTGTCTTGACCTCTTTAAAATCACTGCTGGCAGCGGTGGGATTCGAACCCACGCCCCCGAAGAGACTGGAGCCTAAATCCAGCGCCTTAGACCCCTCGGCCACGCTACCCCAATGTCTCTGTTTTCGGGGGCCTTTTTTCTGCCCATTTTTCCAGAAAAAGAGAAAACTTTGGGTGCGGACCTTCATCGAGAGGCTCTGAAGCCTGTCGAGTGCGGCCAAGGAAAGCAAAAGTGGCTGGTTTTGGAAGAGACCCGGAGCATGCAGTGTCACTTCACCAGTCTTTTTGCACAGGCATAGCATCCACTAGAGCCTTCTAAAAGGCTGTCTTGGCAGCGGTGGGATTCGAACCCACGCCCCCGAAGAGACTGGAGCCTTAATCCAGCGCCTTAGACCGCTCGGCCACGCTACCTTGCAACATTGCTTTCCCTGGGCAGTTTTCGCCTACTTTTTTTAAATATCGCACTTCCCTAAAAGTAAGTCTGTTGAAATTCTACGTGCCTTGGAGGAGCTCCTCAACAGGTGGAAAGGCCTCCTAAATACAAGGGTACACAGTCGCCCCCCCTCCCTGCAGATTGCAATTCCATCTCTAATCAAACACACCTGAATCAGCTAATCAAAGCCTTTTGGCCTTAGTCCAAAATGGCAGCTAGCTGTGTTGAAGTTAAACTCAAAATCATGAGGTAGTTGTCAATTTTCCAAAAACTCTCAATGAGTCAAATTGGCTGCTTCTATTATTATACATTATACGCTATTATTATATCCCAATTCATTTTTAAACTGAAATTACTATTATTGTAATATTTTGTTGTCGCTGATTCAACAGGGTGCATATTTCCAGCCCTTTTCGCAGAACACTTAAGGTGTCTTGACCTCTTTAAAATCACTGCTGGCAGCGGTGGGATTCGAACCCACGCCCCCGAAGAGACTGGAGCCTAAATCCAGCGCCTTATACCCCTCGGCCACGCTACCCCAATGTATCTCTTTTCGGGGGCCTTTTTTCTGCCCATTTTTCCAGAAAAAGAGAAAACTTTGGGTGCGGACCTTCATCGAGAGGCTCTGAAGCCTGTCGAGTGCGGCCAAGGAAAGCAAAAGTGGCTGGTTTTGGAAGAGACCCGGAGCATGCGGTGTCACTTCACCAGTCTTTTTGCACAGGCATAGCATCCACTAGAGACTTCTAAAAGGCTGTCTTGGCAGCGGTGGGATTCGAACCCACGCCCTCGAAGAGACTGGAGCCTTAATCCAGCGCCTTAGACCGCTCGGCCACGCTACCTTGCAACATTGCTTTCCCTGGGCAGTTTTCGCCTACTTTTTTTAAATATCGCACTTCCCTAAAAGTAAGTCTGTTGAAATTCTACGTGCCTTGGAGGAGCTCCTCAACAGGTGGAAAGGCCTCCTAAATACAAGGGTACACAGTCGCCCCCCCTCCCTGCAGATTGCAATTCCATCTCTAATCAAACACACCTGAATCAGCTAATCAAAGCCTTTTGGCCTTAGTCCAAAATGGCAGCTAGCTGTGTTGAAGTTAAACTCAAAATCATGAGGTAGTTGTCAATTTTCCAAAAACTCTCAATGAGTCAAATTGGCTGCTTCTATTATTATACATTATACGCTATTATTATATCCCAATTCATTTTTAAACTGAAATTACTATTATTGTAATATTTTGTTGTCGCTGATTCAACAGGGTGCATATTTCCAGCCCTTTTCGCAGAACACTTAAGGTGTCTTGACCTCTTTAAAATCACTGCTGGCAGTGGTGGGATTCGAACCCACGCCCCCGAAGAGACTGGAGCCTAAATCCAGCGCCTTATACCCCTCGGCCACGCTACCCCAATGTATCTCTTTTCGGGGGCCTTTTTTCTGCCCATTTTTCCAGAAAAAGAGAAAACTTTGGGTGCGGACCTTCATCGAGAGGCTCTGAAGCCTGTCGAGTGCGGCCAAGGAAAGCAAAAGTGGCTGGTTTTGGAAGAGACCCGGAGCATGCGGTGTCACTTCACCAGTCTTTTTGCACAGGCATAGCATCCACTAGAGACTTCTAAAAGGCTGTCTTGGCAGCGGTGGGATTCGAACCCACGCCCCCGGAGAGACTGGAGCCTTAATCCAGCACCTTAGACCGCTCGGCCACGCTACCTTGCAACATTGCTTTCCCTGGGCAGTTTTCACCTACTTTTTTTAAATATCGCACTTCCCTAAAAGTAAGTCTGTTGAAATTCTACGTGCCTTGGAGGAGCTCCTCAACAGGTGGAAAGGCCTCCTAAATACAAGGGTATACAGTCGCCCCCCTCCCTGCATTTTGCAATTCCATCTGTAATCAAACACACCTGAATCAGATAATCAAAGCCTTTTGGCCTTAGTCCAAAATGGCAGCTAGCTGTGTTGAAGTTAAACTCAAAATCATGAGGTAGTTGTCAATTTTCCAAAAACTCTCAATGAGTCAAATTGGCTGCTTCTATTATTATAGATTATACGCTATTATTATATCCCAATTCATTTTTAAACTGAAATTACTATTATTGTAATTTTTTGTTGTCCTGATTTAACAGGGTGCATATTTCCAGCCCTTTTCGCAGCACACTTAAGGTGTCTTGACCTCTTTAAAATCACTGCTGGCAGCGGTGGGATTCGAACCCACGCCCCCAAAGAAACTGGAGCCTAAATCCTGCGCCTTAGACTCCTCGGCCACGCTACCCCAATGTATCTCTTTTCGGGGGCCTTTTTTCTGCCCATTTTTCCAGAAAAAGAGAAAACTTTGGGTGCGGACCTTCATCGAGAGGCTCTGAAGCCTGTCGAGTGCGGCCAAGGAAAGCAAAAGTGGCTGGTTTTGGAAGAGACCCGGAGCATGCAGTGTCACTTCACCAGTCTTTTTGCACAGGCATAGCATCCACTAGAGCCTTCTAAAAGGCTGTCTTGGCAGCGGTGGGATTCGAACCCACGCCCCCGAAGAGACTGGAGCCTTAATCCAGCGCCTTAGACCGCTCGGCCACGCTACCTTGCAACATTGCTTTCCCTGGGCAGTTTTCGCCTACTTTTTTTAAATATCGCACTTCCCTAAAAGTAAGTCTGTTGAAATTCTACGTGCCTTGGAGGAGCTCCTCAACAGGTGGAAAGGCCTCCTAAATACAAGGGTACACAGTCGCCCCCCCTCCCTGCAGATTGCAATTCCATCTCTAATCAAACACACCTGAATCAGCTAATCAAAGCCTTTTGGCCTTAGTCCAAAATGGCAGCTAGCTGTGTTGAAGTTAAACTCAAAATCATGAGGTAGTTGTCAATTTTCCAAAAACTCTCAATGAGTCAAATTGGCTGCTTCTATTATTATACATTATACGCTATTATTATATCCCAATTCATTTTTAAACTGAAATTACTATTATTGTAATATTTTGTTGTCGCTGATTCAACAGGGTGCATATTTCCAGCCCTTTTCGCAGAACACTTAAGGTGTCTTGACCTCTTTAAAATCACTGCTGGCAGCGGTGGGATTCGAACCCACGCCCCCGAAGAGACTGGAGCCTAAATCCAGCGCCTTATACCCCTCGGCCACGCTACCCCAATGTATCTCTTTTCGGGGGCCTTTTTTCTGCCCATTTTTCCAGAAAAAGAGAAAACTTTGGGTGCGGACCTTCATCGAGAGGCTCTGAAGCCTGTCGAGTGCGGCCAAGGAAAGCAAAAGTGGCTGGTTTTGGAAGAGACCCGGAGCATGCGGTGTCACTTCACCAGTCTTTTTGCACAGGCATAGCATCCACTAGAGACTTCTAAAAGGCTGTCTTGGCAGCGGTGGGATTCGAACCCACGCCCCCGGAGAGACTGGAGCCTTAATCCAGCACCTTAGACCGCTCGGCCACGCTACCTTGCAACATTGCTTTCCCTGGGCAGTTTTCACCTACTTTTTTTAAATATCGCACTTCCCTAAAAGTAAGTCTGTTGAAATTCTACGTGCCTTGGAGGAGCTCCTCAACAGGTGGAAAGGCCTCCTAAATACAAGGGTATACAGTCGCCCCCCTCCCTGCATTTTGCAATTCCATCTCTAATCAAACACACCTGAATCAGATAATCAAAGCCTTTTGGCCTTAGTCCAAAATGGCAGCTAGCTGTGTTGAAGTTAAACTCAAAATCATGAGGTAGTTGTCAATTTTCCAAAAACTCTCAATGAGTCAAATTGGCTGCTTCTATTATTATAGATTATACGCTATTATTATATCCCAATTCATTTTTAAACTGAAATTACTATTATTGTAATTTTTTGTTGTCCTGATTTAACAGGGTGCATATTTCCAGCCCTTTTCGCAGCACACTTAAGGTGTCTTGACCTCTTTAAAATCACTGCTGGCAGCGGTGGGATTCGAACCCACGCCCCCAAAGAAACTGGAGCCTAAATCCTGCGCCTTAGACTCCTCGGCCACGCTACCCCAATGTATCTCTTTTCGGGGGCCTTTTTTCTGCCCATTTTTCCAGAAAAAGAGAAAACTTTGGGTGCGGACCTTCATCGAGAGGCTCTGAAGCCTGTCGAGTGCGGCCAAGGAAAGCAAAAGTGGCTGGTTTTGGAAGAGACCCGGAGCATGCAGTGTCACTTCACCAGTCTTTTTGCACAGGCATAGCATCCACTAGAGCCTTCTAAAAGGCTGTCTTGGCAGCGGTGGGATTCGAACCCACGCCCCCGAAGAGACTGGAGCCTTAATCCAGCGCCTTAGACCGCTCGGCCACGCTACCTTGCAACATTGCTTTCCCTGGGCAGTTTTCACCTACTTTTTTTAAATATCGCACTTCCCTAAAAGTAAGCCTGTTGAAATTCTACGTGCCTTGGAGGAGCTCCTCAACAGGTGGAAAGGCCTCCTAAATACAAGGGTATACAGTCGCCCCCCTCCCTGCATTTTGCAATTCCATCTCTAATCAAACACACCTGAATCAGCTAATCAAAGCCTTTTGGCCTTAGTCCAAAATGGCAGCTAGCTGTGTTGAAGTTAAACTCAAAATCATGAGGTAGTTGTCAATTTTCCAAAAACTCTCAATGAGTCAAATTGGCTGCTTCTATTATTATACATTATACGCTATTATTATATCCCAATTCATTTTTAAACTGAAATTACTATTATTGTAATATTTTGTTGTCGCTGATTCAACAGGGTGCATATTTCCAGCCCTTTTCGCAGAACACTTAAGGTGTCTTGACCTCTTTAAAATCACTGCTGGCAGCGGTGGGATTCGAACCCACGCCCCCGAAGAGACTGGAGCCTAAATCCAGCGCCTTATACCCCTCGGCCACGCTACCCCAATGTATCTCTTTTCGGGGGCCTTTTTTCTGCCCATTTTTCCAGAAAAAGAGAAAACTTTGGGTGCGGACCTTCATCGAGAGGCTCTGAAGCCTGTCGAGTGCGGCCAAGGAAAGCAAAAAAGGCTGGTTTTGGAAGAGACCCGGAGCATGCAGTGTCACTTCACCAGTCTTTTTGCACAGGCATAGCATCCACTAGAGCCTTCTAAAAGGCTGTCTTGGCAGCGGTGGGATTCGAACCCACGCCCCCGAAGAGACTGGAGACTTAATCCAGCGCCTTAGACCGCTCGGCCACGCTACCTTGCAACATTGCTTTCCCTGGGCAGTTTTCACCTACTTTTTTTAAATATCGCACTTCCCTAAAAGTAAGTCTGTTGAAATTCTACGTGCCTTGGAGGAGCTCCTCAACAGGTGGAAAGGCCTCCTAAATACAAGGGTATACAGTCGCCCCCCTCCCTGCATTTTGCAATTCCATCTCTAATCAAACACACCTGAATCAGCTAATCAAAGCCTTTTGGCCTTAGTCCAAAATGGCAGCTAGCTGTGTTGAAGTTAAACTCAAAATCATGAGGTAGTTGTCAATTTTCCAAAAACTCTCAATGAGTCAAATTGGCTGCTTCTATTATTATACATTATACGCTATTATTATATCCCAATTCATTTTTAAACTGAAATTACTATTATTGTAATATTTTGTTGTCGCTGATTCAACAGGGTGCATATTTCCAGCCCTTTTCGCAGAACACTTAAGGTGTCTTGACCTCTTTAAAATCACTGCTGGCAGCGGTGGGATTCGAACCCACGCCCCCGAAGAGACTGGAGCCTAAATCCAGCGCCTTATACCCCTCGGCCACGCTACCCCAATGTATCTCTTTTCGGGGGCCTTTTTTCTGCCCATTTTTCCAGAAAAAGAGAAAACTTTGGGTGCGGACCTTCATCGAGAGGCTCTGAAGCCTGTCGAGTGCGGCCAAGGAAAGCAAAAGTGGCTGGTTTTGGAAGAGACCCGGAGCATGCAGTGTCACTTCACCAGTCTTTTTGCACAGGCATAGCATCCACTAGAGCCTTCTAAAAGGCTGTCTTGGCAGCGGTGGGATTCGAACCCACGCCCCCGAAGAGACTGGAGCCTTAATCCAGCGCCTTAGACCGCTCGGCCACGCTACCTTGCAACATTGCTTTCCCTGGGCAGTTTTCACCTACTTTTTTTAAATATCGCACTTCCCTAAAAGTAAGTCTGTTGAAATTCTACGTGCCTTGGAGGAGCTCCTCAACAGGTGGAAAGGCCTCCTAAATACAAGGGTATACAGTCGCCCCCCTCCCTGCATTTTGCAATTCCATCTCTAATCAAACACACCTGAATCAGCTAATCAAAGCCTTTTGGCCTTAGTCCAAAATGGCAACTAGCTGTGTTGAAGTTAAACTCAAAATCATGAGGTAGTTGTCAATTTTCCAAAAACTCTCAATGAGTCAAATTGGCTGCTTCTATTATTATACATTATACGCTATTATTATATCCCAATTCATTTTTAAACTGAAATTACTATTATTGTAATATTTTGTTGTCGCTGATTCAACAGGGTGCATATTTCCAGCCCTTTTCGCAGGACACTTAAGGTGTCTTGACCTCTTTAAAATCACTGCTGGCAGCGGTGGGATTCGAACCCACGCCCCCGAAGAGACTGGAGCCTAAATCCAGCGCCTTATACCCCTCGGCAACGCTACCCCAATGTATCTCTTTTCGGGGGCCTTTTTTCTGCCCATTTTTCCAGAAAAAGAGAAAACTTTGGGTGCGGACCTTCATCGAGAGGCTCTGAAGCCTGTCGAGTGCGGCCAAGGAAAGCAAAAGTGGCTGGTTTTGGAAGAGACCCGGAGCATGCGGTGTCACTTCACCAGTCTTTTTGCACAGGCATAGCATCCACTAGAGCCTTCTAAAAGGCTGTCTTGGCAGCGGTGGGATTCGAACCCACGCCCTCGAAGAGACTGGAGCCTTAATCCAGCGCCTTAGACCGCTCGGCCACGCTACCTTGCAACATTGCTTTCCCTGGGCAGTTTTCGCCTACTTTTTTTAAAATATCGCACTTCCCTAAAAGTAAGTCTGTTGAAATTCTACGTGCCTTGGAGGAGCTCCTCAACAGGTGGAAAGGCCTCCTAAATACAAGGGTACACAGTCGCCCCCCCTCCCTGCAGATTGCAATTCCATCTCTAATCAAACACACCTGAGTCAGCTAATCAAAGCCTTTTGGCCTTAGTCCAAAATGGCAGCTAGCTGTGTTGAAGTTAAACTCAAAATCATGAGGTAGTTGTCAATTTTCCAAAAACTCTCAATGAGTCAAATTGGCTGCTTCTATTATTATACATTATACACTATTATTATATCCCAATTCATTTTTAAACTGAAATTACTATTATTGTAATATTTTGTTGTCGCTGATTCAACAGGGTGCATAATTCCAGCCCTTTTCGCAGGACACTTAAGGTGTCTTGACCTCTTTAAAATCACTGCTGGCAGCGGTGGGATTCGAACCCACGCCCCCGAAGAGACTGGAGCCTAAATCCAGCGCCTTAGACCCCTCGGCCACGCTACCCCAATGTATCTGTTTTCGGGGGCATTTTTTCTGCCCATTTTTTCAGAAAAAGAGAAAACTTTGGGTGCGGACCTTCATCGAGAGGCTCTGAAGCCTGTCGAGTGCGGCCAAGGAAAGCAAAAGTGGCTGGTTTTGGAAGAGACCCGGAGCATGCAGTGTCACTTCACCAGTCTTTTTGCACAGGCATAGCATCCACTAGAGCCTTCTAAAAGGCTTTCTTGGCAGCGGTGGGATTCGAACCCACGCCCCCGAAGAGACTGGAGCCTTAATCCAGCGCCTTAGACCGCTCGGCCACGCTACCTTGCAACATTGCTTTCCCTGGGCAGTTTTCACCTACTTTTTTTAAATATCGCACTTCCCTAAAAGTAAGTCTGTTGAAATTCTACGTGCCTTGGAGGAGCTCCTCAACAGGTGGAAAGGCCTCCTAAATACAAGGGTATACAGTCGCCCCCCTCCCTGCATTTTGCAATTCCATCTCTAATCAAACACACCTGAATCAGCTAATCAAAGCCTTTTGGCCTTAGTCCAAAATGGCAGCTAGCTGTGTTGAAGTTAAACTCAAAATCATGAGGTAGTTGTCAATTTTCCAAAAACTCTCAATGAGTCAAATTGGCTGCTTCTATTATTATAGATTATACGCTATTATTATATCCCAATTCATTTTTAAACTGAAATTACTATAATTGTAATTTTTTGTTGTCCCTGATTCAACAGGGTGCAGATTTTCAGCCCTTTTCGCAGCACACTTAAGGTGTCTTGACCTCTTTAAAATCACTGCTGGCAGCGGTGGGATTCGAACCCACGCCCCCAAAGAAACTGGAGCCTAAATCCAGCGCCTTAGACTCCTCGGCCACGCTACCCCAATGTATCTCTTTTCGGGGGCCTTTTTTCTGCCCATTTTTCCAGAAAAAGAGAAAACTTTGGGTGCGGACCTTCATCGAGAGGCTCTGAAGCCTGTCGAGTGCGGCCAAGGAAAGCAAAAGTGGCTGGTTTTGGAAGAGACCCGGAGCATGCAGTGTCACTTCACCAGTCTTTTTGCACAGGCATAGCATCCACTAGAGCCTTCTAAAATGCTGTCTTGGCAGCGGTGGGATTCGAACCCACGCCCCCGAAGAGACTGGAGCCTTAATCCAGCGCCTTAGACCGCTCGGCCACGCTACCTTGCAACATTGCTTTCCCTGGGCAGTTTTCACCTACTTTTTTTAAATATCGCACTTCCCTAAAAGTAAGCCTGTTGAAATTCTACGTGCCTTGGAGGAGCTCCTCAACAGGTGGAAAGGCCTCCTAAATACAAGGGTATACAGTCGCCCCCCTCCCTGCATTTTGCAATTCCATCTCTAATCAAACACACCTGAATCAGCTAATCAAAGCCTTTTGGCCTTAGTCCAAAATGGCAGCTAGCTGTGTTGAAGTTAAACTCAAAATCATGAGGTAGTTGTCAATTTTCCAAAAACTCTCAATGAGTCAAATTGGCTGCTTCTATTATTATACATTATACGCTATTATTATATCCCAATTCATTTTTAAACTGAAATTACTATTATTGTAATATTTTGTTGTCGCTGATTCAACAGGGTGCATATTTCCAGCCCTTTTCGCAGAACAGTTAAGGTGTCTTGACCTCTTTAAAATCACTGCTGGCAGCGGTGGGATTCGAACCCACGCCCCCGAAGAGACTGGAGCCTAAATCCAGCGCCTTATACCCCTCGGCCACGCTACCCCAATGTATCTCTTTTCGGGGGCCTTTTTTCTGCCCATTTTTCCAGAAAAAGAGAAAACTTTGGGTGCGGACCTTCATCGAGAGGCTCTGAAGCCTGTCGAGTGCGGCCAAGGAAAGCAAAAGTGGCTGGTTTTGGAAGAGACCCGGAGCATGCGGTGTCACTTCACCAGTCTTTTTGCACAGGCATAGCATCCACTAGAGCCTTCTAAAAGGCTGTCTTGGCAGCGGTGGGATTCGAACCCACGCCCTCGAAGAGACTGGAGCCTTAATCCAGCGCCTTAGACCGCTCGGCCACGCTACCTTGCAACATTGCTTTCCCTGGGCAGTTTTCACCTACTTTTTTTAAATATCGCACTTCCCTAAAAGTAAGTCTGTTGAAATTCTACGTGCCTTGGAGGAGCTCCTCAACAGGTGGAAAGGCCTCCTAAATACAAGGGTATACAGTCGCCCCCCTCCCTGCATTTTGCAATTCCATCTCTAATCAAACACACCTGAATCAGCTAATCAAAGCCTTTTGGCCTTAGTCCAAAATGGCAGCTAGCTGTGTTGAAGTTAAACTCAAAATCATGAGGTAGTTGTCAATTTTCCAAAAACTCTCAATGAGTCAAATTGGCTGCTTCTGTTATTATACATTATACGCTATTATTATATCCCAATTCATTTTTAAACTGAAATTACTATTATTGTAATATTTTGTTGTCGCTGATTCAACAGGGTGCATATTTCCAGCCCTTTTCGCAGGACACTTAAGGTGTCTTGACCTCTTTAAAATCACTGCTGGCAGCGGTGGGATTCGAACCCACGCCCCCGAAGAGACTGGAGCCTAAATCCAGCGCCTTATACCCCTCGGCCACGCTACCCCAATGTATCTCTTTTCGGGGGCCTTTTTTCTGCCCATTTTTCCAGAAAAAGAGAAAACTTTGGGTGCGGACCTTCATCGAGAGGCTCTGAAGCCTGTCGAGTGCGGCCAAGGAAAGCAAAAGTGGCTGGTTTTGGAAGAGACCCGGAGCATGCGGTGTCACTTCACCAGTCTTTTTGCACAGGCATAGCATCCACTAGAGCCTTCTAAAAGGCTGTCTTGGCAGCGGTGGGATTCGAACCCACGCCCCCGAAGAGACTGGAGCCTTAATCCAGCGCCTTAGACCGCTCGGCCACGCTACCTTGCAACATTGCTTTCCCTGGGCAGTTTTCACCTACTTTTTTTAAATATCGCACTTCCCTAAAAGTAAGCCTGTTGAAATTCTACGTGCCTTGGAGGAGCTCCTCAACAGGTGGAAAGGCCTCCTAAATACAAGGGTATACAGTCGCCCCCCTCCCTGCATTTTGCAATTCCATCTCTAATCAAACACACCTGAATCAGCTAATCAAAGCCTTTTGGCCTTAGTCCAAAATGGCAGCTAGCTGTGTTGAAGTTAAACTCAAAATCATGAGGTAGTTGTCAATTTTCCAAAAACTCTCAATGAGTCAAATTGGCTGCTTCTATTATTATACATTATACGCTATTATTATATCCCAATTCATTTTTAAACTGAAATTACTATTATTGTAATATTTTGTTGTCGCTGATTCAACAGGGTGCATATTTCCAGCCCTTTTCGCAGAACACTTAAGGTGTCTTGACCTCTTTAAAATCACTGCTGGCAGCGGTGGGATTCGAACCCACGCCCCCGAAGAGACTGGAGCCTAAATCCAGCGCCTTATACCCCTCGGCCACGCTACCCCAATGTATCTCTTTTCGGGGGCCTTTTTTCTGCCCATTTTTCCAGAAAAAGAGAAAACTTTGGGTGCGGACCTTCATCGAGAGGCTCTGAAGCCTGTCGAGTGCGGCCAAGGAAAGCAAAAGTGGCTGGTTTTGGAAGAGACCCGGAGCATGCAGTGTCACTTCACCAGTCTTTTTGCACAGGCATAGCATCCACTAGAGCCTTCTAAAAGGCTGTCTTGGCAGCGGTGGGATTCGAACCCACGCCCCCGAAGAGACTGGAGCCTTAATCCAGCGCCTTAGACCGCTCGGCCACGCTACCTTGCAACATTGCTTTCCCTGGGCAGTTTTCACCTACTTTTTTTAAATATCGCACTTCCCTAAAAGTAAGTCTGTTGAAATTCTACGTGCCTTGGAGGAGCTCCTCAACAGGTGGAAAGGCCTCCTAAATACAAGGGTATACAGTCGCCCCCCTCCCTGCATTTTGCAATTCCATCTCTAATCAAACACACCTGAATCAGCTAATCAAAGCCTTTTGGCCTTAGTCCAAAATGGCAGCTAGCTGTGTTGAAGTTAAACTCAAAATCATGAGGTAGTTGTCAATTTTCCAAAAACTCTCAATGAGTCAAATTGGCTGCTTCTATTATTATACATTATACGCTATTATTATATCCCAATTCATTTTTAAACTGAAATTACTATTATTGTAATATTTTGTTGTCGCTGATTCAACAGGGTGCATATTTCCAGCCCTTTTCGCAGGACACTTAAGGTGTCTTGACCTCTTTAAAATCACTGCTGGCAGCGGTTGGATTCGAACCCACGCCCCCGAAGAGACTGGAGCCTAAATCCAGCGCCTTATACCCCTCGGCCACGCTACCCCAATGTATCTCTTTTCGGGGGCCTTTTTTCTGCCCATTTTTCCAGAAAAAGAGAAAACTTTGGGTGCGGACCTTCATCGAGAGGCTCTGAAGCCTGTCGAGTGCGGCCAAGGAAAGCAAAAGTGGCTGGTTTTGGAAGAGACCCGGAGCATGCGGTGTCACTTCACCAGTCTTTTTGCACAGGCATAGCATCCACTAGAGCCTTCTAAAAGGCTGTCTTGGCAGCGGTGGGATTCGAACCCACGCCCTCGAAGAGACTGGAGCCTTAATCCAGCGCCTTAGACCGCTCGGCCACGCTACCTTGCAACATTGCTTTCCCTGGGCAGTTTTCGCCTACTTTTTTTAAATATCGCACTTCCCTAAAAGTAAGTCTGTTGAAATTCTACGTGCCTTGGAGGAGCTCCTCAACAGGTGGAAAGGCCTCCTAAATACAAGGGTATACAGTCGCCCCCCTCCCTGCATTTTGCAATTCCATCTCTAATCAAACACACCTGAATCAGCTAATCAAAGCCTTTTGGCCTTAGTCCAAAATGGCAGCTAGCTGTGTTGAAGTTAAACTCAAAATCATGAGGTAGTTGTCAATTTTCCAAAAACTCTCAATGAGTCAAATTGGCTGCTTCTATTATTATACATTATACGCTATTATTATATCCCAATTCATTTTTAAACTGAAATTACTATTATTGTAATATTTTGTTGTCGCTGATTCAACAGGGTGCATATTTCCAGCCCTTTTCGCAGGACACTTAAGGTGTCTTGACCTCTTTAAAATCACTGCTGGCAGCGGTTGGATTCGAACCCACGCCCCCGAAGAGACTGGAGCCTAAATCCAGCGCCTTATACCCCTCGGCCACGCTACCCCAATGTATCTCTTTTCGGGGGCCTTTTTTCTGCCCATTTTTCCAGAAAAAGAGAAAACTTTGGGTGCGGACCTTCATCGAGAGGCTCTGAAGCCTGTCGAGTGCGGCCAAGGAAAGCAAAAGTGGCTGGTTTTGGAAGAGACCCGGAGCATGCGGTGTCACTTCACCAGTCTTTTTGCACAGGCATAGCATCCACTAGAGCCTTCTAAAAGGCTGTCTTGGCAGCGGTGGGATTCGAACCCACGCCCTCGAAGAGACTGGAGCCTTAATCCAGCGCCTTAGACCGCTCGGCCACGCTACCTTGCAACATTGCTTTCCCTGGGCAGTTTTCGCCTACTTTTTTTAAATATCGCACTTCCCTAAAAGTAAGTCTGTTGAAATTCTACGTGCCTTGGAGGAGCTCCTCAACAGGTGGAAAGGCCTCCTAAATACAAGGGTACACAGTCGCCCCCCCTCCCTGCAGATTGCAATTCCATCTCTAATCAAACACACCTGAGTCAGCTAATCAAAGCCTTTTGGCCTTAGTCCAAAATGGCAGCTAGCTGTGTTGAAGTTAAACTCAAAATCATGAGGTAGTTGTCAATTTTCCAAAAACTCTCAATGAGTCAAATTGGCTGCTTCTATTATTATACATTATACACTATTATTATATCCCAATTCATTTTTAAACTGAAATTACTATTATTGTAATATTTTGTTGTCGCTGATTCAACAGGGTGCATAATTCCAGCCCTTTTCGCAGGACACTTAAGGTGTCTTGACCTCTTTAAAATCACTGCTGGCAGCGGTGGGATTCGAACCCACGCCCCCGAAGAGACTGGAGCCTAAATCCAGCGCCTTAGACCCCTCGGCCACGCTACCCCAATGTATCTGTTTTCGGGGGCCTTTTTTCTGCCCATTTTTTCAGAAAAAGAGAAAACTTTGGGTGCGGACCTTCATCGAGAGGCTCTGAAGCCTGTCGAGTGCGGCCAAGGAAAGCAAAAGTGGCTGGTTTTGGAAGAGACCCGGAGCATGCAGTGTCACTTCACCAGTCTTTTTGCACAGGCATAGCATCCACTAGAGCCTTCTAAAAGGCTGTCTTGGCAGCGGTGGGATTCGAACCCACGCCCCCGAAGAGACTGGAGCCTTAATCCAGCGCCTTAGACCGCTCGGCCACGCTACCTTGCAACATTGCTTTCCCTGGGCAGTTTTCACCTACTTTTTTTAAATATCGCACTTCCCTAAAAGTAAGTCTGTTGAAATTCTACGTGCCTTGGAGGAGCTCCTCAACAGGTGGAAAGGCCTCCTAAATACAAGGGTATACAGTCGCCCCCCTCCCTGCATTTTGCAATTCCATCTCTAATCAAACACACCTGAATCAGCTAATCAAAGCCTTTTGGCCTTAGTCCAAAATGGCAGCTAGCTGTGTTGAAGTTAAACTCAAAATCATGAGGTAGTTGTCAATTTTCCAAAAACTCTCAATGAGTCAAATTGGCTGCTTCTATTATTATAGATTATACGCTATTATTATATCCCAATTCATTTTTAAACTGAAATTACTATAATTGTAATTTTTTGTTGTCCCTGATTCAACAGGGTGCAGATTTTCAGCCCTTTTCGCAGCACACTTAAGGTGTCTTGACCTCTTTAAAATCACTGCTGGCAGCGGTGGGATTCGAACCCACGCCCCCAAAGAAACTGGAGCCTAAATCCAGCGCCTTAGACTCCTCGGCCACGCTACCCCAATGTATCTCTTTTCGGGGGCCTTTTTTCTGCCCATTTTTCCAGAAAAAGAGAAAACTTTGGGTGCGGACCTTCATCGAGAGGCTCTGAAGCCTGTCGAGTGCGGCCAAGGAAAGCAAAAGTGGCTGGTTTTGGAAGAGACCCGGAGCATGCAGTGTCACTTCACCAGTCTTTTTGCACAGGCATAGCATCCACTAGAGCCTTCTAAAATGCTGTCTTGGCAGCGGTGGGATTCGAACCCACGCCCCCGAAGAGACTGGAGCCTGAACGCCAGCTGCCGAAGGATCGTCCAACATTTTGGGGCAGATGTTGAACAATGTTGAACTCCACAGCCAATCACGTCGAAGCACTATAACATTTGCAACCAATCAGAAAGCCCCATTCTTAACATTATCTCGACATTTTCGACATTTGACCAATCAGAGTTCAATGAATTCTTGACATTTTCGACATTTGACCAATCAGAGTTCAGGAACTGTCACGAGCACGTTTACGCCTTTCACCGCTAGTTGAAGCGGCAAGCCAGATGTCAATCAAGTTTCCGAACTGAGCCGAAGGTTTACGAAGTGATGACATAGTCCTCAGGGGGTGTGTCAGAGTTCAAAAATAGTTCAGCAGACGAGCATCACGGACACGGAGGTCAGCATTTTCACGGAGGTCAAGTTTATTTATAGAAAACATACACAACGATATTTCGGACAGCAGGTAAGAAAACGAATGACATATTTGAATGACATGTTGTGTTGTGTGGTTTTTTCCCCAAAGAAATCATTTTATTAAGGGTAGTTTTGTCCAAAACAGTTTAATCCTGGGCAAAAAAAATGTCTGGAAAAAAATCCCATAAAGGCATGTCGGACTCTGAATGGATAGCACGTCTAAAAAAGTTTGCCAGCACAGGAGTTTGGCCATCATCTGAGGGTAACAGACCAGCACCACGACAGAAAAAGTGGCATGACGTGTATCAAAGAGTGAGTGTGTGCTTTTGTGACCTTTTCATGAAATAAACAACTTAAGTGTTTGTTGACTTGCATAATTGAACATTAGAATTGTTTGTTAAATGTATTTGCATAACAGAAGAACATATTAGTGGTCAGTACAAACATGTACCTGATCTCATTCATTAGAACAATGGTTTGTTACTTATGGTTTACACCAATGTAAACCAGGTATCATTATTATTTATAGATGTTTATGAATATCTATATGCTGCATATAAATGATGTTGCAGGTATTTGAGATTTATGTCATACTATAAAAAAACTACAGTGTGAACTGTACTATAAAAAAACTACTAGACTTGTTTGTTCTGGGGGTTTGTTCTGGGGTTGAGAGAGAGGGGGCAGGGATGTTGGGGGATGGTTTGAAGGTGTGAGATGTTCATCTCTTGTTCTTTTAGTGGGGGAAACAAACTCACTCATTCACTCTTTCTCTAATTTTACATTTTCCCCATCAAAGAACATTAATTAATACAAAATAAATATGACACGCATCCTGGAAAATGACAGTGAATAAATGTGCCATACCTGTTTAGTTAGAAATGCATGTATTGTGTATTACATGTTATAATGTTTACAGATTGAAAAATGTCCGATGCAGTCTCGCGGCCAGACAACCTTACTTGGAGCAGTCCCAAAGTGTATGTGTGGTTTTCACACTCAAAAGGTAACAATGTGAAGATGTTGCAAGTATTTATTTTTATATATATATTTTACAAAAAAAAAAAATTTTCTCATTCAAAAATGATTGTATGTATTTTTGTGGTTGTCTTAAACAGGCCACTGCCGCTACTGGACCAGCACAGCAGGTCATGGAGCAGAGTCTGCCTCAGCCTCAGCTCCAGCCTCGGCTCCAGCCCCAGACCACTCCATCTGTGACATCTAGGATAATTCCAAGTTTGTCAAGGGTAATACAATTTAAAGGAATTTCAATTTTAAGTTTAAAAGTTAAGTTGAAATGTAATGAAGTGCAGAAAGTAAAAGGCTGTGTTGTTGGCTGGTATGTTTTTCACACCTACCTGCCAATTGTCACACCTTGTACAGGGGTGTGCTGATTGGTTAGTTTGAATGCCATGTCACATGGTCAATGATAAAAGAACAATGTAACCTATGTGCTCTCTTTCTTCTCTTCTCAAGTCCTTCATGGCATCTCTCTTGATCTTTTTCTTGATCTCTTTCTGTATTGCTCAGGTAACATTCCACTTATGCACAATGAATGATACACACATTATTAATTCAGTCATCATGCATCTACTTGTGGCCATTTAAAGTGTAATCGTGATTACTGTTAATAAATACCTTCTCTTAGAATCTATGCTCAAACTACTTTAGATTTTAAGTAATTTTAAAAAGGTACCTGCTGAATTACAATATACTCAGATTATAGCAATGCCTTCCCACATATTTGTATATTCTAACTGTGCTTATTTCAATCTGTATAAGTAGAAGAGGGACACTAAAATGCTACTTATATACCATTGTCCTGCTTTCTCTCAGTTATTCAGCAATCTTACATCATGAACTTTAGGGAAACCATTCTACAGAAACCAATTGGCATATTGTATTTAACTAGTTGAACAATAACATATAGGAACAATAGATATTTTGTAATTTTCCAAAAATTCAATTATATATTTGTTACAGCACATTTAGTCTTTTCATTGAAATTGTTTTTCCTTATTTTAGTTTACCAAGCCAAGATTTAGTGGGTCCCACATCGCTGCAGCAAAGCCCAACCTAATTATGGCTAGGAAACCATCTCAGGTTGTTGACAAGCCCAGTGCAGCAGTGTCCAGTGGTCCCATTACAAGCACCACTGTCTCTGTAAGTACTGGTATAATCCACATTGCATTGTATGAAGACACACTCCACTCCTGTGCACTTTTTAGTGACATATTTAACTCTAACAGTACAGAAGAACAGTACAATATAATGTTTGAATTAAATAGATTTTATATACACTGCAGTACAAAAGTTGGTATTTTTTTTTAAAGAAATAGTACACTTTTATTCAGCAATTGATGCACTAAATAATTTGAAAATAGATTATAATAAGCAGCGAATGATATTAAAATGCAATTATATTTCCTGGTATTACTGTTTTTGTCTGTATATTAATCTTCAATCTTCTTTCAAAAAACAAAGGCTATAGTATACAGTTTTGTAACTGCATCTAGGATGAGTTAAAATTATTAGACAGTTATGTTTGACTGTTTCTCCTGTTATAAAACATCTATTATATTTCACTGCGTGATTGTACAGACACAAGACCCTGGAGTTCCAGCCTCTGTCTCCAGAACCACTGCAGATGTGCCCAGTCCTGCCGAGTCTTGCAGTATTGTCTCGGTAAGTCATTTCAAATTCTGTTGGTCTATAAAGGTAACTAAACTGGCATATTAACCCTAACTTAACACAAAACAGTGCTGGCCGCTGACACAGTTCTGAAAACATTTGGAACAAATTTACCATCAGTTTTATTCTATTAATGTAAAGTAAGTACTTGATATCCAATATTTTATGGGATGGGGCTTACATACCCTGACATTTTGAATGTGATAACCAGTAGCTTCCTTAAACACTTTCAAGCTTAATAAACACTAACCAAGCAAAGTCATAATGTTTGTGCTTGGCTCCTCAGAGAATCAACTTGATAATAAATGTAAAGAAATATTTATGGTTGTCAACATAATCAGATATTTAAAATAAAGAGATGATGTTTGCAAAATTAGTTAGAAAATAAGCTTACCTGCTGTTGATATTTTATATATTAAACTGGCTTTAAGAATATTCATTCCTTTTTGGATGACAGTAGTGACTAATACAAAGTTACCAGTTTTATTGTAGCAATAATCACTGTTTCATGTGAGGGTAGTCTTGGAAAAATAAAGCGCTTATTGATCAAATGATCTTGCTAGACTTAATGTTTTTTCTTTTTCTTTCACAGACTGCTCCTTCTGGGGCAATATTGCAAGCTCCATCTGCAGTTCGACTGCATCGTTTGTGGTCGGAGACCTTGCCACAGGAAGACCACAGGTGGATTGCAAACAGACTTTTTAAAACGGGGCCCAAGGGGAAACCAGAGCTTCGTGAAAACTTACAGCTCTGGTATTACCCACCACAGCCAGCACTTACCTACAACCAGGCTCCAGCTCCAGACAGATTTTTTTGTCATGCTCTGTTGCTGTGGATGCCGTACAAGCTGTGGAGGGTAAAGGTTATCTGTCCCAATCCTGCCTGTAGACAGCATCAGCTGACAGGTGGAGGTCTGCACAAAAGGGCACGGCAGGTTCTGGACATCGATAGGATGTACAACATGGTGACAGAAACCCTAATCTGTGCCAAGTGTAAAGCCACGCATGTGTCTTGGAGTCAGACTGTCCTGCAACAGCTGGATCTGGGCCATCGATCGGAGTTTCGGGTCATCCTCACGCGGAAGTAAGTACACTTTCATTCCACATCCACTTGATAGCCCTTCATCACATTTATTTTCAAATACTTTACAAAACAAATATGTAAATTGGATTTTGCTTTTCCTAAGGTATGCCTGTGATATGAGGGTCATTCGGTTCCTGCGCGAACGTGGCCTAGGCAACAGTCCCACGCGGATAATTAAACAGCTGCGTGAGAACCACAGTGAGGAGTGGCTCCAGCGTCTGGCCCGGTACACCACGCAGTGTTTGGACTTCCGCAATGCACCTGGGGTGTTGCCGGTAAAATTTCAGGAACCCCCAGAGCCTACAGTGGTGCCAAGCTGCAAGTGGCTGCTCACAGTGTACAGTCAAGACATCCTGACAAGGCTGGATGAAATCCATGCCAAGATAACATCCACCTATGGCTCTGTCTTGAAGATGGATTCCACTAAAAAGGTTAGTGGTGGATTTTTGTTCATTTATGATGCTGTTTATTATATCACAGCATGGCACTCTGTGGTGTGCAGTTTCATTACATTCACAGCATGCTTCATATCATGTCTATTACAGATCACCAAGAAGCTGGCTGGGACGGCGAGGGGAACGGGACTCTGGCTTACCTCTGTTGGCAATGAGTTTGGTCAGGTGCTCATAAGTGTGCTTACAGCCCAGGAAGGAGCAGGACTGGACATAATGGTAGATGGTCTGGTGAAACGGTACCAGAAGGCTGGTGTGGACCCACCTGCTGTGTTGTACGTGGACTGTGGCTGCTGCACTGAGGTGGGCGAGACCAAGCTGAAAACAAGATTCAGAGGTTGGCCAGATCTCATGGTTCGCTTGGACATCTGGCATTTTATGCGCAGGATTGCCTTGGGGTGTACAACTGATGCCCATCAGCTGTATCCCATCTTTATGTCACGGCTGTCAGCATGCATTTTTGAGTGGGATGCGGCTGATGTTTCTGAGCTTCGCAAAGCAAAGAGAGAGCAGTTGATATCTCAGGGTTGGCCTGCGCTGACAGATGAAGATGTCAACAAGCATCTTACCAGGATGGAGCTGGCTCTCCATTGCCGGAGGAGGACCCGTGGAGTGGAGACTACCATCCTTCTCCATGAGCAGCTGCTTACAGAGCTCCTGAGCAGCAAGGGCAATGACTCCCTGGGTGTTCCTCTCCTGGACAGAGAAAGGATGGAGCACATCTGGAATGTCCAGAAGAAGCATGTCAAATGCATTCAAGATCCCCCTGGTCTTGTGCTTTACACAGAGACGGGGAGCTTAACCAAGGGTGGCATGCTTCTGAAGACTTACAGATGTGCAAGAGGCTCCACTTCTCTTGAGTCCTTTCATTTACATCTGAACCGTTTCATCCCAGGTAAGTCTTTGTCACACAACTTGTGCATCTGTAAAGAAAGAGCATTATGTGTCTTTGTATGTTTCTTTAACACCTTCATCTTTAACACGCGGTTGTGTCTATTTACAGGGACCAGTGCAAACAGTCTGAATTTTCAGATTTATCTGCTGGAGGGTCTACACCGGTGGAACCAGGACCGGGAGGCTGCTTCCCTGTCATCGGAGCCATCAGCTTTGCGCAGCTACACAGGAGAACTAGTTCACTGTGTAAACGGCAATTATGAAAAGCTGTTTGGCAGGAAAGTGGTCCCCACATTTTGTGCCCCTGCATGTTACACCGGTGAGTGAATTTGTTATTGTTTATAAATTTGCCATTTCTGTGTAATCTCAGTCTATATATTAGATTTTACCCTACAGTCTACTGTATCATATTTGATATGCAAATTTCTAAAGGCCTCTAAATTTTAAACATGATCAAAACTTTTCTGGAAACATGCCCTCTGTCATCTGATTGATATTCCATATTTTTTTTAGCAAGTAAAAGGCCTTTTATTATAATTGTACAAACAACCTCCTTCAGCTCGTGCTTCACGTGTCTTTCTGCTGTGAAATCTGCACTGATTTTTAGAAAGTAATTCTAAAGAATAACTTTTATATTGTTAGTAATATTTGATTAACATTTACTGGACTGAAGCAACACAGGTTTAATTGATTAGAAAAATAATGAGCTCAAAATGAGCCTTGTTTTTAAAATTGTGCTTAAGCAATCGTAAAAAAAAAAACTGTAAAGGTTTTGGGCCTCTGAATAAAAATAAAAAAATTCTTCATTTTTTCCCTTCTCCTCAACTATGAGCTCCATATTCTCACAACATTACACTATATGAGCTACTACAAAAGCCTACTTTATCAAATATCATACACAACATTGTATTTAATTTCTGCTTGTTTATTGTGTTTGTTTCAGGTGAGCTCATTGGAGTGCAGTATCTGTTCCAGCAGACTGGTCAGTCACTGCAGGACATGAATCCAGACTCTGAGCAGACCGCAGAGCTCATTGAGGACCTCAGTGTGGAGGAGCGAGATGAAGATGAGGGCTTCTGTGACATCAGCGAGGATCACACCATTACAGATCCTGAAGCTGTTCTGTCACCATCCTCCTCCACACAGACACTGGGTTCTGCCACCCTGGTCACCTGCAGTGCTGAATCTGTACTGGGCTCCACATCCCCTTCACTGGTCCCTGACCCCACACATGGCCTCACACAGTCTCCTTCATCAGCTGAAGCTGGACCCTCAGGGACTGCTGTCTCTCCTCTCCCCTCAGAGCCAGAAGATGCTGGGCAGGATGATGATGATGATGATGATGATGATGGAGAGATGGTAAATACCACTCCTTTGTATTTCTTTCAAATCAAGTAGAATAATTCAAACAGTGATGAATTAACATCCAGTGCTTTGAATCCAGACTTTCCACATATTCTAAATTTACAAATACAGCCTAAAGTCATAAACAGCAAATATGCATTAAGTCAGCTTTATTTCTATAGTGCTTTGTACTAAACAGATTGTGTCAAAAGAGCTTTATGATGATAAACAGGAAAATAATAGAATTATGCTTTAAACAGATGTGATGTAGTAATTTCATTGTTTGTTTGTATTTTTTAATAGGCTGTTGACTACCAAAATATCCCGGGTTACCAACATGTGGACAGGCTGGCAGAATATCTGATGGAGCTCCGGGGTCACACAGCCCTCAGTCTGACCAACCAGGAAGCCAACACCATAATTGCTCTTTGGCAGAACCTTGATGACCGGGACAAGACAGGGGTGGTGACAGCAGCTCGACACAAAAAAAGACTGCTGAGTGGACGCTTCAGGGTACCGCAGAGGCCCACTCAAACCCCTGGACTAGAAAGCACCACCAGATGTGTGCTGGGTGCAAGTGGCATAGCTGCTCAGTGGCCTGACTGTTGCCGTCTGGTGGAGACCATCTTCATAAGACTTTGCACTGCTCACCCTAGCCCCAAAAGAAAAGGCAAGGGAGCCCTGTCAAGATGGTCTCTGATCCTGCAAGACTATCGCAGGATAAGGCAGCTTGTACTGGGCAACGGCTTGGTGATGGGAGGGACGTCAATACAGCTGATGGAGGTTAACCAGAACACCCTGATTCAGTGGCACAACAACAGACAGAAAAAGCAGGAACTGTCTGTGCTGCTCCAGGGCATTCAGTTGCCTCAGCCCCTCCCTGAAGCTCAGGAGCCTCTCCAGGTTGCCAAGCGCCTACGCACAGAGTCAGAACAACCAGGGGAGCTGCACCAGTACAAGCTACCAGAGAGCACAGCAGGTCAGGCAAAGCAGAGGCAGACTGCTGTTGGGCGACCCCCTCTCAGGCCCAAGGCACCAGCACAGAGTCAGATGTTGGTTACACCATCAGCACCTGGATCATCACTGCAGATGCTGCCGAATATTATTATACCGGCAGCACCAGGTTTCCAGGGTGTGCCAATGTTTCAGGCTGTGCCAATGTTCCAGGGCATGCCAATGGTCCAAGGAGTCCAGATGGTCCAGGGCATGCCAATGATGCAGCCACTGTTACAGCCTGCAGTGGTGCAGGGCACCAGCTCACAGCCTACTACACCAGCTGCCATGCCCAAGAGACCCTACAGGAGAACCGTAGAGGCGAACAAGTGCAAAAAATGTGGGCAATTTAAAACAATTGCAACTGGGCACAGCCAGTACAGGGGCAGGGTGTATTGCCCACAGACAGAGACCATTACAAAAGAGGAGTGGTTAAAAGAAATGAGGAGAACAACTTCTAAATAATGTATATATATATATTTTTTGTATATAGTATTATTTTTTTTTTGTATATAGTATTGTGTATATAGAGTGCAGTAATATTTAACATTTTAATTTTGTTTTTAAACATTATTTAACATTTTAAAATTGTTATTTAAAATTTTAATTTAATTGACCTTTTATTTTTGAAAACTTATTTAACATTTTATTTAATATTCATTACTGTTCTGTTTACATAATTGTAAAATAAAAACAATTTGACATGACAAGTGATTGCATTTTGACTTTTTTACTTTCACATAACACTGCAACAATAAAAACTTTGTATATATATATATATAAAAAAAAAATTCTTATTCTTGTGACAGACATTTTTCAGCAAAATGGTTACTGTTTAATGGGTTGCATCTTTGTTCATTACAAATAACAGATTTGCAAATGTCTTGTTTGAATATAACCTAAAAATGCTTATTCAGATCAAAAATAATACAACTACTAAATAATAATAACACTGTTCCATTGGTAACTAATTACATATGTATATTTTATTAACACTGGAACATTATGCATTCAAAAAAGTGTTTATTTAATTAAAATATAAATATTACAAAAAGTTGTCTTTAGCTGGATTCGAACCCCGGTCTTGGTGATCACCTGCAATAGAAAACAGTGTAATGTAAATGCGCGATTTTCCCACACAAAGAAACTGGGAAAGTTATCACAAGACATATGCTAAGGATGGAATATCTCCAAAAGTCACATTTCACCCTTTCTTTTCTTCATTTTTTCTTTTCCTTCTTCCCCTTCTCTCTTTCTTTCTTCCCCCTTTTCTTCCCTTCTTCCCCACCTTTGTTGGACTATTGTTCCCCAGCTTGAACGCAGCGCCTTAGACCGCTCGGCCACGCTACCTTGCAACATTGCTTTCCCTGGGCAGTTTTCACCTACTTTTTTTTAAATATCGCACTTCCCTAAAAGTAAGCCTGTTGAAATTCTACGTGCCTTGGAGGAGCTCCTCAACAGGTGGAAAGGCCTCCTAAATACAAGGGTATACAGTCGCCCCCCTCCCTGCATTTTGCAATTCCATCTCTAATCAAACACACCTGAATCAGCTAATCAAAGCCTTTTGGCCTTAGTACAAAATGGCAGCTAGCTGTGTTGAAGTTAAACTCAAAATCATGAGGTAGTTGTCAATTTTCCAAAAACTCTCAATGAGTCAAATTGGCTGCTTCTATTATTATACATTATACGCTATTATTATATCCCAATTCATTTTTAAACTGAAATTACTATTATTGTAATATTTTGTTGTCGCTGATTCAACAGGGTGCATATTTCCAGCCCTTTTCGCAGAACACTTAAGGTGTCTTGACCTCTTTAAAATCACTGCTGGCAGCGGTGGGATTCGAACCCACGCCCCCGAAGAGACTGGAGCCTAAATCCAGCGCCTTATACCCCTCGGCCACGCTACCCCAATGTATCTCTTTTCGGGGGCCTTTTTTCTGCCCATTTTTCCAGAAAAAGAGAAAACT
The DNA here is from genome assembly GCF_949357685.1 of Gobio gobio. Taxonomy (NCBI): domain Eukaryota; kingdom Metazoa; phylum Chordata; class Actinopteri; order Cypriniformes; family Gobionidae; genus Gobio; species Gobio gobio. Next base: position 36,434,457 of record NC_137113.1, read on the forward strand.
TTGGGTGCGGACCTTCATCGAGAGGCTCTGAAGCCTGTCGAGTGCGGCCAAGGAAAGCAAAAAAGGCTGGTTTTGGAAGAGACCCGGAGCATGCAGTGTCACTTCACCAGTCTTTTTGCACAGGCATAGCATCCACTAGAGCCTTCTAAAAGGCTGTCTTGGCAGCGGTGGGATTCGAACCCACGCCCCCGAAGAGACTGGAGCCTTAATCCAGCGCCTTAGACCGCTCGGCCACGCTACCTTGCAACATTGCTTTCCCTGGGCAGTTTTCACCTACTTTTTTTAAATATCGCACTTCCCTAAAAGTAAGTCTGTTGAAATTCTACGTGCCTTGGAGGAGCTCCTCAACAGGTGGAAAGGCCTCCTAAATACAAGGGTATACAGTCGCCCCCCTCCCTGCATTTTGCAATTCCATCTCTAATCAAACACACCTGAATCAGCTAATCAAAGCCTTTTGGCCTTAGTCCAAAATGGCAGCTAGCTGTGTTGAAGTTAAACTCAAAATCATGAGGTAGTTGTCAATTTTCCAAAAACTCTCAATGAGTCAAATTGGCTGCTTCTATTATTATACATTATACGCTATTATTATATCCCAATTCATTTTTAAACTGAAATTACTATTATTGTAATATTTTGTTGTCGCTGATTCAACAGGGTGCATATTTCCAGCCCTTTTCGCAGGACACTTAAGGTGTCTTGACCTCTTTAAAATCACTGCTGGCAGCGGTGGGATTCGAACCCACGCCCCCGAAGAGACTGGAGCCTAAATCCAGCGCCTTATACCCCTCGGCCACGCTACCCCAATGTATCTCTTTTCGGGGGCCTTTTTTCTGCCCATTTTTCCAGAAAAAGAGAAAACTTTGGGTGCGGACCTTCATCGAGAGGCTCTGAAGCCTGTCGAGTGCGGCCAAGGAAAGCAAAAGTGGCTGGTTTTGGAAGAGACCCGGAGCATGCGGTGTCACTTCACCAGTCTTTTTGCACAGGCATAGCATCCACTAGAGCCTTCTAAAAGGCTGTCTTGGCAGCGGTGGGATTCGAACCCACGCCCTCGAAGAGACTGGAGCCTTAATCCAGCGCCTTAGACCGCTCGGCCACGCTACCTTGCAACATTGCTTTCCCTGGGCAGTTTTCACCTACTTTTTTTAAATATCGCACTTCCCTAAAAGTAAGTCTGTTGAAATTCTACGTGCCTTGGAGGAGCTCCTCAACAGGTGGAAAGGCCTCCTAAATACAAGGGTATACAGTCGCCCCCCTCCCTGCATTTTGCAATTCCATCTCTAATCAAACACACCTGAATCAGCTAATCAAAGCCTTTTGGCCTTAGTCCAAAATGGCAGCTAGCTGTGTTGAAGTTAAACTCAAAATCATGAGGTAGTTGTCAATTTTCCAAAAACTCTCAATGAGTCAAATTGGCTGCTTCTGTTATTATACATTATACGCTATTATTATATCCCAATTCATTTTTAAACTGAAATTACTATTATTGTAATATTTTGTTGTCGCTGATTCAACAGGGTGCATATTTCCAGCCCTTTTCGCAGGACACTTAAGGTGTCTTGACCTCTTTAAAATCACTGCTGGCAGCGGTGGGATTCGAACCCACGCCCCCGAAGAGACTGGAGCCTAAATCCAGCGCCTTATACCCCTCGGCCACGCTACCCCAATGTATCTCTTTTCGGGGGCCTTTTTTCTGCCCATTTTTCCAGAAAAAGAGAAAACTTTGGGTGCGGACCTTCATCGAGAGGCTCTGAAGCCTGTCGAGTGCGGCCAAGGAAAGCAAAAGTGGCTGGTTTTGGAAGAGACCCGGAGCATGCGGTGTCACTTCACCAGTCTTTTTGCACAGGCATAGCATCCACTAGAGCCTTCTAAAAGGCTGTCTTGGCAGCGGTGGGATTCGAACCCACGCCCTCGAAGAGACTGGAGCCTTAATCCAGCGCCTTAGACCGCTCGGCCACGCTACCTTGCAACATTGCTTTCCCTGGGCAGTTTTCGCCTACTTTTTTTAAATATCGCACTTCCCTAAAAGTAAGTCTGTTGAAATTCTACGTGCCTTGGAGGAGCTCCTCAACAGGTGGAAAGGCCTCCTAAATACAAGGGTACACAGTCGCCCCCCCTCCCTGCAGATTGCAATTCCATCTCTAATCAAACACACCTGAATCAGCTAATCAAAGCCTTTTGGCCTTAGTCCAAAATGGCAGCTAGCTGTGTTGAAGTTAAACTCAAAATCATGAGGTAGTTGTCAATTTTCCAAAAACTCTCAATGAGTCAAATTGGCTGCTTCTATTATTATACATTATACACTATTATTATATCCCAATTCATTTTTAAACTGAAATTACTATTATTGTAATATTTTGTTGTCGCTGATTCAACAGGGTGCATAATTCCAGCCCTTTTCGCAGGACACTTAAGGTGTCTTGACCTCTTTAAAATCACTGCTGGCAGCGGTGGGATTCGAACCCACGCCCCCGAAGAGACTGGAGCCTAAATCCAGCGCCTTAGACCCCTCGGCCACGCTACCCCAATGTATCTGTTTTCGGGGGCCTTTTTTCTGCCCATTTTTTCAGAAAAAGAGAAAACTTTGGGTGCGGACCTTCATCGAGAGGCTCTGAAGCCTGTCGAGTGCGGCCAAGGAAAGCAAAAGTGGCTGGTTTTAGAAGAGACCCGGAGCATGCAGTGTCACTTCACCAGTCTTTTTGCACAGGCATAGCATCCACTAGAGCCTTCTAAAAGGCTGTCTTGGCAGCGGTGGGATTCGAACCCACGCCCCCGAAGAGACTGGAGCCTTAATCCAGCGCCTTAGACCGCTCGGCCACGCTACCTTGCAACATTGCTTTCCCTGGGCAGTTTTCACCTACTTTTTTTAAATATCGCACTTCCCTAAAAGTAAGTCTGTTGAAATTCTACGTGCCTTGGAGGAGCTCCTCAACAGGTGGAAAGGCCTCCTAAATACAAGGGTATACAGTCGCCCCCCTCCCTGCATTTTGCAATTCCATCTCTAATCAAACACACCTGAATCAGCTAATCAAAGCCTTTTGGCCTTAGTCCAAAATGGCAGCTAGCTGTGTTGAAGTTAAACTCAAAATCATGAGGTAGTTGTCAATTTTCCAAAAACTCTCAATGAGTCAAATTGGCTGCTTCTATTATTATACATTATACGCAATTATTATATCCCAATTCATTTTTAAACTGAAATTACTATTATTGTAATATTTTGTTGTCGCTGATTCAACAGGGTGCATATTTCCAGCCCTTTTCGCAGAACACTTAAGGTGTCTTGACCTCTTTAAAATCACTGCTGGCAGCGGTGGGATTCGAACCCACGCCCCCGAAGAGACTGGAGCCTAAATCCAGCGCCTTAGACCCCTCGGCCACGCTACCCCAATGCATCTCTTTTCGGGGGCCTTTTTTCTGCCCATTTTTCCAGAAAAAGAGAAAACTTTGGGTGCGGACCTTCATCGAGAGGCTCTGAAGCCTGTCGAGTGCGGCCAAGGAAAGCAAAAAAGGCTGGTTTTGGAAGAGACCCGGAGCATGCAGTGTCACTTCACCAGTCTTTTTGCACAGGCATAGCATCCACTAGAGCCTTCTAAAAGGCTGTCTTGGCAGCGGTGGGATTCGAACCCACGCCCCCGAAGAGACTGGAGCCTTAATCCAGGGCCTTAGACCGCTCGGCCACGCTACCTTGCAACATTGCTTTCCCTGGGCAGTTTTCACCTACTTTTTTTAAATATCACACTTCCCTAAAAGTAAGTCTGTTGAAATTCTACGTGCCTTGGAGGAGCTCCTCAACAGGTGGAAAGGCCTCCTAAATACAAGGGTATACAGTCGCCCCCCTCCCTGCATTTTGCAATTCCATCTCTAATCAAACACACCTGAATCAGCTAATCAAAGCCTTTTGGCCTTAGTCCAAAATGGCAGCTAGCTGTGTTGAAGTTAAACTCAAAATCATGAGGTAGTTGTCAATTTTCCAAAAACTCTCAATGAGTCAAATTGGCTGCTTCTATTATTATACATTATACGCTATTATTATATCCCAATTCATTTTTAAACTGAAATTACTATTATTGTAATATTTTGTTGTCGCTGATTCAACAGGGTGCATATTTCCAGCCCTTTTCGCAGGACACTTAAGGCGTCTTGACCTCTTTAAAATCACTGCTGGCAGCGGTGGGATTCGAACCCACGCCCCCGAAGAGACTGGAGCCTAAATCCAGCGCCTTATACCCCTCGGCCGCGCTACCCCAATGTATCTCTTTTCGGGGGCCTTTTTTCTGCCCATTTTTCCAGAAAAAGAGAAAACTTTGGGTGCGGACCTTCATCGAGAGGCTCTGAAGCCTGTCGAGTGCGGCCAAGGAAAGCAAAAGTGGCTGGTTTTGGAAGAGACCCGGAGCATGCGGTGTCACTTAACCAGTCTTTTTGCACAGGCATAGCATCCACTAGAGCCTTCTAAAAGGCTGTCTTGGCAGCGGTGGGATTCGAACCCACGCCCTCGAAGAGACTGGAGCCTTAATCCAGCGCCTTAGACCGCTCGGCCACGCTACATTGCAACATTGCTTTCCCTGGGCAGTTTTCGCCTACTTTTTTTAAATATCGCACTTCCCTAAAAGTAAGTCTGTTGAAATTCTACGTGCCTTGGAGGAGCTCCTCAACAGGTGGAAAGGCCTCCTAAATACAAGGGTACACAGTCGCCCCCCCTCCCTGCAGATTGCAATTCCATCTCTAATCAAACACACCTGAATCAGCTAATCAAAGCCTTTTGGCCTTAGTCCAAAATGGCAGCTAGCTGTGTTGAAGTTAAACTCAAAATCATGAGGTAGTTGTCAATTTTCCAAAAACTCTCAATGAGTCAAATTGGCTGCTTCTATTATTATACATTATACACTATTATTATATCTCAATTCATTTTTAAACTGAAATTACTATTATTGTAATATTTTGTTGTCGCTGATTCAACAGGGTGCATAATTCCAGCCCTTTTCGCAGGACACTTAAGGTGTCTTGACCTCTTTAAAATCACTGCTGGCAGCGGTGGGATTCGAACCCACGCCCCTGAAGAGACTGGAGCCTAAATCCAGCGCCTTAGACCCCTCGGCCACGCTACCCCAATGTATCTGTTTTCGGGGGCCTTTTTTCTGCCCATTTTTTCAGAAAAAGAGAAAACTTTGGGTGCGGACCTTCATCGAGAGGCTCTGAAGCCTGTCGAGTGCGGCCAAGGAAAGCAAAAGTGGCTGGTTTTGGAAGAGACCCGGAGCATGCAGTGTCACTTCACCAGTCTTTTTGCACAGGCATAGCATCCACTAGAGCCTTCTAAAAGGCTGTCTTGGCAGCGGTGGGATTCGAACCCACGCCCCCGAAGAGACTGGAGCCTTAATCCAGCGCCTTAGACCGCTCGGCCACGCTACCTTGCAACATTGCTTTCCCTGGGCAGTTTTCGCCTACTTTTTTAAAATATCGCACTTCCCTAAAAGTAAGTCTGTTGAAATTCTACGTGCCTTGGAGGAGCTCCTCAACAGGTGGAAAGGCCTCCTAAATACAAGGGTACACAGTCGCCCCCCCTCCCTGCATTTTGCAATTCCATCTCTAATCAAACACACCTGAATCAGCTAATCAAAGCCTTTTGGCCTTAGTCCAAAATGGCAGCTAGCTGTGTTGAAGTTAAACTCAAAATCATGAGGTAGTTGTCAATTTTCCAAAAACTCTCAATGAGTCAAATTGGCTGCTTCTATTATTATACATTATACACTATTATTATATCCCAATTCATTTTTAAACTGAAATTACTATTATTGTAATATTTTGTTGTCGCTGATTCAACAGGGTGCATAATTCCAGCCCTTTTCGCAGGACACTTAAGGTGTCTTGACCTCTTTAAAATCACTGCTGGCAGCGGTGGGATTCGAACCCACGCCCCCGAAGAGACTGGAGCCTAAATCCAGCGCCTTATACCCCTCGGCCACGCTACCCCAATGTATCTCTTTTCGGGGGCCTTTTTTCTGCCCATTTTTCCAGAAAAAGAGAAAACTTTGGGTGCGGACCTTCATCGAGAGGCTCTGAAGCCTGTCGAGTGCGGCCAAGGAAAGCAAAAGTGGCTGGTTTTGGAAGAGACCCGGAGCATGCGGTGTCACTTCACCAGTCTTTTTGCACAGGCATAGCATCCACTAGAGCCTTCTAAAAGGCTGTCTTGGCAGCGGTGGGATTCGAACCCACGCCCCCGAAGAGACTGGAGCCTTAATCCAGCGCCTTAGACCGCTCGGCCACGCAACATTGCTTTCCCTGGGCAGTTTTCGCCTACTTTTTTTAAATATCGCACTTCCCTAAAAGTAAGTCTGTTGAAATTCTACGTGCCTTGGAGGAGCTCCTCAACAGGTGGAAAGGCCTCCTAAATACAAGGGTACACAGTCGCCCCCCCTCCCTGCAGATTGCAATTCCATCTCTAATCAAACACACCTGAATCAGCTAATCAAAGCCTTTTGGCCTTAGTCCAAAATGGCAGCTAGCTGTGTTGAAGTTAAACTCAAAATCATGAGGTAGTTGTCAATTTTCCAAAAACTCTCAATGAGTCAAATTGGCTGCTTCTATTATTATACATTATACGCAATTATTATATCCCAATTCATTTTTAAACTGAAATTACTATTATTGTAATATTTTGTTGTCGCTGATTCAACAGGGTGCATATTTCCAGCCCTTTTCGCAGAACACTTAAGGTGTCTTGACCTCTTTAAAATCACTGCTGGCAGCGGTGGGATTCGAACCCACGCCCCCGAAGAGACTGGAGCCTAAATCCAGCGCCTTATACCCCTCGGCCACGCTACCCCAATGTATCTCTTTTCGGGGGCCTTTTTTCTGCCCATTTTTCCAGAAAAAGAGAAAACTTTGGGTGCGGACCTTCATCGAGAGGCTCTGAAGCCTGTCGAGTGCGGCCAAGGAAAGCAAAAAAGGCTGGTTTTGGAAGAGACCCGGAGCATGCAGTGTCACTTCACCAGTCTTTTTGCACAGGCATAGCATCCACTAGAGCCTTCTAAAAGGCTGTCTTGGCAGCGGTGGGATTCGAACCCACGCCCCCGAAGAGACTGGAGCCTTAATCCAGCGCCTTAGACCGCTCGGCCACGCTACCTTGCAACATTGCTTTCCCTGGGCAGTTTTCACCTACTTTTTTTAAATATCGCACTTCCCTAAAAGTAAGCCTGTTGAAATTCTACGTGCCTTGGAGGAGCTCCTCAACAGGTGGAAAGGCCTCCTAAATACAAGGGTATACAGTCGCCCCCCTCCCTGCATTTTGCAATTCCATCTCTAATCAAACACACCTGAATCAGCTAATCAAAGCCTTTTGGCCTTAGTCCAAAATGGCAGCTAGCTGTGTTGAAGTTAAACTCAAAATCATGAGGTAGTTGTCAATTTTCCAAAAACTCTCAATGAGTCAAATTGGCTGCTTCTATTATTATACATTATACGCAATTATTATATCCCAATTCATTTTTAAACTGAAATTACTATTATTGTAATATTTTGTTGTCGCTGATTCAACAGGGTGCATATTTCCAGCCCTTTTCGCAGGACACTTAAGGCGTCTTGACCTCTTTAAAATCACTGCTGGCAGCGGTGGGATTCGAACCCACGCCCCCGAAGAGACTGGAGCCTAAATCCAGCGCCTTATACCCCTCGGCCGCGCTACCCCAATGTATCTCTTTTCGGGGGCCTTTTTTCTGCCCATTTTTCCAGAAAAAGAGAAAACTTTGGGTGCGGACCTTCATCGAGAGGCTCTGAAGCCTGTCGAGTGCGGCCAAGGAAAGCAAAAGTGGCTGGTTTTGGAAGAGACCCGGAGCATGCGGTGTCACTTCACCAGTCTTTTTGCACAGGCATAGCATCCACTAGAGCCTTCTAAAAGGCTGTCTTGGCAGCGGTGGGATTCGAACCCACGCCCTCGAAGAGACTGGAGCCTTAATCCAGCGCCTTAGACCGCTCGGCCACGCTACATTGCAACATTGCTTTCCCTGGGCAGTTTTCGCCTACTTTTTTTAAATATCGCACTTCCCTAAAAGTAAGTCTGTTGAAATTCTACGTGCCTTGGAGGAGCTCCTCAACAGGTGGAAAGGCCTCCTAAATACAAGGGTACACAGTCGCCCCCCCTCCCTGCAGATTGCAATTCCATCTCTAATCAAACACACCTGAATCAGCTAATCAAAGCCTTTTGGCCTTAGTCCAAAATGGCAGCTAGCTGTGTTGAAGTTAAACTCAAAATCATGAGGTAGTTGTCAATTTTCCAAAAACTCTCAATGAGTCAAATTGGCTGCTTCTATTATTATACATTATACGCAATTATTATATCCCAATTCATTTTTAAACTGAAATTACTATTATTGTAATATTTTGTTGTCGCTGATTCAACAGGGTGCATATTTCCAGCCCTTTTCGCAGAACACTTAAGGTGTCTTGACCTCTTTAAAATCACTGCTGGCAGCGGTGGGATTCGAACCCACGCCCCCGAAGAGACTGGAGCCTAAATCCAGCGCCTTATACCCCTCGGCCACGCTACCCCAATGTATCTCTTTTCGGGGGCCTTTTTTCTGCCCATTTTTCCAGAAAAAGAGAAAACTTTGGGTGCGGACCTTCATCGAGAGGCTCTGAAGCCTGTCGAGTGCGGCCAAGGAAAGCAAAAAAGGCTGGTTTTGGAAGAGACCCGGAGCATGCAGTGTCACTTCACCAGTCTTTTTGCACAGGCATAGCATCCACTAGAGCCTTCTAAAAGGCTGTCTTGGCAGCGGTGGGATTCGAACCCATGCCCCCGAAGAGACTGGAGCCTTAATCCAGCGCCTTAGACCGCTCGGCCACGCTACCTTGCAACATTGCTTTCCCTGGGCAGTTTTCACCTACTTTTTTTTAAATATCACACTTCCCTAAAAGTAAGTCTGTTGAAATTCTACGTGCCTTGGAGGAGCTCCTCAACAGGTGGAAAGGCCTCCTAAATACAAGGGTACACAGTCGCCCCCCTCCCTGCAGATTGCAATTCCATCTCTAATCAAACACACCTGAATCAGCTAATCAAAGCTTTTTGGCCTTAGTCCAAAATGGCAGCTAGCTGTGTTGAAGTTAAACTCAAAATCATGAGGTAGTTGTCAATTTTCCAAAAACTCTCAATGAGTCAAATTGGCTGCTTCTATTATTATAGATTATACGCTATTATTATATCCCAATTCATTTTTAAACTGAAATTACTATAATTGTAATTTTTTGTTGTCCCTGATTCAACAGGGTGCAGATTTTCAGCCCTTTTCGCAGCACACTTAAGGTGTCTTGACCTCTTTAAAATCACTGCTGGCAGCGGTGGGATTCGAACCCACGCCCCCGAAGAGACTGGAGCCTAAATCCAGCGCCTTATACCCCTCGGCCACGCTACCCCAATGTATCTCTTTTCGGGGGCCTTTTTTCTGCCCATTTTTCCAGAAAAAGAGAAAACTTTGGGTGCGGACCTTCATCGAGAGGCTCTGAAGCCTGTCGAGTGCGGCCAAGGAAAGCAAAAGTGGCTGGTTTTGGAAGAGACCCGGAGCATGCGGTGTCACTTCACCAGTCTTTTTGCACAGGCATAGCATCCACTAGAGCCTTCTAAAAGGCTGTCTTGGCAGCGGTGGGATTCGAACCCACGCCCTCGAAGAGACTGGAGCCTTAATCCAGCGCCTTAGACCGCTCGGCCACGCTACCTTGCAACATTGCTTTCCCTGGGCAGTTTTCGCCTACTTTTTTTAAATATCGCACTTCCCTAAAAGTAAGTCTGTTGAAATTCTACGTGCCTTGGAGGAGCTCCTCAACAGGTGGAAAGGCCTCCTAAATACAAGGGTACACAGTCGCCCCCCCTCCCTGCAGATTGCAATTCCATCTCTAATCAAACACACCTGAATCAGCTAATCAAAGCCTTTTGGCCTTAGTCCAAAATGGCAGCTAGCTGTGTTGAAGTTAAACTCAAAATCATGAGGTAGTTGTCAATTTTCCAAAAACTCTCAATGAGTCAAATTGGCTGCTTCTATTATTATACATTATACACTATTATTATATCCCAATTCATTTTTAAACTGAAATTACTATTATTGTAATATTTTGTTGTCGCTGATTCAACAGGGTGCATAATTCCAGCCCTTTTCGCAGGACACTTAAGGTGTCTTGACCTCTTTAAAATCACTGCTGGCAGCGGTGGGATTCGAACCCACGCCCCCGAAGAGACTGGAGCCTAAATCCAGCGCCTTAGACCCCTCGGCCACGCTACCCCAATGTATCTGTTTTCGGGGGCCTTTTTTCTGCCCATTTTTTCAGAAAAAGAGAAAACTTTGGGTGCGGACCTTCATCGAGAGGCTCTGAAGCCTGTCGAGTGCGGCCAAGGAAAGCAAAAGTGGCTGGTTTTAGAAGAGACCCGGAGCATGCAGTGTCACTTCACCAGTCTTTTTGCACAGGCATAGCATCCACTAGAGCCTTCTAAAAGGCTGTCTTGGCAGCGGTGGGATTCGAACCCACGCCCCCGAAGAGACTGGAGCCTTAATCCAGCGCCTTAGACCGCTCGGCCACGCTACCTTGCAACATTGCTTTCCCTGGGCAGTTTTCACCTACTTTTTTTAAATATCGCACTTCCCTAAAAGTAAGTCTGTTGAAATTCTACGTGCCTTGGAGGAGCTCCTCAACAGGTGGAAAGGCCTCCTAAATACAAGGGTATACAGTCGCCCCCCTCCCTGCATTTTGCAATTCCATCTCTAATCAAACACACCTGAATCAGCTAATCAAAGCCTTTTGGCCTTAGTCCAAAATGGCAGCTAGCTGTGTTGAAGTTAAACTCAAAATCATGAGGTAGTTGTCAATTTTCCAAAAACTCTCAATGAGTCAAATTGGCTGCTTCTATTATTATACATTATACGCAATTATTATATCCCAATTCATTTTTAAACTGAAATTACTATTATTGTAATATTTTGTTGTCGCTGATTCAACAGGGTGCATATTTCCAGCCCTTTTCGCAGAACACTTAAGGTGTCTTGACCTCTTTAAAATCACTGCTGGCAGCGGTGGGATTCGAACCCACGCCCCCGAAGAGACTGGAGCCTAAATCCAGCGCCTTAGACCCCTCGGCCACGCTACCCCAATGCATCTCTTTTCGGGGGCCTTTTTTCTGCCCATTTTTCCAGAAAAAGAGAAAACTTTGGGTGCGGACCTTCATCGAGAGGCTCTGAAGCCTGTCGAGTGCGGCCAAGGAAAGCAAAAAAGGCTGGTTTTGGAAGAGACCCGGAGCATGCAGTGTCACTTCACCAGTCTTTTTGCACAGGCATAGCATCCACTAGAGCCTTCTAAAAGGCTGTCTTGGCAGCGGTGGGATTCGAACCCACGCCCCCGAAGAGACTGGAGCCTTAATCCAGGGCCTTAGACCGCTCGGCCACGCTACCTTGCAACATTGCTTTCCCTGGGCAGTTTTCACCTACTTTTTTTAAATATCACACTTCCCTAAAAGTAAGTCTGTTGAAATTCTACGTGCCTTGGAGGAGCTCCTCAACAGGTGGAAAGGCCTCCTAAATACAAGGGTATACAGTCGCCCCCCTCCCTGCATTTTGCAATTCCATCTCTAATCAAACACACCTGAATCAGCTAATCAAAGCCTTTTGGCCTTAGTCCAAAATGGCAGCTAGCTGTGTTGAAGTTAAACTCAAAATCATGAGGTAGTTGTCAATTTTCCAAAAACTCTCAATGAGTCAAATTGGCTGCTTCTATTATTATACATTATACGCTATTATTATATCCCAATTCATTTTTAAACTGAAATTACTATTATTGTAATATTTTGTTGTCGCTGATTCAACAGGGTGCATATTTCCAGCCCTTTTCGCAGGACACTTAAGGCGTCTTGACCTCTTTAAAATCACTGCTGGCAGCGGTGGGATTCGAACCCACGCCCCCGAAGAGACTGGAGCCTAAATCCAGCGCCTTATACCCCTCGGCCGCGCTACCCCAATGTATCTCTTTTCGGGGGCCTTTTTTCTGCCCATTTTTCCAGAAAAAGAGAAAACTTTGGGTGCGGACCTTCATCGAGAGGCTCTGAAGCCTGTCGAGTGCGGCCAAGGAAAGCAAAAGTGGCTGGTTTTGGAAGAGACCCGGAGCATGCGGTGTCACTTAACCAGTCTTTTTGCACAGGCATAGCATCCACTAGAGCCTTCTAAAAGGCTGTCTTGGCAGCGGTGGGATTCGAACCCACGCCCTCGAAGAGACTGGAGCCTTAATCCAGCGCCTTAGACCGCTCGGCCACGCTACATTGCAACATTGCTTTCCCTGGGCAGTTTTCGCCTACTTTTTTTAAATATCGCACTTCCCTAAAAGTAAGTCTGTTGAAATTCTACGTGCCTTGGAGGAGCTCCTCAACAGGTGGAAAGGCCTCCTAAATACAAGGGTACACAGTCGCCCCCCCTCCCTGCAGATTGCAATTCCATCTCTAATCAAACACACCTGAATCAGCTAATCAAAGCCTTTTGGCCTTAGTCCAAAATGGCAGCTAGCTGTGTTGAAGTTAAACTCAAAATCATGAGGTAGTTGTCAATTTTCCAAAAACTCTCAATGAGTCAAATTGGCTGCTTCTATTATTATACATTATACACTATTATTATATCTCAATTCATTTTTAAACTGAAATTACTATTATTGTAATATTTTGTTGTCGCTGATTCAACAGGGTGCATAATTCCAGCCCTTTTCGCAGGACACTTAAGGTGTCTTGACCTCTTTAAAATCACTGCTGGCAGCGGTGGGATTCGAACCCACGCCCCTGAAGAGACTGGAGCCTAAATCCAGCGCCTTAGACCCCTCGGCCACGCTACCCCAATGTATCTGTTTTCGGGGGCCTTTTTTCTGCCCATTTTTTCAGAAAAAGAGAAAACTTTGGGTGCGGACCTTCATCGAGAGGCTCTGAAGCCTGTCGAGTGCGGCCAAGGAAAGCAAAAGTGGCTGGTTTTGGAAGAGACCCGGAGCATGCAGTGTCACTTCACCAGTCTTTTTGCACAGGCATAGCATCCACTAGAGCCTTCTAAAAGGCTGTCTTGGCAGCGGTGGGATTCGAACCCACGCCCCCGAAGAGACTGGAGCCTTAATCCAGCGCCTTAGACCGCTCGGCCACGCTACCTTGCAACATTGCTTTCCCTGGGCAGTTTTCGCCTACTTTTTTAAAATATCGCACTTCCCTAAAAGTAAGTCTGTTGAAATTCTACGTGCCTTGGAGGAGCTCCTCAACAGGTGGAAAGGCCTCCTAAATACAAGGGTACACAGTCGCCCCCCCTCCCTGCATTTTGCAATTCCATCTCTAATCAAACACACCTGAATCAGCTAATCAAAGCCTTTTGGCCTTAGTCCAAAATGGCAGCTAGCTGTGTTGAAGTTAAACTCAAAATCATGAGGTAGTTGTCAATTTTCCAAAAACTCTCAATGAGTCAAATTGGCTGCTTCTATTATTATACATTATACACTATTATTATATCCCAATTCATTTTTAAACTGAAATTGCTATTATTGTAATATTTTGTTGTCGCTGATTCAACAGGGTGCATAATTCCAGCCCTTTTCGCAGGACACTTAAGGTGTCTTGACCTCTTTAAAATCACTGCTGGCAGCGGTGGGATTCGAACCCACGCCCCCGAAGAGACTGGAGCCTAAATCCAGCGCCTTATACCCCTCGGCCACGCTACCCCAATGTATCTCTTTTCGGGGGCCTTTTTTCTGCCCATTTTTCCAGAAAAAGAGAAAACTTTGGGTGCGGACCTTCATCGAGAGGCTCTGAAGCCTGTCGAGTGCGGCCAAGGAAAGCAAAAGTGGCTGGTTTTGGAAGAGACCCGGAGCATGCGGTGTCACTTCACCAGTCTTTTTGCACAGGCATAGCATCCACTAGAGCCTTCTAAAAGGCTGTCTTGGCAGCGGTGGGATTCGAACCCACGCCCCCGAAGAGACTGGAGCCTTAATCCAGCGCCTTAGACCGCTCGGCCACGCAACATTGCTTTCCCTGGGCAGTTTTCGCCTACTTTTTTTAAATATCGCACTTCCCTAAAAGTAAGTCTGTTGAAATTCTACGTGCCTTGGAGGAGCTCCTCAACAGGTGGAAAGGCCTCCTAAATACAAGGGTACACAGTCGCCCCCCCTCCCTGCAGATTGCAATTCCATCTCTAATCAAACACACCTGAATCAGCTAATCAAAGCCTTTTGGCCTTAGTCCAAAATGGCAGCTAGCTGTGTTGAAGTTAAACTCAAAATCATGAGGTAGTTGTCAATTTTCCAAAAACTCTCAATGAGTCAAATTGGCTGCTTCTATTATTATACATTATACGCAATTATTATATCCCAATTCATTTTTAAACTGAAATTACTATTATTGTAATATTTTGTTGTCGCTGATTCAACAGGGTGCATATTTCCAGCCCTTTTCGCAGAACACTTAAGGTGTCTTGACCTCTTTAAAATCACTGCTGGCAGCGGTGGGATTCGAACCCACGCCCCCGAAGAGACTGGAGCCTAAATCCAGCGCCTTATACCCCTCGGCCACGCTACCCCAATGTATCTCTTTTCGGGGGCCTTTTTTCTGCCCATTTTTCCAGAAAAAGAGAAAACTTTGGGTGCGGACCTTCATCGAGAGGCTCTGAAGCCTGTCGAGTGCGGCCAAGGAAAGCAAAAAAGGCTGGTTTTGGAAGAGACCCGGAGCATGCAGTGTCACTTCACCAGTCTTTTTGCACAGGCATAGCATCCACTAGAGCCTTCTAAAAGGCTGTCTTGGCAGCGGTGGGATTCGAACCCACGCCCCCGAAGAGACTGGAGCCTTAATCCAGCGCCTTAGACCGCTCGGCCACGCTACCTTGCAACATTGCTTTCCCTGGGCAGTTTTCACCTACTTTTTTTAAATATCGCACTTCCCTAAAAGTAAGCCTGTTGAAATTCTACGTGCCTTGGAGGAGCTCCTCAACAGGTGGAAAGGCCTCCTAAATACAAGGGTATACAGTCGCCCCCCTCCCTGCATTTTGCAATTCCATCTCTAATCAAACACACCTGAATCAGCTAATCAAAGCCTTTTGGCCTTAGTCCAAAATGGCAGCTAGCTGTGTTGAAGTTAAACTCAAAATCATGAGGTAGTTGTCAATTTTCCAAAAACTCTCAATGAGTCAAATTGGCTGCTTCTATTATTATACATTATACGCAATTATTATATCCCAATTCATTTTTAAACTGAAATTACTATTATTGTAATATTTTGTTGTCGCTGATTCAACAGGGTGCATATTTCCAGCCCTTTTCGCAGGACACTTAAGGCGTCTTGACCTCTTTAAAATCACTGCTGGCAGCGGTGGGATTCGAACCCACGCCCCCGAAGAGACTGGAGCCTAAATCCAGCGCCTTATACCCCTCGGCCGCGCTACCCCAATGTATCTCTTTTCGGGGGCCTTTTTTCTGCCCATTTTTCCAGAAAAAGAGAAAACTTTGGGTGCGGACCTTCATCGAGAGGCTCTGAAGCCTGTCGAGTGCGGCCAAGGAAAGCAAAAGTGGCTGGTTTTGGAAGAGACCCGGAGCATGCGGTGTCACTTCACCAGTCTTTTTGCACAGGCATAGCATCCACTAGAGCCTTCTAAAAGGCTGTCTTGGCAGCGGTGGGATTCGAACCCACGCCCTCGAAGAGACTGGAGCCTTAATCCAGCGCCTTAGACCGCTCGGCCACGCTACATTGCAACATTGCTTTCCCTGGGCAGTTTTCGCCTACTTTTTTTAAATATCGCACTTCCCTAAAAGTAAGTCTGTTGAAATTCTACGTGCCTTGGAGGAGCTCCTCAACAGGTGGAAAGGCCTCCTAAATACAAGGGTACACAGTCGCCCCCCCTCCCTGCAGATTGCAATTCCATCTCTAATCAAACACACCTGAATCAGCTAATCAAAGCCTTTTGGCCTTAGTCCAAAATGGCAGCTAGCTGTGTTGAAGTTAAACTCAAAATCATGAGGTAGTTGTCAATTTTCCAAAAACTCTCAATGAGTCAAATTGGCTGCTTCTATTATTATACATTATACGCAATTATTATATCCCAATTCATTTTTAAACTGAAATTACTATTATTGTAATATTTTGTTGTCGCTGATTCAACAGGGTGCATATTTCCAGCCCTTTTCGCAGAACACTTAAGGTGTCTTGACCTCTTTAAAATCACTGCTGGCAGCGGTGGGATTCGAACCCACGCCCCCGAAGAGACTGGAGCCTAAATCCAGCGCCTTATACCCCTCGGCCACGCTACCCCAATGTATCTCTTTTCGGGGGCCTTTTTTCTGCCCATTTTTCCAGAAAAAGAGAAAACTTTGGGTGCGGACCTTCATCGAGAGGCTCTGAAGCCTGTCGAGTGCGGCCAAGGAAAGCAAAAAAGGCTGGTTTTGGAAGAGACCCGGAGCATGCAGTGTCACTTCACCAGTCTTTTTGCACAGGCATAGCATCCACTAGAGCCTTCTAAAAGGCTGTCTTGGCAGCGGTGGGATTCGAACCCATGCCCCCGAAGAGACTGGAGCCTTAATCCAGCGCCTTAGACCGCTCGGCCACGCTACCTTGCAACATTGCTTTCCCTGGGCAGTTTTCACCTACTTTTTTTTAAATATCACACTTCCCTAAAAGTAAGTCTGTTGAAATTCTACGTGCCTTGGAGGAGCTCCTCAACAGGTGGAAAGGCCTCCTAAATACAAGGGTACACAGTCGCCCCCCTCCCTGCAGATTGCAATTCCATCTCTAATCAAACACACCTGAATCAGCTAATCAAAGCTTTTTGGCCTTAGTCCAAAATGGCAGCTAGCTGTGTTGAAGTTAAACTCAAAATCATGAGGTAGTTGTCAATTTTCCAAAAACTCTCAATGAGTCAAATTGGCTGCTTCTATTATTATAGATTATACGCTATTATTATATCCCAATTCATTTTTAAACTGAAATTACTATAATTGTAATTTTTTGTTGTCCCTGATTCAACAGGGTGCAGATTTTCAGCCCTTTTCGCAGCACACTTAAGGTGTCTTGACCTCTTTAAAATCACTGCTGGCAGCGGTGGGATTCGAACCCACGCCCCCAAAGAAACTGGAGCCTAAATCCAGCGCCATAGACTCCTCGGCCACGCTACCCCAATGTATCTCTTTTCTGGGGCCTTTTTTCTGCCCATTTTTCCAGAAAAAGAGAAAACTTTGGGTGCGGACCTTCATCGAGAGGCTCTGAAGCCTGTCGAGTGCGGCCAAGGAAAGCAAAAGTGGCTGCTTTTGGAAGAGACCCGGAGCATGCAGTGTCACTTCACCAGTCTTTTTGCAAAGGCATAGCATCCACTAGAGCCTTCTAAAAGGCTGCCTTGGCAGCGGTGGGATTCGAACCCACGCCCCCGAAGAGACTGGAGCCTTAATCCAGCGCCTTAGACCGCTCGGCCACGCTACCTTGCAACATTGCTTTCCCTGGGCAGTTTTCACCTACTTTTTTTAAATATCGCACTTCCCTAAAAGTAAGCCTGTTGAAATTCTACGTGCCTTGGAGGAGCTCCTCAACAGGTGGAAAGGCCTCCTAAATACAAGGGTATACAGTCGCCCCCCTCCCTGCATTTTGCAATTCCATCTCTAATCAAACACACCTGAATCAGCTAATCAAAGCCTTTTGGCCTTAGTCCAAAATGGCAGCTAGCTGTGTTGAAGTTAAACTCAAAATCATGAGGTAGTTGTCAATTTTCCAAAAACTCTCAATGAGTCAAATTGGCTGCTTCTATTATTATACATTATACGCAATTATTATATCCCAATTCATTTTTAAACTGAAATTACTATTATTGTAATATTTTGTTGTCGCTGATTCAACAGGGTGCATATTTCCAGCCCTTTTCGCAGGACACTTAAGGCGTCTTGACCTCTTTAAAATCACTGCTGGCAGCGGTGGGATTCGAACCCACGCCCCCGAAGAGACTGGAGCCTAAATCCAGCGCCTTATACCCCTCGGCCGCGCTACCCCAATGTATCTCTTTTCGGGGGCCTTTTTTCTGCCCATTTTTCCAGAAAAAGAGAAAACTTTGGGTGCGGACCTTCATCGAGAGGCTCTGAAGCCTGTCGAGTGCGGCCAAGGAAAGCAAAAGTGGCTGGTTTTGGAAGAGACCCGGAGCATGCGGTGTCACTTCACCAGTCTTTTTGCACAGGCATAGCATCCACTAGAGCCTTCTAAAAGGCTGTCTTGGCAGCGGTGGGATTCGAACCCACGCCCTCGAAGAGACTGGAGCCTTAATCCAGCGCCTTAGACCGCTCGGCCACGCTACATTGCAACATTGCTTTCCCTGGGCAGTTTTCGCCTACTTTTTTTAAATATCGCACTTCCCTAAAAGTAAGTCTGTTGAAATTCTACGTGCCTTGGAGGAGCTCCTCAACAGGTGGAAAGGCCTCCTAAATACAAGGGTACACAGTCGCCCCCCCTCCCTGCAGATTGCAATTCCATCTCTAATCAAACACACCTGAATCAGCTAATCAAAGCCTTTTGGCCTTAGTCCAAAATGGCAGCTAGCTGTGTTGAAGTTAAACTCAAAATCATGAGGTAGTTGTCAATTTTCCAAAAACTCTCAATGAGTCAAATTGGCTGCTTCTATTACTATACATTATACACTATTATTATATCCCAATTCATTTTTAAACTGAAATTACTATTATTGTAATATTTTGTTGTCGCTGATTCAACAGGGTGCATAATTCCAGCCCTTTTCGCAGGACACTTAAGGTGTCTTGACCTCTTTAAAATCACTGCTGGCAGCGGTGGGATTCGAACCCACGCCCCTGAAGAGACTGGAGCCTAAATCCAGCGCCTTAGACCCCTCGGCCACGCTACCCCAATGTATCTGTTTTCGGGGGCCTTTTTTCTGCCCATTTTTTCAGAAAAAGAGAAAACTTTGGGTGCGGACCTTCATCGAGAGGCTCTGAAGCCTGTCGAGTGCGGCCAAGGAAAGCAAAAGTGGCTGGTTTTGGAAGAGACCCGGAGCATGCAGTGTCACTTCACCAGTCTTTTTGCACAGGCATAGCATCCACTAGAGCCTTCTAAAAGGCTGTCTTGGCAGCGGTGGGATTCGAACCCACGCCCCCGAAGAGACTGGAGCCTTAATCCAGCGCCTTAGACCGCTCGGCCACGCTACCTTGCAACATTGCTTTCCCTGGGCAGTTTTCACCTACTTTTTTTAAATATCGCACTTCCCTAAAAGTAAGTCTGATGAAATTCTACGTGCCTTGGAGGAGCTCCTCAACAGGTGGAAAGGCCTCCTAAATACAAGGGTATACAGTCGCCCCCCTCCCTGCATTTTGCAATTCCATCTCTAATCAAACACACCTGAATCAGATAATCAGAGCCTTTTGGCCTTAGTCCAAAATGGCAGCTAGCTGTGTTGAAGTTAAACTCAAAATCATGAGGTAGTTGTCAATTTTCCAAAAACTCTCAATGAGTCAAATTGGCTGCTTCTATTATTATACATTATACGCTATTATTATATCCCAATTCATTTTTAAACTGAAATTACTATAATTGTAATTTTTTGTTGTCCCTGATTCAACAGGGTGCAGATTTTCAGCCCTTTTCGCAGCACACTTAAGGTGTCTTGACCTCTTTAAAATCACTGCTGGCAGCGGTGGGATTCGAACCCACGCCCCCAAAGAAACTGGAGCCTAAATCCAGCGCCTTAGACTCCTCGGCCACGCTACCCCAATGTATCTCTTTTCGGGGGCCTTTTTTCTGCCCATTTTTCCAGAAAAAGAGAAAACTTTGGGTGCGGACCTTCATCGAGAGGCTCTGAAGCCTGTCGAGTGCGGCCAAGGAAAGCAAAAGTGGCTGGTTTTGGAAGAGACCCGGAGCATGCAGTGTCACTTCACCAGTCTTTTTGCACAGGCATAGCATCCACTAGAGCCTTCTAAAAGGCTGTCTTGGCAGCGGTGGGATTCGAACCCACGCCCCCGAAGAGACTGGAGCCTTAATCCAGCGCCTTAGACCGCTCGGCCACGCTACCTTGCAACATTGCTTTCCCTGGGCAGTTTTCGCCTACTTTTTTTAAATATCACACTTCCCTAAAAGTAAGTCTGTTGAAATTCTACGTGCCTTGGAGGAGCTCCTCAACAGGTGGAAAGGCCTCCTAAATACAAGGGTATACAGTCGCCCCCCTCCCTGCATTTTGCAATTCCATCTCTAATCAAACACACCTGAATCAGCTAATCAAAGCCTTTTGGCCTTAGTCCAAAATGGCAGCTAGCTGTGTTGAAGTTAAACTCAAAATCATGAGGTAGTTGTCAATTTTCCAAAAACTCTCAATGAGTCAAATTGGCTGCTTCTATTATTATACATTATACACTATTATTATATCCCAATTCATTTTTAAACTGAAATTACTATTATTGTAATATTTTGTTGTCGCTGATTCAACAGGGTGCATAATTCCAGCCCTTTTCGCAGGACACTTAAGGTGTCTTGACCTCTTTAAAATCACTGCTGGCAGCGGTGGGATTCGAACCCACGCCCCCGAAGAGACTGGAGCCTAAATCCAGCGCCTTATACCCCTCGGCCACGCTACCCCAATGTATCTCTTTTCGGGGGCCTTTTTTCTGCCCATTTTTCCAGAAAAAGAGAAAACTTTGGGTGCGGACCTTCATCGAGAGGCTCTGAAGCCTGTCGAGTGCGGCCAAGGAAAGCAAAAGTGGCTGGTTTTGGAAGAGACCCGGAGCATGCGGTGTCACTTCACCAGTCTTTTTGCACAGGCATAGCATCCACTAGAGCCTTCTAAAAGGCTGTCTTGGCAGCGGTGGGATTCGAACCCACGCCCCCGAAGAGACTGGAGCCTTAATCCAGCGCCTTAGACCGCTCGGCCACGCTACCTTGCAACATTGCTTTCCCTGGGCAGTTTTCGCCTACTTTTTTTAAATATCGCACTTCCCTAAAAGTAAGTCTGTTGAAATTCTACGTGCCTTGGAGGAGCTCCTCAACAGGTGGAAAGGCCTCCTAAATACAAGGGTACACAGTCGCCCCCCCTCCCTGCAGATTGCAATTCCATCTCTAATCAAACACACCTGAATCAGCTAATCAAAGCCTTTTGGCCTTAGTCCAAAATGGCAGCTAGCTGTGTTGAAGTTAAACTCAAAATCATGAGGTAGTTGTCAATTTTCCAAAAACTCTCAATGAGTCAAATTGGCTGCTTCTATTATTATAGATTATACGCTATTATTATATCCCAATTCATTTTTAAACTGAAATTACTATAATTGTAATTTTTTGTTGTCCCTGATTCAACAGGGTGCAGATTTTCAGCCCTTTTCGCAGCACACTTAAGGTGTCTTGACCTCTTTAAAATCACTGCTGGCAGCGGTGGGATTCGAACCCACGCCCCCAAAGAAACTGGAGCCTAAATCCAGCGCCTTAGACTCCTCGGCCACGCTACCCTAATGTATCTCTTTTCGGGGGCCTTTTTTCTGCCCATTTTTCCAGAAAAAGAGAAAACTTTGGGTGCGGACCTTCATCGAGAGGCTCTGAAGCCTGTCGAGTGCGGCCAAGGAAAGCAAAAGTGGCTCGTTTTGGAAGAGACCCGGAGCATGCAGTGTCACTTCACCAGTCTTTTTGCACAGGCATAGCATCCACTAGAGCCTTCTAAAAGGCTGTCTTGGCAGCGGTGGGATTCGAACCCACGCCCCCGAAGAGACTGGAGCCTTAATCCAGCACCTTAGACCGCTCGGCCACGCTACCTTGCAACATTGCTTTCCCTGGGCAGTTTTCGCCTACTTTTTTTAAATATCGCACTTCCCTAAAAGTAAGTCTGTTGAAATTCTACGTGCCTTGGAGGAGCTCCTCAACAGGTGGAAAGGCCTCCTAAATACAAGGGTACACAGTCGCCCCCCCTCCCTGCAGATTGCAATTCCATCTCTAATCAAACACACCTGAATCAGCTAATCAAAGCCTTTTGGCCTTAGTCCAAAATGGCAGCTAGCTGTGTTGAAGTTAAACTCAAAATCATGAGGTAGTTGTCAATTTTCCAAAAACTCTCAATGAGTCAAATTGGCTGCTTCTATTATTATACATTATACACTATTATTATATCCCAATTCATTTTTAAACTGAAATTACTATTATTGTAATATTTTGTTGTCGCTGATTCAACAGGGTGCATAATTCCAGCCCTTTTCGCAGGACACTTAAGGTGTCTTGACCTCTTTAAAATCACTGCTGGCAGCGGTGGGATTCGAACCCACGCCCCCGAAGAGACTGGAGCCTAAATCCAGCGCCTTAGACCCCTCGGCCACGCTACCCCAATGTATCTCTTTTCGGGGGCCTTTTTTCTGCCCAATTTTTTCAGAAAAAGAGAAAACTTTGGGTGCGGACCTTCATCGAGAGGCTCTGAAGCCTGTCGAGTGCGGCCAAGGAAAGCAAAAGTGGCTGGTTTTGGAAGAGACCCGGAGCATGCAGTGTCACTTCACCAGTCTTTTTGCACAGGCATAGCATCCACTAGAGCCTTCTAAAAGGCTGTCTTGGCAGCGGTGGGATTCGAACCCACGCCCCCGAAGAGACTGGAGCCTTAATCCAGCGCCTTAGACCGCTCGGCCACGCTACCTTGCAACATTGCTTTCCCTGGGCAGTTTTCGCCTACTTTTTTTAAATATCGCACTTCCCTAGAAGTAAGTCTGTTGAAATTCTACGTGCCTTGGAGGAGCTCCTCAACAGGTGGAAAGGCCTCCTAAATACAAGGGTACACAGTCGCCCCCCCTCCCTGCAGATTGCAATTCCATCTCTAATCAAACACACCTGAATCAGCTAATCAAAGCCTTTTGGCCTTAGTCCAAAATGGCAGCTAGCTGTGTTGAAGTTAAACTCAAAATCATGAGGTAGTTGTCAATTTTCCAAAAACTCTCAATGAGTCAAATTGGCTGCTTCTATTATTATAGATTATACGCTATTATTATATCCCAATTCATTTTTAAACTGAAATTACTATTATTGTAATTTTTTGTTGTCCCTGATTCAACAGGGTGCAGATTTTCAGCCCTTTTCGCAGCACACTTAAGGTGTCTTGACCTCTTTAAAATCACTGCTGGCAGCGGTGGGATTCGAACCCACGCCCCCAAAGAAACTGGAGCCTAAATCCAGCGCCTTAGACTCCTCGGCCACGCTACCCTAATGTATCTCTTTTCGGGGGCCTTTTTTCTGCCCATTTTTCCAGAAAAAGAGAAAACTTTGGGTGCGGACCTTCATCGAGAGGCTCTGAAGCCTGTTGAGTGCGGCCAAGGAAAGCAAAAGTGGCTGGTTTTGGAAGAGACCCGGAGCATGCAGTGTCACTTCACCAGTCTTTTTGCACAGGCATAGCATCCACTAGAGCCTTCTAAAAGGCTGTCTTGGCAGCGGTGGGATTCGAACCCACGCCCCCGAAGAGACTGGAGCCTTAATCCAGCGCCTTAGACCGCTCGGCCACGCTACCTTGCAACATTGCTTTCCCTGGGCAGTTTTCGCCTACTTTTTTTAAATATCGCACTTCCCTAAAAGTAAGTCTGTTGAAATTCTACATGCCTTGGAGGAGCTCCTCAACAGGTGGAAAGGCCTCCTAAATACAAGGGTACACAGTCGCCCCCCCTCCCTGCAGATTGCAATTCCATCTCTAATCAAACACACCTGAATCAGCTAATCAAAGCCTTTTGGCCTTAGTCCAAAATGGCAGCTAGCTGTGTTGAAGTTAAACTCAAAATCATGAGGTAGTTGTCAATTTTCCAAAAACTCTCAATGAGTCAAATTGGCTGCTTCTATTATTATACATTATATACTATTATTATATCCCAATTCATTTTTAAACTGAAATTACTATTATTGTAATATTTTGTTGTCGCTGATTCAACAGGGTGCATAATTCCAGCCCTTTTCGCAGGACACTTAAGGTGTCTTGACCTCTTTAAAATCACTGCTGACAGCGGTGGGATTCGAACCCACGCCCCCGAAGAGACTGGAGCCTAAATCCAGCGCCTTATACCCCTCGGCCACGCTACCCCAATGTATCTCTTTTCGGGGGCCTTTTTTCTGCCCATTTTTCCAGAAAAAGAGAAAACTTTGGGTGCGGACCTTCATCGAGAGGCTCTGAAGCCTATCGAGTGCGGCCAAGGAAAGCAAAAGTGGCTGGTTTTGGAAGAGACCCGGAGCATGCGGTGTCACTTCACCAGTCTTTTTGCACAGGCATAGCATCCACTAGAGCCTTCTAAAAGGCTGTCTTGGCAGCGGTGGGATTCGAACCCACGCCCCCGAAGAGACTGGAGCCTTAATCCAGCGCCTTAGACCGCTCGGCCACGCTACCTTGCAACATTGCTTTCCCTGGGCAGTTTTCACCTACTTTTTTTAAATATCGCACTTCCCTAAAAGTAAGTCTGTTGAAATTCTACGTGCCTTGGAGGAGCTCCTCAACAAGTGGAAAGGCCTCCTAAATACAAGGGTATACAGTCGCCCCCCTCCCTGCATTTTGCAATTCCATCTCTAATCAAACACACCTGAATCAGCTAATCAAAGCCTTTTGGCCTTAGTCCAAAATGGCAGCTAGCTGTGTTGAAGTTAAACTCAAAATCATGAGGTAGTTGTCAATTTTCCAAAAACTCTCAATGAGTCAAATTGGCTGCTTCTATTATTATAGATTATACGCTATTATTATATCCCAATTCATTTTTAAACTGAAATTACTATAATTGTAATTTTTTGTTGTCCCTGATTCAACAGGGTGCAGATTTTCAGCCCTTTTCGCAGCACATTTAAGGTGTCTTGACCTCTTTAAAATCACTGCTGGCAGCGGTGGGATTCGAACCCACGCCCCCAAAGAAACTGGAGCCTAAATCCAGCGCCTTAGACTCCTCGGCCACGCTACCCCAATGTATCTCTTTTCGGGGGCCTTTTTTCTGCCTATTTTTCCAGAAAAAGAGAAAACTTTGGGTGCGGACCTTCATCGAGAGGCTCTAAAGCCTGTCGAGTGCGGCCAAGGAAAGCAAAAGTGGCTGGTTTTGGAAGAGACCCGGAGCATGCAGTGTCACTTCACCAGTCTTTTTGCACAGGCATAGCATCCACTAGAGCCTTCTAAAAGGCTGTCTTGGCAGCGGTGGGATTCGAACCCACGCCCCCGAAGAGACTGGAGCCTTAATCCAGCGCCTTAGACCGCTCGGCCACGCTACCTTGCAACATTGCTTTCCCTGGGCAGTTTTCGCCTACTTTTTTTAAATATCGCACTTCCCTAAAAGTAAGTCTGTTGAAATTCTACGTGCCTTGGAGGAGCTCCTCAACAGGTGGAAAGGCCTCCTAAATACAAGGGTACACAGTCGCCCCCCCTCCCTGCAGATTGCAATTCCATCTCTAATCAAACACACCTGAATCAGCTAATCAAAGCCTTTTGGCCTTAGTCCAAAATGGCAGCTAGCTGTGTTGAAGTTAAACTCAAAATCATGAGGTAGTTGTCAATTTTCCAAAAACTCTCAATGAGTCAAATTGGCTGCTTCTATTATTATAGATTATACGCTATTATTATATCCCAATTCATTTTTAAACTGAAATTACTATAATTGTAATTTTTTGTTGTCCCTGATTCAACAGGGTGCAGATTTTCAGCCCTTTTCGCAGCACACTTAAGGTGTCTTGACCTCTTTAAAATCACTGCTGGCAGCGGTGGGATTCGAACCCACGCCCCCAAAGAAACTGGAGCCTAAATCCAGCGCCTTAGACTCCTCGGCCACGCTACCCTAATGTATCTCTTTTCGGGGGCCTTTTTTCTGCCCATTTTTCCAGAAAAAGAGAAAACTTTGGGTGCGGACCTTCATCGAGAGGCTCTGAAGCCTGTCGAGTGCGGCCAAGGAAAGCAAAAGTGGCTCGTTTTGGAAGAGACCCGGAGCATGCAGTGTCACTTCACCAGTCTTTTTGCACAGGCATAGCATCCACTAGAGCCTTCTAAAAGGCTGTCTTGGCAGCGGTGGGATTCGAACCCACGCCCCCGAAGAGACTGGAGCCTTAATCCAGCACCTTAGACCGCTCGGCCACGCTACCTTGCAACATTGCTTTCCCTGGGCAGTTTTCGCCTACTTTTTTTAAATATCGCACTTCCCTAAAAGTAAGTCTGTTGAAATTCTACGTGCCTTGGAGGAGCTCCTCAACAGGTGGAAAGGCCTCCTAAATACAAGGGTACACAGTCGCCCCCCCTCCCTGCAGATTGCAATTCCATCTCTAATCAAACACACCTGAATCAGCTAATCAAAGCCTTTTGGCCTTAGTCCAAAATGGCAGCTAGCTGTGTTGAAGTTAAACTCAAAATCATGAGGTAGTTGTCAATTTTCCAAAAACTCTCAATGAGTCAAATTGGCTGCTTCTATTATTATACATTATACACTATTATTATATCCCAATTCATTTTTAAACTGAAATTACTATTATTGTAATATTTTGTTGTCGCTGATTCAACAGGGTGCATAATTCCAGCCCTTTTCGCAGGACACTTAAGGTGTCTTGACCTCTTTAAAATCACTGCTGGCAGCGGTGGGATTCGAACCCACGCCCCCGAAGAGACTGGAGCCTAAATCCAGCGCCTTAGACCCCTCGGCCACGCTACCCCAATGTATCTCTTTTCGGGGGCCTTTTTTCTGCCCAATTTTTTCAGAAAAAGAGAAAACTTTGGGTGCGGACCTTCATCGAGAGGCTCTGAAGCCTGTCGAGTGCGGCCAAGGAAAGCAAAAGTGGCTGGTTTTGGAAGAGACCCGGAGCATGCAGTGTCACTTCACCAGTCTTTTTGCACAGGCATAGCATCCACTAGAGCCTTCTAAAAGGCTGTCTTGGCAGCGGTGGGATTCGAACCCACGCCCCCGAAGAGACTGGAGCCTTAATCCAGCGCCTTAGACCGCTCGGCCACGCTACCTTGCAACATTGCTTTCCCTGGGCAGTTTTCGCCTACTTTTTTTAAATATCGCACTTCCCTAGAAGTAAGTCTGTTGAAATTCTACGTGCCTTGGAGGAGCTCCTCAACAGGTGGAAAGGCCTCCTAAATACAAGGGTACACAGTCGCCCCCCCTCCCTGCAGATTGCAATTCCATCTCTAATCAAACACACCTGAATCAGCTAATCAAAGCCTTTTGGCCTTAGTCCAAAATGGCAGCTAGCTGTGTTGAAGTTAAACTCAAAATCATGAGGTAGTTGTCAATTTTCCAAAAACTCTCAATGAGTCAAATTGGCTGCTTCTATTATTATAGATTATACGCTATTATTATATCCCAATTCATTTTTAAACTGAAATTACTATTATTGTAATTTTTTGTTGTCCCTGATTCAACAGGGTGCAGATTTTCAGCCCTTTTCGCAGCACACTTAAGGTGTCTTGACCTCTTTAAAATCACTGCTGGCAGCGGTGGGATTCGAACCCACGCCCCCAAAGAAACTGGAGCCTAAATCCAGCGCCTTAGACTCCTCGGCCACGCTACCCTAATGTATCTCTTTTCGGGGGCCTTTTTTCTGCCCATTTTTCCAGAAAAAGAGAAAACTTTGGGTGCGGACCTTCATCGAGAGGCTCTGAAGCCTGTTGAGTGCGGCCAAGGAAAGCAAAAGTGGCTGGTTTTGGAAGAGACCCGGAGCATGCAGTGTCACTTCACCAGTCTTTTTGCACAGGCATAGCATCCACTAGAGCCTTCTAAAAGGCTGTCTTGGCAGCGGTGGGATTCGAACCCACGCCCCCGAAGAGACTGGAGCCTTAATCCAGCGCCTTAGACCGCTCGGCCACGCTACCTTGCAACATTGCTTTCCCTGGGCAGTTTTCGCCTACTTTTTTTAAATATCGCACTTCCCTAAAAGTAAGTCTGTTGAAATTCTACATGCCTTGGAGGAGCTCCTCAACAGGTGGAAAGGCCTCCTAAATACAAGGGTACACAGTCGCCCCCCCTCCCTGCAGATTGCAATTCCATCTCTAATCAAACACACCTGAATCAGCTAATCAAAGCCTTTTGGCCTTAGTCCAAAATGGCAGCTAGCTGTGTTGAAGTTAAACTCAAAAT
Organism: Gobio gobio; assembly: GCF_949357685.1. Classification (NCBI taxonomy): domain Eukaryota; kingdom Metazoa; phylum Chordata; class Actinopteri; order Cypriniformes; family Gobionidae; genus Gobio; species Gobio gobio. Next base: position 36,462,489 of record NC_137113.1, read on the forward strand.
CATGAGGTAGTTGTCAATTTTCCAAAAACTCTCAATGAGTCAAATTGGCTGCTTCTATTATTATACATTATATACTATTATTATATCCCAATTCATTTTTAAACTGAAATTACTATTATTGTAATATTTTGTTGTCGCTGATTCAACAGGGTGCATAATTCCAGCCCTTTTCGCAGGACACTTAAGGTGTCTTGACCTCTTTAAAATCACTGCTGACAGCGGTGGGATTCGAACCCACGCCCCCGAAGAGACTGGAGCCTAAATCCAGCGCCTTATACCCCTCGGCCACGCTACCCCAATGTATCTCTTTTCGGGGGCCTTTTTTCTGCCCATTTTTCCAGAAAAAGAGAAAACTTTGGGTGCGGACCTTCATCGAGAGGCTCTGAAGCCTATCGAGTGCGGCCAAGGAAAGCAAAAGTGGCTGGTTTTGGAAGAGACCCGGAGCATGCGGTGTCACTTCACCAGTCTTTTTGCACAGGCATAGCATCCACTAGAGCCTTCTAAAAGGCTGTCTTGGCAGCGGTGGGATTCGAACCCACGCCCCCGAAGAGACTGGAGCCTTAATCCAGCGCCTTAGACCGCTCGGCCACGCTACCTTGCAACATTGCTTTCCCTGGGCAGTTTTCACCTACTTTTTTTAAATATCGCACTTCCCTAAAAGTAAGTCTGTTGAAATTCTACGTGCCTTGGAGGAGCTCCTCAACAAGTGGAAAGGCCTCCTAAATACAAGGGTATACAGTCGCCCCCCTCCCTGCATTTTGCAATTCCATCTCTAATCAAACACACCTGAATCAGCTAATCAAAGCCTTTTGGCCTTAGTCCAAAATGGCAGCTAGCTGTGTTGAAGTTAAACTCAAAATCATGAGGTAGTTGTCAATTTTCCAAAAACTCTCAATGAGTCAAATTGGCTGCTTCTATTATTATAGATTATACGCTATTATTATATCCCAATTCATTTTTAAACTGAAATTACTATAATTGTAATTTTTTGTTGTCCCTGATTCAACAGGGTGCAGATTTTCAGCCCTTTTCGCAGCACATTTAAGGTGTCTTGACCTCTTTAAAATCACTGCTGGCAGCGGTGGGATTCGAACCCACGCCCCCAAAGAAACTGGAGCCTAAATCCAGCGCCTTAGACTCCTCGGCCACGCTACCCCAATGTATCTCTTTTCGGGGGCCTTTTTTCTGCCTATTTTTCCAGAAAAAGAGAAAACTTTGGGTGCGGACCTTCATCGAGAGGCTCTAAAGCCTGTCGAGTGCGGCCAAGGAAAGCAAAAGTGGCTGGTTTTGGAAGAGACCCGGAGCATGCAGTGTCACTTCACCAGTCTTTTTGCACAGGCATAGCATCCACTAGAGCCTTCTAAAAGGCTGTCTTGGCAGCGGTGGGATTCGAACCCACGCCCCCGAAGAGACTGGAGCCTTAATCCAGCGCCTTAGACCGCTCGGCCACGCTACCTTGCAACATTGCTTTCCCTGGGCAGTTTTCGCCTACTTTTTTTAAATATCGCACTTCCCTAAAAGTAAGTCTGTTGAAATTCTACGTGCCTTGGAGGAGCTCCTCAACAGGTGGAAAGGCCTCCTAAATACAAGGGCACACAGTCGCCCCCCCTCCCTGCAGATTGCAATTCCATCTCTAATCAAACACACCTGAATCAGCTAATCAAAGCCTTTTGGCCTTAGTCCAAAATGGCAGCTAGCTGTGTTGAAGTTAAACTCAAAATCATGAGGTAGTTGTCAATTTTCCAAAAACTCTCAATGAGTCAAATTGGCTGCTTCTATTATTATAGATTATACGCTATTATTATATCCCAATTCATTTTTAAACTGAAATTACTATAATTGTAATTTTTTGTTGTCCCTGATTCAACAGGGTGCAGATTTTCAGCCCTTTTCGCAGCACACTTAAGGTGTCTTGACCTCTTTAAAATCACTGCTGGCAGCGGTGGGATTCGAACCCACGCCCCCAAAGAAACTGGAGCCTAAATCCAGCGCCTTAGACTCCTCGGCCACGCTACCCTAATGTATCTCTTTTCGGGGGCCTTTTTTCTGCCCATTTTTCCAGAAAAAGAGAAAACTTTGGGTGCGGACCTTCATCGAGAGGCTCTGAAGCCTGTCGAGTGCGGCCAAGGAAAGCAAAAGTGGCTCGTTTTGGAAGAGACCCGGAGCATGCAGTGTCACTTCACCAGTCTTTTTGCACAGGCATAGCATCCACTAGAGCCTTCTAAAAGGCTGTCTTGGCAGCGGTGGGATTCGAACCCACGCCCCCGAAGAGACTGGAGCCTTAATCCAGCACCTTAGACCGCTCGGCCACGCTACCTTGCAACATTGCTTTCCCTGGGCAGTTTTCGCCTACTTTTTTTAAATATCGCACTTCCCTAAAAGTAAGTCTGTTGAAATTCTACGTGCCTTGGAGGAGCTCCTCAACAGGTGGAAAGGCCTCCTAAATACAAGGGTACACAGTCGCCCCCCCTCCCTGCAGATTGCAATTCCATCTCTAATCAAACACACCTGAATCAGCTAATCAAAGCCTTTTGGCCTTAGTCCAAAATGGCAGCTAGCTGTGTTGAAGTTAAACTCAAAATCATGAGGTAGTTGTCAATTTTCCAAAAACTCTCAATGAGTCAAATTGGCTGCTTCTATTATTATACATTATACACTATTATTATATCCCAATTCATTTTTAAACTGAAATTACTATTATTGTAATATTTTGTTGTCGCTGATTCAACAGGGTGCATAATTCCAGCCCTTTTCGCAGGACACTTAAGGTGTCTTGACCTCTTTAAAATCACTGCTGGCAGCGGTGGGATTCGAACCCACGCCCCCGAAGAGACTGGAGCCTAAATCCAGCGCCTTAGACCCCTCGGCCACGCTACCCCAATGTATCTCTTTTCGGGGGCCTTTTTTCTGCCCAATTTTTTCAGAAAAACAGAAAACTTTGGGTGCGGACCTTCATCGAGAGGCTCTGAAGCCTTTCGAGTGCGGCCAAGGAAAGCAAAAGTGGCTGGTTTTGGAAGAGACCCGGAGCATGCAGTGTCACTTCACCAGTCTTTTTGCACAGGCATAGCATCCACTAGAGCCTTCTAAAAGGCTGTCTTGGCAGCGGTGGGATTCGAACCCACGCCCCCGAAGAGACTGGAGCCTTAATCCAGCGCCTTAGACCACTCGGCCACGCTACCTTGCAACATTGCTTTCCCTAGGCAGTTTTCGCCTACTTTTTTTAAATATCGCACTTCCCTAAAAGTAAGTCTGTTGAAATTCTACGTGCCTTGGAGGAGCTCCTCAACAGGTGGAAAGGCCTCCTAAATACAAGGGTACACAGTCGCCCCCCCTCCCTGCAGATTGCAATTCCATCTCTAATCAAACACACCTGAATCAGCTAATCAAAGCCTTTTGGCCTTAGTCCAAAATGGCAGCTAGCTGTGTTGAAGTTAAACTCAAAATCATGAGGTAGTTGTCAATTTTCCAAAAACTCTCAATGAGTCAAATTGGCTGCTTCTATTATTATAGATTATACGCTATTATTATATCCCAATTCATTTTTAAACTGAAATTACTATTATTGTAATTTTTTGTTGTCCCTGATTCAACAGGGTGCAGATTTTCAGCCCTTTTCGCAGCACACTTAAGGTGTCTTGACCTCTTTAAAATCACTGCTGGCAGCGGTGGGATTCGAACCCACGCCCCCAAAGAAACTGGAGCCTAAATCCAGCGCCTTAGACTCCTCGGCCACGCTACCCTAATGTATCTCTTTTCGGGGGCCTTTTTTCTGCCCATTTTTCCAGAAAAAGAGAAAACTTTGGGTGCGGACCTTCATCGAGAGGCTCTGAAGCCTGTTGAGTGCGGCCAAGGAAAGCAAAAGTGGCTGGTTTTGGAAGAGACCCGGAGCATGCAGTGTCACTTCACCAGTCTTTTTGCACAGGCATAGCATCCACTAGAGCCTTCTAAAAGGCTGTCTTGGCAGCGGTGGGATTCGAACCCACGCCCCCGAAGAGACTGGAGCCTTAATCCAGCGCCTTAGACCGCTCGGCCACGCTACCTTGCAACATTGCTTTCCCTGGGCAGTTTTCGCCTACTTTTTTTAAATATCGCACTTCCCTAAAAGTAAGTCTGTTGAAATTCTACATGCCTTGGAGGAGCTCCTCAACAGGTGGAAAGGCCTCCTAAATACAAGGGTACACAGTCGCCCCCCCTCCCTGCAGATTGCAATTCCATCTCTAATCAAACACACCTGAATCAGCTAATCAAAGCCTTTTGGCCTTAGTCCAAAATGGCAGCTAGCTGTGTTGAAGTTAAACTCAAAATCATGAGGTAGTTGTCAATTTTCCAAAAACTCTCAATGAGTCAAATTGGCTGCTTCTATTATTATACATTATACACTATTATTATATCCCAATTCATTTTTAAACTGAAATTACTATTATTGTAATATTTTGTTGTCGCTGATTCAACAGGGTGCATAATTCCAGCCCTTTTCGCAGGACACTTAAGGTGTCTTGACCTCTTTAAAATCACTGCTGGCAGCGGTGGGATTCGAACCCACGCCCCCGAAGAGACTGGAGCCTAAATCCAGCGCCTTATACCCCTCGGCCACGCTACCCCAATGTATCTCTTTTCGGGGGCCTTTTTTCTGCCCATTTTTCCAGAAAAAGAGAAAACTTTGGGTGCGGACCTTCATCGAGAGGCTCTGAAGCCTATCGAGTGCGGCCAAGGAAAGCAAAAGTGGCTGGTTTTGGAAGAGACCCGGAGCATGCGGTGTCACTTCACCAGTCTTTTTGCACAGGCATAGCATCCACTAGAGCCTTCTAAAAGGCTGTCTTGGCAGTGGTGGGATTCGAACCCACGCCCCCGAAGAGACTGGAGCCTTAATCCAGCGCCTTAGACCGCTCGGCCACGCTACCTTGCAACATTGCTTTCCCTGGGCAGTTTTCACCTACTTTTTTTAAATATCGCACTTCCCTAAAAGTAAGTCTGTTGAAATTCTACGTGCCTTGGAGGAGCTCCTCAACAAGTGGAAAGGCCTCCTAAATACAAGGGTATACAGTCGCCCCCCTCCCTGCATTTTGCAATTCCATCTCTAATCAAACACACCTGAATCAGCTAATCAAAGCCTTTTGGCCTTAGTCCAAAATGGCAGCTAGCTGTGTTGAAGTTAAACTCAAAATCATGAGGTAGTTGTCAATTTTCCAAAAACTCTCAATGAGTCAAATTGGCTGCTTCTATTATTATAGATTATACGCTATTATTATATCCCAATTCATTTTTAAACTGAAATTACTATAATTGTAATTTTTTGTTGTCCCTGATTCAACAGGGTGCAGATTTTCAGCCCTTTTCGCAGCACATTTAAGGTGTCTTGACCTCTTTAAAATCACTGCTGGCAGCGGTGGGATTCGAACCCACGCCCCCAAAGAAACTGGAGCCTAAATCCAGCGCCTTAGACTCCTCGGCCACGCTACCCCAATGTATCTCTTTTCGGGGGCCTTTTTTCTGCCTATTTTTCCAGAAAAAGAGAAAACTTTGGGTGCGGACCTTCATCGAGAGGCTCTAAAGCCTGTCGAGTGCGGCCAAGGAAAGCAAAAGTGGCTGGTTTTGGAAGAGACCCGGAGCATGCAGTGTCACTTCACCAGTCTTTTTGCACAGGCATAGCATCCACTAGAGCCTTCTAAAAGGCTGTCTTGGCAGCGGTGGGATTCGAACCCACGCCCCCGAAGAGACTGGAGCCTTAATCCAGCGCCTTAGACCGCTCGGCCACGCTACCTTGCAACATTGCTTTCCCTGGGCAGTTTTCGCCTACTTTTTTTAAATATCGCACTTCCCTAAAAGTAAGTCTGTTGAAATTCTACGTGCCTTGGAGGAGCTCCTCAACAGGTGGAAAGGCCTCCTAAATACAAGGGCACACAGTCGCCCCCCCTCCCTGCAGATTGCAATTCCATCTCTAATCAAACACACCTGAATCAGCTAATCAAAGCCTTTTGGCCTTAGTCCAAAATGGCAGCTAGTTGTGTTGAAGTTAAACTCAAAATCATGAGGTAGTTGTCAATTTTCCAAAAACTCTCAATGAGTCAAATTGGCTGCTTCTATTATTATACATTATACACTATTATTATATCCCAATTCATTTTTAAACTGAAATTACTATTATTGTAATATTTTGTTGTCGCTGATTCAACAGGGTGCATAATTCCAGCCCTTTTCGCAGGACACTTAAGGTGTCTTGACCTCTTTAAAATCACTGCTGGCAGCGGTGGGATTCGAACCCACGCCCCCGAAGAGACTGGAGCCTAAATCCAGCGCCTTAGACCCCTCGGCCACGCTACCCCAATGTATCGGTTTTCGGGGGCCTTTTTTCTGCCCATTTTTTCAGAAAAAGAGAAAACTTTGGGTGCGGACCTTCATCGAGAGGCTCTGAAGCCTGTCGAGTGCGGCCAAGGAAAGCAAAAGTGGCTGGTTTTGGAAGAGACCCGGAGCATGCAGTGTCACTTCACCAGTCTTTTTGCACAGGCATAGCATCCACTAGAGCCTTCTAAAAGGCTGTCTTGGCAGCGGTGGGATTCGAACCCACGCCCCCGAAGAGACTGGAGCCTTAATCCAGCGCCTTAGACCACTCGGCCACGCTACCTTGCAACATTGCTTTCCCTGGGCAGTTTTCACCTACTTTTTTTAAATATCGCACTTCCCTAAAAGTAAGTCTGTTGAAATTCTACGTGCCTTGGAGGAGCTCCTCAACAGGTGGAAAGGCCTCCTAAATACAAGGGTACACAGTCGCCCCCCCTCCCTGCAGATTGCAATTCCATCTCTAATCAAACACACCTGAATCAGCTAATCAAAGCCTTTTGGCCTTAGTCCAAAATGGCAGCTAGCTGTGTTGAAGTTAAACTCAAAATCATGAGGTAGTTGTCAATTTTCCAAAAACTCTCAATGAGTCAAATTGGCTGCTTCTATTATTATACATAATACACTATTATTATATCCCAATTCATTTTTAAACTGAAATTACTATTATTGTAATATTTTGTTGTCGCTGATTCAACAGGGTGCATAATTCCAGCCCTTTTCGCAGGACACTTAAGGTGTCTTGACCTCTTTAAAATCACTGCTGGCAGCGGTGGGATTCGAACCCACGCCCCCGAAGAGACTGGAGCCTAAATCCAGCGCCTTAGACCCCTCGGCCACGCTACCCCAATGTATCTCTTTTCGGGGGCCTTTTTTCTGCCCAATTTTTTCAGAAAAACAGAAAACTTTGGGTGCGGACCTTCATCGAGAGGCTCTGAAGCCTTTCGAGTGCGGCCAAGGAAAGCAAAAGTGGCTGGTTTTGGAAGAGACCCGGAGCATGCAGTGTCACTTCACCAGTCTTTTTGCACAGGCATAGCATCCACTAGAGCCTTCTAAAAGGCTGTCTTGGCAGCGGTGGGATTCGAACCCACGCCCCCGAAGAGACTGGAGCCTTAATCCAGCGCCTTAGACCACTCGGCCACGCTACCTTGCAACATTGCTTTCCCTGGGCAGTTTTCGCCTACTTTTTTTAAATATCGCACTTCCCTAAAAGTAAGTCTGTTGAAATTCTACGTGCCTTGGAGGAGCTCCTCAACAGGTGGAAAGGCCTCCTAAATACAAGGGTACACAGTCGCCCCCCCTCCCTGCAGATTGCAATTCCATCTCTAATCAAACACACCTGAATCAGCTAATCAAAGCCTTTTGGCCTTAGTCCAAAATGGCAGCTAGCTGTGTTGAAGTTAAACTCAAAATCATGAGGTAGTTGTCAATTTTCCAAAAACTCTCAATGAGTCAAATTGGCTGCTTCTATTATTATAGATTATACGCTATTATTATATCCCAATTCATTTTTAAACTGAAATTACTATTATTGTAATTTTTTGTTGTCCCTGATTCAACAGGGTGCAGATTTTCAGCCCTTTTCGCAGCACACTTAAGGTGTCTTGACCTCTTTAAAATCACTGCTGGCAGCGGTGGGATTCGAACCCACGCCCCCAAAGAAACTGGAGCCTAAATCCAGCGCCTTAGACTCCTCGGCCACGCTACCCTAATGTATCTCTTTTCGGGGGCCTTTTTTCTGCCCATTTTTCCAGAAAAAGAGAAAACTTTGGGTGCGGACCTTCATCGAGAGGCTCTGAAGCCTGTTGAGTGCGGCCAAGGAAAGCAAAAGTGGCTGGTTTTGGAAGAGACCCGGAGCATGCAGTGTCACTTCACCAGTCTTTTTGCACAGGCATAGCATCCACTAGAGCCTTCTAAAAGGCTGTCTTGGCAGCGGTGGGATTCGAACCCACGCCCCCGAAGAGACTGGAGCCTTAATCCAGCGCCTTAGACCGCTCGGCCACGCTACCTTGCAACATTGCTTTCCCTGGGCAGTTTTCGCCTACTTTTTTTAAATATCGCACTTCCCTAAAAGTAAGTCTGTTGAAATTCTACATGCCTTGGAGGAGCTCCTCAACAGGTGGAAAGGCCTCCTAAATACAAGGGTACACAGTCGCCCCCCCTCCCTGCAGATTGCAATTCCATCTCTAATCAAACACACCTGAATCAGCTAATCAAAGCCTTTTGGCCTTAGTCCAAAATGGCAGCTAGCTGTGTTGAAGTTAAACTCAAAATCATGAGGTAGTTGTCAATTTTCCAAAAACTCTCAATGAGTCAAATTGGCTGCTTCTATTATTATACATTATACACTATTATTATATCCCAATTCATTTTTAAACTGAAATTACTATTATTGTAATATTTTGTTGTCGCTGATTCAACAGGGTGCATAATTCCAGCCCTTTTCGCAGGACACTTAAGGTGTCTTGACCTCTTTAAAATCACTGCTGGCAGCGGTGGGATTCGAACCCACGCCCCCGAAGAGACTGGAGCCTAAATCCAGCGCCTTATACCCCTCGGCCACGCTACCCCAATGTATCTCTTTTCGGGGGCCTTTTTTCTGCCCATTTTTCCAGAAAAAGAGAAAACTTTGGGTGCGGACCTTCATCGAGAGGCTCTGAAGCCTATCGAGTGCGGCCAAGGAAAGCAAAAGTGGCTGGTTTTGGAAGAGACCCGGAGCATGCGGTGTCACTTCACCAGTCTTTTTGCACAGGCATAGCATCCACTAGAGCCTTCTAAAAGGCTGTCTTGGCAGTGGTGGGATTCGAACCCACGCCCCCGAAGAGACTGGAGCCTTAATCCAGCGCCTTAGACCGCTCGGCCACGCTACCTTGCAACATTGCTTTCCCTGGGCAGTTTTCACCTACTTTTTTTAAATATCGCACTTCCCTAAAAGTAAGTCTGTTGAAATTCTACGTGCCTTGGAGGAGCTCCTCAACAAGTGGAAAGGCCTCCTAAATACAAGGGTATACAGTCGCCCCCCTCCCTGCATTTTGCAATTCCATCTCTAATCAAACACACCTGAATCAGCTAATCAAAGCCTTTTGGCCTTAGTCCAAAATGGCAGCTAGCTGTGTTGAAGTTAAACTCAAAATCATGAGGTAGTTGTCAATTTTCCAAAAACTCTCAATGAGTCAAATTGGCTGCTTCTATTATTATAGATTATACGCTATTATTATATCCCAATTCATTTTTAAACTGAAATTACTATAATTGTAATTTTTTGTTGTCCCTGATTCAACAGGGTGCAGATTTTCAGCCCTTTTCGCAGCACACTTAAGGTGTCTTGACCTCTTTAAAATCACTGCTGGCAGCGGTGGGATTCGAACCCACGCCCCCAAAGAAACTGGAGCCTAAATCCAGCGCCTTAGACTCCTCGGCCACGCTACCCTAATGTATCTCTTTTCGGGGGCCTTTTTTCTGCCCATTTTTCCAGAAAAAGAGAAAACTTTGGGTGCGGACCTTCATCGAGAGGCTCTGAAGCCTGTCGAGTGCGGCCAAGGAAAGCAAAAGTGGCTGGTTTTGGAAGAGACCCGGAGCATGCAGTGTCACTTCACCAGTCTTTTTGCACAGGCATAGCATCCACTAGAGCCTTCTAAAAGGCTGTCTTGGCAGCGGTGGGATTCGAACCCACGCCCCCGAAGAGACTGGAGCCTTAATCCAGCACCTTAGACCGCTCGGCCACGCTACCTTGCAACATTGCTTTCCCTGGGCAGTTTTCGCCTATTTTTTTAAATATCGCACTTCCCTAAAAGTAAGTCTGTTGAAATTCTACGTGCCTTGGAGGAGCTCCTCAACAGGTGGAAAGGCCTCCTAAATACAAGGGTACACAGTCGCCCCCCCTCCCTGCAGATTGCAATTCCATCTCTAATCAAACACACCTGAATCAGCTAATCAAAGCCTTTTGGCCTTAGTCCAAAATGGCAGCTAGCTGTGTTGAAGTTAAACTCAAAATCATGAGGTAGTTGTCAATTTTCCAAAAACTCTCAATGAGTCAAATTGGCTGCTTCTATTATTATACATTATACACTATTATTATATCCCAATTCATTTTTAAACTGAAATTACTATTATTGTAATATTTTGTTGTCGCTGATTCAACAGGGTGCATAATTCCAGCCCTTTTCGCAGGACACTTAAGGTGTCTTGACCTCTTTAAAATCACTGCTGGCAGCGGTGGGATTCGAACCCACGCCCCCGAAGAGACTGGAGCCTAAATCCAGCGCCTTAGACCCCTCGGCCACGCTACCCCAATGTATCTCTTTTCGGGGGCCTTTTTTCTGCCCAATTTTTTCAGAAAAAGAGAAAACTTTGGGTGCGGACCTTCATCGAGAGGCTCTGAAGCCTGTCGAGTGCGGCCAAAGAAAGCAAAAGTGGCTGGTTTTGGAAGAGACCCGGAGCATGCAGTGTCACTTCACCAGTCTTTTTGCACAGGCATAGCATCCACTAGAGCCTTCTAAAAGGCTGTCTTGGCAGCGGTGGGATTCGAACCCACGCCCCCGAAGAGACTGGAGCCTTAATCCAGCGCCTTAGACCGCTCGGCCACGCTACCTTGCAACATTGCTTTCCCTGGGCAGTTTTCGCCTACTTTTTTTAAATATCGCACTTCCCTAAAAGTAAGTCTGTTGAAATTCTACGTGCCTTGGAGGAGCTCCTCAACAGGTGGAAAGGCCTCCTAAATACAAGGGTACACAGTCGCCCCCCCTCCCTGCAGATTGCAATTCCATCTCTAATCAAACACACCTGAATCAGCTAATCAAAGCCTTTTGGCCTTAGTCCAAAATGGCAGCTAGCTGTGTTGAAGTTAAACTCAAAATCATGAGGTAGTTGTCAATTTTCCAAAAACTCTCAATGAGTCAAATTGGCTGCTTCTATTATTATAGATTATACGCTATTATTATATCCCAATTCATTTTTAAACTGAAATTACTATTATTGTAATTTTTTCGTGTCCCTGATTCAACAGGGTGCAGATTTTCAGCCCTTTTCGCAGGACACTTAAGGTGTCTTGACCTCTTTAAAATCACTGCTGGCAGCGGTGGGATTCGAACCCACGCCCCCGAAGAGACTGGAGCCTAAATCCAGCGCCTTATACCCCTCGGCCACGCTACCCCAATGTATCTCTTTTCGGGGGCCTTTTTTCTGCCCATTTTTCCAGAAAAAGAGAAAACTTTGGGTGCGGACCTTCATCGAGAGGCTCTGAAGCCTGTCGAGTGCGGCCAAGGAAAGCAAAAGTGGCTGGTTTTGGAAGAGACCCGGAGCATGCGGTGTCACTTCACCAGTCTTTTTGCACAGGCATAGCATCCACTAGAGCCTTCTAAAAGGCTGTCTTGGCAGCGGTGGGATTCGAACCCACGCCCCCGAAGAGACTGGAGCCTTAATCCAGCGCCTTAGACCGCTCGGCCACGCTACCTTGCAACATTGCTTTCCCTGGGCAGTTTTCGCCTACTTTTTTTAAATATCGCACTTCCCTAAAAGTAAGTCTGTTGAAATTCTACGTGCCTTGGAGGAGCTCCTCAACAGGTGGAAAGGCCTCCTAAATACAAGGGTACACAGTCGCCCCCCCTCCCTGCAGATTGCAATTCCATCTCTAATCAAACACACCTGAATCAGCTAATCAAAGCCTTTTGGCCTTAGTCCAAAATGGCAGCTAGCTGTGTTGAAGTTAAACTCAAAATCATGAGGTAGTTGTCAATTTTCCAAAAACTCTCAATGAGTCAAATTGGCTGCTTCTATTATTATAGATTATACGCTATTATTATATCCCAATTCATTTTTAAACTGAAATTACTATAATTGTAATTTTTTGTTGTCCCTGATTCAACAGGGTGCAGATTTTCAGCCCTTTTCGCAGCACATTTAAGGTGTCTTGACCTCTTTAAAATCACTGCTGGCAGCGGTGGGATTCGAACCCACGCCCCCAAAGAAACTGGAGCCTAAATCCAGCGCCTTAGACTCCTCGGCCACGCTACCCCAATGTATCTCTTTTCGGGGGCCTTTTTTCTGCCCATTTTTCCAGAAAAAGAGAAAACTTTGGGTGCGGACCTTCATCGAGAGGCTCTAAAGCCTGTCGAGTGCGGCCAAGGAAAGCAAAAGTGGCTGGTTTTGGAAGAGACCCGGAGCATGCAGTGTCACTTCACCAGTCTTTTTGCACAGGCATAGCATCCACTAGAGCCTTCTAAAAGGCTGTCTTGGCAGCGGTGGGATTCGAACCCACGCCCCCGAAGAGACTGGAGCCTTAATCCAGCGCCTTAGACCGCTCGGCCACGCTACCTTGCAACATTGCTTTCCCTGGGCAGTTTTCGCCTACTTTTTTTAAATATCGCACTTCCCTAAAAGTAAGTCTGTTGAAATTCTACGTGCCTTGGAGGAGCTCCTCAACAGGTGGAAAGGCCTCCTAAATACAAGGGCACACAGTCGCCCCCCCTCCCTGCAGATTGCAATTCCATCTCTAATCAAACACACCTGAATCAGCTAATCAAAGCCTTTTGGCCTTAGTCCAAAATGGCAGCTAGTTGTGTTGAAGTTAAACTCAAAATCATGAGGTAGTTGTCAATTTTCCAAAAACTCTCAATGAGTCAAATTGGCTGCTTCTATTATTATACATTATACACTATTATTATATCCCAATTCATTTTTAAACTGAAATTACTATTATTGTAATATTTTGTTGTCGCTGATTCAACAGGGTGCATAATTCCAGCCCTTTTCGCAGGACACTTAAGGTGTCTTGACCTCTTTAAAATCACTGCTGGCAGCGGTGGGATTCGAACCCACGCCCCCGAAGAGACTGGAGCCTAAATCCAGCGCCTTAGACCCCTCGGCCACGCTACCCCAATGTATCGGTTTTCGGGGGCCTTTTTTCTGCCCATTTTTTCAGAAAAAGAGAAAACTTTGGGTGCGGACCTTCATCGAGAGGCTCTGAAGCCTGTCGAGTGCGGCCAAGGAAAGCAAAAGTGGCTGGTTTTGGAAGAGACCCGGAGCATGCAGTGTCACTTCACCAGTCTTTTTGCACAGGCATAGCATCCACTAGAGCCTTCTAAAAGGCTGTCTTGGCAGCGGTGGGATTCGAACCCACGCCCCCGAAGAGACTGGAGCCTTAATCCAGCGCCTTAGACCACTCGGCCACGCTACCTTGCAACATTGCTTTCCCTGGGCAGTTTTCACCTACTTTTTTTAAATATCGCACTTCCCTAAAAGTAAGTCTGTTGAAATTCTACGTGCCTTGGAGGAGCTCCTCAACAGGTGGAAAGGCCTCCTAAATACAAGGGTACACAGTCGCCCCCCCTCCCTGCAGATTGCAATTCCATCTCTAATCAAACACACCTGAATCAGCTAATCAAAGCCTTTTGGCCTTAGTCCAAAATGGCAGCTAGCTGTGTTGAAGTTAAACTCAAAATCATGAGGTAGTTGTCAATTTTCCAAAAACTCTCAATGAGTCAAATTGGCTGCTTCTATTATTATACATAATACACTATTATTATATCCCAATTCATTTTTAAACTGAAATTACTATTATTGTAATATTTTGTTGTCGCTGATTCAACAGGGTGCATAATTCCAGCCCTTTTCGCAGGACACTTAAGGTGTCTTGACCTCTTTAAAATCACTGCTGGCAGCGGTGGGATTCGAACCCACGCCCCCGAAGAGACTGGAGCCTAAATCCAGCGCCTTATACCCCTCGGCCACGCTACCCCAATGTATCTCTTTTCGGGGGCCTTTTTTCTGCCCATTTTTCCAGAAAAAGAGAAAACTTTGGGTGCGGACCTTCATCGAGAGGCTCTGAAGCCTGTCGAGTGCGGCCAAGGAAAGCAAAAGTGGCTGGTTTTGGAAGAGACCCGGAGCATGCGGTGTCACTTCACCAGTCTTTTTGCACAGGCATAGCATCCACTAGAGCCTTCTAAAAGGCTGTCTTGGCAACGGTGGGATTCTAACCCACGCCCCCGAAGAGACTGGAGCCTTAATCCAGCGCCTTAGACCGCTCGGCCACGCTACCTTGCAACATTGCTTTCCCTGGGCAGTTTTCGCCTACTTTTTTTAAATATCGCACTTCCCTAAAAGTAAGTCTGTTGAAATTCTACGTGCCTTGGAGGAGCTCCTCAACAGGTGGAAAGGCCTCCTAAAAACAAGGGTACACAGTCGCCCCCCCTCCCTGCAGATTGCAATTCCATCTCTAATCAAACACACCTGAATCAGCTAATCAAAGCCTTTTGGCCTTAGTCCAAAATGGCAGCTAGCTGTGTTGAAGTTAAACTCAAAATCATGAGGTAGTTGTCAATTTTCCAAAAACTCTCAATGAGTCAAATTGGCTGCTTCTATTATTATACATTATACGCTATTATTATATCCCAATTCATTTTTAAACTGAAATTACTATTATTGTAATATTTTGTTGTCGCTGATTCAACAGGGTGCATAATTCCAGCCCTTTTCGCAGGACACTTAAGGTGTCTTGACCTCTTTAAAATCACTGCTGGCAGCGGTGGGATTCGAACCCACGCCCCCGAAGAGACTGGAGCCTAAATCCAGCGCCTTATACCCCTCGGCCACGCTACCCCAATGTATCTCTTTTCGGGGGCCTTTTTTCTGCCCATTTTTCCAGAAAAAGAGAAAACTTTGGGTGCGGACCTTCATCGAGAGGCTCTGAAGCCTGTCGAGTGCGGCCAAGGAAAGCAAAAGTGGCTGGTTTTGGAAGAGACCCGGAGCATGCGGTGTCACTTCACCAGTCTTTTTGCACAGGCATAGCATCCACTAGAGCCTTCTAAAAGGCTGTCTTGGCAGCGGTGGGATTCGAACCCACGCCCCCGAAGAGACTGGAGCCTTAATCCAGCGCCTTAGACCGCTCGGCCACGCTACCTTGCAACATTGCTTTCCCTGGGCAGTTTTCGCCTACTTTTTTTAAATATCGCACTTCCCTAAAAGTAAGTCTGTTGAAATTCTACGTGCCTTGGAGGAGCTCCTCAACAGGTGGAAAGGCCTCCTAAATACAAGGGTACACAGTCGCCCCCCCTCCCTGCAGATTGCAATTCCATCTCTAATCAAACACACCTGAATCAGCTAATCAAAGCCTTTTGGCCTTAGTCCAAAATGGCAGCTAGCTGTGTTGAAGTTAAACTCAAAATCATGAGGTAGTTGTCAATTTTCCAAAAACTCTCAATGAGTCAAATTGGCTGCTTCTATTATTATAGATTATACGCTATTATTATATCCCAATTCATTTTTAAACTGAAATTACTATAATTGTAATTTTTTGTTGTCCCTGATTCAACAGGGTGCAGATTTTCAGCCCTTTTCGCAGCACACTTAAGGTGTCTTGACCTCTTTAAAATCACTGCTGGCAGCGGTGGGATTCGAACCCACGCCCCCAAAGAAACTGGAGCCTAAATCCAGCGCCTTAGACTCCTCGGCCACGCTACCCTAATGTATCTCTTTTCGGGGGCCTTTTTTCTGCCCATTTTTCCAGAAAAAGAGAAAACTTTGGGTGCGGACCTTCATCGAGAGGCTCTGAAGCCTGTCGAGTGCGGCCAAGGAAAGCAAAAGTGGCTGGTTTTGGAAGAGACCCGGAGCATGCAGTGTCACTTCACCAGTCTTTTTGCACAGGCATAGCATCCACTAGAGCCTTCTAAAAGGCTGTCTTGGCAGCGGTGGGATTCGAACCCACGCCCCCGAAGAGACTGGAGCCTTAATCCAGCACCTTAGACCGCTCGGCCACGCTACCTTGCAACATTGCTTTCCCTGGGCAGTTTTCGCCTACTTTTTTTAAATATCGCACTTCCCTAAAAGTAAGTCTGTTGAAATTCTACGTGCCTTGGAGGAGCTCCTCAACAGGTGGAAAGGCCTCCTAAATACAAGGGTACACAGTCGCCCCCCCTCCCTGCAGATTGCAATTCCATCTCTAATCAAACACACCTGAATCAGCTAATCAAAGCCTTTTGGCCTTAGTCCAAAATGGCAGCTAGCTGTGTTGAAGTTAAACTCAAAATCATGAGGTAGTTGTCAATTTTCCAAAAACTCTCAATGAGTCAAATTGGCTGCTTCTATTATTATACATTATACACTATTATTATATCCCAATTCATTTTTAAACTGAAATTACTATTATTGTAATATTTTGTTGTCGCTGATTCAACAGGGTGCATAATTCCAGCCCTTTTCGCAGGACACTTAAGGTGTCTTGACCTCTTTAAAATCACTGCTGGCAGCGGTGGGATTCGAACCCACGCCCCCGAAGAGACTGGAGCCTAAATCCAGCGCCTTATACCCCTCGGCCACGCTACCCCAATGTATCTCTTTTCGGGGGCCTTTTTTCTGCCCATTTTTCCAGAAAAAGAGAAAACTTTGGGTGCGGACCTTCATCGAGAGGCTCTGAAGCCTGTCGAGTGCGGCCAAGGAAAGCAAAAGTGGCTGGTTTTGGAAGAGACCCGGAGCATGCGGTGTCACTTCACCAGTCTTTTTGCACAGGCATAGCATCCACTAGAGCCTTCTAAAAGGCTGTCTTGGCAGCGGTGGGATTCGAACCCACGCCCCCGAAGAGACTGGAGCCTTAATCCAGCGCCTTAGACCGCTCGGCCACGCTACCTTGCAACATTGCTTTCCCTGGGCAGTTTTCGCCTACTTTTTTTAAATATCGCACTTCCCTAAAAGTAAGTCTGTTGAAATTCTACGTGCCTTGGAGGAGCTCCTCAACAGGTGGAAAGGCCTCCTAAATACAAGGGTACACAGTCGCCCCCCCTCCCTGCAGATTGCAATTCCATCTCTAATCAAACACACCTGAATCAGCTAATCAAAGCCTTTTGGCCTTAGTCCAAAATGGCAGCTAGCTGTGTTGAAGTTAAACTCAAAATCATGAGGTAGTTGTCAATTTTCCAAAAACTCTCAATGAGTCAAATTGGCTGCTTCTATTATTATAGATTATACGCTATTATTATATCCCAATTCATTTTTAAACTGAAATTACTATAATTGTAATTTTTTGTTGTCCCTGATTCAACAGGGTGCAGATTTTCAGCCCTTTTCGCAGCACACTTAAGGTGTCTTGACCTCTTTAAAATCACTGCTGGCAGCGGTGGGATTCGAACCCACGCCCCCAAAGAAACTGGAGCCTAAATCCAGCGCCTTAGACTCCTCGGCCACGCTACCCTAATGTATCTCTTTTCGGGGGCCTTTTTTCTGCCCATTTTTCCAGAAAAAGAGAAAACTTTGGGTGCGGACCTTCATCGAGAGGCTCTGAAGCCTGTCGAGTGCGGCCAAGGAAAGCAAAAGTGGCTGGTTTTGGAAGAGACCCGGAGCATGCAGTGTCACTTCACCAGTCTTTTTGCACAGGCATAGCATCCACTAGAGCCTTCTAAAAGGCTGTCTTGGCAGCGGTGGGATTCGAACCCACGCCCCCGAAGAGACTGGAGCCTTAATCCAGCACCTTAGACCGCTCGGCCACGCTACCTTGCAACACTGCTTTCCCTGGGCAGTTTTCGCCTATTTTTTTAAATATCGCACTTCCCTAAAAGTAAGTCTGTTGAAATTCTACGTGCCTTGGAGGAGCTCCTCAACAGGTGGAAAGGCCTCCTAAATACAAGGGTACACAGTCGCCCCCCCTCCCTGCAGATTGCAATTCCATCTCTAATCAAACACACCTGAATCAGCTAATCAAAGCCTTTTGGCCTTAGTCCAAAATGGCAGCTAGCTGTGTTGAAGTTAAACTCAAAATCATGAGGTAGTTGTCAATTTTCCAAAAACTCTCAATGAGTCAAATTGGCTGCTTCTATTATTATACATTATACACTATTATTATATCCCAATTCATTTTTAAACTGAAATTACTATTATTGTAATATTTTGTTGTCGCTGATTCAACAGGGTGCATAATTCCAGCCCTTTTCGCAGGACACTTAAGGTGTCTTGACCTCTTTAAAATCACTGCTGGCAGCGGTGGGATTCGAACCCACGCCCCCGAAGAGACTGGAGCCTAAATCCAGCGCCTTAGACCCCTCGGCCACGCTACCCCAATGTATCTCTTTTCGGGGGCCTTTTTTCTGCCCAATTTTTTCAGAAAAAGAGAAAACTTTGGGTGCGGACCTTCATCGAGAGGCTCTGAAGCCTGTCGAGTGCGGCCAAAGAAAGCAAAAGTGGCTGGTTTTGGAAGAGACCCGGAGCATGCAGTGTCACTTCACCAGTCTTTTTGCACAGGCATAGCATCCACTAGAGCCTTCTAAAAGGCTGTCTTGGCAGCGGTGGGATTCGAACCCACGCCCCCGAAGAGACTGGAGCCTTAATCCAGCGCCTTAGACCGCTCGGCCACGCTACCTTGCAACATTGCTTTCCCTGGGCAGTTTTCGCCTACTTTTTTTAAATATCGCACTTCCCTAAAAGTAAGTCTGTTGAAATTCTACGTGCCTTGGAGGAGCTCCTCAACAGGTGGAAAGGCCTCCTAAATACAAGGGTACACAGTCGCCCCCCCTCCCTGCAGATTGCAATTCCATCTCTAATCAAACACACCTGAATCAGCTAATCAAAGCCTTTTGGCCTTAGTCCAAAATGGCAGCTAGCTGTGTTGAAGTTAAACTCAAAATCATGAGGTAGTTGTCAATTTTCCAAAAACTCTCAATGAGTCAAATTGGCTGCTTCTATTATTATAGATTATACGCTATTATTATATCCCAATTCATTTTTAAACTGAAATTACTATTATTGTAATTTTTTCGTGTCCCTGATTCAACAGGGTGCAGATTTTCAGCCCTTTTCGCAGCACACTTAAGGTGTCTTGACCTCTTTAAAATCACTGCTGGCAGCGGTGGGATTCGAACCCACGCCCCCAAAGAAACTGGAGCCTAAATCCAGCGCCTTAGACTCCTCGGCCACGCTACCCTAATGTATCTCTTTTCGGGGGCCTTTTTTCTGCCCATTTTTCCAGAAAAAGAGAAAACTTTGGGTGCGGACCTTCATCGAGAGGCTCTGAAGCCTGTTGAGTGCGGCCAAGGAAAGCAAAAGTGGCTGGTTTTGGAAGAGACCCGGAGCATGCAGTGTCACTTCACCAGTCTTTTTGCACAGGCATAGCATCCACTAGAGCCTTCTAAAAGGCTGTCTTGGCAGCGGTGGGATTCGAACCCACGCCCCCGAAGAGACTGGAGCCTTAATCCAGCGCCTTAGACCGCTCGGCCACGCTACCTTGCAACATTGCTTTCCCTGGGCAGTTTTCGCCTACTTTTTTTAAATATCGCACTTCCCTAAAAGTAAGTCTGTTGAAATTCTACATGCCTTGGAGGAGCTCCTCAACAGGTGGAAAGGCCTCCTAAATACAAGGGTACACAGTCGCCCCCCCTCCCTGCAGATTGCAATTCCATCTCTAATCAAACACACCTGAATCAGCTAATCAAAGCCTTTTGGCCTTAGTCCAAAATGGCAGCTAGCTGTGTTGAAGTTAAACTCAAAATCATGAGGTAGTTGTCAATTTTCCAAAAACTCTCAATGAGTCAAATTGGCTGCTTCTATTATTATACATAATACGCTATTATTATATCCCAATTCATTTTTAAACTGAAATTACTATTATTGTAATATTTTGTTGTCGCTGATTCAACAGGGTGCATAATTCCAGCCCTTTTCGCAGGACACTTAAGGTGTCTTGACCTCTTTAAAATCACTGCTGGCAGCGGTGGGATTCGAACCCACGCCCCCGAAGAGACTGGAGCCTAAATCCAGCGCCTTATACCCCTCGGCCACGCTACCCCAATGTATCTCTTTTCGGGGGCCTTTTTTCTGCCCATTTTTCCAGAAAAAGAGAAAACTTTGGGTGCGGACCTTCATCGAGAGGCTCTGAAGCCTGTCGAGTGCGGCCAAGGAAAGCAAAAGTGGCTGGTTTTGGAAGAGACCCGGAGCATGCGGTGTCACTTCACCAGTCTTTTTGCACAGGCATAGCATCCACTAGAGCCTTCTAAAAGGCTGTCTTGGCAACGGTGGGATTCTAACCCACGCCCCCGAAGAGACTGGAGCCTTAATCCAGCGCCTTAGACCGCTCGGCCACGCTACCTTGCAACATTGCTTTCCCTGGGCAGTTTTCGCCTACTTTTTTTAAATATCGCACTTCCCTAAAAGTAAGTCTGTTGAAATTCTACGTGCCTTGGAGGAGCTCCTCAACAGGTGGAAAGGCCTCCTAAATACAAGGGTACACAGTCGCCCCCCCTCCCTGCAGATTGCAATTCCATCTCTAATCAAACACACCTGAATCAGCTAATCAAAGCCTTTTGGCCTTAGTCCAAAATGGCAGCTAGCTGTGTTGAAGTTAAACTCAAAATCATGAGGTAGTTGTCAATTTTCCAAAAACTCTCAATGAGTCAAATTGGCTGCTTCTATTATTATAGATTATACGCTATTATTATATCCCAATTCATTTTTAAACTGAAATTACTATTATTGTAATTTTTTGTTGTCCCTGATTCAACAGGGTGCAGATTTTCAGCCCTTTTCGCAGCACACTTAAGGTGTCTTGACCTCTTTAAAATCACTGCTGGCAGCGGTGGGATTCGAACCCACGCCCCCAAAGAAACTGGAGCCTAAATCCAGCGCCTTAGACTCCTCGGCCACGCTACCCTAATGTATCTCTTTTCGGGGGCCTTTTTTCTGCCCATTTTTCCAGAAAAAGAGAAAACTTTGGGTGCGGACCTTCATCGAGAGGCTCTGAAGCCTGTTGAGTGCGGCCAAGGAAAGCAAAAGTGGCTGGTTTTGGAAGAGACCCGGAGCATGCAGTGTCACTTCACCAGTCTTTTTGCACAGGCATAGCATCCACTAGAGCCTTCTAAAAGGCTGTCTTGGCAGCGGTGGGATTCGAACCCACGCCCCCGAAGAGACTGGAGCCTTAATCCAGCGCCTTAGACCGCTCGGCCACGCTACCTTGCAACATTGCTTTCCCTGGGCAGTTTTCGCCTACTTTTTTTAAATATCGCACTTCCCTAAAAGTAAGTCTGTTGAAATTCTACATGCCTTGGAGGAGCTCCTCAACAGGTGGAAAGGCCTCCTAAATACAAGGGTACACAGTCGCCCCCCCTCCCTGCAGATTGCAATTCCATCTCTAATCAAACACACCTGAATCAGCTAATCAAAGCCTTTTGGCCTTAGTCCAAAATGGCAGCTAGCTGTGTTGAAGTTAAACTCAAAATCATGAGGTAGTTGTCAATTTTCCAAAAACTCTCAATGAGTCAAATTGGCTGCTTCTATTATTATACATTATACACTATTATTATATCCCAATTCATTTTTAAACTGAAATTACTATTATTGTAATATTTTGTTGTCGCTGATTCAACAGGGTGCATAATTCCAGCCCTTTTCGCAGGACACTTAAGGTGTCTTGACCTCTTTAAAATCACTGCTGGCAGCGGTGGGATTCGAACCCACGCCCCCGAAGAGACTGGAGCCTAAATCCAGCGCCTTATACCCCTCGGCCACGCTACCCCAATGTATCTCTTTTCGGGGGCCTTTTTTCTGCCCATTTTTCCAGAAAAAGAGAAAACTTTGGGTGCGGACCTTCATCGAGAGGCTCTGAAGCCTATCGAGTGCGGCCAAGGAAAGCAAAAGTGGCTGGTTTTGGAAGAGACCCGGAGCATGCGGTGTCACTTCACCAGTCTTTTTGCACAGGCATAGCATCCACTAGAGCCTTCTAAAAGGCTGTCTTGGCAGCGGTGGGATTCGAACCCACGCCCCCGAAGAGACTGGAGCCTTAATCCAGCGCCTTAGACCGCTCGGCCACGCTACCTTGCAACATTGCTTTCCCTGGGCAGTTTTCGCCTACTTTTTTTAAATATCGCACTTCCCTAAAAGTAAGTCTGTTGAAATTCTACGTGCCTTGGAGGAGCTCCTCAACAGGTGGAAAGGCCTCCTAAATACAAGGGCACACAGTCGCCCCCCCTCCCTGCAGATTGCAATTCCATCTCTAATCAAACACACCTGAATCAGCTAATCAAAGCCTTTTGGCCTTAGTCCAAAATGGCAGCTAGTTGTGTTGAAGTTAAACTCAAAATCATGAGGTAGTTGTCAATTTTCCAAAAACTCTCAATGAGTCAAATTGGCTGCTTCTATTATTATACATTATACACTATTATTATATCCCAATTCATTTTTAAACTGAAATTACTATTATTGTAATATTTTGTTGTCGCTGATTCAACAGGGTGCATAATTCCAGCCCTTTTCGCAGGACACTTAAGGTGTCTTGACCTCTTTAAAATCACTGCTGGCAGCGGTGGGATTCGAACCCACGCCCCCGAAGAGACTGGAGCCTAAATCCAGCGCCTTAGACCCCTCGGCCACGCTACCCCAATGTATCGGTTTTCGGGGGCCTTTTTTCTGCCCATTTTTTCAGAAAAAGAGAAAACTTTGGGTGCGGACCTTCATCGAGAGGCTCTGAAGCCTGTCGAGTGCGGCCAAGGAAAGCAAAAGTGGCTGGTTTTGGAAGAGACCCGGAGCATGCAGTGTCACTTCACCAGTCTTTTTGCACAGGCATAGCATCCACTAGAGCCTTCTAAAAGGCTGTCTTGGCAGCGGTGGGATTCGAACCCACGCCCCCGAAGAGACTGGAGCCTTAATCCAGCGCCTTAGACCACTCGGCCACGCTACCTTGCAACATTGCTTTCCCTGGGCAGTTTTCACCTACTTTTTTTAAATATCGCACTTCCCTAAAAGTAAGTCTGTTGAAATTCTACGTGCCTTGGAGGAGCTCCTCAACAGGTGGAAAGGCCTCCTAAATACAAGGGTACACAGTCGCCCCCCCTCCCTGCAGATTGCAATTCCATCTCTAATCAAACACACCTGAATCAGCTAATCAAAGCCTTTTGGCCTTAGTCCAAAATGGCAGCTAGCTGTGTTGAAGTTAAACTCAAAATCATGAGGTAGTTGTCAATTTTCCAAAAACTCTCAATGAGTCAAATTGGCTGCTTCTATTATTATACATAATACACTATTATTATATCCCAATTCATTTTTAAACTGAAATTACTATTATTGTAATATTTTGTTGTCGCTGATTCAACAGGGTGCATAATTCCAGCCCTTTTCGCAGGACACTTAAGGTGTCTTGACCTCTTTAAAATCACTGCTGGCAGCGGTGGGATTCGAACCC
Organism: Gobio gobio; assembly: GCF_949357685.1. Lineage (NCBI taxonomy): Eukaryota > Metazoa > Chordata > Actinopteri > Cypriniformes > Gobionidae > Gobio > Gobio gobio. The sequence continues at coordinate 36,485,971 of NC_137113.1, forward strand.
ACGCCCCCGAAGAGACTGGAGCCTAAATCCAGCGCCTTATACCCCTCGGCCACGCTACCCCAATGTATCTCTTTTCGGGGGCCTTTTTTCTGCCCATTTTTCCAGAAAAAGAGAAAACTTTGGGTGCGGACCTTCATCGAGAGGCTCTGAAGCCTGTCGAGTGCGGCCAAGGAAAGCAAAAGTGGCTGGTTTTGGAAGAGACCCGGAGCATGCGGTGTCACTTCACCAGTCTTTTTGCACAGGCATAGCATCCACTAGAGCCTTCTAAAAGGCTGTCTTGGCAACGGTGGGATTCTAACCCACGCCCCCGAAGAGACTGGAGCCTTAATCCAGCGCCTTAGACCGCTCGGCCACGCTACCTTGCAACATTGCTTTCCCTGGGCAGTTTTCGCCTACTTTTTTTAAATATCGCACTTCCCTAAAAGTAAGTCTGTTGAAATTCTACGTGCCTTGGAGGAGCTCCTCAACAGGTGGAAAGGCCTCCTAAATACAAGGGTACACAGTCGCCCCCCCTCCCTGCAGATTGCAATTCCATCTCTAATCAAACACACCTGAATCAGCTAATCAAAGCCTTTTGGCCTTAGTCCAAAATGGCAGCTAGCTGTGTTGAAGTTAAACTCAAAATCATGAGGTAGTTGTCAATTTTCCAAAAACTCTCAATGAGTCAAATTGGCTGCTTCTATTATTATACATTATACGCTATTATTATATCCCAATTCATTTTTAAACTGAAATTACTATTATTGTAATATTTTGTTGTCGCTGATTCAACAGGGTGCATAATTCCAGCCCTTTTCGCAGGACACTTAAGGTGTCTTGACCTCTTTAAAATCACTGCTGGCAGCGGTGGGATTCGAAACCACGCCCCCGAAGAGACTGGAGCCTAAATCCAGCGCCTTATACCCCTCGGCCACGCTACCCCAATGTATCTCTTTTCGGGGGCCTTTTTTCTGCCCATTTTTCCAGAAAAAGAGAAAACTTTGGGTGCGGACCTTCATCGAGAGGCTCTGAAGCCTGTCGAGTGCGGCCAAGGAAAGCAAAAGTGGCTGGTTTTGGAAGAGACCCGGAGCATGCGGTGTCACTTCACCAGTCTTTTTGCACAGGCATAGCATCCACTAGAGCCTTCTAAAAGGCTGTCTTGGCAGCGGTGGGATTCGAACCCACGCCCCCGAAGAGACTGGAGCCTTAATCCAGCGCCTTAGACCGCTCGGCCACGCTACCTTGCAACATTGCTTTCCCTGGGCAGTTTTCGCCTACTTTTTTTAAATATCGCACTTCCCTAAAAGTAAGTCTGTTGAAATTCTACGTGCCTTGGAGGAGCTCCTCAACAGGTGGAAAGGCCTCCTAAATACAAGGGTACACAGTCGCCCCCCCTCCCTGCAGATTGCAATTCCATCTCTAATCAAACACACCTGAATCAGCTAATCAAAGCCTTTTGGCCTTAGTCCAAAATGGCAGCTAGCTGTGTTGAAGTTAAACTCAAAATCATGAGGTAGTTGTCAATTTTCCAAAAACTCTCAATGAGTCAAATTGGCTGCTTCTATTATTATAGATTATACGCTATTATTATATCCCAATTCATTTTTAAACTGAAATTACTATAATTGTAATTTTTTGTTGTCCCTGATTCAACAGGGTGCAGATTTTCAGCCCTTTTCGCAGCACACTTAAGGTGTCTTGACCTCTTTAAAATCACTGCTGGCAGCGGTGGGATTCGAACCCACGCCCCCAAAGAAACTGGAGCCTAAATCCAGCGCCTTAGACTCCTCGGCCACGCTACCCTAATGTATCTCTTTTCGGGGGCCTTTTTTCTGCCCATTTTTCCAGAAAAAGAGAAAACTTTGGGTGCGGACCTTCATCGAGAGGCTCTGAAGCCTGTCGAGTGCGGCCAAGGAAAGCAAAAGTGGCTGGTTTTGGAAGAGACCCGGAGCATGCAGTGTCACTTCACCAGTCTTTTTGCACAGGCATAGCATCCACTAGAGCCTTCTAAAAGGCTGTCTTGGCAGCGGTGGGATTCGAACCCACGCCCCCGAAGAGACTGGAGCCTTAATCCAGCACCTTAGACCGCTCGGCCACGCTACCTTGCAACATTGCTTTCCCTGGGCAGTTTTCGCCTACTTTTTTTAAATATCGCACTTCCCTAAAAGTAAGTCTGTTGAAATTCTACGTGCCTTGGAGGAGCTCCTCAACAGGTGGAAAGGCCTCCTAAATACAAGGGTACACAGTCGCCCCCCCTCCCTGCAGATTGCAATTCCATCTCTAATCAAACACACCTGAATCAGCTAATCAAAGCCTTTTGGCCTTAGTCCAAAATGGCAGCTAGCTGTGTTGAAGTTAAACTCAAAATCATGAGGTAGTTGTCAATTTTCCAAAAACTCTCAATGAGTCAAATTGGCTGCTTCTATTATTATAGATTATACGCTATTATTATATCCCAATTCATTTTTAAACTGAAATTACTATTATTGTAATATTTTGTTGTCGCTGATTCAACAGGGTGCATAATTCCAGCCCTTTTCGCAGGACACTTAAGGTGTCTTGACCTCTTTAAAATCACTGCTGGCAGCGGTGGGATTCGAACCCACGCCCCCGAAGAGACTGGAGCCTAAATCCAGCGCCTTATACCCCTCGGCCACGCTACCCCAATGTATCTCTTTTCGGGGGCCTTTTTTCTGCCCATTTTTCCAGAAAAAGAGAAAACTTTGGGTGCGGACCTTCATCGAGAGGCTCTGAAGCCTGTCGAGTGCGGCCAAGGAAAGCAAAAGTGGCTGGTTTTGGAAGAGACCCGGAGCATGCGGTGTCACTTCACCAGTCTTTTTGCACAGGCATAGCATCCACTAGAGCCTTCTAAAAGGCTGTCTTGGCAGCGGTGGGATTCGAACCCACGCCCCCGAAGAGACTGGAGCCTTAATCCAGCGCCTTAGACCGCTCGGCCACGCTACCTTGCAACATTGCTTTCCCTGGGCAGTTTTCGCCTACTTTTTTTAAATATCGCACTTCCCTAAAAGTAAGTCTGTTGAAATTCTACGTGCCTTGGAGGAGCTCCTCAACAGGTGGAAAGGCCTCCTAAATACAAGGGTACACAGTCGCCCCCCCTCCCTGCAGATTGCAATTCCATCTCTAATCAAACACACCTGAATCAGCTAATCAAAGCCTTTTGGCCTTAGTCCAAAATGGCAGCTAGCTGTGTTGAAGTTAAACTCAAAATCATGAGGTAGTTGTCAATTTTCCAAAAACTCTCAATGAGTCAAATTGGCTGCTTCTATTATTATAGATTATACGCTATTATTATATCCCAATTCATTTTTAAACTGAAATTACTATAATTGTAATTTTTTGTTGTCCCTGATTCAACAGGGTGCAGATTTTCAGCCCTTTTCGCAGCACACTTAAGGTGTCTTGACCTCTTTAAAATCACTGCTGGCAGCGGTGGGATTCGAACCCACGCCCCCAAAGAAACTGGAGCCTAAATCCAGCGCCTTAGACTCCTCGGCCACGCTACCCTAATGTATCTCTTTTCGGGGGCCTTTTTTCTGCCCATTTTTCCAGAAAAAGAGAAAACTTTGGGTGCGGACCTTCATCGAGAGGCTCTGAAGCCTGTCGAGTGCGGCCAAGGAAAGCAAAAGTGGCTGGTTTTGGAAGAGACCCGGAGCATGCAGTGTCACTTCACCAGTCTTTTTGCACAGGCATAGCATCCACTAGAGCCTTCTAAAAGGCTGTCTTGGCAGCGGTGGGATTCGAACCCACGCCCCCGAAGAGACTGGAGCCTTAATCCAGCACCTTAGACCGCTCGGCCACGCTACCTTGCAACATTGCTTTCCCTGGGCAGTTTTCGCCTATTTTTTTAAATATCGCACTTCCCTAAAAGTAAGTCTGTTGAAATTCTACGTGCCTTGGAGGAGCTCCTCAACAGGTGGAAAGGCCTCCTAAATACAAGGGTACACAGTCGCCCCCCCTCCCTGCAGATTGCAATTCCATATCTAATCAAACACACCTGAATCAGCTAATCAAAGCCTTTTGGCCTTAGTCCAAAATGGCAGCTAGCTGTGTTGAAGTTAAACTCAAAATCATGAGGTAGTTGTCAATTTTCCAAAAACTCTCAATGAGTCAAATTGGCTGCTTCTATTATTATACATTATACACTATTATTATATCCCAATTCATTTTTAAACTGAAATTACTATTATTGTAATATTTTGTTGTCGCTGATTCAACAGGGTGCATAATTCCAGCCCTTTTCGCAGGACACTTAAGGTGTCTTGACCTCTTTAAAATCACTGCTGGCAGCGGTGGGATTCGAAACCACGCCCCCGAAGAGACTGGAGCCTAAATCCAGCGCCTTATACCCCTCGGCCACGCTACCCCAATGTATCTCTTTTCGGGGGCCTTTTTTCTGCCCATTTTTCCAGAAAAAGAGAAAACTTTGGGTGCGGACCTTCATCGAGAGGCTCTGAAGCCTGTCGAGTGCGGCCAAGGAAAGCAAAAGTGGCTGGTTTTGGAAGAGACCCGGAGCATGCGGTGTCACTTCACCAGTCTTTTTGCACAGGCATAGCATCCACTAGAGCCTTCTAAAAGGCTGTCTTGGCAGCGGTGGGATTCGAACCCACGCCCCCGAAGAGACTGGAGCCTTAATCCAGCGCCTTAGACCGCTCGGCCACGCTACCTTGCAACATTGCTTTCCCTGGGCAGTTTTCGCCTACTTTTTTTAAATATCGCACTTCCCTAAAAGTAAGTCTGTTGAAATTCTACGTGCCTTGGAGGAGCTCCTCAACAGGTGGAAAGGCCTCCTAAATACAAGGGTACACAGTCGCCCCCCCTCCCTGCAGATTGCAATTCCATCTCTAATCAAACACACCTGAATCAGCTAATCAAAGCCTTTTGGCCTTAGTCCAAAATGGCAGCTAGCTGTGTTGAAGTTAAACTCAAAATCATGAGGTAGTTGTCAATTTTCCAAAAACTCTCAATGAGTCAAATTGGCTGCTTCTATTATTATAGATTATACGCTATTATTATATCCCAATTCATTTTTAAACTGAAATTACTATAATTGTAATTTTTTGTTGTCCCTGATTCAACAGGGTGCAGATTTTCAGCCCTTTTCGCAGCACACTTAAGGTGTCTTGACCTCTTTAAAATCACTGCTGGCAGCGGTGGGATTCGAACCCACGCCCCCAAAGAAACTGGAGCCTAAATCCAGCGCCTTAGACTCCTCGGCCACGCTACCCTAATGTATCTCTTTTCGGGGGCCTTTTTTCTGCCCATTTTTCCAGAAAAAGAGAAAACTTTGGGTGCGGACCTTCATCGAGAGGCTCTGAAGCCTGTCGAGTGCGGCCAAGGAAAGCAAAAGTGGCTGGTTTTGGAAGAGACCCGGAGCATGCAGTGTCACTTCACCAGTCTTTTTGCACAGGCATAGCATCCACTAGAGCCTTCTAAAAGGCTGTCTTGGCAGCGGTGGGATTCGAACCCACGCCCCCGAAGAGACTGGAGCCTTAATCCAGCACCTTAGACCGCTCGGCCACGCTACCTTGCAACATTGCTTTCCCTGGGCAGTTTTCGCCTACTTTTTTTAAATATCGCACTTCCCTAAAAGTAAGTCTGTTGAAATTCTACGTGCCTTGGAGGAGCTCCTCAACAGGTGGAAAGGCCTCCTAAATACAAGGGTACACAGTCGCCCCCCCTCCCTGCAGATTGCAATTCCATCTCTAATCAAACACACCTGAATCAGCTAATCAAAGCCTTTTGGCCTTAGTCCAAAATGGCAGCTAGCTGTGTTGAAGTTAAACTCAAAATCATGAGGTAGTTGTCAATTTTCCAAAAACTCTCAATGAGTCAAATTGGCTGCTTCTATTATTATACATTATACACTATTATTATATCCCAATTCATTTTTAAACTGAAATTACTATTATTGTAATATTTTGTTGTCGCTGATTCAACAGGGTGCATAATTCCAGCCCTTTTCGCAGGACACTTAAGGTGTCTTGACCTCTTTAAAATCACTGCTGGCAGCGGTGGGATTCGAACCCACGCCCCCGAAGAGACTGGAGCCTAAATCCAGCGCCTTATACCCCTCGGCCACGCTACCCCAATGTATCTCTTTTCGGGGGCCTTTTTTCTGCCCATTTTTCCAGAAAAAGAGAAAACTTTGGGTGCGGACCTTCATCGAGAGGCTCTGAAGCCTGTCGAGTGCGGCCAAGGAAAGCAAAAGTGGCTGGTTTTGGAAGAGACCCGGAGCATGCGGTGTCACTTCACCAGTCTTTTTGCACAGGCATAGCATCCACTAGAGCCTTCTAAAAGGCTGTCTTGGCAGCGGTGGGATTCGAACCCACGCCCCCGAAGAGACTGGAGCCTTAATCCAGCGCCTTAGACCGCTCGGCCACGCTACCTTGCAACATTGCTTTCCCTGGGCAGTTTTCGCCTACTTTTTTTAAATATCGCACTTCCCTAAAAGTAAGTCTGTTGAAATTCTACGTGCCTTGGAGGAGCTCCTCAACAGGTGGAAAGGCCTCCTAAATACAAGGGTACACAGTCGCCCCCCCTCCCTGCAGATTGCAATTCCATCTCTAATCAAACACACCTGAATCAGCTAATCAAAGCCTTTTGGCCTTAGTCCAAAATGGCAGCTAGCTGTGTTGAAGTTAAACTCAAAATCATGAGGTAGTTGTCAATTTTCCAAAAACTCTCAATGAGTCAAATTGGCTGCTTCTATTATTATAGATTATACGCTATTATTATATCCCAATTCATTTTTAAACTGAAATTACTATAATTGTAATTTTTTGTTGTCCCTGATTCAACAGGGTGCAGATTTTCAGCCCTTTTCGCAGCACACTTAAGGTGTCTTGACCTCTTTAAAATCACTGCTGGCAGCGGTGGGATTCGAACCCACGCCCCCAAAGAAACTGGAGCCTAAATCCAGCGCCTTAGACTCCTCGGCCACGCTACCCTAATGTATCTCTTTTCGGGGGCCTTTTTTCTGCCCATTTTTCCAGAAAAAGAGAAAACTTTGGGTGCGGACCTTCATCGAGAGGCTCTGAAGCCTGTCGAGTGCGGCCAAGGAAAGCAAAAGTGGCTGGTTTTGGAAGAGACCCGGAGCATGCAGTGTCACTTCACCAGTCTTTTTGCACAGGCATAGCATCCACTAGAGCCTTCTAAAAGGCTGTCTTGGCAGCGGTGGGATTCGAACCCACGCCCCCGAAGAGACTGGAGCCTTAATCCAGCACCTTAGACCGCTCGGCCACGCTACCTTGCAACATTGCTTTCCCTGGGCAGTTTTCGCCTATTTTTTTAAATATCGCACTTCCCTAAAAGTAAGTCTGTTGAAATTCTACGTGCCTTGGAGGAGCTCCTCAACAGGTGGAAAGGCCTCCTAAATACAAGGGTACACAGTCGCCCCCCCTCCCTGCAGATTGCAATTCCATCTCTAATCAAACACACCTGAATCAGCTAATCAAAGCCTTTTGGCCTTAGTCCAAAATGGCAGCTAGCTGTGTTGAAGTTAAACTCAAAATCATGAGGTAGTTGTCAATTTTCCAAAAACTCTCAATGAGTCAAATTGGCTGCTTCTATTATTATACATTATACACTATTATTATATCCCAATTCATTTTTAAACTGAAATTACTATTATTGTAATATTTTGTTGTCGCTGATTCAACAGGGTGCATAATTCCAGCCCTTTTCGCAGGACACTTAAGGTGTCTTGACCTCTTTAAAATCACTGCTGGCAGCGGTGGGATTCGAACCCACGCCCCCGAAGAGACTGGAGCCTAAATCCAGCGCCTTAGACCCCTCGGCCACGCTACCCCAATGTATCTCTTTTCGGGGGCCTTTTTTCTGCCCAATTTTTTCAGAAAAAGAGAAAACTTTGGGTGCGGACCTTCATCGAGAGGCTCTGAAGCCTGTCGAGTGCGGCCAAGGAAAGCAAAAGTGGCTGGTTTTGGAAGAGACCCGGAGCATGCAGTGTCACTTCACCAGTCTTTTTGCACAGGCATAGCATCCACTAGAGCCTTCTAAAAGGCTGTCTTGGCAGCGGTGGGATTCGAACCCACGCCCCCGAAGAGACTGGAGCCTTAATCCAGCGCCTTAGACCGCTCGGCCACGCTACCTTGCAACATTGCTTTCCCTGGGCAGTTTTCGCCTACTTTTTTTAAATATCGCACTTCCCTAAAAGTAAGTCTGTTGAAATTCTACGTGCCTTGGAGGAGCTCCTCAACAGGTGGAAAGGCCTCCTAAATACAAGGGTACACAGTCGCCCCCCCTCCCTGCAGATTGCAATTCCATCTCTAATCAAACACACCTGAATCAGCTAATCAAAGCCTTTTGGCCTTAGTCCAAAATGGCAGCTAGCTGTGTTGAAGTTAAACTCAAAATCATGAGGTAGTTGTCAATTTTCCAAAAACTCTCAATGAGTCAAATTGGCTGCTTCTATTATTATAGATTATACGCTATTATTATATCCCAATTCATTTTTAAACTGAAATTACTATTATTGTAATTTTTTGTTGTCCCTGATTCAACAGGGTGCAGATTTTCAGCCCTTTTCGCAGCACACTTAAGGTGTCTTGACCTCTTTAAAATCACTGCTGGCAGCGGTGGGATTCGAACCCACGCCCCCAAAGAAACTGGAGCCTAAATCCAGCGCCTTAGACTCCTCGGCCACGCTACCCTAATGTATCTCTTTTCGGGGGCCTTTTTTCTGCCCATTTTTCCAGAAAAAGAGAAAACTTTGGGTGCGGACCTTCATCGAGAGGCTCTGAAGCCTGTTGAGTGCGGCCAAGGAAAGCAAAAGTGGCTGGTTTTGGAAGAGACCCGGAGCATGCAGTGTCACTTCACCAGTCTTTTTGCACAGGCATAGCATCCACTAGAGCCTTCTAAAAGGCTGTCTTGGCAGCGGTGGGATTCGAACCCACGCCCCCGAAGAGACTGGAGCCTTAATCCAGCGCCTTAGACCGCTCGGCCACGCTACCTTGCAACATTGCTTTCCCTGGGCAGTTTTCGCCTACTTTTTTTAAATATCGCACTTCCCTAAAAGTAAGTCTGTTGAAATTCTACATGCCTTGGAGGAGCTCCTCAACAGGTGGAAAGGCCTCCTAAATACAAGGGTACACAGTCGCCCCCCCTCCCTGCAGATTGCAATTCCATCTCTAATCAAACACACCTGAATCAGCTAATCAAAGCCTTTTGGCCTTAGTCCAAAATGGCAGCTAGCTGTGTTGAAGTTAAACTCAAAATCATGAGGTAGTTGTCAATTTTCCAAAAACTCTCAATGAGTCAAATTGGCTGCTTCTATTATTATACATTATACACTATTATTATATCCCAATTCATTTTTAAACTGAAATTACTATTATTGTAATATTTTGTTGTCGCTGATTCAACAGGGTGCATAATTCCAGCCCTTTTCGCAGGACACTTAAGGTGTCTTGACCTCTTTAAAATCACTGCTGGCAGCGGTGGGATTCGAACCCACGCCCCCGAAGAGACTGGAGCCTAAATCCAGCGCCTTATACCCCTCGGCCACGCTACCCCAATGTATCTCTTTTCGGGGGCCTTTTTTCTGCCCATTTTTCCAGAAAAAGAGAAAACTTTGGGTGCGGACCTTCATCGAGAGGCTCTGAAGCCTATCGAGTGCGGCCAAGGAAAGCAAAAGTGGCTGGTTTTGGAAGAGACCCGGAGCATGCGGTGTCACTTCACCAGTCTTTTTGCACAGGCATAGCATCCACTAGAGCCTTCTAAAAGGCTGTCTTGGCAGCGGTGGGATTCGAACCCACGCCCCCGAAGAGACTGGAGCCTTAATCCAGCGCCTTAGACCGCTCGGCCACGCTACCTTGCAACATCGCTTTCCCTGGGCAGTTTTCACCTACTTTTTTTAAATATCGCACTTCCCTAAAAGTAAGTCTGTTGAAATTCTACGTGCCTTGGAGGAGCTCCTCAACAAGTGGAAAGGCCTCCTAAATACAAGGGTATACAGTCGCCCCCCTCCCTGCATTTTGCAATTCCATCTCTAATCAAACACACCTGAATCAGCTAATCAAAGCCTTTTGGCCTTAGTCCAAAATGGCAGCTAGCTGTGTTGAAGTTAAACTCAAAATCATGAGGTAGTTGTCAATTTTCCAAAAACTCTCAATGAGTCAAATTGGCTGCTTCTATTATTATAGATTATACGCTATTATTATATCCCAATTCATTTTTAAACTGAAATTACTATAATTGTAATTTTTTGTTGTCCCTGATTCAACAGGGTGCAGATTTTCAGCCCTTTTCGTAGCACACTTAAGGTGTCTTGACCTCTTTAAAATCACTGCTGGCAGCGGTGGGATTCGAACCCACGCCCCCAAAGAAACTGGAGCCTAAATCCAGCGCCTTAGACTCCTCGGCCACGCTACCCCAATGTATCTCTTTTCGGGGGCCTTTTTTCTGTCTATTTTTCCAGAAAAAGAGAAAACTTTGGGTGCGGACCTTCATCGAGAGGCTCTAAAGCCTGTCGAGTGCGGCCAAGGAAAGCAAAAGTGGCTGGTTTTGGAAGAGACCCGGAGCATGCAGTGTCACTTCACCAGTCTTTTTGCACAGGCATAGCATCCACTAGAGCCTTCTAAAAGGCTGTCTTGGCAGCGGTGGGATTCGAACCCACGCCCCCGAAGAGACTGGAGCCTTAATCCAGCGCCTTAGACCGCTCGGCCACGCTACCTTGCAACATTGCTTTCCCTGGGCAGTTTTCGCCTACTTTTTTTAAATATCGCACTTCCCTAAAAGTAAGTCTGTTGAAATTCTACGTGCCTTGGAGGAGCTCCTCAACAGGTGGAAAGGCCTCCTAAATACAAGGGTACACAGTCGCCCCCCCTCCCTGCAGATTGCAATTCCATCTCTAATCAAACACACCTGAATCAGCTAATCAAAGCCTTTTGGCCTTAGTCCAAAATGGCAGCTAGCTGTGTTGAAGTTAAACTCAAAATCATGAGGTAGTTGTCAATTTTCCAAAAACTCTCAATGAGTCAAATTGGCTGCTTCTATTATTATAGATTATACGCTATTATTATATCCCAATTCATTTTTAAACTGAAATTACTATTATTGTAATTTTTTGTTGTCCCTGATTCAACAGGGTGCAGATTTTCAGCCCTTTTCGCAGCACACTTAAGGTGTCTTGACCTCTTTAAAATCACTGCTGGCAGCGGTGGGATTCGAACCCACGCCCCCAAAGAAACTGGAGCCTAAATCCAGCGCCTTAGACTCCTCGGCCACGCTACCCTAATGTATCTCTTTTCGGGGGCCTTTTTTCTGCCCATTTTTCCAGAAAAAGAGAAAACTTTGGGTGCGGACCTTCATCGAGAGGCTCTGAAGCCTGTCGAGTGCGGCCAAGGAAAGCAAAAGTGGCTGGTTTTGGAAGAGACCCGGAGCATGCAGTGTCACTTCACCAGTCTTTTTGCACAGGCATAGCATCCACTAGAGCCTTCTAAAAGGCTGTCTTGGCAGCGGTGGGATTCGAACCCACGCCCCCGAAGAGACTGGAGCCTTAATCCAGCGCCTTAGACCGCTCGGCCACGCTACCTTGCAACATTGCTTTCCCTGGGCAGTTTTCGCCTACTTTTTTTAAATATCGCACTTCCCTAAAAGTAAGTCTGTTGAAATTCTACATGCCTTGGAGGAGCTCCTCAACAGGTGGAAAGGCCTCCTAAATACAAGGGTACACAGTCGCCCCCCCTCCCTGCAGATTGCAATTCCATCTCTAATCAAACACACCTGAATCAGCTAATCAAAGCCTTTTGGCCTTAGTCCAAAATGGCAGCTAGCTGTGTTGAAGTTAAACTCAAAATCATGAGGTAGTTGTCAATTTTCCAAAAACTCTCAATGAGTCAAATTGGCTGCTTCTATTATTATACATTATACACTATTATTATATCCCAATTCATTTTTAAACTGAAATTACTATTATTGTAATATTTTGTTGTCGCTGATTCAACAGGGTGCATAATTCCAGCCCTTTTCGCAGGACACTTAAGGTGTCTTGACCTCTTTAAAATCACTGCTGGCAGCGGTGGGATTCGAACCCACGCCCCCGAAGAGACTGGAGCCTAAATCCAGCGCCTTATACCCCTCGGCCACGCTATCCCAATGTATCTCTTTTCGGGGGCCTTTTTTCTGCCCATTTTTCCAGAAAAAGAGAAAACTTTGGGTGCGGATCTTCATCGAGAGGCTCTGAAGCCTATCGAGTGCGGCCAAGGAAAGCAAAAGTGGCTGGTTTTGGAAGAGACCCGGAGCATGCGGTGTCACTTCACCAGTCTTTTTGCACAGGCATAGCATCCACTAGAGCCTTCTAAAAGGCTGTCTTGGCAGCGGTGGGATTCGAACCCACGCCCCCGAAGAGACTGGAGCCTTAATCCAGCGCCTTAGACCGCTCGGCCACGCTACCTTGCAACATTGCTTTCCCTGGGCAGTTTTCACCTACTTTTTTTAAATATCGCACTTCCCTAAAAGTAAGTCTGTTGAAATTCTACGTGCCTTGGAGGAGCTCCTCAACAAGTGGAAAGGCCTCCTAAATACAAGGGTATACAGTCGCCCCCCTCCCTGCATTTTGCAATTCCATCTCTAATCAAACACACCTGAATCAGCTAATCAAAGCCTTTTGGCCTTAGTCCAAAATGGCAGCTAGCTGTGTTGAAGTTAAACTCAAAATCATGAGGTAGTTGTCAATTTTCCAAAAACTCTCAATGAGTCAAATTGGCTGCTTCTATTATTATAGATTATACGCTATTATTATATCCCAATTCATTTTTAAACTGAAATTACTATAATTGTAATTTTTTGTTGTCCCTGATTCAACAGGGTGCAGATTTTCAGCCCTTTTCGTAGCACACTTAAGGTGTCTTGACCTCTTTAAAATCACTGCTGGCAGCGGTGGGATTCGAACCCACGCCCCCAAAGAAACTGGAGCCTAAATCCAGCGCCTTAGACTCCTCGGCCACGCTACCCCAATGTATCTCTTTTCGGGGGCCTTTTTTCTGTCTATTTTTCCAGAAAAAGAGAAAACTTTGGGTGCGGACCTTCATCGAGAGGCTCTAAAGCCTGTCGAGTGCGGCCAAGGAAAGCAAAAGTGGCTGGTTTTGGAAGAGACCCGGAGCATGCAGTGTCACTTCACCAGTCTTTTTGCACAGGCATAGCATCCACTAGAGCCTTCTAAAAGGCTGTCTTGGCAGCGGTGGGATTCGAACCCACGCCCCCGAAGAGACTGGAGCCTTAATCCAGCGCCTTAGACCGCTCGGCCACGCTACCTTGCAACATTGCTTTCCCTGGGCAGTTTTCGCCTACTTTTTTTAAATATCGCACTTCCCTAAAAGTAAGTCTGTTGAAATTCTACGTGCCTTGGAGGAGCTCCTCAACAGGTGGAAAGGCCTCCTAAATACAAGGGCACACAGTCGCCCCCCCTCCCTGCAGATTGCAATTCCATCTCTAATCAAACACACCTGAATCAGCTAATCAAAGCCTTTTGGCCTTAGTCCAAAATGGCAGCTAGTTGTGTTGAAGTTAAACTCAAAATCATGAGGTAGTTGTCAATTTTCCAAAAACTCTCAATGAGTCAAATTGGCTGCTTCTATTATTATACATTATACACTATTATTATATCCCAATTCATTTTTAAACTGAAATTACTATTATTGTAATATTTTGTTGTCGCTGATTCAACAGGGTGCATAATTCCAGCCCTTTTCGCAGGACACTTAAGGTGTCTTGACCTCTTTAAAATCACTGCTGGCAGCGGTGGGATTCGAACCCACGCCCCCGAAGAGACTGGAGCCTAAATCCAGCGCCTTAGACCCCTCGGCCACGCTACCCCAATGTATCGGTTTTCGGGGGCCTTTTTTCTGCCCATTTTTTCAGAAAAAGAGAAAACTTTGGGTGCGGACCTTCATCGAGAGGCTCTGAAGCCTGTCGAGTGCGGCCAAGGAAAGCAAAAGTGGCTGGTTTTGGAAGAGACCCGGAGCATGCAGTGTCACTTCACCAGTCTTTTTGCACAGGCATAGCATCCACTAGAGCCTTCTAAAAGGCTGTCTTGGCAGCGGTGGGATTCGAACCCACGCCCCCGAAGAGACTGGAGCCTTAATCCAGCGCCTTAGACCACTCGGCCACGCTACCTTGCAACATTGCTTTCCCTGGGCAGTTTTCACCTACTTTTTTTAAATATCGCACTTCCCTAAAAGTAAGTCTGTTGAAATTCTACGTGCCTTGGAGGAGCTCCTCAACAGGTGGAAAGGCCTCCTAAATACAAGGGTACACAGTCGCCCCCCCTCCCTGCAGATTGCAATTCCATCTCTAATCAAACACACCTGAATCAGCTAATCAAAGCCTTTTGGCCTTAGTCCAAAATGGCAGCTAGCTGTGTTGAAGTTAAACTCAAAATCATGAGGTAGTTGTCAATTTTCCAAAAACTCTCAATGAGTCAAATTGGCTGCTTCTATTATTATACATAATACACTATTATTATATCCCAATTCATTTTTAAACTGAAATTACTATTATTGTAATATTTTGTTGTCGCTGATTCAACAGGGTGCATAATTCCAGCCCTTTTCGCAGGACACTTAAGGTGTCTTGACCTCTTTAAAATCACTGCTGGCAGCGGTGGGATTCGAACCCACGCCCCCGAAGAGACTGGAGCCTAAATCCAGCGCCTTATACCCCTCGGCCACGATACCCCAATGTATCTCTTTTCGGGGGCCTTTTTTCTGCCCATTTTTCCAGAAAAAGAGAAAACTTTGGGTGCGGACCTTCATCGAGAGGCTCTGAAGCCTGTCGAGTGCGGCCAAGGAAAGCAAAAGTGGCTGGTTTTGGAAGAGACCCGGAGCATGCGGTGTCACTTCACCAGTCTTTTTGCACAGGCATAGCATCCACTAGAGCCTTCTAAAAGGCTGTCTTGGCAACGGTGGGATTCTAACCCACGCCCCCGAAGAGACTGGAGCCTTAATCCAGCGCCTTAGACCACTCGGCCACGCTACCTTGCAACATTGCTTTCCCTGGGCAGTTTTCGCCTACTTTTTTTAAATATCGCACTTCCCTAAAAGTAAGTCTGTTGAAATTCTACGTGCCTTGGAGGAGCTCCTCAACAGGTGGAAAGGCCTCCTAAATACAAGGGTACACAGTCGCCCCCCCTCCCTGCAGATTGCAATTCCATCTCTAATCAAACACACCTGAATCAGCTAATCAAAGCCTTTTGGCCTTAGTCCAAAATGGCAGCTAGCTGTGTTGAAGTTAAACTCAAAATCATGAGGTAGTTGTCAATTTTCCAAAAACTCTCAATGAGTCAAATTGGCTGCTTCTATTATTATACATTATACGCTATTATTATATCCCAATTCATTTTTAAACTGAAATTACTATTATTGTAATATTTTGTTGTCGCTGATTCAACAGGGTGCATAATTCCAGCCCTTTTCGCAGGACACTTAAGGTGTCTTGACCTCTTTAAAATCACTGCTGGCAGCGGTGGGATTCGAACCCACGCCCCCGAAGAGACTGGAGCCTAAATCCAGCGCCTTATACCCCTCGGCCACGCTACCCCAATGTATCTCTTTTCGGGGGCCTTTTTTCTGCCCATTTTTCCAGAAAAAGAGAAAACTTTGGGTGCGGACCTTCATCGAGAGGCTCTGAAGCCTGTCGAGTGCGGCCAAGGAAAGCAAAAGTGGCTGGTTTTGGAAGAGACCCGGAGCATGCGGTGTCACTTCACCAGTCTTTTTGCACAGGCATAGCATCCACTAGAGCCTTCTAAAAGGCTGTCTTGGCAGCGGTGGGATTCGAACCCACGCCCCCGAAGAGACTGGAGCCTTAATCCAGCGCCTTAGACCGCTCGGCCACGCTACCTTGCAACATTGCTTTCCCTGGGCAGTTTTCGCCTACTTTTTTTAAATATCGCACTTCCCTAAAAGTAAGTCTGTTGAAATTCTACGTGCCTTGGAGGAGCTCCTCAACAGGTGGAAAGGCCTCCTAAATACAAGGGTACACAGTCGCCCCCCCTCCCTGCAGATTGCAATTCCATCTCTAATCAAACACACCTGAATCAGCTAATCAAAGCCTTTTGGCCTTAGTCCAAAATGGCAGCTAGCTGTGTTGAAGTTAAACTCAAAATCATGAGGTAGTTGTCAATTTTCCAAAAACTCTCAATGAGTCAAATTGGCTGCTTCTATTATTATAGATTATACGCTATTATTATATCCCAATTCATTTTTAAACTGAAATTACTATAATTGTAATTTTTTGTTGTCCCTGATTCAACAGGGTGCAGATTTTCAGCCCTTTTCGCAGCACACTTAAGGTGTCTTGACCTCTTTAAAATCACTGCTGGCAGCGGTGGGATTCGAACCCACGCCCCCAAAGAAACTGGAGCCTAAATCCAGCGCCTTAGACTCCTCGGCCACGCTACCCTAATGTATCTCTTTTCGGGGGCCTTTTTTCTGCCCATTTTTCCAGAAAAAGAGAAAACTTTGGGTGCGGACCTTCATCGAGAGGCTCTGAAGCCTGTCGAGTGCGGCCAAGGAAAGCAAAAGTGGCTGGTTTTGGAAGAGACCCAGAGCATGCAGTGTCACTTCACCAGTCTTTTTGCACAGGCATAGCATCCACTAGAGCCTTCTAAAAGGCTGTCTTGGCAGCGGTGGGATTCGAACCCACGCCCCCGAAGAGACTGGAGCCTTAATCCAGCACCTTAGACCGCTCGGCCACGCTACCTTGCAACATTGCTTTCCCTGGGCAGTTTTCGCCTACTTTTTTTAAATATCGCACTTCCCTAAAAGTAAGTCTGTTGAAATTCTACGTGCCTTGGAGGAGCTCCTCAACAGGTGGAAAGGCCTCCTAAATACAAGGGTACACAGTCGCCCCCCCTCCCTGCAGATTGCAATTCCATCTCTAATCAAACACACCTGAATCAGCTAATCAAAGCCTTTTGGCCTTAGTCCAAAATGGCAGCTAGCTGTGTTGAAGTTAAACTCAAAATCACGAGGTAGTTGTCAATTTTCCAAAAACTCTCAATGAGTCAAATTGGCTGCTTCTATTATTATACATTATACACTATTATTATATCCCAATTCATTTTTAAACTGAAATTACTATTATTGTAATATTTTGTTGTCGCTGATTCAACAGGGTGCATAATTCCAGCCCTTTTCGCAGGACACTTAAGGTGTCTTGACCTCTTTAAAATCACTGCTGGCAGCGGTGGGATTCGAACCCACGCCCCAGAAGAGACTGGAGCCTAAATCCAGCGCCTTATACCCCTCGGCCACGCTACCCCAATGTATCTCTTTTCGGGGGCCTTTTTTCTGCCCATTTTTCCAGAAAAAGAGAAAACTTTGGGTGCGGACCTTCATCGAGAGGCTCTGAAGCCTGTCGAGTGCGGCCAAGGAAAGCAAAAGTGGCTGGTTTTGGAAGAGACCCGGAGCATGCGGTGTCACTTCACCAGTCTTTTTGCACAGGCATAGCATCCACTAGAGCCTTCTAAAAGGCTGTCTTGGCAACGGTGGGATTCTAACCCACGCCCCCGAAGAGACTGGAGCCTTAATCCAGCGCCTTAGACCGCTCGGCCACGCTACCTTGCAACATTGCTTTCCCTGGGCAGTTTTCACCTACTTTTTTTAAATATCGCACTTCCCTAAAAGTAAGTCTGTTGAAATTCTACGTGCCTTGGAGGAGCTCCTCAACAAGTGGAAAGGCCTCCTAAATACAAGGGTATACAATCGCCCCCCTCCCTGCATTTTGCAATTCCATCTCTAATCAAACACACCTGAATCAGCTAATCAAAGCCTTTTGGCCTTAGTCCAAAATGGCAGCTAGCTGTGTTGAAGTTAAACTCAAAATCATGAGGTAGTTGTCAATTTTCCAAAAACTCTCAATGAGTCAAATTGGCTGCTTCTATTATTATAGATTATACGCTATTATTATATCCCAATTAATTTTTAACTGAAATTACTATAATTGTAATTTTTTGTTGTCCCTGATTCAACAGGGTGCAGATTTTCAGCCCTTTTCGCAGCACACTTAAGGTGTCTTGACCTCTTTAAAATCACTGCTGGCAGCGGTGGGATTCGAACCCACGCCCCTGAAGAGACTGGAGCCTAAATCCAGCGCCTTAGACCCCTCGGCCACGCTACCCCAATGTATCTGTTTTCGGGGGCCTTTTTTCTGCCCATTTTTTCAGAAAAAGAGAAAACTTTGGGTGCGGACCTTCATCGAGAGGCTCTGAAGCCTGTCGAGTGCGGCCAAGGAAAGCAAAAGTGGCTGGTTTTGGAAGAGACCCGGAGCATGCAGTGTCACTTCACCAGTCTTTTTGCACAGGCATAGCATCCACTAGAGCCTTCTAAAAGGCTGTCTTGGCAGCGGTGGGATTCGAACCCACGCCCCCGAAGAGACTGGAGCCTTAATCCAGCGCCTTAGACCGCTCGGCCACGCTACCTTGCAACATTGCTTTCCCTGGGCAGTTTTCACCTACTTTTTTTAAATATCGCACTTCCCTAAAAGTAAGTCTGTTGAAATTCTACGTGCCTTGGAGGAGCTCCTCAACAAGTGGAAAGGCCTCCTAAATACAAGGGTATACAATCGCCCCCCTCCCTGCATTTTGCAATTCCATCTCTAATCAAACACACCTGAATCAGCTAATCAAAGCCTTTTGGCCTTAGTCCAAAATGGCAGCTAGCTGTGTTGAAGTTAAACTCAAAATCATGAGGTAGTTGTCAATTTTCCAAAAACTCTCAATGAGTCAAATTGGCTGCTTCTATTATTATAGATTATACGCTATTATTATATCCCAATTCATTTTTAAACTGAAATTACTATAATTGTAATCTTTTGTTGTCCCTGATTCAACAGGGTGCAGATTTTCAGCCCTTTTCGCAGCACACTTAAGGTGTCTTGACCTCTTTAAAATCACTGCTGGCAGCGGTGGGATTCGAACCCACGCCCCCAAAGAAACTGGAGCCTAAATCCAGCGCCTTAGACTCCTCGGCCACGCTACCCCAATGTATCTCTTTTCGGGGGCCTTTTTTCTGCCTATTTTTCCAGAAAAAGAGAAAACTTTGGGTGCGGACCTTCATCGAGAGGCTCTGAAGCCTGTCGAGTGCGGCCAAGGAAAGCAAAAGTGGCTGGTTTTGGAAGAGACCCGGAGCATGCAGTGTCACTTCACCAGTCTTTTTGCACAGGCATAGCATCCACTAGAGCCTTCTAAAAGGCTGTCTTGGCAGCGGTGGGATTCGAACCCACGCCCCCGAAGAGACTGGAGCCTTAATCCAGCGCCTTAGACCGCTCGGCCACGCTACCTTGCAACATTGCTTTCCCTGGGCAGTTTTCGCCTACTTTTTTTAAATATCGCACTTCCCTAAAAGTAAGTCTGTTGAAATTCTACGTGCCTTGGAGGAGCTCCTCAACAGGTGGAAAGGCCTCCTAAATACAAGGGTACACAGTCGCCCCCCCTCCCTGCAGATTGCAATACCATCTCTAATCAAACACACCTGAATCATCTAATCAAAGCCTTTTGGCCTTAGTCCAAAATGGCAGCTAGCTGTGTTGAAGTTAAACTCAAAATCATGAGGTAGTTGTCAATTTTCCAAAAACTCTCAATGAGTCAAATTGGCTGCTTCTATTATTATACATTATACACTATTATTATATCCCAATTCATTTTTAAACTGAAATTACTATTATTGTAATATTTTGTTGTCGCTGATTCAACAGGGTGCATAATTCCAGCCCTTTTCGCAGGACGCTTAAGGTGTCTTGACCTCTTTAAAATCACTGCTGGCAGCGGTGGGATTCGAACCCACGCCCCCGAAGAGACTGGAGCCTAAATCCAGCGCCTTAGACCCCTCGGCCACGCTACCCCAATGTATCGGTTTTCGGGGGCCTTTTTTCTGCCCATTTTTTCAGAAAAAGAGAAAACTTTGGGTGCGGAACTTCATCGAGAGGCTCTGAAGCCTGTCGAGTGCGGCCAAGGAAAGCAAAAGTGGCTGGTTTTGGAAGAGACCCGGAGCATGCAGTGTCACTTCACCAGTCTTTTTGCACAGGCATAGCATCCATTAGAGCCTTCTAAAAGGCTGTCTTGGCAGCGGTGGGATTCGAACCCACGCCCCCGAAGAGACTGGAGCCTTAATCCAGCGCCTTAGACCGCTCGGCCACGCTACCTTGCAACATTGCTTTCCCTGGGCAGTTTTCACCTACTTTTTTTAAATATCGCACTTCCCTAAAAGTAAGTCTGTTGAAATTCTACGTGCCTTGGAGGAGCTCCTCAACAGGTGGAAAGGCCTCCTAAATACAAGGGTATACAGTCGCCCCCCTCCCTGCATTTTGCAATTCCATCTCTAATCAAACACACCTGAATCAGCTAATCAAAGCCTTTTGGCCTTAGTCCAAAATGGCAGCTAGCTGTGTTGAAGTTAAACTCAAAATCATGAGGTAGTTGTCAATTTTCGAAAAACTCTCAATGAGTCAAATTGGCTGCTTCTATTATTATACATTATACGCTATTATTATATCCCAATTCATTTTTAAACTGAAATTACTATTATTGTAATATTTTGTTGTCGCTGATTCAACAGGGTGCATATTTCCAGCCCTTTTCTCAGGACACTTAAGGTGTCTTGACCTCTTTAAAATCACTGCTGGCAGCGGTGGGATTCGAACCCACGCCCCTGAAGAGACTGGAGCCTAAATCCAGCGCCTTAGACCCCTCGGCCACGCTACCCCAATGTATCTGTTTTCGGGGGCCTTTTTTCTGCCCATTTTTTCAGAAAAAGAGAAAACTTTGGGTGCGGACCTTCATCGAGAGGCTCTGAAGCCTGTCGAGTGCGGCCAAGGAAAGCAAAAGTGGCTGGTTTTGGAAGAGACCCGGAGCATGCAGTGTCACTTCACCAGTCTTTTTGCACAGGCATAGCATCCACTAGAGCCTTCTAAAAGGCTGTCTTGGCAGCAGTGGGATTCGAACCCACGCCCCCGAAGAGACTGGAGCCTTAATCCAGCGCCTTAGACCGCTCGGCCACGCTACCTTGCAACATTGCTTTCCCTGGGCAGTTTTCGCCTACTTTTTTTAAATATCGCACTTCCCTAAAAGTAAGTCTGTTGAAATTCTACGTGCCTTGGAGGAGCTCCTCAACAGGTGGAAAGGCCTCCTAAATACAAGGGTACACAGTCGCCCCCCGTCCCTGCAGATTGCAATTCCATCTCTAATCAAACACACCTGAATCAGCTAATCAAAGCCTTTTGGCCTTAGTCCAAAATGGCAGCTAGCTGTGTTGAAGTTAAACTCAAAATCATGAGGTAGTTGTCAATTTTCCAAAAACTCTCAATGAGTCAAATTGGCTGCTTCTATTATTATACATTATACACTATTATTATATCCCAATTCATTTTTAAACTGAAATTACTATTATTGTAATATTTTGTTGTCGCTGATTCAACAGGGTGCATATTTCCAGCCCTTTTCGCAGGACACTTAAGGTGTCTTGACCTCTTTAAAATCACTGCTGGCAGCGGTGGGATTCGAACCCACGCCCCCGAAGAGACTGGAGCCTAAATCCAGCGCCTTAGACCCCTCGGCCACGCTACCCCAATGTATCTGTTTTCGGGGGCCTTTTTTCTGCCCATTTTTTCAGAAAAAGAGAAAACTTTGGGTGCGGACCTTCATCGAGAGGCTCTGAAGCCTGTCGAGTGCGGCCAAGGAAAGCAAAAGTGGCTGGTTTTGGAAGAGACCCGGAGCATGCAGTGTCACTTCACCAGTCTTTTTGCACAGGCATAGCATCCACTAGAGCCTTCTAAAAGGCTGTCTTGGCAGCGGTGGGATTCGAACCCACGCCCCCGAAGAGACTGGAGCCTTAATCCAGCGCCTTAGACCGCTCGGCCACGCTACCTTGCAACATTGCTTTCCCTGGGCAGTTTTCGCCTACTTTTTTTAAATATCGCACTTCCCTAAAAGTAAGTCTGTTGAAATTCTACGTGCCTTGGAGGAGCTCCTCAACAGGTGGAAAGGCCTCCTAAATACAAGGGTACACAGTCACCCCCCCTCCCTGCAGATTGCAATTCCATCTCTAATCAAACACACCTGAATCAGCTAATCAAAGCCTTTTGGCCTTAGTCCAAAATGGCAGCTAGCTGTGTTGAAGTTAAACTCAAAATCATGAGGTAGTTGTCAATTTTCCAAAAACTCTCAATGAGTCAAATTGGCTGCTTCTATTATTATACATTATACACTATTATTATATCCCAATTCATTTTTAAACTGAAATTACTATTATTGTAATATTTTGTTGTCGCTGATTCAACAGGGTGCATATTTCCAGCCCTTTTCGCAGGACACTTAAGGTGTCTTGACCTCTTTAAAATCACTGCTGGCAGCGGTGGGATTCGAACCCACGCCCCCGAAGAGACTGGAGCCTAAATCCAGCGCCTTAGACCCCTCGGCCACGCTACCCCAATGTATCTGTTTTCGGGGGCCTTTTTTCTGCCCATTTTTTCAGAAAAAGAGAAAACTTTGGGTGCGGACCTTCATCGAGAGGCTCTGAAGCCTGTCGAGTGCGGCCAAGGAAAGCAAAAGTGGCTGGTTTTGGAAGAGACCCGGAGCATGCAGTGTCACTTCACCAGTCTTTTTGCACAGGCATAGCATCCACTAGAGCCTTCTAAAAGGCTGTCTTGGCAGCGGTGGGATTCGAACCCACGCCCCCGAAGAGACTGGAGCCTTAATCCAGCGCCTTAGACCGCTCGGCCACGCTACCTTGCAACATTGCTTTCCCTGGGCAGTTTTCGCCTACTTTTTTTAAATATCGCACTTCCCTAAAAGTAAGTCTGTTGAAATTCTACGTGCCTTGGAGGAGCTCCTCAACAGGTGGAAAGGCCTCCTAAATACAAGGGTACACAGTCGCCCCCCCTCCCTGCAGATTGCAATTCCATCTCTAATCAAACACACCTGAATCAGCTAATCAAAGCCTTTTGGCCTTAGTCCAAAATGGCAGCTAGCTGTGTTGAAGTTAAACTCAAAATCATGAGGTAGTTGTCAATTTTCCAAAAACTCTCAATGAGTCAAATTGGCTGCTTCTATTATTATACATTATACACTATTATTATATCCCAATTCATTTTTAAACTGAAATTACTATTATTGTAATATTCTGTTGTCGCTGATTCAACAGGGTGCATAATTCCAGCCCTTTTCGCAGGACACTTAAGGTGTCTTGACCTCTTTAAAATCACTGCTGGCAGCGGTGGGATTCGAACCCACGCCCCCGAAGAGACTGGAGCCTAAATTCAGCGCCTTAGACCCCTCGGCCACGCTACTCCAATGTATCTGTTTTCGGGGGCCTTTTTTCTGCCCATTTTTTCAGAAAAAGAGAAAACTTTGGGTGCGGACCTTCATCGAGAGGCTCTGAAGCCTGTCGAGTGCGGCCAAGGAAAGCAAAAGTGGCTGGTTTTGGAAGAGACCCGGAGCATGCAGTGTCACTTCACCAGTCTTTTTGCACAGTTATAGCATCCACTAGAGCCTTCTAAAAGGCTGTCTTGGCAGCGGTGGGATTCGAACCCACGCCCCCGAAGAGACTGGAGCCTTAATCCAGCGCCTTAGACCGCTCGGCCACGCTACCTTGCAACATTGCTTTCCCTGGGCAGTTTTCACCTACTTTTTTTAAATATCGCACTTCCCTAAAAGTAAGTCTGTTGAAATTCTACGTGCCTTGGAGGAGCTCCTCAACAGGTGGAAAGGCCTCCTAAATACAAGGGTATACAGTCGCCCCCCTCCCTGCATTTTGCAATTCCATCTCTAATCAAACACACCTGAATCAGCTAATCAAAGCCTTTTGGCCTTAGTCCAAAATGGCAGCTAGCTGTGTTGAAGTTAAACTCAAAATCATGAGGTAGTTGTCAATTTTCCAAAAACTCTCAATGAGTCAAATTGGCTGCTTCTATTATTATACATTATACGCTATTATTATATCCCAATTCATTTTTAAACTGAAATTACTATTATTGTAATATTTTGTTGTCGCTGATTCAACAGGGTGCATATTTCCAGCCCTTTTCGCAGGACACTTAAGGTGTCTTGACCTCTTTAAAATCACTGCTGGCAGCGGTGGGATTCGAACCCACGCCCCCGAAGAGACTGGAGCCTAAATCCAGCGCCTTAGACCCCTCGGCCACGCTATCCCAATGTATCTGTTTTCGGGGGCCTTTTTTCTGCCCATTTTTTCAGAAAAAGAGAAAACTTTGGGTGCGGACCTTCATCGAGAGGCTCTGAAGCCTGTCGAGTGCGGCCAAGGAAAGCAAAAGTGGCTGGTTTTGGAAGAGACCCGGAGCATGCAGTGTCACTTCACCAGTCTTTTTGCACAGGCATAGCATCCACTAGAGCCTTCTAAAAGGCTGTCTTGGCAGCGGTGGGATTCGAACCCACGCCCCCGAAGAGACTGGAGCCTTAATCCAGCGCCTTAGACCGCTCGGCCACGCTACCTTGCAACATTGCTTTCCCTGGGCAGTTTTCGCCTACTTTTTTTAAATATCGCACTTCCCTAAAAGTAAGTCTGTTGAAATTCTACGTGCCTTGGAGGAGCTCCTCAACAGGTGGAAAGGCCTCCTAAATACAAGGGTACACAGTCGCCCCCCCTCCCTGCAGATTGCAATTCCATCTCTAATCAAACACACCTGAATCAGCTAATCAAAGCCTTTTGGCCTTAGTCCAAAATGGCAGCTAGCTGTGTTGAAGTTAAACTCAAAATCATGATGTAGTTGTCAATTTTCCAAAAACTCTCAATGAGTCAAATTGGCTGCTTCTATTATTATAGATTATACGCTATTATTATATCCCAATTCATTTTTAAACTGAAATTACTATTATTGTAATATTTTGTTGTCGCTGATTCAACAGGGTGCATAATTCCAGCCCTTTTCGCAGGACACTTAAGGTGTCTTGACCTCTTTAAAATCACTGCTGGCAGCGGTGGGATTCGAACCCACGCCCCCGAAGAGACTGGAGCCTAAATCCAGCGCCTTAGACCCCTCGGCCACACTACCCCAATGTATCTGTTTTCGGGGGCCTTTTTTCTGCCCATTTTTTCAGAAAAAGAGAAAACTTTGGGTGCGGACCTTCATCGAGAGGCTCTGAAGCCTGTCGAGTGCGGCCAAGGAAAGCAAAAGTGGCTGGTTTTGGAAGAGACCCGGAGCATGCAGTGTCACTTCACCAGTCTTTTTGCACAGTTATAGCATCCACTAGAGCCTTCTAAAAGGCTGTCTTGGCAGCGGTGGGATTCGAACCCACGCCCCCGAAGAGACTGGAGCCTTAATCCAGCGCCTTAGACCGCTCGGCCACGCTACCTTGCAACATTGCTTTCCCTGGGCAGTTTTCACCTACTTTTTTTAAATATCGCACTTCCCTAAAAGTAAGTCTGTTGAAATTCTACGTGCCTTGGAGGAGCTCCTCAACAGGTGGAAAGGCCTCCTAAATACAAGGGTATACAGTCGCCCCCCTCCCTGCATTTTGCAATTCCATCTCTAATCAAACACACCTGAATCAGCTAATCAAAGCCTTTTGGCCTTAGTCCAAAATGGCAGCTAGCTGTGTTGAAGTTAAACTCAAAATCATGAGGTAGTTGTCAATTTTCCAAAAACTCTCAATGAGTCAAATTGGCTGCTTCTATTATTATACATTATACGCTATTATTATATCCCAATTCATTTTTAAACTGAAATTACTATTATTGTAATATTTTGTTGTCGCTGATTCAACAGGGTGCATATTTCCAGCCCTTTTCGCAGGACACTTAAGGTGTCTTGACCTCTTTAAAATCACTGCTGGCAGCGGTGGGATTCGAACCCACGCCCCCGAAGAGACTGGAGCCTAAATCCAGCGCCTTAGACCCCTCGGCCACGCTACCCCAATGTATCTGTTTTCGGGGGCCTTTTTTCTGCCCATTTTTTCAGAAAAAGAGAAAACTTTGGGTGCGGACCTTCATCGAGAGGCTCTGAAGCCTGTCGAGTGCGGCCAAGGAAAGCAAAAGTGGCTGGTTTTGGAAGAGACCCGGAGCATGCAGTGTCACTTCACCAGTCTTTTTGCACAGGCATAGCATCCACTAGAGCCTTCTAAAAGGCTGTCTTGGCAGCGGTGGGATTCGAACCCACGCCCCCGAAGAGACTGGAGCCTTAATCCAGCGCCTTAGACCGCTCGGCCACGCTACCTTGCAACATTGCTTTCCCTGGGCAGTTTTCGCCTACTTTTTTTAAATATCGCACTTCCCTAAAAGTAAGTCTGTTGAAATTCTACGTGCCTTGGAGGAGCTCCTCAACAGGTGGAAAGGCCTCCTAAATACAAGGGTACACAGTCGCCCCCCCTCCCTGCAGATTGCAATTCCATCTCTAATCAAACACACCTGAATCAGCTAATCAAAGCCTTTTGGCCTTAGTCCAAAATGGCAGCTAGCTGTGTTGAAGTTAAACTCAAAATCATGAGGTAGTTGTCAATTTTCCAAAAACTCTCAATGAGTCAAATTGGCTGCTTCTATTATTAAACATTATACACTATTATTATATCCCAATTCATTTTTAAACTGAAATTACTATTATTGTAATATTTTGTTGTCGCTGATTCAACAGGGTGCATAATTCCAGCCCTTTTCGCAGGACACTTAAGGTGTCTTGACCTCTTTAAAATCACTGCTGGCAGCGGTGGGATTCGAACCCACGCCCCCGAAGAGACTGGAGCCTAAATCCAGCGCCTTATACCCCTCGGCCACGCTACCCCAATGTATCTCTTTTCGGGGGCCTTTTTTCTGCCCATTTTTCCAGAAAAAGAGAAAACTTTGGGTACGGACCTTCATCGAGAGGCTCTGAAGCCTGTCGAGTGCGGCCAAGGAAAGCAAAAGTGGCTGGTTTTGGAAGAGACCCGGAGCATGCGGTGTCACTTCACCAGTCTTTTTGCACAGGCATAGCATCCACTAGAGCCTTCTAAAAGGCTGTCTTGGCAACGGTGGGATTCTAACCCACGCCCCCGAAGAGACTGGAGCCTTAATACAGCGCCTTAGACCGCTCGGCCACGCTACCTTGCAACATTGCTTTCCCTGGGCAGTTTTCGCCTACTTTTTTTAAATATCGCACTTCCCTAAAAGTAAGTCTGTTGAAATTCTACATGCCTTGGAGGAGCTCCTCAACAGGTGGAAAGGCCTCCTAAATACAAGGGTACACAGTCGCCCCCCCTCCCTGCAGATTGCAATTCCATCTCTAATCAAACACACCTGAATCAGCTAATCAAAGCCTTTTGGCCTTAGTCCAAAATGGCAGCTAGCTGTGTTGAAGTTAAACTCAAAATCATGAGGTAGTTGTCAATTTTCCAAAAACTCTCAATGAGTCAAATTGGCTGCTTCTATTATTATACATTATACACTATTATTATATCCCAATTCATTTTTAAACTGAAATTACTATTATTGTAATATTTTGTTGTCGCTGATTCAACAGGGTGCATAATTCCAGCCCTTTTCGCAGGACACTTAAGGTGTCTTGACCTCTTTAAAATCACTGCTGGCAGCGGTGGGATTCGAACCCACGCCCCCGAAGAGACTGGAGCCTAAATCCAGCGCCTTAGACCCCTCGGCCACGCTACCCCAATGTATCTGTTTTCGGGGGCCTTTTTTCTGCCCATTTTTTCAGAAAAAGAGAAAACTTTGGGTGCGGACCTTCATCGAGAGGCTCTGAAGCCTGTCGAGTGCGGCCAAGGAAAGCAAAAGTGGCTGGTTTTGGAAGAGACCCGGAGCATGCAGTGTCACTTCACCAGTCTTTTTGCACAGGCATAGCATCCACTAGAGCCTTCTAAAAGGCTGTCTTGGCAGCGGTGGGATTCGAACCCACACCCCCGAAGAGACTGGAGCCTTAATCCAGCGCCTTAGACCGCTCGGCCACGCTACCTTGCAACATTGCTTTCCCTGGGCAGTTTTCACCTACTTTTTTTAAATATCGCACTTCCCTAAAAGTAAGTCTGTTGAAATTCTACGTGCCTTGGAGGAGCTCCTCAACAGGTGGAAAGGCCTCCTAAATACAAGGGTATACAGTCGCCCCCCTCCCTGCATTTTGCAATTCCATCTCTAATCAAACACACCTGAATCAGCTAATCAAAGCCTTTTGGCCTTAGTCCAAAATGGCAGCTAGCTGTGTTGAAGTTAAACTCAAAATCATGAGGTAGTTGTCAATTTTCCAAAAACTCTCAATGAGTCAAATTGGCTGCTTCTATTATTATAGATTATACGCTATTATTATATCCCAATTCATTTTTAAACTGAAATTACTATAATTGTAATTTTTTGTTGTCCCTGATTCAACAGGGTGCAGATTTTCAGCCCTTTTCGCAGCACACTTAAGGTGTCTTGACCTCTTTAAAATCACTGCTGGCAGCGGTGGGATTCGAACCCACGCCCCCAAAGAAACTGGAGCCTAAATCCAGCGCCTTAGACTCCTCGGCCACGCTACCCCAATGTATCTCTTTTCGGGGGCCTTTTTTCTGCCTATTTTTCCAGAAAAAGAGAAAACTTTGGGTGCGGACCTTCATCGAGAGGCTCTGAAGCCTGTCGAGTGCGGCCAAGGAAAGCAAAAGTGGCTGGTTTTGGAAGAGACCCGGAGCATGCAGTGTCACTTCACCAGTCTTTTTGCACAGGCATAGCATCCACTAGAGCCTTCTAAAAGGCTGTCTTGGCAGCGGTGGGATTCGAACCCACGCCCCCGAAGAGACTGGAGCCTTAATCCAGCGCCTTAGACCGCTCGGCCACGCTACCTTGTAACATTGCTTTCCCTGGGCAGTTTTCGCCTACTTTTTTTAAATATCGCACTTCCCTAAAAGTAAGTCTGTTGAAATTCTACGTGCCTTGGAGGAGCTCCTCAACAGGTGGAAAGGCCTCCTAAATACAAGGGTACACAGTCGCCCCCCCTCCCTGCAGATTGCAATTCCATCTCTAATCAAACACACCTGAATCAGCTAATCAAAGCCTTTTGGCCTTAGTCCAAAATGGCAGCTAGCTGTGTTGAAGTTAAACTCAAAATCATGAGGTAGTTGTCAATTTTCCAAAAACTCTCAATGAGTCAAATTGGCTGCTTCTATTATTATACATTATACGCTATTATTATATCCCAATTCATTTTTAAACTGAAATTACTATTATTGTAATATTTTGTTGTCGCTGATTCAACAGGGTGCATATTTCCAGCCCTTTTCGCAGGACACTTAAGGTGTCTTGACCTCTTTAAAATCACTGCTGGCAGCGGTGGGATTCGAACCCACGCCCCCGAAGAGACTGGAGCCTAAATCCAGCGCCTTAGACCCCTCGGCCACGCTACCCCAATGTATCTGTTTTCGGGGGCCTTTTTTCTGCCCATTTTTTCAGAAAAAGAGAAAACTTTGGGTGCGGACCTTCATCGAGAGGCTCTGAAGCCTGTCGAGTGCGGCCAAGGAAAGTAAAAGTGGCTGGTTTTGGAAGAGACCCGGAGCATGCAGTGTCACTTCACCAGTCTTTTTGCACAGGCATAGCATCCACTAGAGCCTTCTAAAAGGCTGTCTTGGCAGCGGTGGGATTCGAACCCACGCCCCCGAAGAGACTGGAGCCTTAATCCAGCGCCTTAGACCGCTCGGCCACGCTACCTTGCAACATTGCTTTCCCTGGGCAGTTTTCGCCTACTTTTTTTAAATATCGCACTTCCCTAAAAGTAAGTCTGTTGAAATTCTACGTGCCTTGGAGGAGCTCCTCAACAGGTGGAAAGGCCTCCTAAATACAAGGGTACACAGTCGCCCCCCGTCCCTGCAGATTGCAATTCCATCTCTAATCAAACACACCTGAATCAGCTAATCAAAGCCTTTTGGCCTTAGTCCAAAATGGCAGCTAGCTGTGTTGAAGTTAAACTCAAAATCATGAGGTAGTTGTCAATTTTCCAAAAACTCTCAATGAGTCAAATTGGCTGCTTCTATTATTATAGATTATACGCTATTATTATATCCCAATTCATTTTTAAACTGAAATTACTATAATTGTAATTTTTTGTTGTCCCTGATTCAACAGGGTGCAGATTTTCAGCCCTTTTCGCAGCACACTTAAGGTGTCTTGACCTCTTTAAAATCACTGCTGGCAGCGGTGGGATTCGAACCCACGCCCCCAAAGAAACTGGAGCCTAAATCCAGCGCCTTAGACTCCTCGGCCACACTACCCCAATGTATCTCTTTTCGGGGGCCTTTTTTCTGCCCATTTTTCCAGAAAAAGAGAAAACTTTGGGTGCGGACCTTCATCGAGAGGCTCTGAAGCCTGTCGAGTGCGGCCAAGGAAAGCAAAAGTGGCTGGTTTTGGAAGAGACCCGGAGCATGCAGTGTCACTTCACCAGTCTTTTTGCACAGGCATAGCATCCACTAGAGCCTTCTAAAAGGCTATCTTGGCAGCGGTGGGATTCGAACCCACGCCCCCGAAGAGACTGGAGCCTTAATCCAGCGCCTTAGACCGCTCGGCCACGCTACCTTGCAACATTGCTTTCCCTGGGCAGTTTCCGCCTACTTTTTTTAAATATCGCACTTCCCTAAAAGTAAGTCTGTTGAAATTCTACGTGCCTTGGAGGAGCTCCTCAACAGGTGGAAAGGCCTCCTAAATACAAGGGTACACAGTCGCCCCCCCTCCCTGCAGATTGCAATTCCATCTCTAATCAAACACACCTGAATCAGCTAATCAAAGCCTTTTGGCCTTAGTCCAAAATGGCAGCTAGCTGTGTTGAAGTTAAACTCAAAATCATGAGGTAGTTGTCAATTTTCCAAAAACTCTCAATGAGTCAAATTGGCTGCTTCTATTATTATACATTATACACTATTATTATATCCCAATTCATTTTTAAACTGAAAATACTATTATTGTAATATTTTGTTGTCGCTGATTCAACAGGGTGCATAATTCCAGCCCTTTTCGCAGGACACTTAAGGTGTCTTGACCTCTTTAAAATCACTGCTGGCAGCGGTGGGATTCGAACCCACGCCCCTGAAGAGACTGGAGCCTAAATTCAGCGCCTTAGACCCCTCGGCCACGCTACTCCAATGTATCTGTTTTCGGGGGCCTTTTTTCTGCCCATTTTTTCAGAAAAAGAGAAAACTTTGGGTGCGGACCTTCATCGAGAGGCTCTGAAGCCTGTCGAGTGCGGCCAAGGAAAGCAAAAGTGGCTGGTTTTGGAAGAGACCCGGAGCATGCAGTGTCACTTCACCAGTCTTTTTGCACAGGCATAGCATCCACTAGAGCCTTCTAAAAGGCTGTCTTAGCAGCGGTGGGATTCGAACCCACGCCCCCGAAGAGACTGGAGCCTTAATCCAGCGCCTTAGACCGCTCGGCCACTCTACCTTGCAACATTGCTTTCCCTGGGCAGTTTTCGCCTACTTTTTTTAAATATCGCACTTCCCTAAAAGTAAGTCTGTTGAAATTCTACGTGCCTTGGAGGAGCTCCTCAACAGGTGGAAAGGCCTCCTAAATACAAGGGTACACAGTCGCCCCCCCTCCCTGCAGATTGCAATTCCATCTCTAATCAAACACACCTGAATCAGCTAATCAAAGCCTTTTGGCCTTAGTCCAAAATGGCAGCTAGCTGTGTTGAAGTTAAACTCAAAATCATGAGGTAGTTGTCAATTTTCCAAAAACTCTCAATGAGTCAAATTGGCTGCTTCTATTATTATACATTATACACTATTATTATATCCCAATTCATTTTTAAACTGAAATTACTATTATTGTAATATTCTGTTGTCGCTGATTCAACAGGGTGCATAATTCCAGCCCTTTTCGCAGGACACTTAAGGTGTCTTGACCTCTTTAAAATCACTGCTGGCAGCGGTGGGATTCGAACCCACGCCCCCGAAGAGACTGGAGCCTAAATTCAGCGCCTTAGACCCCTCGGCCACGCTACTCCAATGTATCTGTTTTCGGGGGCCTTTTTTCTGCCCATTTTTTCAGAAAAAGAGAAAACTTTGGGTGCGGACCTTCATCGAGAGGCTCTGAAGCCTGTCGAGTGCGGCCAAGGAAAGCAAAAGTGGCTGGTTTTGGAAGAGACCCGGAGCATGCAGTGTCACTTCACCAGTCTTTTTGCACAGTTATAGCATCCACTAGAGCCTTCTAAAAGGCTGTCTTGGCAGCGGTGGGATTCGAACCCACGCCCCCGAAGAGACTGGAGCCTTAATCCAGCGCCTTAGACCGCTCGGCCACGCTACCTTGCAACATTGCTTTCCCTGGGCAGTTTTCACCTACTTTTTTTAAATATCGCACTTCCCTAAAAGTAAGTCTGTTGAAATTCTACGTGCCTTGGAGGAGCTCCTCAACAGGTGGAAAGGCCTCCTAAATACAAGGGTATACAGTCGCCCCCCTCCCTGCATTTTGCAATTCCATCTCTAATCAAACACACCTGAATCAGCTAATCAAAGCCTTTTGGCCTTAGTCCAAAATGGCAGCTAGCTGTGTTGAAGTTAAACTCAAAATCATGAGGTAGTTGTCAATTTTCCAAAAACTCTCAATGAGTCAAATTGGCTGCTTCTATTATTATACATTATACGCTATTATTATATCCCAATTCATTTTTAAACTGAAATTACTATTATTGTAATATTTTGTTGTCGCTGATTCAACAGGGTGCATATTTCCAGCCCTTTTCGCAGGACACTTAAGGTGTCTTGACCTCTTTAAAATCACTGCTGGCAGCGGTGGGATTCGAACCCACGCCCCCGAAGAGACTGGAGCCTAAATCCAGCGCCTTAGACCCCTCGGCCACGCTATCCCAATGTATCTGTTTTCGGGGGCCTTTTTTCTGCCCATTTTTTCAGAAAAAGAGAAAACTTTGGGTGCGGACCTTCATCGAGAGGCTCTGAAGCCTGTCGAGTGCGGCCAAGGAAAGCAAAAGTGGCTGGTTTTGGAAGAGACCCGGAGCATGCAGTGTCACTTCACCAGTCTTTTTGCACAGGCATAGCATCCACTAGAGCCTTCTAAAAGGCTGTCTTGGCAGCGGTGGGATTCGAACCCACGCCCCCGAAGAGACTGGAGCCTTAATCCAGCGCCTTAGACCGCTCGGCCACGCTACCTTGCAACATTGCTTTCCCTGGGCAGTTTTCGCCTACTTTTTTTAAATATCGCACTTCCCTAAAAGTAAGTCTGTTGAAATTCTACGTGCCTTGGAGGAGCTCCTCAACAGGTGGAAAGGCCTCCTAAATACAAGGGTACACAGTCGCCCCCCCTCCCTGCAGATTGCAATTCCATCTCTAATCAAACACACCTGAATCAGCTAATCAAAGCCTTTTGGCCTTAGTCCAAAATGGCAGCTAGCTGTGTTGAAGTTAAACTCAAAATCATGAGGTAGTTGTCAATTTTCCAAAAACTCTCAATGAGTCAAATTGGCTGCTTCTATTATTATAGATTATACGCTATTATTATATCCCAATTCATTTTTAAACTGAAATTACTATTATTGTAATATTTTGTTGTCGCTGATTCAACAGGGTGCATAATTCCAGCCCTTTTCGCAGGACACTTAAGGTGTCTTGACCTCTTTAAAATCACTGCTGGCAGCGGTGGGATTCGAACCCACGCCCCCGAAGAGACTGGAGCCTAAATCCAGCGCCTTAGACCCCTCGGCCACACTACCCCAATGTATCTGTTTTCGGGGGCCTTTTTTCTGCCCATTTTTTCAGAAAAAGAGAAAACTTTGGGTGCGGACCTTCATCGAGAGGCTCTGAAGCCTGTCGAGTGCGGCCAAGGAAAGCAAAAGTGGCTGGTTTTGGAAGAGACCCGGAGCATGCAGTGTCACTTCACCAGTCTTTTTGCACAGTTATAGCATCCACTAGAGCCTTCTAAAAGGCTGTCTTGGCAGCGGTGGGATTCGAACCCACGCCCCCGAAGAGACTGGAGCCTTAATCCAGCGCCTTAGACCGCTCGGCCACGCTACCTTGCAACATTGCTTTCCCTGGGCAGTTTTCACCTACTTTTTTTAAATATCGCACTTCCCTAAAAGTAAGTCTGTTGAAATTCTACGTGCCTTGGAGGAGCTCCTCAACAGGTGGAAAGGCCTCCTAAATACAAGGGTATACAGTCGCCCCCCTCCCTGCATTTTGCAATTCCATCTCTAATCAAACACACCTGAATCAGCTAATCAAAGCCTTTTGGCCTTAGTCCAAAATGGCAGCTAGCTGTGTTGAAGTTAAACTCAAAATCATGAGGTAGTTGTCAATTTTCCAAAAACTCTCAATGAGTCAAATTGGCTGCTTCTATTATTATACATTATACGCTATTATTATATCCCAATTCATTTTTAAACTGAAATTACTATTATTGTAATATTTTGTTGTCGCTGATTCAACAGGGTGCATATTTCCAGCCCTTTTCGCAGGACACTTAAGGTGTCTTGACCTCTTTAAAATCACTGCTGGCAGCGGTGGGATTCGAACCCACGCCCCCGAAGAGACTGGAGCCTAAATCCAGCGCCTTAGACCCCTCGGCCACGCTACCCCAATGTATCTGTTTTCGGGGGCCTTTTTTCTGCCCATTTTTTCAGAAAAAGAGAAAACTTTGGGTGCGGACCTTCATCGAGAGGCTCTGAAGCCTGTCGAGTGCGGCCAAGGAAAGCAAAAGTGGCTGGTTTTGGAAGAGACCCGGAGCATGCAGTGTCACTTCACCAGTCTTTTTGCACAGGCATAGCATCCACTAGAGCCTTCTAAAAGGCTGTCTTGGCAGCGGTGGGATTCGAACCCACGCCCCCGAAGAGACTGGAGCCTTAATCCAGCGCCTTAGACCGCTCGGCCACGCTACCTTGCAACATTGCTTTCCCTGGGCAGTTTTCGCCTACTTTTTTTAAATATCGCACTTCCCTAAAAGTAAGTCTGTTGAAATTCTACGTGCCTTGGAGGAGCTCCTCAACAGGTGGAAAGGCCTCCTAAATACAAGGGTACACAGTCGCCCCCCCTCCCTGCAGATTGCAATTCCATCTCTAATCAAACACACCTGAATCAGCTAATCAAAGCCTTTTGGCCTTAGTCCAAAATGGCAGCTAGCTGTGTTGAAGTTAAACTCAAAATCATGAGGTAGTTGTCAATTTTCCAAAAACTCTCAATGAGTCAAATTGGCTGCTTCTATTATTAAACATTATACACTATTATTATATCCCAATTCATTTTTAAACTGAAATTACTATTATTGTAATATTTTGTTGTCGCTGATTCAACAGGGTGCATAATTCCAGCCCTTTTCGCAGGACACTTAAGGTGTCTTGACCTCTTTAAAATCACTGCTGGCAGCGGTGGGATTCGAACCCACGCCCCCGAAGAGACTGGAGCCTAAATCCAGCGCCTTATACCCCTCGGCCACGCTACCCCAATGTATCTCTTTTCGGGGGCCTTTTTTCTGCCCATTTTTCCAGAAAAAGAGAAAACTTTGGGTACGGACCTTCATCGAGAGGCTCTGAAGCCTGTCGAGTGCGGCCAAGGAAAGCAAAAGTGGCTGGTTTTGGAAGAGACCCGGAGCATGCGGTGTCACTTCACCAGTCTTTTTGCACAGGCATAGCATCCACTAGAGCCTTCTAAAAGGCTGTCTTGGCAACGGTGGGATTCTAACCCACGCCCCCGAAGAGACTGGAGCCTTAATACAGCGCCTTAGACCGCTCGGCCACGCTACCTTGCAACATTGCTTTCCCTGGGCAGTTTTCGCCTACTTTTTTTAAATATCGCACTTCCCTAAAAGTAAGTCTGTTGAAATTCTACATGCCTTGGAGGAGCTCCTCAACAGGTGGAAAGGCCTCCTAAATACAAGGGTACACAGTCGCCCCCCCTCCCTGCAGATTGCAATTCCATCTCTAATCAAACACACCTGAATCAGCTAATCAAAGCCTTTTGGCCTTAGTCCAAAATGGCAGCTAGCTGTGTTGAAGTTAAACTCAAAATCATGAGGTAGTTGTCAATTTTCCAAAAACTCTCAATGAGTCAAATTGGCTGCTTCTATTATTATACATTATACACTATTATTATATCCCAATTCATTTTTAAACTGAAATTACTATTATTGTAATATTTTGTTGTCGCTGATTCAACAGGGTGCATAATTCCAGCCCTTTTCGCAGGACACTTAAGGTGTCTTGACCTCTTTAAAATCACTGCTGGCAGCGGTGGGATTCGAACCCACGCCCCCGAAGAGACTGGAGCCTAAATCCAGCGCCTTAGACCCCTCGGCCACGCTACCCCAATGTATCTGTTTTCGGGGGCCTTTTTTCTGCCCATTTTTTCAGAAAAAGAGAAAACTTTGGGTGCGGACCTTCATCGAGAGGCTCTGAAGCCTGTCGAGTGCGGCCAAGGAAAGCAAAAGTGGCTGGTTTTGGAAGAGACCCGGAGCATGCAGTGTCACTTCACCAGTCTTTTTGCACAGGCATAGCATCCACTAGAGCCTTCTAAAAGGCTGTCTTGGCAGCGGTGGGATTCGAACCCACACCCCCGAAGAGACTGGAGCCTTAATCCAGCGCCTTAGACCGCTCGGCCACGCTACCTTGCAACATTGCTTTCCCTGGGCAGTTTTCACCTACTTTTTTTAAATATCGCACTTCCCTAAAAGTAAGTCTGTTGAAATTCTACGTGCCTTGGAGGAGCTCCTCAACAGGTGGAAAGGCCTCCTAAATACAAGGGTATACAGTCGCCCCCCTCCCTGCATTTTGCAATTCCATCTCTAATCAAACACACCTGAATCAGCTAATCAAAGCCTTTTGGCCTTAGTCCAAAATGGCAGCTAGCTGTGTTGAAGTTAAACTCAAAATCATGAGGTAGTTGTCAATTTTCCAAAAACTCTCAATGAGTCAAATTGGCTGCTTCTATTATTATAGATTATACGCTATTATTATATCCCAATTCATTTTTAAACTGAAATTACTATAATTGTAATTTTTTGTTGTCCCTGATTCAACAGGGTGCAGATTTTCAGCCCTTTTCGCAGCACACTTAAGGTGTCTTGACCTCTTTAAAATCACTGCTGGCAGCGGTGGGATTCGAACCCACGCCCCCAAAGAAACTGGAGCCTAAATCCAGCGCCTTAGACTCCTCGGCCACGCTACCCCAATGTATCTCTTTTCGGGGGCCTTTTTTCTGCCTATTTTTCCAGAAAAAGAGAAAACTTTGGGTGCGGACCTTCATCGAGAGGCTCTGAAGCCTGTCGAGTGCGGCCAAGGAAAGCAAAAGTGGCTGGTTTTGGAAGAGACCCGGAGCATGCAGTGTCACTTCACCAGTCTTTTTGCACAGGCATAGCATCCACTAGAGCCTTCTAAAAGGCTGTCTTGGCAGCGGTGGGATTCGAACCCACGCCCCCGAAGAGACTGGAGCCTTAATCCAGCGCCTTAGACCGCTCGGCCACGCTACCTTGTAACATTGCTTTCCCTGGGCAGTTTTCGCCTACTTTTTTTAAATATCGCACTTCCCTAAAAGTAAGTCTGTTGAAATTCTACGTGCCTTGGAGGAGCTCCTCAACAGGTGGAAAGGCCTCCTAAATACAAGGGTACACAGTCGCCCCCCCTCCCTGCAGATTGCAATTCCATCTCTAATCAAACACACCTGAATCAGCTAATCAAAGCCTTTTGGCCTTAGTCCAAAATGGCAGCTAGCTGTGTTGAAGTTAAACTCAAAATCATGAGGTAGTTGTCAATTTTCCAAAAACTCTCAATGAGTCAAATTGGCTGCTTCTATTATTATACATTATACGCTATTATTATATCCCAATTCATTTTTAAACTGAAATTACTATTATTGTAATATTTTGTTGTCGCTGATTCAACAGGGTGCATATTTCCAGCCCTTTTCGCAGGACACTTAAGGTGTCTTGACCTCTTTAAAATCACTGCTGGCAGCGGTGGGATTCGAACCCACGCCCCCGAAGAGACTGGAGCCTAAATCCAGCGCCTTAGACCCCTCGGCCACGCTACCCCAATGTATCTGTTTTCGGGGGCCTTTTTTCTGCCCATTTTTTCAGAAAAAGAGAAAACTTTGGGTGCGGACCTTCATCGAGAGGCTCTGAAGCCTGTCGAGTGCGGCCAAGGAAAGTAAAAGTGGCTGGTTTTGGAAGAGACCCGGAGCATGCAGTGTCACTTCACCAGTCTTTTTGCACAGGCATAGCATCCACTAGAGCCTTCTAAAAGGCTGTCTTGGCAGCGGTGGGATTCGAACCCACGCCCCCGAAGAGACTGGAGCCTTAATCCAGCGCCTTAGACCGCTCGGCCACGCTACCTTGCAACATTGCTTTCCCTGGGCAGTTTTCGCCTACTTTTTTTAAATATCGCACTTCCCTAAAAGTAAGTCTGTTGAAATTCTACGTGCCTTGGAGGAGCTCCTCAACAGGTGGAAAGGCCTCCTAAATACAAGGGTACACAGTCGCCCCCCGTCCC
This sequence comes from Gobio gobio, assembly GCF_949357685.1. Taxonomy (NCBI): domain Eukaryota; kingdom Metazoa; phylum Chordata; class Actinopteri; order Cypriniformes; family Gobionidae; genus Gobio; species Gobio gobio. Next base: position 36,524,359 of record NC_137113.1, read on the forward strand.
TGCAGATTGCAATTCCATCTCTAATCAAACACACCTGAATCAGCTAATCAAAGCCTTTTGGCCTTAGTCCAAAATGGCAGCTAGCTGTGTTGAAGTTAAACTCAAAATCATGAGGTAGTTGTCAATTTTCCAAAAACTCTCAATGAGTCAAATTGGCTGCTTCTATTATTATAGATTATACGCTATTATTATATCCCAATTCATTTTTAAACTGAAATTACTATAATTGTAATTTTTTGTTGTCCCTGATTCAACAGGGTGCAGATTTTCAGCCCTTTTCGCAGCACACTTAAGGTGTCTTGACCTCTTTAAAATCACTGCTGGCAGCGGTGGGATTCGAACCCACGCCCCCAAAGAAACTGGAGCCTAAATCCAGCGCCTTAGACTCCTCGGCCACACTACCCCAATGTATCTCTTTTCGGGGGCCTTTTTTCTGCCCATTTTTCCAGAAAAAGAGAAAACTTTGGGTGCGGACCTTCATCGAGAGGCTCTGAAGCCTGTCGAGTGCGGCCAAGGAAAGCAAAAGTGGCTGGTTTTGGAAGAGACCCGGAGCATGCAGTGTCACTTCACCAGTCTTTTTGCACAGGCATAGCATCCACTAGAGCCTTCTAAAAGGCTATCTTGGCAGCGGTGGGATTCGAACCCACGCCCCCGAAGAGACTGGAGCCTTAATCCAGCGCCTTAGACCGCTCGGCCACGCTACCTTGCAACATTGCTTTCCCTGGGCAGTTTCCGCCTACTTTTTTTAAATATCGCACTTCCCTAAAAGTAAGTCTGTTGAAATTCTACGTGCCTTGGAGGAGCTCCTCAACAGGTGGAAAGGCCTCCTAAATACAAGGGTACACAGTCGCCCCCCCTCCCTGCAGATTGCAATTCCATCTCTAATCAAACACACCTGAATCAGCTAATCAAAGCCTTTTGGCCTTAGTCCAAAATGGCAGCTAGCTGTGTTGAAGTTAAACTCAAAATCATGAGGTAGTTGTCAATTTTCCAAAAACTCTCAATGAGTCAAATTGGCTGCTTCTATTATTATACATTATACACTATTATTATATCCCAATTCATTTTTAAACTGAAAATACTATTATTGTAATATTTTGTTGTCGCTGATTCAACAGGGTGCATAATTCCAGCCCTTTTCGCAGGACACTTAAGGTGTCTTGACCTCTTTAAAATCACTGCTGGCAGCGGTGGGATTCGAACCCACGCCCCTGAAGAGACTGGAGCCTAAATTCAGCGCCTTAGACCCCTCGGCCACGCTACTCCAATGTATCTGTTTTCGGGGGCCTTTTTTCTGCCCATTTTTTCAGAAAAAGAGAAAACTTTGGGTGCGGACCTTCATCGAGAGGCTCTGAAGCCTGTCGAGTGCGGCCAAGGAAAGCAAAAGTGGCTGGTTTTGGAAGAGACCCGGAGCATGCAGTGTCACTTCACCAGTCTTTTTGCACAGGCATAGCATCCACTAGAGCCTTCTAAAAGGCTGTCTTAGCAGCGGTGGGATTCGAACCCACGCCCCCGAAGAGACTGGAGCCTTAATCCAGCGCCTTAGACCGCTCGGCCACGCTACCTTGCAACATTGCTTTCCCTGGGCAGTTTTCACCTACTTTTTTTAAATATCACACTTCCCTAAAAGTAAGTCTGTTGAAATTCTACGTGCCTTGGAGGAGCTCCTCAACAGGTGGAAAGGCCTCCTAAATACAAGGGTATACAGTCGCCCCCCTCCCTGCATTTTGCAATTCCATCTCTAATCAAACACACCTGAATCAGCTAATCAAAGCCTTTTGGCCTTAGTCCAAAATGGCAGCTAGCTGTGTTGAAGTTAAACTCAAAATCATGAGGTAGTTGTCAATTTTCCAAAAACTCTCAATGAGTCAAATTGGCTGCTTCTATTATTATAGATTATACGCTATTATTATATCCCAATTCATTTTTAAACTGAAATTACTATAATTGTAATTTTTTGTTGTCCCTGATTCAACAGGGTGCAGATTTTCAGCCCTTTTCGCAGCACACTTAAGGTGTCTTGACCTCTTTAAAATCACTGCTGGCAGCGGTGGGATTCGAACCCACGCCCCCAAAGAAACTGGAGCCTAAATCCAGCGCCTTAGACTCCTCGGCCACACTACCCCAATGTATCTCTTTTCGGGGGCCTTTTTTCTGCCCATTTTTCCAGAAAAAGAGAAAACTTTGGGTGCGGACCTTCATCGAGAGGCTCTGAAGCCTGTCGAGTGCGGCCAAGGAAAGCAAAAGTGGCTGGTTTTGGAAGAGACCCGGAGCATGCAGTGTCACTTCACCAGTCTTTTTGCACAGTTATAGCATCCACTAGAGCCTTCTAAAAGGCTGTCTTGGCAGCGGTGGGATTCGAACCCACGCCCCCGAAGAGACTGGAGCCTTAATCCAGCGCCTTAGACCGCTCGGCCACGCTACCTTGCAACATTGCTTTCCCTGGGCAGTTTTCACCTACTTTTTTTAAATATCGCACTTCCCTAAAAGTAAGTCTGTTGAAATTCTACGTGCCTTGGAGGAGCTCCTCAACAGGTGGAAAGGCCTCCTAAATACAAGGGTATACAGTCGCCCCCCTCCCTGCATTTTGCAATTCCATCTCTAATCAAACACACCTGAATCAGCTAATCAAAGCCTTTTGGCCTTAGTCCAAAATGGCAGCTAGCTGTGTTGAAGTTAAACTCAAAATCATGAGGTAGTTGTCAATTTTCCAAAAACTCTCAATGAGTCAAATTGGCTGCTTCTATTATTATACATTATACGCTATTATTATATCCCAATTCATTTTTAAACTGAAATTACTATTATTGTAATATTTTGTTGTCGCTGATTCAACAGGGTGCATATTTCCAGCCCTTTTCGCAGGACACTTAAGGTGTCTTGACCTCTTTAAAATCACTGCTGGCAGCGGTGGGATTCGAACCCACGCCCCCGAAGAGACTGGAGCCTAAATCCAGCGCCTTAGACCCCTCGGCCACGCTACCCCAATGTATCTGTTTTCGGGGGCCTTTTTTCTGCCCATTTTTTCAGAAAAAGAGAAAACTTTGGGTGCGGACCTTCATCGAGAGGCTCTGAAGCCTGTCGAGTGCGGCCAAGGAAAGCAAAAGTGGCTGGTTTTGGAAGAGACCCGGAGCATGCGGTGTCACTTCACCAGTCTTTTTGCACAGGCATAGCATCCACTAGAGCCTTCTAAAAGGCTGTCTTGGCAGCGGTGGGATTCGAACCCACGCCCCCGAAGAGACTGGAGCCTTAATCCAGCGCCTTAGACCGCTCGGCCACGCTACCTTGCAACATTGCTTTCCCTGGGCAGTTTTCGCCTACTTTTTTTAAATATCGCACTTCCCTAAAAGTAAGTCTGTTGAAATTCTACGTGCCTTGGAGGAGCTCCTCAACAGGTGGAAAGGCCTCCTAAATACAAGGGTACACAGTCGCCCCCCCCTCCCTGCAGATTGCAATTCCATCTCTAATCAAACACACCTGAATCAGCTAATCAAAGCCTTTTGGCCTTAGTCCAAAATGGCAGCTAGCTGTGTTGAAGTTAAACTCAAAATCATGAGGTAGTTGTCAATTTTCCAAAAACTCTCAATGAGTCAAATTGGCTGCTTCTATTATTATACATTATACACTATTATTATATCCCAATTCATTTTTAAACTGAAATTACTATTATTGTAATATTTTGTTGTCGCTGATTCAACAGGGTGCATATTTCCAGCCCTTTTCGCAGGACACTTAAGGTGTCTTGACCTCTTTAAAATCACTGCTGGCAGCGGTGGGATTCGAACCCACGCCCCCGAAGAGACTGGAGCCTAAATCCAGCGCCTTAGACCCCTCGGCCACGCTACCCCAATGTATCTGTTTTCGGGGGCCTTTTTTCTGCCCATTTTTTCAGAAAAAGAGAAAACTTTGGGTGCGGACCTTCATCGAGAGGCTCTGAAGCCTGTCGAGTGCGGCCAAGGAAAGCAAAAGTGGCTGGTTTTGGAAGAGACCCGGAGCATGCAGTGTCACTTCACCAGTCTTTTTGCACAGGCATAGCATCCACTAGAGCCTTCTAAAAGGCTGTCTTGGCAGCGGTGGGATTCGAACCCACGCCCCCGAAGAGACTGGAGCCTTAATCCAGCGCCTTAGACCGCTCGGCCACGCTACCTTGCAACATTGCTTTCCCTGGGCAGTTTTCGCCTACTTTTTTTAAATATCGCACTTCCCTAAAAGTAAGTCTGTTGAAATTCTACGTGCCTTGGAGGAGCTCCTCAACAGGTGGAAAGGCCTCCTAAATACAAGGGTACACAGTCGCCCCCCCTCCCTGCAGATTGCAATTCCATCTCTAATCAAACACACCTGAATCAGCTAATCAAAGCCTTTTGGCCTTAGTCCAAAATGGCAGCTAGCTGTGTTGAAGTTAAACTCAAAATCATGAGGTAGTTGTCAATTTTCCAAAAACTCTCAATGAGTCAAATTGGCTGCTTCTATTATTATACATTATACACTATTATTATATCCCAATTCATTTTTAAACTGAAATTACTATTATTGTAATATTCTGTTGTCGCTGATTCAACAGGGTGCATAATTCCAGCCCTTTTCGCAGGACACTTAAGGTGTCTTGACCTCTTTAAAATCACTGCTGGCAGCGGTGGGATTCGAACCCACGCCCCCGAAGAGACTGGAGCCTAAATTCAGCGCCTTAGACCCCTCGGCCACGCTACTCCAATGTATCTGTTTTCGGGGGCCTTTTTTCTGCCCATTTTTTCAGAAAAAGAGAAAACTTTGGGTGCGGACCTTCATCGAGAGGCTCTGAAGCCTGTCGAGTGCAGCCAAGGAAAGCAAAAGTGGCTGGTTTTGGAAGAGACCCGGAGCATGCAGTGTCACTTCACCAGTCTTTTTGCACAGTTATAGCATCCACTAGAGCCTTCTAAAAGGCTGTCTTGGCAGCGGTGGGATTCGAACCCACGCCCCCGAAGAGACTGGAGCCTTAATCCAGCGCCTTAGACCGCTCGGCCACGCTACCTTGCAACATTGCTTTCCCTGGGCAGTTTTCACCTACTTTTTTTAAATATCGCACTTCCCTAAAAGTAAGTCTGTTGAAATTCTACGTGCCTTGGAGGAGCTCCTCAACAGGTGGAAAGGCCTCCTAAATACAAGGGTATACAGTCGCCCCCCTCCCTGCATTTTGCAATTCCATCTCTAATCAAACACACCTGAATCAGCTAATCAAAGCCTTTTGGCCTTAGTCCAAAATGGCAGCTAGCTGTGTTGAAGTTAAACTCAAAATCATGAGGTAGTTGTCAATTTTCCAAAAACTCTCAATGAGTCAAATTGGCTGCTTCTATTATTATAGATTATACGCTATTATTATATCCCAATTCATTTTTAAACTGAAAATACTATTATTGTAATATTTTGTTGTCGCTGATTCAACAGGGTGCATAATTCCAGCCCTTTTCGCAGGACACTTAAGGTGTCTTGACCTCTTTAAAATCACTGCTGGCAGCGGTGGGATTCGAACCCACGCCCCCGAAGAGACTGGAGCCTAAATCCAGCGCCTTAGACCCCTCGGCCACGCTACCCCAATGTATCTGTTTTCGGGGGCCTTTTTTCTGCCCATTTTTTCAGAAAAAGAGAAAACTTTGGGTGCGGACCTTCATCGAGAGGCTCTGAAGCCTGTCGAGTGCGGCCAAGGAAAGCAAAAGTGGCTGGTTTTGGAAGAGACCCGGAGCATGCAGTGTCACTTCACCAGTCTTTTTGCACAGTTATAGCATCCACTAGAGCCTTCTAAAAGGCTGTCTTGGCAGCGGTGGGATTCGAACCCACGCCCCCGAAGAGACTGGAGCCTTAATCCAGCGCCTTAGACCGCTCGGCCACGCTACCTTGCAACATTGCTTTCCCTGGGCAGTTTTCACCTACTTTTTTTAAATATCGCACTTCCCTAAAAGTAAGTCTGTTGAAATTCTACGTGCCTTGGAGGAGCTCCTCAACAGGTGGAAAGGCCTCCTAAATACAAGGGTATACAGTCGCCCCCCTCCCTGCATTTTGCAATTCCATCTCTAATCAAACACACCTGAATCAGCTAATCAAAGCCTTTTGGCCTTAGTCCAAAATGGCAGCTAGCTGTGTTGAAGTTAAACTCAAAATCATGAGGTAGTTGTCAATTTTCCAAAAACTCTCAATGAGTCAAATTGGCTGCTTCTATTATTATACATTATACGCTATTATTATATCCCAATTCATTTTTAAACTGAAATTACTATTATTGTAATATTTTGTTGTCGCTGATTCAACAGGGTGCATATTTCCAGCCCTTTTCGCAGGACACTTAAGGTGTCTTGACCTCTTTAAAATCACTGCTGGCAGCGGTGGGATTCGAACCCACGCCCCCGAAGAGACTGGAGCCTAAATCCAGCGCCTTAGACCCCTCGGCCACGCTACCCCAATGTATCTGTTTTCGGGGGCCTTTTTTCTGCCCATTTTTTCAGAAAAAGAGAAAACTTTGGGTGCGGACCTTCATCGAGAGGCTCTGAAGCCTGTCGAGTGCGGCCAAGGAAAGCAAAAGTGGCTGGTTTTGGAAGAGACCCGGAGCATGCAGTGTCACTTCACCAGTCTTTTTGCACAGGCATAGCATCCACTAGAGCCTTCTAAAAGGCTGTCTTGGCAGCGGTGGGATTCGAACCCACGCCCCCGAAGAGACTGGAGCCTTAATCCAGCGCCTTAGACCGCTCGGCCACGCTACCTTGCAACATTGCTTTCCCTGGGCAGTTTTCGCCTACTTTTTTTAAATATCGCACTTCCCTAAAAGTAAGTCTGTTGAAATTCTACGTGCCTTGGAGGAGCTCCTCAACAGGTGGAAAGGCCTCCTAAATACAAGGGTACACAGTCGCCCCCCCTCCCTGCAGATTGCAATTCCATCTCTAATCAAACACACCTGAATCAGCTAATCAAAGCCTTTTGGCCTTAGTCCAAAATGGCAGCTAGCTGTGTTGAAGTTAAACTCAAAATCATGAGGTAGTTGTCAATTTTCCAAAAACTCTCAATGAGTCAAATTGGCTGCTTCTATTATTATACATTATACACTATTATTATATCCCAATTCATTTTTAAACTGAAATTACTATTATTGTAATATTTTGTTGTCGCTGATTCAACAGGGTGCATAATTCCAGCCCTTTTCGCAGGACACTTAAGGTGTCTTGACCTCTTTAAAATCACTGCTGGCAGCGGTGGGATTCGAACCCACGCCCCCGAAGAGACTGGAGCCTAAATCCAGCGCCTTATACCCCTCGGCCACGCTACCCCAATGTATCTCTTTTCGGGGGCCTTTTTTCTGCCCATTTTTCCAGAAAAAGAGAAAACTTTGGGTGCGGACCTTCATCGAGAGGCTCTGAAGCCTGTCGAGTGCGGCCAAGGAAAGCAAAAGTGGCTGGTTTTGGAAGAGACCCGGAGCATGCGGTGTCACTTCACCAGTCTTTTTGCACAGGCATAGCATCCACTAGAGCCTTCTAAAAGGCTGTCTTGGCAACGGTGGGATTCTAACCCACGCCCCCGAAGAGACTGGAGCCTTAATCCAGCGCCTTAGACCGCTCGGCCACGCTACCTTGCAACATTGCTTTCCCTGGGCAGTTTTCGCCTACTTTTTTTAAATATCGCACTTCCCTAAAAGTAAGTCTGTTGAAATTCTACATGCCTTGGAGGAGCTCCTCAACAGGTGGAAAGGCCTCCTAAATACAAGGGTACACAGTCGCCCCCCCTCCCTGCAGATTGCAATTCCATCTCTAATCAAACACACCTGAATCAGCTAATCAAAGCCTTTTGGCCTTAGTCCAAAATGGCAGCTAGCTGTGTTGAAGTTAAACTCAAAATCATGAGGTAGTTGTCAATTTTCCAAAAACTCTCAATGAGTCAAATTGGCTGCTTCTATTATTATACATTATACACTATTATTATATCCCAATTCATTTTTAAACTGAAATTACTATTATTGTAATATTTTGTTGTCGCTGATTCAACAGGGTGCATAATTCCAGCCCTTTTCGCAGGACACTTAAGGTGTCTTGACCTCTTTAAAATCACTGCTGGCAGCGGTGGGATTCGAACCCACGCCCCCGAAGAGACTGGAGCCTAAATCCAGCGCCTTAGACCCCTCGGCCACGCTACCCCAATGTATCTGTTTTCGGGGGCCTTTTTTCTGCCCATTTTTTCAGAAAAAGAGAAAACTTTGGGTGCGGACCTTCATCGAGAGGCTCTGAAGCCTGTCGAGTGCGGCCAAGGAAAGCAAAAGTGGCTGGTTTTGGAAGAGACCCGGAGCATGCAGTGCCACTTCACCAGTCTTTTTGCACAGGCATAGCATCCACTAGAGCCTTCTAAAAGGCTGTCTTGGCAGCGGTGGGATTCGAACCCACACCCCCGAAGAGACTGGAGCCTTAATCCAGCGCCTTAGACCGCTCGGCCACGCTACCTTGCAACATTGCTTTCCCTGGGCAGTTTTCACCTACTTTTTTTAAATATCGCACTTCCCTAAAAGTAAGTCTGTTGAAATTCTACGTGCCTTGGAGGAGCTCCTCAACAGGTGGAAAGGCCTCCTAAATACAAGGGTATACAGTCGCCCCCCTCCCTGCATTTTGCAATTCCATCTCTAATCAAACACACCTGAATCAGCTAATCAAAGCCTTTTGGCCTTAGTCCAAAATGGCAGCTAGCTGTGTTGAAGTTAAACTCAAAATCATGAGGTAGTTGTCAATTTTCCAAAAACTCTCAATGAGTCAAATTGGCTGCTTCTATTATTATAGATTATACGCTATTATTATATCCCAATTCATTTTTAAACTGAAATTACTATAATTGTAATTTTTTGTTGTCCCTGATTCAACAGGGTGCAGATTTTCAGCCCTTTTCGCAGCACACTTAAGGTGTCTTGACCTCTTTAAAATCACTGCTGGCAGCGGTGGGATTCGAACCCACGCCCCCAAAGAAACTGGAGCCTAAATCCAGCGCCTTAGACTCCTCGGCCACGCTACCCCAATGTATCTCTTTTCGGGGGCCTTTTTTCTGCCTATTTTTCCAGAAAAAGAGAAAACTTTGGGTGCGGACCTTCATCGAGAGGCTCTGAAGCCTGTCGAGTGCGGCCAAGGAAAGCAAAAGTGGCTGGTTTTGGAAGAGACCCGGAGCATGCAGTGTCACTTCACCAGTCTTTTTGCACAGGCATAGCATCCACTAGAGCCTTCTAAAAGGCTGTCTTGGCAGCGGTGGGATTCGAACCCACGCCCCCGAAGAGACTGGAGCCTTAATCCAGCGCCTTAGACCGCTCGGCCACGCTACCTTGTAACATTGCTTTCCCTGGGCAGTTTTCGCCTACTTTTTTTAAATATCGCACTTCCCTAAAAGTAAGTCTGTTGAAATTCTACGTGCCTTGGAGGAGCTCCTCAACAGGTGGAAAGGCCTCCTAAATACAAGGGTACACAGTCGCCCCCCCTCCCTGCAGATTGCAATTCCATCTCTAATCAAACACACCTGAATCAGCTAATCAAAGCCTTTTGGCCTTAGTCCAAAATGGCAGCTAGCTGTGTTGAAGTTAAACTCAAAATCATGAGGTAGTTGTCAATTTTCCAAAAACTCTCAATGAGTCAAATTGGCTGCTTCTATTATTATACATTATACGCTATTATTATATCCCAATTCATTTTTAAACTGAAATTACTATTATTGTAATATTTTGTTGTCGCTGATTCAACAGGGTGCATATTTCCAGCCCTTTTCGCAGGACACTTAAGGTGTCTTGACCTCTTTAAAATCACTGCTGGCAGCGGTGGGATTCGAACCCACGCCCCCGAAGAGACTGGAGCCTAAATCCAGCGCCTTAGACCCCTCGGCCACGCTACCCCAATGTATCTGTTTTCGGGGGCCTTTTTTCTGCCCATTTTTTTCAGAAAAAGAGAAAACTTTGGGTGCGGACCTTCATCGAGAGGCTCTGAAGCCTGTCGAGTGCGGCCAAGGAAAGTAAAAGTGGCTGGTTTTGGAAGAGACCCGGAGCATGCAGTGTCACTTCACCAGTCTTTTTGCACAGGCATAGCATCCACTAGAGCCTTCTAAAAGGCTGTCTTGGCAGCGGTGGGATTCGAACCCACGCCCCCGAAGAGACTGGAGCCTTAATCCAGCGCCTTAGACCGCTCGGCCACGCTACCTTGCAACATTGCTTTCCCTGGGCAGTTTTCGCCTACTTTTTTTAAATATCGCACTTCCCTAAAAGTAAGTCTGTTGAAATTCTACGTGCCTTGGAGGAGCTCCTCAACAGGTGGAAAGGCCTCCTAAATACAAGGGTACACAGTCGCCCCCCGTCCCTGCAGATTGCAATTCCATCTCTAATCAAACACACCTGAATCAGCTAATCAAAGCCTTTTGGCCTTAGTCCAAAATGGCAGCTAGCTGTGTTGAAGTTAAACTCAAAATCATGAGGTAGTTGTCAATTTTCCAAAAACTCTCAATGAGTCAAATTGGCTGCTTCTATTATTATACATTATACACTATTATTATATCCCAATTCATTTTTAAACTGAAATTACTATTATTGTAATATTTTGTTGTCGCTGATTCAACAGGGTGCATAATTCCAGCCCTTTTCGCAGGACACTTAAGGTGTCTTGACCTCTTTAAAATCACTGCTGGCAGCGGTGGGATTCGAACCCACGCCCCTGAAGAGACTGGAGCCTAAATCCAGCGCCTTAGACCCCTCGGCCACGCTACCCCAATGTATCTGTTTTCGGGGGCCTTTTTTCTGCCCATTTTTTCAGAAAAAGAGAAAACTTTGGGTGCGGACCTTCATCGAGAGGCTCTGAAGCCTGTCGAGTGCGGCCAAGGAAAGCAAAAGTGGCTGGTTTTGGAAGAGACCCGGAGCATGCAGTGTCACTTCACCAGTCTTTTTGCACAGTTATAGCATCCACTAGAGCCTTCTAAAAGGCTGTCTTGGCAGCGGTGGGATTCGAACCCACGCCCCCGAAGAGACTGGAGCCTTAATCCAGCGCCTTAGACCGCTCGGCCACGCTACCTTGTAACATTGCTTTCCCTGGGCAGTTTTCGCCTACTTTTTTTAAATATCGCACTTCCCTAAAAGTAAGTCTGTTGAAATTCTACGTGCCTTGGAGGAGCTCCTCAACAGGTGGAAAGGCCTCCTAAATACAAGGGTACACAGTCGCCCCCCCTCCCTGCAGATTGCAATTCCATCTCTAATCAAACACACCTGAATCAGCTAATCAAAGCCTTTTGGCCTTAGTCCAAAATGGCAGCTAGCTGTGTTGAAGTTAAACTCAAAATCATGAGGTAGTTGTCAATTTTCCAAAAACTCTCAATGAGTCAAATTGGCTGCTTCTATTATTATAGATTATACACTATTATTATATCCCAATTCATTTTTAAACTGAAATTACTATTATTGTAATATTTTGTTGTCGCTGATTCAACAGGGTGCATAATTCCAGCCCTTTTCGCAGGACACTTAAGGTGTCTTGACCTCTTTAAAATCACTGCTGGCAGCGGTGGGATTCGAACCCACGCCCCCGAAGAGACTGGAGCCTAAATCCAGCGCCTTAGACCCCTCGGCCACGCTACCCCAATGTATCTGTTTTCGGGGGCCTTTTTTCTGCCCATTTTTTCAGAAAAAGAGAAAACTTTGGGTGCGGACCTTCATCGAGAGGCTCTGAAGCCTGTCGAGTGCGGCCAAGGAAAGCAAAAGTGGCTGGTTTTGGAAGAGACCCGGAGCATGCAGTGTCACTTCACCAGTCTTTTTGCACAGTTATAGCATCCACTAGAGCCTTCTAAAAGGCTGTCTTGGCAGCGGTGGGATTCGAACCCACGCCCCCGAAGAGACTGGAGCCTTAATCCAGCGCCTTAGACCGCTCGGCCACGCTACCTTGTAACATTGCTTTCCCTGGGCAGTTTTCGCCTACTTTTTTTAAATATCGCACTTCCCTAAAAGTAAGTCTGTTGAAATTCTACGTGCCTTGGAGGAGCTCCTCAACAGGTGGAAAGGCCTCCTAAATACAAGGGTACACAGTCGCCCCCCCTCCCTGCAGATTGCAATTCCATCTCTAATCAAACACACCTGAATCAGCTAATCAAAGCCTTTTGGCCTTAGTCCAAAATGGCAGCTAGCTGTGTTGAAGTTAAACTCAAAATCATGAGGTAGTTGTCAATTTTCCAAAAACTCTCAATGAGTCAAATTGGCTGCTTCTATTATTATACATTATACACTATTATTATATCCCAATTCATTTTTAAACTGAAATTACTATTATTGTAATATTCTGTTGTCGCTGATTCAACAGGGTGCATAATTCCAGCCCTTTTCGCAGGACACTTAAGGTGTCTTGACCTCTTTAAAATCACTGCTGGCAGCGGTGGGATTCGAACCCACGCCCCCGAAGAGACTGGAGCCTAAATTCAGCGCCTTAGACCCCTCGGCCACGCTACTCCAATGTATCTGTTTTCGGGGGCCTTTTTTCTGCCCATTTTTTCAGAAAAAGAGAAAACTTTGGGTGCGGACCTTCATCGAGAGGCTCTGAAGCCTGTCGAGTGCAGCCAAGGAGAGCAAAAGTGGCTGGTTTTGGAAGAGACCCGGAGCATGCAGTGTCACTTCACCAGTCTTTTTGCACAGTTATAGCATCCACTAGAGCCTTCTAAAAGGCTGTCTTGGCAGCGGTGGGATTCGAACCCACGCCCCCGAAGAGACTGGAGCCTTAATCCAGCGCCTTAGACCGCTCGGCCACGCTACCTTGCAACATTGCTTTCCCTGGGCAGTTTTCACCTACTTTTTTTAAATATCGCACTTCCCTAAAAGTAAGTCTGTTGAAATTCTACGTGCCTTGGAGGAGCTCCTCAACAGGTGGAAAGGCCTCCTAAATACAAGGGTATACAGTCGCCCCCCTCCCTGCATTTTGCAATTCCATCTCTAATCAAACACACCTGAATCAGCTAATCAAAGCCTTTTGGCCTTAGTCCAAAATGGCAGCTAGCTGTGTTGAAGTTAAACTCAAAATCATGAGGTAGTTGTCAATTTTCCAAAAACTCTCAATGAGTCAAATTGGCTGCTTCTATTATTATAGATTATACGCTATTATTATATCCCAATTCATTTTTAAACTGAAAATACTATTATTGTAATATTTTGTTGTCGCTGATTCAACAGGGTGCATAATTCCAGCCCTTTTCGCAGGACACTTAAGGTGTCTTGACCTCTTTAAAATCACTGCTGGCAGCGGTGGGATTCGAACCCACGCCCCCGAAGAGACTGGAGCCTAAATCCAGCGCCTTAGACCCCTCGGCCACGCTACCCCAATGTATCTGTTTTCGGGGGCCTTTTTTCTGCCCATTTTTTCAGAAAAAGAGAAAACTTTGGGTGCGGACCTTCATCGAGAGGCTCTGAAGCCTGTCGAGTGCGGCCAAGGAAAGCAAAAGTGGCTGGTTTTGGAAGAGACCCGGAGCATGCAGTGTCACTTCACCAGTCTTTTTGCACAGTTATAGCATCCACTAGAGCCTTCTAAAAGGCTGTCTTGGCAGCGGTGGGATTCGAACCCACGCCCCCGAAGAGACTGGAGCCTTAATCCAGCGCCTTAGACCGCTCGGCCACGCTACCTTGCAACATTGCTTTCCCTGGGCAGTTTTCACCTACTTTTTTTAAATATCGCACTTCCCTAAAAGTAAGTCTGTTGAAATTCTACGTGCCTTGGAGGAGCTCCTCAACAGGTGGAAAGGCCTCCTAAATACAAGGGTATACAGTCGCCCCCCTCCCTGCATTTTGCAATTCCATCTCTAATCAAACACACCTGAATCAGCTAATCAAAGCCTTTTGGCCTTAGTCCAAAATGGCAGCTAGCTGTGTTGAAGTTAAACTCAAAATCATGAGGTAGTTGTCAATTTTCCAAAAACTCTCAATGAGTCAAATTGGCTGCTTCTATTATTATACATTATACGCTATTATTATATCCCAATTCATTTTTAAACTGAAATTACTATTATTGTAATATTTTGTTGTCGCTGATTCAACAGGGTGCATATTTCCAGCCCTTTTCGCAGGACACTTAAGGTGTCTTGACCTCTTTAAAATCACTGCTGGCAGCGGTGGGATTCGAACCCACGCCCCCGAAGAGACTGGAGCCTAAATCCAGCGCCTTAGACCCCTCGGCCACGCTACCCCAATGTATCTGTTTTCGGGGGCCTTTTTTCTGCCCATTTTTTCAGAAAAAGAGAAAACTTTGGGTGCGGACCTTCATCGAGAGGCTCTGAAGCCTGTCGAGTGCGGCCAAGGAAAGCAAAAGTGGCTGGTTTTGGAAGAGACCCGGAGCATGCAGTGTCACTTCACCAGTCTTTTTGCACAGGCATAGCATCCACTAGAGCCTTCTAAAAGGCTGTCTTGGCAGCGGTGGGATTCGAACCCACGCCCCCGAAGAGACTGGAGCCTTAATCCAGCGCCTTAGACCGCTCGGCCACGCTACCTTGCAACATTGCTTTCCCTGGGCAGTTTTCGCCTACTTTTTTTAAATATCGCACTTCCCTAAAAGTAAGTCTGTTGAAATTCTACGTGCCTTGGAGGAGCTCCTCAACAGGTGGAAAGGCCTCCTAAATACAAGGGTACACAGTCGCCCCCCCTCCCTGCAGATTGCAATTCCATCTCTAATCAAACACACCTGAATCAGCTAATCAAAGCCTTTTGGCCTTAGTCCAAAATGGCAGCTAGCTGTGTTGAAGTTAAACTCAAAATCATGAGGTAGTTGTCAATTTTCCAAAAACTCTCAATGAGTCAAATTGGCTGCTTCTATTATTATACATTATACACTATTATTATATCCCAATTCATTTTTAAACTGAAATTACTATTATTGTAATATTTTGTTGTCGCTGATTCAACAGGGTGCATAATTCCAGCCCTTTTCGCAGGACACTTAAGGTGTCTTGACCTCTTTAAAATCACTGCTGGCAGCGGTGGGATTCGAACCCACGCCCCCGAAGAGACTGGAGCCTAAATCCAGCGCCTTATACCCCTCGGCCACGCTACCCCAATGTATCTCTTTTCGGGGGCCTTTTTTCTGCCCATTTTTCCAGAAAAAGAGAAAACTTTGGGTGCGGACCTTCATCGAGAGGCTCTGAAGCCTGTCGAGTGCGGCCAAGGAAAGCAAAAGTGGCTGGTTTTGGAAGAGACCCGGAGCATGCGGTGTCACTTCACCAGTCTTTTTGCACAGGCATAGCATCCACTAGAGCCTTCTAAAAGGCTGTCTTGGCAACGGTGGGATTCTAACCCACGCCCCCGAAGAGACTGGAGCCTTAATCCAGCGCCTTAGACCGCTCGGCCACGCTACCTTGCAACATTGCTTTCCCTGGGCAGTTTTCGCCTACTTTTTTTAAATATCGCACTTCCCTAAAAGTAAGTCTGTTGAAATTCTACATGCCTTGGAGGAGCTCCTCAACAGGTGGAAAGGCCTCCTAAATACAAGGGTACACAGTCGCCCCCCCTCCCTGCAGATTGCAATTCCATCTCTAATCAAACACACCTGAATCAGCTAATCAAAGCCTTTTGGCCTTAGTCCAAAATGGCAGCTAGCTGTGTTGAAGTTAAACTCAAAATCATGAGGTAGTTGTCAATTTTCCAAAAACTCTCAATGAGTCAAATTGGCTGCTTCTATTATTATACATTATACACTATTATTATATCCCAATTCATTTTTAAACTGAAATTACTATTATTGTAATATTTTGTTGTCGCTGATTCAACAGGGTGCATAATTCCAGCCCTTTTCGCAGGACACTTAAGGTGTCTTGACCTCTTTAAAATCACTGCTGGCAGCGGTGGGATTCGAACCCACGCCCCCGAAGAGACTGGAGCCTAAATCCAGCGCCTTAGACCCCTCGGCCACGCTACCCCAATGTATCTGTTTTCGGGGGCCTTTTTTCTGCCCATTTTTTCAGAAAAAGAGAAAACTTTGGGTGCGGACCTTCATCGAGAGGCTCTGAAGCCTGTCGAGTGCGGCCAAGGAAAGCAAAAGTGGCTGGTTTTGGAAGAGACCCGGAGCATGCAGTGCCACTTCACCAGTCTTTTTGCACAGGCATAGCATCCACTAGAGCCTTCTAAAAGGCTGTCTTGGCAGCGGTGGGATTCGAACCCACACCCCCGAAGAGACTGGAGCCTTAATCCAGCGCCTTAGACCGCTCGGCCACGCTACCTTGCAACATTGCTTTCCCTGGGCAGTTTTCACCTACTTTTTTTAAATATCGCACTTCCCTAAAAGTAAGTCTGTTGAAATTCTACGTGCCTTGGAGGAGCTCCTCAACAGGTGGAAAGGCCTCCTAAATACAAGGGTATACAGTCGCCCCCCTCCCTGCATTTTGCAATTCCATCTCTAATCAAACACACCTGAATCAGCTAATCAAAGCCTTTTGGCCTTAGTCCAAAATGGCAGCTAGCTGTGTTGAAGTTAAACTCAAAATCATGAGGTAGTTGTCAATTTTCCAAAAACTCTCAATGAGTCAAATTGGCTGCTTCTATTATTATAGATTATACGCTATTATTATATCCCAATTCATTTTTAAACTGAAATTACTATAATTGTAATTTTTTGTTGTCCCTGATTCAACAGGGTGCAGATTTTCAGCCCTTTTCGCAGCACACTTAAGGTGTCTTGACCTCTTTAAAATCACTGCTGGCAGCGGTGGGATTCGAACCCACGCCCCCAAAGAAACTGGAGCCTAAATCCAGCGCCTTAGACTCCTCGGCCACGCTACCCCAATGTATCTCTTTTCGGGGGCCTTTTTTCTGCCTATTTTTCCAGAAAAAGAGAAAACTTTGGGTGCGGACCTTCATCGAGAGGCTCTGAAGCCTGTCGAGTGCGGCCAAGGAAAGCAAAAGTGGCTGGTTTTGGAAGAGACCCGGAGCATGCAGTGTCACTTCACCAGTCTTTTTGCACAGGCATAGCATCCACTAGAGCCTTCTAAAAGGCTGTCTTGGCAGCGGTGGGATTCGAACCCACGCCCCCGAAGAGACTGGAGCCTTAATCCAGCGCCTTAGACCGCTCGGCCACGCTACCTTGTAACATTGCTTTCCCTGGGCAGTTTTCGCCTACTTTTTTTAAATATCGCACTTCCCTAAAAGTAAGTCTGTTGAAATTCTACGTGCCTTGGAGGAGCTCCTCAACAGGTGGAAAGGCCTCCTAAATACAAGGGTACACAGTCGCCCCCCCTCCCTGCAGATTGCAATTCCATCTCTAATCAAACACACCTGAATCAGCTAATCAAAGCCTTTTGGCCTTAGTCCAAAATGGCAGCTAGCTGTGTTGAAGTTAAACTCAAAATCATGAGGTAGTTGTCAATTTTCCAAAAACTCTCAATGAGTCAAATTGGCTGCTTCTATTATTATACATTATACGCTATTATTATATCCCAATTCATTTTTAAACTGAAATTACTATTATTGTAATATTTTGTTGTCGCTGATTCAACAGGGTGCATATTTCCAGCCCTTTTCGCAGGACACTTAAGGTGTCTTGACCTCTTTAAAATCACTGCTGGCAGCGGTGGGATTCGAACCCACGCCCCCGAAGAGACTGGAGCCTAAATCCAGCGCCTTAGACCCCTCGGCCACGCTACCCCAATGTATCTGTTTTCGGGGGCCTTTTTTCTGCCCATTTTTTTCAGAAAAAGAGAAAACTTTGGGTGCGGACCTTCATCGAGAGGCTCTGAAGCCTGTCGAGTGCGGCCAAGGAAAGTAAAAGTGGCTGGTTTTGGAAGAGACCCGGAGCATGCAGTGTCACTTCACCAGTCTTTTTGCACAGGCATAGCATCCACTAGAGCCTTCTAAAAGGCTGTCTTGGCAGCGGTGGGATTCGAACCCACGCCCCCGAAGAGACTGGAGCCTTAATCCAGCGCCTTAGACCGCTCGGCCACGCTACCTTGCAACATTGCTTTCCCTGGGCAGTTTTCGCCTACTTTTTTTAAATATCGCACTTCCCTAAAAGTAAGTCTGTTGAAATTCTACGTGCCTTGGAGGAGCTCCTCAACAGGTGGAAAGGCCTCCTAAATACAAGGGTACACAGTCGCCCCCCGTCCCTGCAGATTGCAATTCCATCTCTAATCAAACACACCTGAATCAGCTAATCAAAGCCTTTTGGCCTTAGTCCAAAATGGCAGCTAGCTGTGTTGAAGTTAAACTCAAAATCATGAGGTAGTTGTCAATTTTCCAAAAACTCTCAATGAGTCAAATTGGCTGCTTCTATTATTATACATTATACACTATTATTATATCCCAATTCATTTTTAAACTGAAATTACTATTATTGTAATATTTTGTTGTCGCTGATTCAACAGGGTGCATAATTCCAGCCCTTTTCGCAGGACACTTAAGGTGTCTTGACCTCTTTAAAATCACTGCTGGCAGCGGTGGGATTCGAACCCACGCCCCTGAAGAGACTGGAGCCTAAATCCAGCGCCTTAGACCCCTCGGCCACGCTACCCCAATGTATCTGTTTTCGGGGGCCTTTTTTCTGCCCATTTTTTCAGAAAAAGAGAAAACTTTGGGTGCGGACCTTCATCGAGAGGCTCTGAAGCCTGTCGAGTGCGGCCAAGGAAAGCAAAAGTGGCTGGTTTTGGAAGAGACCCGGAGCATGCAGTGTCACTTCACCAGTCTTTTTGCACAGTTATAGCATCCACTAGAGCCTTCTAAAAGGCTGTCTTGGCAGCGGTGGGATTCGAACCCACGCCCCCGAAGAGACTGGAGCCTTAATCCAGCGCCTTAGACCGCTCGGCCACGCTACCTTGTAACATTGCTTTCCCTGGGCAGTTTTCGCCTACTTTTTTTAAATATCGCACTTCCCTAAAAGTAAGTCTGTTGAAATTCTACGTGCCTTGGAGGAGCTCCTCAACAGGTGGAAAGGCCTCCTAAATACAAGGGTACACAGTCGCCCCCCCTCCCTGCAGATTGCAATTCCATCTCTAATCAAACACACCTGAATCAGCTAATCAAAGCCTTTTGGCCTTAGTCCAAAATGGCAGCTAGCTGTGTTGAAGTTAAACTCAAAATCATGAGGTAGTTGTCAATTTTCCAAAAACTCTCAATGAGTCAAATTGGCTGCTTCTATTATTATACATTATACACTATTATTATATCCCAATTCATTTTTAAACTGAAATTACTATTATTGTAATATTTTGTTGTCGCTGATTCAACAGGGTGCATAATTCCAGCCCTTTTCGCAGGACACTTAAGGTGTCTTGACCTCTTTAAAATCACTGCTGGCAGCGGTGGGATTCGAACCCACGCCCCCGAAGAGACTGGAGCCTAAATCCAGCGCCTTAGACCCCTCGGCCACGCTACCCCAATGTATCTGTTTTCGGGGGCCTTTTTTCTGCCCATTTTTTCAGAAAAAGAGAAAACTTTGGGTGCGGACCTTCATCGAGAGGCTCTGAAGCCTGTCGAGTGCGGCCAAGGAAAGCAAAAGTGGCTGGTTTTGGAAGAGACCCGGAGCATGCAGTGTCACTTCACCAGTCTTTTTGCACAGTTATAGCATCCACTAGAGCCTTCTAAAAGGCTGTCTTGGCAGCGGTGGGATTCGAACCCACGCCCCCGAAGAGACTGGAGCCTTAATCCAGCGCCTTAGACCGCTCGGCCACGCTACCTTGTAACATTGCTTTCCCTGGGCAGTTTTCGCCTACTTTTTTTAAATATCGCACTTCCCTAAAAGTAAGTCTGTTGAAATTCTACGTGCCTTGGAGGAGCTCCTCAACAGGTGGAAAGGCCTCCTAAATACAAGGGTACACAGTCGCCCCCCCTCCCTGCAGATTGCAATTCCATCTCTAATCAAACACACCTGAATCAGCTAATCAAAGCCTTTTGGCCTTAGTCCAAAATGGCAGCTAGCTGTGTTGAAGTTAAACTCAAAATCATGAGGTAGTTGTCAATTTTCCAAAA
Organism: Gobio gobio; assembly: GCF_949357685.1. Taxonomy (NCBI): domain Eukaryota; kingdom Metazoa; phylum Chordata; class Actinopteri; order Cypriniformes; family Gobionidae; genus Gobio; species Gobio gobio. The sequence continues at coordinate 36,544,292 of NC_137113.1, forward strand.
ACTCTCAATGAGTCAAATTGGCTGCTTCTATTATTATACATTATACACTATTATTATATCCCAATTCATTTTTAAACTGAAATTACTATTATTGTAATATTCTGTTGTCGCTGATTCAACAGGGTGCATAATTCCAGCCCTTTTCGCAGGACACTTAAGGTGTCTTGACCTCTTTAAAATCACTGCTGGCAGCGGTGGGATTCGAACCCACGCCCCCGAAGAGACTGGAGCCTAAATTCAGCGCCTTAGACCCCTCGGCCACGCTACTCCAATGTATCTGTTTTCGGGGGCCTTTTTTCTGCCCATTTTTTCAGAAAAAGAGAAAACTTTGGGTGCGGACCTTCATCGAGAGGCTCTGAAGCCTGTCGAGTGCAGCCAAGGAGAGCAAAAGTGGCTGGTTTTGGAAGAGACCCGGAGCATGCAGTGTCACTTCACCAGTCTTTTTGCACAGTTATAGCATCCACTAGAGCCTTCTAAAAGGCTGTCTTGGCAGCGGTGGGATTCGAACCCACGCCCCCGAAGAGACTGGAGCCTTAATCCAGCGCCTTAGACCGCTCGGCCACGCTACCTTGCAACATTGCTTTCCCTGGGCAGTTTTCACCTACTTTTTTTAAATATCGCACTTCCCTAAAAGTAAGTCTGTTGAAATTCTACGTGCCTTGGAGGAGCTCCTCAACAGGTGGAAAGGCCTCCTAAATACAAGGGTATACAGTCGCCCCCCTCCCTGCATTTTGCAATTCCATCTCTAATCAAACACACCTGAATCAGCTAATCAAAGCCTTTTGGCCTTAGTCCAAAATGGCAGCTAGCTGTGTTGAAGTTAAACTCAAAATCATGAGGTAGTTGTCAATTTTCCAAAAACTCTCAATGAGTCAAATTGGCTGCTTCTATTATTATAGATTATACGCTATTATTATATCCCAATTCATTTTTAAACTGAAAATACTATTATTGTAATATTTTGTTGTCGCTGATTCAACAGGGTGCATAATTCCAGCCCTTTTCGCAGGACACTTAAGGTGTCTTGACCTCTTTAAAATCACTGCTGGCAGCGGTGGGATTCGAACCCACGCCCCCGAAGAGACTGGAGCCTAAATCCAGCGCCTTAGACCCCTCGGCCACGCTACCCCAATGTATCTGTTTTCGGGGGCCTTTTTTCTGCCCATTTTTTCAGAAAAAGAGAAAACTTTGGGTGCGGACCTTCATCGAGAGGCTCTGAAGCCTGTCGAGTGCGGCCAAGGAAAGCAAAAGTGGCTGGTTTTGGAAGAGACCCGGAGCATGCAGTGTCACTTCACCAGTCTTTTTGCACAGTTATAGCATCCACTAGAGCCTTCTAAAAGGCTGTCTTGGCAGCGGTGGGATTCGAACCCACGCCCCCAAAGAGACTGGAGCCTTAATCCAGCGCCTTAGACCGCTCGGCCACGCTACCTTGCAACATTGCTTTCCCTGGGCAGTTTTCGCCTACTTTTTTTAAATATCGCACTTCCCTAAAAGTAAGTCTGTTGAAATTCTACGTGCCTTGGAGGAGCTCCTCAACAGGTGGAAAGGCCTCCTAAATACAAGGGTACACAGTCGCCCCCCCTCCCTGCAGATTGCAATTCCATCTCTAATCAAACACACCTGAATCAGCTAATCAAAGCCTTTTGGCCTTAGTCCAAAATGGCAGCTAGCTGTGTTGAAGTTAAACTCAAAATCATGAGGTAGTTGTCAATTTTCCAAAAACTCTCAATGAGTCAAATTGGCTGCTTCTATTATTATACATTATGCACTATTATTATATCCCAATTCATTTTTAAACTGAAATTACTATTATTGTAATATTTTGTTGTCGCTGATTCAACAGGGTGCATAATTCCAGCCCTTTTCGCAGGACACTTAAGGTGTCTTGACCTCTTTAAAATCACTGCTGGCAGCGGTGGGATTCGAACCCACGCCCCTGAAGAGACTGGAGCCTAAATCCAGCGCCTTAGACCCCTCGGCCACGCTACCCCAATGTATCTGTTTTCGGGGGCCTTTTTTCTGCCCATTTTTTCAGAAAAAGAGAAAACTTTGGGTGCGGACCTTCATCGAGAGGCTCTGAAGCCTGTCGAGTGCGGCCAAGGAAAGCAAAAGTGGCTGGTTTTGGAAGAGACCCGGAGCATGCAGTGTCACTTCACCAGTCTTTTTGCACAGGCATAGCATCCACTAGAGCCTTCTAAAAGGCTGTCTTGGCAGCGGTGGGATTCGAACCCACGCCCCCGAAGAGACTGGAGCCTTAATCCAGCGCCTTAGACCGCTCGGCCACGCTACCTTGTAACATTGCTTTCCCTGGGCAGTTTTCGCCTACTTTTTTTAAATATCGCACTTCCCTAAAAGTAAGTCTGTTGAAATTCTACGTGCCTTGGAGGAGCTCCTCAACAGGTGGAAAGGCCTCCTAAATACAAGGGTACACAGTCGCCCCCCCTCCCTGCAGATTGCAATTCCATCTCTAATCAAACACACCTGAATCAGCTAATCAAAGCCTTTTGGCCTTAGTCCAAAATGGCAGCTAGCTGTGTTGAAGTTAAACTCAAAATCATGAGGTAGTTGTCAATTTTCCAAAAACTCTCAATGAGTCAAATTGGCTGCTTCTATTATTATACATTATACACTATTATTATATCCCAATTCATTTTTAAACTGAAATTACTATTATTGTAATATTTTGTTGTCGCTGATTCAACAGGGTGCATAATTCCAGCCCTTTTCGCAGGACACTTAAGGTGTCTTGACCTCTTTAAAATCACTGCTGGCAGCGGTGGGATTCGAACCCACGCCCCCGAAGAGACTGGAGCCTAAATCCAGCGCCTTAGACCCCTCGGCCACGCTACCCCAATGTATCGGTTTTCGGGGGCCTTTTTTCTGCCCATTTTTTCAGAAAAAGAGAAAACTTTGGGTGCGGAACTTCATCGAGAGGCTCTGAAGCCTGTCGAGTGCGGCCAAGGAAAGCAAAAGTGGCTGGTTTTGGAAGAGACCCGGAGCATGCAGTGTCACTTCACCAGTCTTTTTGCACAGGCATAGCATCCATTAGAGCCTTCTAAAAGGCTGTCTTGGCAGCGGTGGGATTCGAACCCACGCCCCCGAAGAGACTGGAGCCTTAATCCAGCGCCTTAGACCGCTCGGCCACGCTACCTTGCAACATTGCTTTCCCTGGGCAGTTTTCACCTACTTTTTTTAAATATCGCACTTCCCTAAAAGTAAGTCTGTTGAAATTCTACGTGCCTTGGAGGAGCTCCTCAACAGGTGGAAAGGCCTCCTAAATACAAGGGTATACACTCGCCCCCCTCCCTGCATTTTGCAATTCCATCTCTAATCAAACACACCTGAATCAGCTAATCAAAGCCTTTTAGCCTTAGTCCAAAATGGCAGCTAGCTGTGTTGAAGTTAAACTCAAAATCATGAGGTAGTTGTCAATTTTCCAAAAACTCTCAATGAGTCAAATTGGCTGCTTCTATTATTATACATTATACGCTATTATTATATCCCAATTCATTTTTAAACTGAAATTACTATTATTGTAATATTTTGTTGTCGCTGATTCAACAGGGTGCATATTTCCAGCCCTTTTCGCAGGACACTTAAGGTGTCTTGACCTCTTTAAAATCACTGCTGGCAGCGGTGGGATTCGAACCCACGCCCCCGAAGAGACTGGAGCCTAAATCCAGCGCCTTAGACCCCTCGGCCACGCTACCCCAATGTATCTGTTTTCGGGGGCCTTTTTTCTGCCCATTTTTTCAGAAAAAGAGAAAACTTTGGGTGCGGACCTTCATCGAGAGGCTCTGAAGCCTGTCGAGTGCGGCCAAGGAAAGCAAAAGTGGCTGGTTTTGGAAGAGACCCGGAGCATGCAGTGTCACTTCACCAGTCTTTTTGCACAGGCATAGCATCCACTAGAGCCTTCTAAAAGGCTGTCTTGGCAGCGGTGGGATTCGAACCCACGCCCCCGAAGAGACTGGAGCCTTAATCCAGCGCCTTAGAACGCTCGGCCACGCTACCTTGCAACATTGCTTTCCCTGGGCAGTTTTCGCCTACTTTTTTTAAATATCGCACTTCCCTAAAAGTAAGTCTGTTGAAATTCTACGTGCCTTGGAGGAGCTCCTCAACAGGTGGAAAGGCCTCCTAAATACAAGGGTACACAGTCGCCCCCCGTCCCTGCAGATTGCAATTCCATCTCTAATCAAACACACCTGAATCAGCTAATCAAAGCCTTTTGGCCTTAGTCCAAAATGGCAGCTAGCTGTGTTGAAGTTAAACTCAAAATCATGAGGTAGTTGTCAATTTTCCAAAAACTCTCAATGAGTCAAATTGGCTGCTTCTATTATTATAGATTATACGCTATTATTATATCCCGATTCATTTTTAAACTGAAATTACTATAATTGTAATTTTTTGTTGTCCCTGATTCAACAGGGTGCAGATTTTCAGCCCTTTTCGCAGCACACTTAAGGTGTCTTGACCTCTTTAAAATCACTGCTGGCAGCGGTGGGATTCGAACCCACGCCCCCAAAGAAACTGGAGCCTAAATCCAGCGCCTTAGACTCCTCGGCCACACTACCCCAATGTATCTCTTTTCGGGGGCCTTTTTTCTGCCCATTTTTCCAGAAAAAGAGAAAACTTTGGGTGCGGACCTTCATCGAGAGGCTCTGAAGCCTGTCGAGTGCGGCCAAGGAAAGCAAAAGTGGCTGGTTTTGGAAGAGACCCGGAGCATGCAGTTTCACTTCACCAGTCTTTTTGCACAGGCATAGCATCCACTAGAGCAGGGGTGTCCAATCCTGCTCCTGGAGGGCCACTGTCCTGCAGAGTTTAGCTCTAACCCCAATTAAACACACCTGAACCAGCTAATCAAGGTCTTATTAGGCATACTAGAAACTTCCAGACAGGTGTGTTGAGGCAAGCTGGAGCTAAACCCTGCAGGACAGTGGCCCTCCAGGACCGAGTTTGGACACCCCTGCACTAGAGCCTTCTAAAAGGCTATCTTGGCAGCGGTGGGATTCGAACCCACGCCCCCGAAGAGACTGGAGCCTTAATCCAGCGCCTTAGACCGCTCGGCCACGCTACCTTGCAACATTGCTTTCCCTGGGCAGTTTTCGCCTACTTTTTTTAAATATCGCACTTCCCTAAAAGTAAGTCTGTTGAAATTCTACGTGCCTTGGAGGAGCTCCTCAACAGGTGGAAAGGCCTCCTAAATACAAGGGTACACAGTCGCCCCCCCTCCCTGCAGATTGCAATTCCATCTCTAATCAAACACACCTGAATCAGCTAATCAAAGCCTTTTGGCCTTAGTCCAAAATGGCAGCTAGCTGTGTTGAAGTTAAACTCAAAATCATGAGGTAGTTGTCAATTTTCCAAAAACTCTCAATGAGTCAAATTGGCTGCTTCTATTATTATAGATTATACGCTATTATTATATCCCAATTCATTTTTAAACTGAAATTACTATTATTGTAATATTTTGTTGTCGCTGATTCAACAGGGTGCATAATTCCAGCCCTTTTCGCAGGACACTTAAGGTGTCTTGACCTCTTTAAAATCACTGCTGGCAGCGGTGGGATTCGAACCCACGCCCCCGAAGAGACTGGAGCCTAAATCCAGCGCCTTAGACCCCTCGGCCACGCTACCCCAATGTATCTGTTTTCGGGGGCCTTTTTTCTGCCCATTTTTTCAGAAAAAGAGAAAACTTTGGGTGCGGACCTTCATCGAGAGGCTCTGAAGCCTGTCGAGTGCGGCCAAGGAAAGCAAAAGTGGCTGGTTTTGGAAGAGACCCGGAGCATACAGTGTCACTTCACCAGTCTTTTTGCACAGGCATAGCATCCATTAGAGCCTTCTAAAAGGCTGTCTTGGCAGCGGTGGGATTCGAACCCACGCCCCCGAAGAGACTGGAGCCTTAATCCAGCGCCTTAGACCGCTCGGCCACGCTACCTTGCAACATTGCTTTCCCTGGGCAGTTTTCACCTACTTTTTTTAAATATCGCACTTCCCTAAAAGTAAGTCTGTTGAAATTCTACGTGCCTTGGAGGAGCTCCTCAACAGGTGGAAAGGCCTCCTAAATACAAGGGTATACAGTCGCCCCCCTCCCTGCATTTTGCAATTCCATCTCTAATCAAACACACCTGAATCAGCTAATCAAAGCCTTTTGGCCTTAGTCCAAAATGGCAGCTAGCTGTGTTGAAGTTAAACTCAAAATCATGAGGTAGTTGTCAATTTTCCAAAAACTCTCAATGAGTCAAATTGGCTGCTTCTATTATTATACATTATACGCTATTATTATATCCCAATTCATTTTTAAACTGAAATTACTATTATTGTAATATTTTGTTGTCGCTGATTCAACAGGGTGCATATTTCCAGCCCTTTTCGCAGGACACTTAAGGTGTCTTGACCTCTTTAAAATTACTGCTGGCAGCGGTGGGATTCGAACCCACGCCCCCGAAGAGACTGGAGCCTAAATCCAGCGCCTTAGACCCCTCGGCCACGCTACCCCAATGTATCTGTTTTCGGGGGCCTTTTTTCTGCCCATTTTTTCAGAAAAAGAGAAAACTTTGGGTGCGGACCTTCATCGAGAGGCTCTGAAGCCTGTCGAGTGCGGCCAAGGAAAGCAAAAGTGGCTGGTTTTGGAAGAGACCCGGAGCATGCAGTGTCACTTCACCAGTCTTTTTGCACAGGCATAGCATCCACTAGAGCCTTCTAAAAGGCTGTCTTGGCAGCGGTGGGATTCGAACCCACGCCCCCGAAGAGACTGGAGCCTTAATCCAGCGCCTTAGACCGCTCGGCCACGCTACCTTGCAACATTGCTTTCCCTGGGCAGTTTTCGCCTACTTTTTTTAAATATCGCACTTCCCTAAAAGTAAGTCTGTTGAAATTCTACGTGCCTTGGAGGAGCTCCTCAACAGGTGGAAAGGCCTCCTAAATACAAGGGTACACAGTCGCCCCCCCTCCCTGCAGATTGCAATTCCATCTCTAATCAAACACACCTGAATCAGCTAATCAAAGCCTTTTGGCCTTAGTCCAAAATGGCAGCTAGCTGTGTTGAAGTTAAACTCAAAATCATGAGGTAGTTGTCAATTTTCCAAAAACTCTCAATGAGTCAAATTGGCTGCTTCTATTATTATACATTATACGCTATTATTATATCCCAATTCATTTTTAAACTGAAATTACTATTATTGTAATATTTTGTTGTCGCTGATTCAACAGGGTGCATATTTCCAGCCCTTTTCGCAGGACACTTAAGGTGTCTTGACCTCTTTAAAATTACTGCTGGCAGCGGTGGGATTCGAACCCACGCCCCCGAAGAGACTGGAGCCTAAATCCAGCGCCTTAGACCCCTCGGCCACGCTACCCCAATGTATCTGTTTTCGGGGGCCTTTTTTCTGCCCATTTTTTCAGAAAAAGAGAAAACTTTGGGTGCGGACCTTCATCGAGAGGCTCTGAAGCCTGTCGAGTGCGGCCAAGGAAAGCAAAAGTGGCTGGTTTTGGAAGAGACCCGGAGCATGCAGTGTCACTTCACCAGTCTTTTTGCACAGGCATAGCATCCACTAGAGCCTTCTAAAAGGCTGTCTTGGCAGCGGTGGGATTCGAACCCACGCCCCCGAAGAGACTGGAGCCTTAATCCAGCGCCTTAGACCGCTCGGCCACGCTACCTTGCAACATTGCTTTCCCTGGGCAGTTTTCGCCTACTTTTTTTAAATATCGCACTTCCCTAAAAGTAAGTCTGTTGAAATTCTACGTGCCTTGGAGGAGCTCCTCAACAGGTGGAAAGGCCTCCTAAATACAAGGGTACACAGTCGCCCCCCCTCCCTGCAGATTGCAATTCCATCTCTAATCAAACACACCTGAATCAGCTAATCAAAGCCTTTTGGCCTTAGTCCAAAATGGCAGCTAGCTGTGTTGAAGTTAAACTCAAAATCATGAGGTAGTTGTCAATTTTCCAAAAACTCTCAATGAGTCAAATTGGCTGCTTCTATTATTATACATTATACACTATTATTATATCCCAATTCCTTTTTAAACTGAAAATACTATTATTGTAATATTTTGTTGTCGCTGATTCAACAGGGTGCATAATTCCAGCCCTTTTCGCAGGACACTTAAGGTGTCTTGACCTCTTTAAAATCACTGCTGGCAGCGGTGGGATTCGAACCCACGCCCCTGAAGAGACTGGAGCCTAAATTCAGCGCCTTAGACCCCTCGGCCACGCTACTCCAATGTATCTGTTTTCGGGGGCCTTTTTTCTGCCCATTTTTTCAGAAAAAGAGAAAACTTTGGGTGCGGACCTTCATCGAGAGGCTCTGAAGCCTGTCGAGTGCGGCCAAGGAAAGCAAAAGTGGCTGGTTTTGGAAGAGACCCGGAGCATGCAGTGTCACTTCACCAGTCTTTTTGCACAGGCATAGCATCCACTAGAGCAGGGGTGTCCAATCCTGCTCCTGGAGGGCCACTGTCCTGCAGAGTTTAGCTCTAACCCCAATTAAACACACCTGAACCAGCTAATCAAGGTCTTATTAGGCATACTAGAAACTTCCAGACAGGTGTGTTGAGGCAAGCTGGAGCTAAACCCTGCAGGACAGTGGCCCTCCAGGACCGAGTTTGGACACCCCTGCACTAGAGCCTTCTAAAAGGCTATCTTGGCAGCGGTGGGATTCGAACCCACGCCCCCGAAGAGACTGGAGCCTTAATCCAGCGCCTTAGACCGCTCGGCCACGCTACCTTGCAACATTGCTTTCCCTGGGCAGTTTTCGCCTACTTTTTTTAAATATCGCACTTCCCTAAAAGTAAGTCTGTTGAAATTCTACGTGCCTTGGAGGAGCTCCTCAACAGGTGGAAAGGCCTCCTAAATACAAGGGTACACAGTCGCCCCCCCTCCCTGCAGATTGCAATTCCATCTCTAATCAAACACACCTGAATCAGCTAATCAAAGCCTTTTGGCCTTAGTCCAAAATGGCAGCTAGCTGTGTTGAAGTTAAACTCAAAATCATGAGGTAGTTGTCAATTTTCCAAAAACTCTCAATGAGTCAAATTGGCTGCTTCTATTATTATAGATTATACGCTATTATTATATCCCAATTCATTTTTAAACTGAAATTACTATTATTGTAATATTTTGTTGTCGCTGATTCAACAGGGTGCATAATTCCAGCCCTTTTCGCAGGACACTTAAGGTGTCTTGACCTCTTTAAAATCACTGCTGGCAGCGGTGGGATTCGAACCCACGCCCCCGAAGAGACTGGAGCCTAAATCCAGCGCCTTAGACCCCTCGGCCACGCTACCCCAATGTATCTGTTTTCGGGGGCCTTTTTTCTGCCCATTTTTTCAGAAAAAGAGAAAACTTTGGGTGCGGACCTTCATCGAGAGGCTCTGAAGCCTGTCGAGTGCGGCCAAGGAAAGCAAAAGTGGCTGGTTTTGGAAGAGACCCGGAGCATACAGTGTCACTTCACCAGTCTTTTTGCACAGGCATAGCATCCATTAGAGCCTTCTAAAAGGCTGTCTTGGCAGCGGTGGGATTCGAACCCACGCCCCCGAAGAGACTGGAGCCTTAATCCAGCGCCTTAGACCGCTCGGCCACGCTACCTTGCAACATTGCTTTCCCTGGGCAGTTTTCACCTACTTTTTTTAAATATCGCACTTCCCTAAAAGTAAGTCTGTTGAAATTCTACGTGCCTTGGAGGAGCTCCTCAACAGGTGGAAAGGCCTCCTAAATACAAGGGTACACAGTCGCCCCCCCTCCCTGCAGATTGCAATTCCATCTCTAATCAAACACACCTGAATCAGCTAATCAAAGCCTTTTGGCCTTAGTCCAAAATGGCAGCTAGCTGTGTTGAAGTTAAACTCAAAATCATGAGGTAGTTGTCAATTTTCCAAAAACTCTCAATGAGTCAAATTGGCTGCTTCTATTATTATAGATTATACGCTATTATTATATCCCAATTCATTTTTAAACTGAAATTACTATTATTGTAATATTTTGTTGTCGCTGATTCAACAGGGTGCATAATTCCAGCCCTTTTCGCAGGACACTTAAGGTGTCTTGACCTCTTTAAAATCACTGCTGGCAGCGGTGGGATTCGAACCCACGCCCCCGAAGAGACTGGAGCCTAAATCCAGCGCCTTAGACCCCTCGGCCACGCTACCCCAATGTATCTGTTTTCGGGGGCCTTTTTTCTGCCCATTTTTTCAGAAAAAGAGAAAACTTTGGGTGCGGACCTTCATCGAGAGGCTCTGAAGCCTGTCGAGTGCGGCCAAGGAAAGCAAAAGTGGCTGGTTTTGGAAGAGACCCGGAGCATACAGTGTCACTTCACCAGTCTTTTTGCACAGGCATAGCATCCATTAGAGCCTTCTAAAAGGCTGTCTTGGCAGCGGTGGGATTCGAACCCACGCCCCCGAAGAGACTGGAGCCTTAATCCAGCGCCTTAGACCGCTCGGCCACGCTACCTTGCAACATTGCTTTCCCTGGGCAGTTTTCACCTACTTTTTTTAAATATCGCACTTCCCTAAAAGTAAGTCTGTTGAAATTCTACGTGCCTTGGAGGAGCTCCTCAACAGGTGGAAAGGCCTCCTAAATACAAGGGTATACAGTCGCCCCCCTCCCTGCATTTTGCAATTCCATCTCTAATCAAACACACCTGAATCAGCTAATCAAAGCCTTTTGGCCTTAGTCCAAAATGGCAGCTAGCTGTGTTGAAGTTAAACTCAAAATCATGAGGTAGTTGTCAATTTTCCAAAAACTCTCAATGAGTCAAATTGGCTGCTTCTATTATTATACATTATACGCTATTATTATATCCCAATTCATTTTTAAACTGAAATTACTATTATTGTAATATTTTGTTGTCGCTGATTCAACAGGGTGCATATTTCCAGCCCTTTTCGCAGGACACTTAAGGTGTCTTGACCTCTTTAAAATTACTGCTGGCAGCGGTGGGATTCGAACCCACGCCCCCGAAGAGACTGGAGCCTAAATCCAGCGCCTTAGACCCCTCGGCCACGCTACCCCAATGTATCTGTTTTCGGGGGCCTTTTTTCTGCCCATTTTTTCAGAAAAAGAGAAAACTTTGGGTGCGGACCTTCATCGAGAGGCTCTGAAGCCTGTCGAGTGCGGCCAAGGAAAGCAAAAGTGGCTGGTTTTGGAAGAGACCCGGAGCATGCAGTGTCACTTCACCAGTCTTTTTGCACAGGCATAGCATCCACTAGAGCCTTCTAAAAGGCTGTCTTGGCAGCGGTGGGATTCGAACCCACGCCCCCGAAGAGACTGGAGCCTTAATCCAGCGCCTTAGACCGCTCGGCCACGCTACCTTGCAACATTGCTTTCCCTGGGCAGTTTTCGCCTACTTTTTTTAAATATCGCACTTCCCTAAAAGTAAGTCTGTTGAAATTCTACGTGCCTTGGAGGAGCTCCTCAACAGGTGGAAAGGCCTCCTAAATACAAGGGTACACAGTCGCCCCCCCTCCCTGCAGATTGCAATTCCATCTCTAATCAAACACACCTGAATCAGCTAATCAAAGCCTTTTGGCCTTAGTCCAAAATGGCAGCTAGCTGTGTTGAAGTTAAACTCAAAATCATGAGGTAGTTGTCAATTTTCCAAAAACTCTCAATGAGTCAAATTGGCTGCTTCTATTATTATACATTATACACTATTATTATATCCCAATTCCTTTTTAAACTGAAAATACTATTATTGTAATATTTTGTTGTCGCTGATTCAACAGGGTGCATAATTCCAGCCCTTTTCGCAGGACACTTAAGGTGTCTTGACCTCTTTAAAATCACTGCTGGCAGCGGTGGGATTCGAACCCACGCCCCTGAAGAGACTGGAGCCTAAATTCAGCGCCTTAGACCCCTCGGCCACGCTACTCCAATGTATCTGTTTTCGGGGGCCTTTTTTCTGCCCATTTTTTCAGAAAAAGAGAAAACTTTGGGTGCGGACCTTCATCGAGAGGCTCTGAAGCCTGTCGAGTGCGGCCAAGGAAAGCAAAAGTGGCTGGTTTTGGAAGAGACCCGGAGCATGCAGTGTCACTTCACCAGTCTTTTTGCACAGGCATAGCATCCACTAGAGCCTTCTAAAAGGCTGTCTTAGCAGCGGTGGGATTCGAACCCACGCCCCCGAAGAGACTGGAGCCTTAATCCAGCGCCTTAGACCGCTCGGCCACGCTACCTTGCAACATTGCTTTCCCTGGGCAGTTTTCACCTACTTTTTTTAAATATCGCACTTCCCTAAAAGTAAGTCTGTTGAAATTCTACGTGCCTTGGAGGAGCTCCTCAACAGGTGGAAAGGCCTCCTAAATACAAGGGTATACAGTCGCCCCCCTCCCTGCATTTTGCAATTCCATCTCTAATCAAACACACCTGAATCAGCTAATCAAAGCCTTTTGGCCTTAGTCCAAAATGGCAGCTAGCTGTGTTGAAGTTAAACTCAAAATCATGAGGTAGTTGTCAATTTTCCAAAAACTCTCAATGAGTCAAATTGGCTGCTTCTATTATTATAGATTATACGCTATTATTATATCCCAATTCATTTTTAAACTGAAATTACTATAATTGTAATTTTTTGTTGTCCCTGATTCAACAGGGTGCAGATTTTCAGCCCTTTTCGCAGCACACTTAAGGTGTCTTGACCTCTTTAAAATCACTGCTGGCAGCGGTGGGATTCGAACCCACGCCCCCAAAGAAACTGGAGCCTAAATCCAGCGCCTTAGACTCCTCGGCCACACTACCCCAATGTATCTCTTTTCGGGGGCCTTTTTTCTGCCCATTTTTCCAGAAAAAGAGAAAACTTTGGGTGCGGACCTTCATCGAGAGGCTCTGAAGCCTGTCGAGTGCGGCCAAGGAAAGCAAAAGTGGCTGGTTTTGGAAGAGACCCGGAGCATGCAGTGTCACTTCACCAGTCTTTTTGCACAGGCATAGCATCCACTAGAGCCTTCTAAAAGGCTATATTGGCAGCGGTGGGATTCGAACCCACGCCCCCGAAGAGACTGGAGCCTTAATCCAGCGCCTTAGACCGCTCGGCCACGCTACCTTGCAACATTGCTTTCCCTGGGCAGTTTTCGCCTACTTTTTTTAAATATCGCACTTCCCTAAAAGTAAGTCTGTTGAAATTCTACGTGCCTTGGAGGAGCTCCTCAACAGGTGGAAAGGCCTCCTAAATACAAGGGTACACAGTCGCCCCCCCTCCCTGCAGATTGCAATTCCATCTCTAATCAAACACACCTGAATCAGCTAATCAAAGCCTTTTGGCCTTAGTCCAAAATGGCAGCTAGCTGTGTTGAAGTTAAACTCAAAATCATGAGGTAGTTGTCAATTTTCCAAAAACTCTCAATGAGTCAAATTGGCTGCTTCTATTATTATAGATTATACGCTATTATTATATCCCAATTCATTTTTAAACTGAAATTACTATTATTGTAATATTTTGTTGTCGCTGATTCAACAGGGTGCATAATTCCAGCCCTTTTCGCAGGACACTTAAGGTGTCTTGACCTCTTTAAAATCACTGCTGGCAGCGGTGGGATTCGAACCCACGCCCCTGAAGAGACTGGAGCCTAAATCCAGCGCCTTAGACCCCTCGGCCACGCTACCCCAATGTATCTGTTTTCGGGGGCCTTTTTTCTGCCAATTTTTTCAGAAAAAGAGAAAACTTTGGGTGCGGACCTTCATCGAGAGGCTCTGAAGCCTGTCGAGTGCGGCCAAGGAAAGCAAAAGTGGCTGGTTTTGGAAGAGACCCGGAGCATGCAGTGTCACTTCACCAGTCTTTTTGCACAGGCATAGCATCCACTAGAGCCTTCTAAAAGGCTATCTTGGCAGCGGTGGGATTCGAACCCACGCCCCCGAAGAGACTGGAGCCTTAATCCAGCGCCTTAGACCGCTCGGCCACGCTACCTTGCAACATTGCTTTCCCTGGGCAGTTTTCGCCTACTTTTTTTAAATATCGCACTTCCCTAAAAGTAAGTCTGTTGAAATTCTACGTGCCTTGGAGGAGCTCCTCAACAGGTGGAAAGGCCTCCTAAATACAAGGGTACACAGTCGCCCCCCCTCCCTGCAGATTGCAATTCCATCTCTAATCAAACACACCTGAATCAGCTAATCAAAGCCTTTTGGCCTTAGTCCAAAATGGCAGCTAGCTGTGTTGAAGTTAAACTCAAAATCATGAGGTAGTTGTCAATTTTCCAAAAACTCTCAATGAGTCAAATTGGCTGCTTCTATTATTATAGATTATACGCTATTATTATATCCCAATTCATTTTTAAACTGAAATTACTATTATTGTAATATTTTGTTGTCGCTGATTCAACAGGGTGCATAATTCCAGCCCTTTTCGCAGGACACTTAAGGTGTCTTGACCTCTTTAAAATCACTGCTGGCAGCGGTGGGATTCGAACCCACGCCCCTGAAGAGACTGGAGCCTAAATCCAGCGCCTTAGACCCCTCGGCCACGCTACCCCAATGTATCTGTTTTCGGGGGCCTTTTTTCTGCCCATTTTTTCAGAAAAAGAGAAAACTTTGGGTGCGGACCTTCATCGAGAGGCTCTGAAGCCTGTCGAGTGCGGCCAAGGAAAGCAAAAGTGGCTGGTTTTGGAAGAGACCCGGAGCATGCAGTGTCACTTCACCAGTCTTTTTGCACAGTTATAACATCCACTAGAGCCTTCTAAAAGGCTGTCTTGGCAGCGGTGGGATTCGAACCCACGCCCCCGAAGAGACTGGAGCCTTAATCCAGCGCCTTAGACCGCTCGGCCACGCTACCTTGCAACATTGCTTTCCCTGGGCAGTTTTCACCTACTTTTTTTAAATATCGCACTTCCCTAAAAGTAAGTCTGTTGAAATTCTACGTGCCTTGGAGGAGCTCCTCAACAGGTGGAAAGGCCTCCTAAATACAAGGGTATACAGTCGCCCCCCTCCCTGCATTTTGCAATTCCATCTCTAATCAAACACACCTGAATCAGCTAATCAAAGCCTTTTGGCCTTAGTCCAAAATGGCAGCTAGCTGTGTTGAAGTTAAACTCAAAATCATGAGGTAGTTGTCAATTTTCCAAAAACTCTCAATGAGTCAAATTGGCTGCTTCTATTATTATAGATTATACGCTATTATTATATCCCAATTCATTTTTAAACTGAAATTACTATAATTGTAATTTTTTGTTGTCCCTGATTCAACAGGGTGCAGATTTTCAGCCCTTTTCGCAGCACACTTAAGGTGTCTTGACCTCTTTAAAATCACTGCTGGCAGCGGTGGGATTCGAACCCACGCCCCCAAAGAAACTGGAGCCTAAATCCAGCGCCTTAGACTCCTCGGCCACACTACCCCAATGTATCTCTTTTCGGGGGCCTTTTTTCTGCCCATTTTTCCAGAAAAAGAGAAAACTTTGGGTGCGGACCTTCATCGAGAGGCTCTGAAGCCTGTCGAGTGCGGCCAAGGAAAGCAAAAGTGGCTGGTTTTGGAAGAGACCCGGAGCATGCAGTGTCACTTCACCAGTCTTTTTGCACAGTTATAACATCCACTAGAGCCTTCTAAAAGGCTGTCTTGGCAGCGGTGGGATTCGAACCCACGCCCCCGAAGAGACTGGAGCCTTAATCCAGCGCCTTAGACCGCTCGGCCACGCTACCTTGCAACATTGCTTTCCCTGGGCAGTTTTCACCTACTTTTTTTAAATATCGCACTTCCCTAAAAGTAAGTCTGTTGAAATTCTACGTGCCTTGGAGGAGCTCCTCAACAGGTGGAAAGGCCTCCTAAATACAAGGGTATACAGTCGCCCCCCTCCCTGCATTTTGCAATTCCATCTCTAATCAAACACACCTGAATCAGCTAATCAAAGCCTTTTGGCCTTAGTCCAAAATGGCAGCTAGCTGTGTTGAAGTTAAACTCAAAATCATGAGGTAGTTGTCAATTTTCCAAAAACTCTCAATGAGTCAAATTGGCTGCTTCTATTATTATAGATTATACGCTATTATTATATCCCAATTCATTTTTAAACTGAAATTACTATAATTGTAATTTTTTGTTGTCCCTGATTCAACAGGGTGCAGATTTTCAGCCCTTTTCGCAGCACACTTAAGGTGTCTTGACCTCTTTAAAATCACTGCTGGCAGCGGTGGGATTCGAACCCACGCCCCCAAAGAAACTGGAGCCTAAATCCAGCGCCTTAGACTCCTCGGCCACACTACCCCAATGTATCTCTTTTCGGGGGCCTTTTTTCTGCCCATTTTTCCAGAAAAAGAGAAAACTTTGGGTGCGGACCTTCATCGAGAGGCTCTGAAGCCTGTCGAGTGCGGCCAAGGAAAGCAAAAGTGGCTGGTTTTGGAAGAGACCCGGAGCATGCAGTGTCACTTCACCAGTCTTTTTGCACAGTTATAACATCCACTAGAGCCTTCTAAAAGGCTGTCTTGGCAGCGGTGGGATTCGAACCCACGCCCCCGAAGAGACTGGAGCCTTAATCCAGCGCCTTAGACCGCTCGGCCACGCTACCTTGCAACATTGCTTTCCCTGGGCAGTTTTCACCTACTTTTTTTAAATATCGCACTTCCCTAAAAGTAAGTCTGTTGAAATTCTACGTGCCTTGGAGGAGCTCCTCAACAGGTGGAAAGGCCTCCTAAATACAAGGGTATAAAGTTGCCCCCCTCCCTGCATTTTGCAATTCCATCTCTAATCAAACACACCTGAATCAGCTAATCAAAGCCTTTTGGCCTTAGTCCAAAATGGCAGCTAGCTGTGTTGAAGTTAAACTCAAAATCATGAGGTAGTTGTCAATTTTCCAAAAACTCTCAATGAGTCAAATTGGCTGCTTCTATTATTATAGATTATACGCTATTATTATATCCCAATTCATTTTTAAACTGAAATTACTATAATTGTAATTTTTTGTTGTCCCTGATTCAACAGGGTGCAGATTTTCAGCCCTTTTCGCAGCACACTTAAGGTGTCTTGACCTCTCTAAAATCACTGCTGTCAGCGGTGGGATTCGAACCCACGCCCCGAAGAGACTGGAGCCTAAATCCAGCGCCTTAGACGCCTCGGCCACGCTACCCCAATGTATCTCTTTTCGGGGGCCTTTTTTTTGCCCATTTTTCCAGAAAAAGAGAAAACTTTGGGTGCGGACCTTCATCGAGAGGCTCTGAAGCCTGTCGAGTGCGGCCAAGGAAAGCAAAAGTGGCTGGTTTTGGAAGAGACCCGGAGCATGCAGTGTCACTTCACCAGTCTTTTTGCACAGGCATAGCATCCACTAGAGCCTTCTAAAAGGCTGTCTTGGCAGCGGTAGGATTCGAACCAACGTCCCCGAAGAGACTGGAGCCTTAATCCGGAGCCTTAATCCAGCGCCTTAGACCGCTCGGCGACGCTACCTTGAAACATTGTTTTCCCTGGGCAGTTTTCGTCTACTTTTTTTAAATATCGCACTTCCCTAAAAGTAAGTCTGTTGAAATTCTACGTGCCTTGGAGGAGCTCCTCAACAGGTGGAAAGGCCTCCTAAATACAAGGGTACACAGTCGCCCCCCTCCCTGCAGATTGCAATTCCATCTCTAATCAAACACACCTGAATCAGCTAATCAAAGCCTTTTGGCCTTAGTCCAAAATGGCAGCTAGCTGTGTTGAACTTAAACTCAAAATCATGAGGTAGTTGTCAATTTTCCAAAAACTCTCAATGAGTCAAATTGACTGCTTCTATTATTATACATTATACGCTATTATTATATCCCAATTCATTTTTAAACTGAAATTACTATTATTGTAATATTTTGTTGTCGCTGATTCAACAGGGTGCATATTTCCAGCCCTTTTCGCAGGACACTTAAGGTGTCTTGACCTCTTTAAAATCACTGCTGGCAGCGGTGGGATTCGAACCCACGCCCCCGAAGTGACTGGGGCTTAAATCCAGCGCCTTAGACCCCTCGGCCACGCTACCCCAATGTATCTCTTTTCGGGGGCCTTTTTTAGGCTCATTTTTCCAGAAAAAGAGAAAACTTTGGGTGCGGACCTTCATCGAGAGGCTCTGAAGCCTGTCGAGTGCGGCCAAGGAAAGCAAAAGTGGCTGGTTTTGGAAGAGACCCGGAGCATGCAGTGTCACTTCACCAGTCTTTTTGCACAGGCATAGCATCCACTAGAGCCTTCTAAAAGGCTGACTTGGAAGCGGTGGGATTCGAACCCACGCCCCCGAAGAGACTGGAGCCTTAATCCAGCGCCTTAGACCGCTCGGCCACGCTACCCCAATGTATCTCTTTTCGGGGGCCTTTTTTCTGCCCATTTTTCCAGAAAAAGAGAACACTTTGGGTGCGGACCTTCATCGAGAGGCTCTGAAGCCTGTCGAGTGCGGCCAAGGAAAGCAAAAGTGGCTGGTTTTGGAAGAGACCCGGAGCATGCAGTTTCACTTCACCAGTCTTTTTGCACAGGCATAGCATCCACTAGAGCCTTCTAAAAGGCTGTCTTGGCAGCGGTGGGATTCGAACCCACGCCCCCGAAGAGACTGGAGCCTTAATCCAGCGCCTTAGACCGCTCGGCCACGCTACCTTGCAACATTGCTTTCCCTGGGCAGTTTTCGCCTACTTTTTTTAAATATCGCACTTCCCTAAAAGTAAGTCTGTTGAAATTCTACGTGCCTTGGAGGAGCTCCTCAACAGGTGGAAAGGCCTCCTAAATACAAGGGTATACAGTCGCCCCCCTCCCTGCAGATTGCAATTCCATCTCTAATCAAACACACCTGAATCAGCTAATCAAAGCCTTTTGGCCTTAGTCCAAAATGGCAGCTAGCTGTGTTGAAGTTAAACTCAAAATCATGAGGTAGTTGTCAATTTTCCAAAAACTCTCAATGAGTCAAATTGGCTGCTTCTATTATTATACATTATACGCTATTATTATATCCCAATTCATTTTTAAACTGAAATTACTATTATTGTAATATTTTGTTGTCGCTGATTCAACAGGGTGCATATTTCCAGCCCTTTTCGCAGGACACTTAAGGTGTCTTGACCTCTTTAAAATCACTGCTGGCAGCGGTGGGATTCGAACCCACGCCCCCGAAGAGACTGGAGCCTAAATCCAGCGCCTTAGACCCCTCGGCCACGCTACCCCAATGTATCTCTTTTCGGGGGCCTTTTTTCTGCCCATTTTTCCAGAAAAAGAGAAAACTTTGGGTGCGGACCTTCATCGAGAGGCTCTGAGGCCTGTCGAGTGCGGCCAAGGAAAGCAAAAGTGTCTGGTTTTGGAAGAGACCCGGAGCATGCAGTGTCACTTCACCAGTCTTTTTGCACAGGCATAGCATCCACTAGAGCCTTCTAGAAGGCTGTCTTGGCAGCGGTGGGATTCGAACCCACGCCCCCGAAGAGACTGGAGCCTTAATCCAGCGCCTTAGACCGCTCGGCCACGCTACCTTGCAGCATTGCTTTCCCTGGGCAGTTTTCGCCTACTCTTTTTAAATATCGCACTTCCCTAAAAGTAAGTCTGTTGAAATTCTACGTGCCTTGGAGGAGCTCCTCAACAGGTGGAAAGGCCTCCTAAATACAAGGGTATACAGTCGCCCCCCTCCCTGCATTTTGCAATTCCATCTCTAATCAAACACACCTGAATCAGCTAATCAAAGCCTTTTGGCCTTAGTCCAAAATGGCAGCTAGCTGTGTTGAAGTTAAACTCAAAATCATGAGGTAGTTGTCAATTTTCCAAAAACTCTCAATGAGTCAAATTGGCTGCTTCTATTATTATAGATTATACGCTATTATTATATCCCAATTCATTTTTAAACTGAAATTACTATAATTGTAATTTTTTGTTGTCCCTGATTCAACAGGGTGCAGATTTTCAGCCCTTTTCGCAGCACACTTAAGGTGTCTTGACTTCTTTAAAATCACTGCTGGCAGCAGTGGGATTCGAACCCACGCCCCCAAAGAGACTGGAGCCTAAATCCAGCGCCTTAAACCCCTCGGCCACGCTACCTCAATGTATCTCTTTTTGGGGGCCTTTTTTCTGCCCATTTTTCCAGAAAAAGAGAAAACTTTGGGTGTGGACCTTCATCGAGAGGCTCTGAAGCCTGTCGAGTGCGGCCAAGGAAAGCAAAAGTGGCTCGTTTTGGAAGAAACCCGGAGCATGCAGTGTCACTTCACCAGTCTTTTTGCACAGGCATAGCATCCACTAGAGCCATCTAAAAGGCTGTCTTGGCAGCGTTGGGATTCGAACCCACGCCCCCGAAGAGACTGGAACCTTAATCCAGCGCCTTAGACCGCTCGGCCACGCTACCTTGCAAAATTGCCTTGCCTGGGCAGCTTTCACCTAGTTTTTTTTTTTTTATATCCCACTTCCCTAAAAGTAAGTCTGTTGAAATTCTACATGCCTTGGAAGAGCTCCTCGACAGGTGGAAAGGCCTCCTAAATACAAGGGTACACAGTCGCCCCCCTCCCTGCATTTTGCAATTCCATCTCTAATCAAACACACCTGAATCAGCTAATCAAAGCCTTTTGGCCTTAGTCCAAAATGGCAGCTAGCTGTGTTGAAGTTAAACTCAAAATCATGAGGTAGTTGTCAATTTTCCAAAAACTCTCAATGAGTCAAATTGGCTGCTTCTATTATTATACATTATACGCTATTATTATATCCCAATTCATTTTTAAACTGAAATTACTATTATTGTAATTTTTTGTTGTCCCTGATTCAACAGGGTGCAGATTTTCAGCCCTTTTTGCAGAACACTTAAGGTGTCTTGACCTCTTTAAAATCACTGCTGGCAGCGGTGGGATTCGAACCCACGCCCCCGAAGAGACTGGAGCCTAAATCCAGCGCCTTTGACCCCTCGGCCACGCTACCCCAATGTATCTCTTTTCGGGGGCCTTTTTTCTGCCCATTTTCTCAGAAAAAGAGAAAACTTTGGGTGTGGACCTTCATCGAAAGGATCTGAAGCCTGTCGAGTACGGCCAAGGAAAGCAAAAGTGGCTGGTTTTGGAAGAGACCGGGAGCATGCAGTGTCACTTCACCAGTCTTTTTGCAAAGGCATAGCATCCACTAGAGCCTTCTAAAAGTCTGTCTTGGCAGCGGTGGGATTCGAACCCACGACCCCGAAGAGACTGGAGCCTTAATCCAGCGCCTTAGACCGCTCGGCCACGCTCCCTTGCAGCATTGCCTTCCCTGGGCAGTTTTCGCCAAGTTTTTTTTTTTAATATCGCACTTCCTAAAAGTAAGTCTTTTGAAATTCTACATGCCTTGGAAGAGCTCCTCGACAGGTGGAAAGGCCTCCTAAATACAAGGGTACACAGTCACACTTAAGGTGTCTTGACCTCTTTAAAATCACTGCTGGCAGCGGTGGGATTCGAACCCACGCCCCCGAAGAGACTGGAGCCTAAATCCAGCGCCTTAGACCCCTCGGCAACGCTACCCCACTGTATCTCTTTTCGGGGGCCTTTTCTGCCCATTTTTCCAGAAAAAGAGAAAACCTTCATCGAGAGGCTCTGAAGCATGTCGAGTGTGGCCAAGGAAAGCAAAAGTGACTGGTTTTGGAAGAGACCGGGAGCATGCAGTGTCACTTCACCAGTCTTTTTGCACAGGCATAGCATCCACTAGAGCCTTCTAGAAGACTGTCTTGGCAGTGGTGGGATTCGAACCCACACCCCCGAAGAGACTGGAGCCTTAATCCAGTGCCTTCGACCGCTCGGCCACGCTACCTTGCAAAATTGCCTTCCCTGGGCAGTTTTTGCCTAATTTTTTTTATGTCGCACTTCGCTAAAAGTAAGTCTGTTGAAATTCTACGTGCCTTGGAAGGGCTCCTCGACAGGTGGAAAGGCCTCCTAAATACAAGGGTACACAGTCGCCCCCCTCTCTGCAGATTGCAATTCCATCTCTAATCAAACACACCTGAATCAGCTAATCAAAGCCTTTGGGCCTTAGGCCAAAATGGCAGCTAGCTGTGTTGAAGTTAAACTGAAAATCATGAGGTAGTTGTCAATTTTCCAAACACTCAATGGCCCTCATTTATCAATCTTGCGTAGAAACGGGCGTATATGTTGGCGTAAGATTATGCTTACACTCCTCTCACCGCCTGATTTATGAAGTTGTGCGCACCTCTGAAATCCAGGCGTACGCAATACCTGCCCTTGATAAATGCCGCGGCTAAAAACGATCATCATTAGAATAACACGCCCCTATATATTCAAGTCTCTGCCTCCCCCACGCCCTCATTTTACACCAAGGACACAAGGAAGAAGGCAATGAAGCGAAACTTCTCTGACGTGGAGATCGAGACCATCACCAGGGAAGTGGAAAAAAAACTAAATTGTTTTATTTGGGAGTTTAAAGAGTGGGATTAAAGGCGCCCACAAAAAGGTGTACGGTGGAAATCCAGTTTAAATAGCTTTTTGGATGAGAAATTACCTATCACAATTCATTATTTTACAGCACGTTTTGAAATAATATGCATTTAATTTCGTATCACGTCACATGTATTGTAGTGTACAATAGTGATGATGATGTGATGTGGAGTACCATTCATTCACATTAATATAATTGCATGACAATTTGTTAGATTCTTATTATTATTATGATTTGTATTATTAATGACGATTATTGTTATTTAGAAGAAGAATGTCGTTATTATTATTATTTATTTTATTATTATTTAAAAGAAGAAGAATGTCATTTTTATTATTTTGTCAGTCTGAATTATGTTCAGTCCCAGTCCGTGCGCAGCTGCCGGGCCTAACCAACGTCAGGTAAAGCGCACAGGCTCGCAACTGGAGGAATACATATCAGATGCTTTGGTAAAGTCACACAAATTAAACATTGAAGTCCATGTTGCACAAAAATAAACACTGAAGTTTATAATTACTTCCCTATTCGCACGGGATTAGTATATGTGGGGAGCTCTGGTGATTTGTAATAATCGCAGAGAATGTCTGTGATCTTAATCCCGTGCAAATCGGCCATGTCTGTAATATGTAAAGTAAAAATTCCCCCGCAAATGACCTACCATATTTCGCCAAACACCGAGGTCCTGTGATAATATTAGTCCCGTGCGAATCGGCATCTATTTGGCCGGGATTAGACGGATCGTATATAATTTTTGCAAGGTTTTTGTGTCCTGTGCGCATTTCTATCTTTATCTTTCACGAAGAATGGAGCTAGGCTGCATATAATGCACACCGTTATGACTTCCCGTGCGGCCGCGCGGATTATAGGCTACTTTCACTTTAGAATGAGCACAATTTGGGAGTAAATTGCTTGAATGGTGTGTTTAATATTATTCTTAATGAAAAACACAAAAACAGAACAGTACAATGACAACTCGCTTAAATGGGCACTTTTACATTAGCTTTGAAACTGAATCTTCCGGCGTAAATTGTTATTATATTGCTCAGTTACGTTTTTAATTGCGTCTGTTCTCTAACTGAACGAAATTATTTGTATTACTATAAAACAATCAAAATGATATTGATACGACTGTTTATAATTTCATACAGCTATATAACGAAAAAACATTTTCAAGTAACATCATATCCGGGAGATAAGTCAGTAAATTCGAGTAAAATCACAGCTTATCCCGTGCGAATGCGCCACGCAAAATTCAGATGTGGGAGTAATTTCTAAATCACACGAGGTTCCCAGATAATACTTATCCCGTGCGAATAGGGATTTATTTGTTGTTGTTGTTGTTGTTGTTGTTGTTGTTTTCTTTATTTTTTTACAGTGGGTCATAATATAGCATATCTTTGTCAGTGCGTTTTGTGGTGTTAGGCATTGTTTTTCTGCGCATTTTCGCACTAACTCAAAACGTGTGTACACCACCTCCTGAGCTGGTGTAGGATTTGAGCGTGCCATACGCCAACGTCCATATTGATAAATCTCAAGTCACCGTGGTTTTGGGTGTACGCCAGGTGTACGCTGGGAAATTGGTGTAACGTTACGCACTTTTGATAAATGAGGGCCAATGAGTCAAATTGGCTGCTTCTATTATTACTATACGCTATTATTATAACCCAATTCATTTTTAAACTGAAATTACTATAATTGTAATTTGTTGTTGTCCCTGATTCAACAGGGTGCAGATTTTTCCCAGCACACTTAAAGGGATAGTTCACCCAACAATGAAAATTAGCCCTTGATTTACTCACCCTCAAGTCATCCTAGGTGTATATGACATTCTTCTTTAAGACGAATAAAATCGGAGTTATATTACAAAAGTCCAGGCTAATCCAAGCGTTATTACAGCAGTAATAGTTGTTCTGTTTTTGAAGTCCATAAAAAATGCATCTGTCTGTCAAATAACGTGCCCCACCCGGCTCCGGGGTGTTAATAAAGGCCTTCTGAAGCGAATCGATGCGTTTGTGTAAGAAAACTATCCATATTTAAAACTTTATAAAGTAAAGTTTCGGACGACCGCCTTCCGTGTTCAATTTATGGTAAAAGTGTCGAAAGGTCCTCTGCCGATCGAAAGACTAACGCGACCAGGTATGCTCGTCATGACGTCACGTACCCATCTTGAGTTTCACTTTCAACTTTCAACACTTTTCCATGGAAGCCGATCGTCTGGAACTTTAACCGTTATACAAAAGAGTTTATGGAGCAGTTAGCCCCATCCAGAAAATGAATTTGTGTCAATGGGCCTCTGCTGGATGTATACGGTAATGACTTTTTTTAATATGTCTGTATAGTGGAAAAAAATCTATGACTTTGATCTATAATTATTAAAGAATGAAACAGTAAAACGGCATGAAAATCACCACAGTGTTACTTGAGAAAATGTAGAACAAGAATCAGATGAAGTTTGCAGAAAACTATTTTATTTGATGTTTTTATGAATTTTTAAAATATGTCAATAGCGAGGTAAATAATATATGACTTTGATCTATAATTATTAAAGAATGAAACAGTAAAACAACATGAAAATCACCACAGTGTTACTTGAGAACATGTAGAACAAGAATCAGGTGAAGTTTGCAGAAAACTATTTTATTTTATGTTTTTATGAATTTTTTAAATATGTCAATAGCGGTAAATAATCTGACTTTGATCTATAATTATTAAAGAATGAAACAGTAAAAAAACATGAAAATCACCACAGGGTTACTTGAGAACATGTGGAACAAGAATCAGGTGAAGTTTGCAGAAAACAATTTGATTTGATGTTTTTATGAATTTTTAAAATATGTCAATAGCGGTAAATAATCTGACTTTGATCTATAATTATTAAAGAATTAAGTGAAAATCACCACAGTGTTACTTGAGAACATGTAGAGCAAGAATCAGGTGAAGTTTGCAGAAAACAATTTTATTTGTTGTTTTTATGAATGTTTACAATAGTCAATATGGTAAATAATCTATGACTTTGATCTATAATTATTGAATTGAAATGAAACAGTAAAACAACATGAAAATCACCACAGTGGTACTTGAGAACATGTAGAACAAAGGTGGAGCTTGCAGAAAACAATTTTATTTGATGTTTTTCTGAATTTTTTAAATATTTATAAATGGACACCAAGCGCCGGAACTGCAGTCTTTTTTTTTTATTATTATTATTAGACATAAAGACACACATTAACATTTACAATTATAACAAGATATCCAACTAAAAGGAATTGGGTTTACAATACATAAAACATATATAATAATGAATACAAATAATAGTAATAATAATTTAAAAAATAAAAATAAAAATAAAAAAATTGATTGTTTATGCGGACTGATTGAGTTGCAGTCTTTGCAGTCCACACGCACCGTGATGGCGTCACAGACAGACGCCGACGCATTACAACTTCCTGTTTTGGGAAGCGCTGAGTTGGTCTCTTGTTCGCTATCCAGCTAATAAGCTCGAATGTACAACAGGACTGCATAACCTGAGTGTGCGCACGGTGTTGGGTAAAAAGTGCAACTTACTGCGTTTAGTGGAACAATGTCGGACAGTCCGGGTGGGTGTTGCTGTATAACGTTACTAAAGCGAAGTACGTTAGTTAGCTAACTATAGACTTACCATGCTAGCTTTAGACGGCTCAAAACGACATATAAACATAAAAATGTACGTTATCTCTCTAGATAATTTCTCTTAACGGTTTAGATGAATCTACATTTGAACTTTGAATGACAAATGCGTTTCAGCAATGTATGCCATTTACGCCTGTTTAAACTGTTAAAACAAGGTCACCAGATTGTGTCACGACAGCCGTCGGTTAAAGAATGTATGTTCAATTTTGCCATGCCAGTAATTCGTAAGTTATTCTGCTGTTGTTTTATTTAAACTTGACATCTTATTTTAGTTGTTTTCTTGTTCACACGTGAGTTATGGTATAACAAAGGTTATAACACCATAACTTTTATTCAAGGGAAGGCATTTTTGCTCAGTAATGTTAGCACTGTAACATGTTAATAAAATACAGTTTTTCAACTGGTTCCTGACAGATTTGCCACCAAGTGATGAACATAATTTAGAGATAAAAGGCTCTATTACTAATTGTTCTTCTGCCGTGATGATGGAAGAACAGGACGGTAGCATGTTTAATGACCAACATTTCTGTAAGTAAATAACATACAAGCTTAAATAGACAGATGTTTACACAAAACAACATAATTAAAATGTATTTTCTTTCTTCTCTTTCATGTGTACCTTTTACACTCTCTCTGTCTACAATACCCTCTCCTTGTACTCCTTGCTTTTTGGCAGACTGTGAGATATGTCACCAGCACTTCATAGGCCAATGTGAGGTTCATGGGCCCCCATTATTTACATGTGACTCACCAGCAGCTATGGGCATTCCGCAGAGAGCTCTGCTAACTCTGCCACAAGGCTTGGTTATAGGTCGATCTAGCATCTCTAATGCAGGACTTGGGGTTTTCAACCAAGGCCAGACTGTGCCATTGGGCATGCATTTTGGACCTTTTGATGGAGAGGAGACCTGTGAGGAAAAGGCATTGGATAGTGTCTACTCTTGGGTAGTGAGTATCAACCTTAATGTTTTGTCATGTCAGTACAAGTATTGGGCTAAACATATAGTAATGCCTTTTTCTCTCCAGATGTACAGAGGCAATAATCAATATAGTTACATTGATGCAGGGAGGGACACTCACTCTAACTGGATGAAGTAAGTACTTCTATGCGCTTTGGTGTGTATTGTAGTTTATGCATTTATTTTGTAGTTGCCTCAATCTTGTGTCTTGCTTTAGGTTTGTGGTGTGTTCGAGGAGTGAGACAGAACAGAATCTTGTTGCATTCCAGCAAAATGGACGTATTCTGTTCCGATGTTGTCGCCCTATTAGCCCTGGGCAGGAATTTAGAGTTTGGTATGCTGAGGAATATGCTCAAGGACTTGGCACCATCTGGGATAAGATCTGGAATAAGAAATGCGTTTTTCTAGGTAACTACATCTTGAATGTTTACCTCCTGTGGGGATACTTTGTGCCATATTATCAACTTGCAGGTATTTTTCTTTATTCTGTAACATGTTCTAGAATAATTCTTTAACGAATGTTATACAGTATTAATAAATCAGCTCATTATACAAAGGAAACAATATTACAGATCGAGACAAAGTCAATTTACTGTTAAAAAATGCTATGCACAGTAATTTTGATTTGTTGTGACATTTTTACTAATATAATTAGTTGATGCCACATGTAGTACAGTATAGAGAGAGAGAGAAAATTACTCCTCAAAAAAGTCAGTTAGAAGCTCTCTCTTCCCGACTCATGGTGGGGGTTTTATTAATCTCAATTTTTCCGCTAAAATTAGCTTCACTGGAGTGGTGCCAAGTAGAGGGCTGCATTGGGATTGAGTCCCGCCGGGTCCCACGGGACCCAACGCAAATCTCGCGGGAGCGGGCGGTTTGAATTTTGCTGCGGCCGGGAATGGGCGGCTAAAAAAAAAAAACACAGCGGGAATCGGCGGGATAGGGAGGTTGCCTAACGACATGATGGAGAAGATGTCAATTGATGATGTAGAAAAGAACCTCAAACGAGGTATTTACAGCACAAAAGCTAAGCAAGGAAAGTCTGACATTTGGAGAAGTTTCTCAATTGTTTTGGTAGGCAAAATCATGCGGTATAACGTTATATGTATCCACATATTGCGCAGCTGGCAAATACATAGCTACTTGATCATAACTCACCAAAAACGCTCAGCACTCCCTGCAGGTCAAGTTGACTGTTTGGTGTTTTTGACAAACAATACATAGAAGTTTAGTGAGTGGAAATGGATTGTTTCTAAATGTCCGTTTGCTATTTTGTGTTCACATTACGTTCTGTTGAAGCATGTTTTCTCAGGTTTCCTTTCAGTCGGTCACGTTCGACGGAATTGGGATCTGTTTTTTGTTTCTCAATCTGTTTTTCTGTTTTCTGTTTTGCAAAGCAGTCTATTTTTATGTGCAAAGTTTTTGATAAAAACGAAATTATATTTGAATGTATTTCTTTTTTTTTTTTTTACATGCTGGCCAGGGAAACGAAACAAACAACCCCATGAATCTCTTTAATAATATCAATACAAATACGTGTTTTTTTTTGTCCTGCGGGACGGGAGAAGACACAAAATCAATGCATCTCTATTATTGTGCGGGAATAAATTCTCAGAGTTTTGCGGGTGCGGGCGGGAGTGGACATACATATTGCGGGAGCGGGCGGGAGTGTAACACATACGTTGCGGGAGCGGGGGGTAATGGTCAGAAATTCGGCGGGCGGGAGCGGGATGAAGAAAACAGTCCCGCGCAGGGCTCTAGTGCCAAGCATTTGGTAAACAATGGCATTAATATTTTTAGAGAGATCTGGCAATTAGCCTAAAAATAGACTTCAGTCACATTAATTATTGTAAATAATTAATTCATGAAATGACTGTGTCCTAACTGCATAATTTAATCAGATTTGTCATTATTATCTTTACTAAAATTTGTGAGTTCATCCAGATGTTATTTAAGAATTCCTGATTTAATTCACCTTAGAGGGAAGCATGTTTTTTTAGTTTTTTTTCTAGAAAGCTTCACTCATTTTTTCTTTCACTGGTATGTAAGGTGTAGTCAGAGACAGGCAGCTGCCAGTTAGATCTTGGGAGGTTTGGGGGTAGGGTTGGGTATCGTTTGAATTTTAACGATTCCGATTCTGCTTATCGATTCCGATTCTTAACGATTCCTAATTTTGATTCCAATAAGGTAAAAAAAAATTCACATTCACTCTAAGTCTTATTGTAAAACATTTCATAGGAGCTGAATACCATGAACAAAAATCAATAGGCTAAGAAAACTTACTTACAACTTTTGCCCATGGTTTAAAAATAACTGAGGAAAAACAACTAGCCTAACAAATTATCAATAAATTATCAATTGCACAAATAAATACAATTGAGCAAAGATATAAATATAGAAAGAAATAAACATTTTCAGGTATTCAGGTATAGAAACTGAATAATCAAATGTAAAATTACACTGCACTTTATTAATAAAATATAGGCTATACATTACAAAAAGTTCAATTATATTCTGTCTAGAACAGTGAGTGAGTTTTCTCATCTTTTGTTTGATTAATGTTGTCATAGAGACGGCATCCGGAAAATCTGCTGTCACTTTAAGAGCTGCACGAATTACACATATACGTTTTCATCTTTTCTTCTCAACTGTCAAGACATAACCAACTGTGTTTACGAGAATATTTTGACATATTTTGTATGTATTTGTCCGTTCGTGTACTGTGAAAAAAAACGAGGAAGAGAACTCGGTTCATTATCACAAGAAGCTGTTCTGTGCGCGTGTGTGTGTGTCTGCGGCACAGAATGTTTAAAATCCCCTTTTCTGTGCGCACGTTTTGGATGTGTGCAGAGCACGGAAAACCGTGCGCGAGTCTTTTGCGCACACAAGAACTGATAAGTGGAACCGAAATGCGCGTTTCTTTTCGAATTACCGGTTCTGGGGAATTTGGAACAGTTCTAAAATGGAGCTGGTTCTCGATACCCATCCCTATTTGGGGGGCAGGTCTCCTTCGTTTTATATTTACATTTTTTGCATTTGGCAGATGCTATTTATCCAAGACAACTATTTGAAGTTAGCGTTCGTGATTTTGCCATAAACATGTTATTTAGCTTAATTATAACTCTTAGGGGCTTCCATACTACTTGTGGAAATAGCTAAATAAAAAAACTGCCATGCATTTGGTGTTGATATCTGTCATAGCCTTGTGGCTATCCAATAATTTGATTTCTTTTTTTTCAGGTACAACTGAAGACCAGGCGACTCAGGACTGTCTCTGCCCTCATTGCCATTACTCCTTCCCAACTATTTTTTATCTGCGTGTTCATGTGAAGCGCTCGCATCCCGATCAGTATGCGCACTTCATGCAGACACAGCCGCTTGAGATCGAAGACCTCCCACCAGTTATAGACATAGACCAGTGCCTTCTGGACTCTGATGCAGCTCCTCCAACCCATATACAGCCAATTACAGAAAACTGTCAGGGTCAAATTTCAACCCTAAATGGACAACCCATCCATCACTCAGAAAAGTCAGACTGCACTGATTTGTCCGAAACATGCAGTAATGGTTTGAGTGACCAGGCAAACTGTCCTACTGAGATCTCAGATGAAATAAATAAATGTGGTGAGTGTGGCCGGAACTTTTTGAGATCTTGTCATCTGAAGAGACATCAGCGCACTATTCACTCTAAAGAGAAGCCTTATTGCTGCAGCCATTGTAAGAAGTGTTTTAGTCAGGCAACAGGCCTGAAAAGACACCAACAAACCCACCAGGGGGAGGAAAAGAAAGATAAAGATGCCGACAGACCTTCTGACATATATCCTTGCACTAAGTGCTCCTTCTCTTTTGTGGCCAAATTCAATTTAAATCAACATCTCAAACGGCATCACCATGGAGAGTACCTCAGATTAGTTGAGAGTGGCTCGATCACAGCAGGGACAGAGGGTGATAAAGAGATTAATTCTGACAAGCATGACCCAACCTATGAACCTCCCACTCGAGTGAAGAGGTCTGCAAAGAACCCCCTGAGAGGCAGGAGTCGCCCTAAAAAAGTGCCTGTTGGCCGACCACGGGGCCGACCACCTAAAAACAAGCAAGCAGCTGAGGTTGAAGTGCAGAAGAGTTTACCTGTCTGCACTGAGTGTGAACAAGGGTTCTCTGATTTGGAGACATTGAAAACTCACCAATGTGCAGGACAAGATAATAGTAAGATAGGGGAACCACAGGAAGCGCCAGCTTCCCAGCATGTCTGCGGTGAATGCCTGAGAGCTTTCAGTAATTTTGATCTTCTCAAAGCCCATGAGTGCATTCAGCAGGGAGACGGATCTTACTGTTGCTCCCACTGCAACCTTTACTTCAACCGTATGTGTAACCTTCGTCGCCATGAGCGCACTATCCATTCCAAGGAGAAGCCCTACTGTTGCACATTGTGCCTCAAGTCCTTCACCCAGTCTTCTGGCTTGAAGCGCCACCAGCAGAGCCATTCACGCCGCAAATCCCACCGCCAGAGCTCGGCCCTGGTTAATGCCACGATCTTTCCCTGCACATATTGCCCCTTCTCCTTCACTGATGAGCGCTATCTTTACAAACACATCCGCCGTCACCACCCAGAAATGAGTATAAAATATCTGAGTTTCCAAGAAGGGGGTGTTTTGTCTGTTGAAAAGCCTCACAGCTGCAGCCAGTGCTGCAAGAGCTTTAGCACAATCAAGGGCTTCAAGAATCACAGCTGCTTCAAGCAGGGGGAGAAGGTGTATCTGTGCACAGATTGCGGAAAGGCCTTCAGTTGGTTTAATAGCCTCAAGCAACACCAGCGCATCCACACAGGAGAAAAACCTTACACGTGTCAGCAGTGCGGAAAGAGTTTTGTCCACTCTGGACAACTGAATGTGCACCTCCGCACACACACAGGTGAAAAACCTTTCTTGTGTTCGCAGTGTGGCGAAAGCTTCAGGCAATCAGGAGATTTGAGGAGGCATGAACAGAAGCATTCAGGCGTTCGGCCATGCCAGTGCCCTGATTGTGGAAAAAGCTTTAGTAGGCCACAAAGTCTCAAAGCTCACCAACAGCTTCATAATGGCACCAAACTTTTCCCCTGCACTCAGTGTGGAAAAAGCTTTACTCGTAGATACCATCTCACCCGGCATCATCAGAAAATGCATTCCTGACTAAAGTAATAACAATAAGACTTCATGAATTCATGGATGCCATTTACAAAAAGTTTGTTGTTCCTGCTTTTAAGAACATCTTTAGTTCTTAAAAGTTAAAATGATGTAGCCAATGAAAAGATCCTGTTCCTGTCAACTTTTAGACAGATCTGAACTAGGCATTTTTGAGGATAACATAAGTGGGCACACAATTGCTAGGTGTAGTTGGTCCCCAAAAACAGAGTTATTGAAGCAAATGTGCAAAAGTATATTTTATTAATGACAATGTGTTATTGTCGAACAATATGTTCCTATTATCATAGTAAAATAATTTTGTAAATGTATGCGTTGCAAGATGTTTTCTCTTAGTCAAGAAACATGGAAGATGGGAAAATGAGGGTTTTTGTTATTATATTCAAAGAAGAAAATATTCTCTTTAAGAGTTTGCATAATGCATACATTTATTTTCTTTAAAGCTGGCATGTCTCCACAACAGAAAATGCACAAGGTCATCTGTTGTGCTTCTGTTAATATTTCACTTTTAGCTTATTTTAGTATAGATTATTTCCATAGTGGCTTTAACCTTGCACCGATAACTGCATTTCACTATGATTTACTGTAATTATGATTTTTCTTCAGTCTAGTTCGCCTCCATTACATTTTTATTTTAGTTTTGCTTTGGTTTCAAATGGGCCTCCTAAAAGAGAAATATTGTGATGCTCATTTGTATGCTGTGGCTGTGGTTGCTGTCATGTGTCTTAGCCATACTTGTATTCTGTATAAAATACAATGTGTTTGTCTATATTAAATTCAACGTTGTCATGATGTGTGCAAACGAGGTAGAAAAACAAACCCTCCACCACTTACCCCAAGAAAAAAAAGTTACCTTAATAAACAATAAAGAGCTGAGAGTTTATTCAAATTATTATGAAATAAGTATTATTACATGATGCCTACAAGTTGAGATCCTTCTATCTCTTATAATATTAGAGGACATTCCAAAACATGGGTCTACTGATTTCAAATGCTTTTAAAGATGCCATAATGATCACAAAGCTGTTTTTTTACTGAACTGTGAGTGTCAATCTTTATATATATTATCTGTGTTAATGCTTCAAATCTCTCCAAAAAAAACTTGGATCTTAGGGATTCAAGACTTTTCAGAGAGCTAGAAGGTGTTTGTGAGTTCTTGACATGCACATTGGGGCTATGCAAATGTCCTGCATCCTTTGAAATATTTAAAGTTCAAATGCATTAATGAAATAAAATAAATGAACAAACTTTTGTCTTTCTCCATTTGCCTATGAGCATAATATTTTAGTAACAAAGAGTTCTCTAATGCAGAGTATTCTACTCTAAAAGACTGAGCAGAAGAAAACTCCACAAGCTGTTAGGGTTGAAGTGGTTTGGGTCGCATTTTTTTAGATTTTAATTTATTTTCAATTAATTATACATTTAGAATAATCTGAAATCTTTATCAACACAAAGAATAAGTTGTATCAATTTCCTCATGCACATAGTTGTGTGGACGTGGACTGCAAAGAAGTCTTAGATACATCCAAGATTTATATAATATAGCACTTAATCTCATCCCAAATAAAAATGTATGTTTACAAAATATATGTGTGTACTGTGTATAATTATTATGTATATATAAATCCACACACATGCATGTATATACACTGATCAGGCATAACATTATGACCACTGACGGGTGACGTGAATAACTTTATTTCTTCATCACAGCACCTGTTAGTGGGTGGGATATATTAGGCAGCAAGTGAACATTTTGTCCTCAAAGATGATGTGTTAGAATATACAGTATATACATGCAAATATTTCTTAAATATATACATGTATGTGTGTGTGTATTTATTTATACATAATAATTATACACAGTAAACACATATATTATGTAAACACAAACTTTTATTTTGGGTGCGATTAATCGTTTGACAGCCCTTGCTCTCGACAGATTTAGTTAGTTGAAAAGTAACTACCATTATGTCCATGCAGTTAAGCTGTACCACTTAAAGAAAACAAAGCAACATTGGTTACAAATCCACAGTTGACTTTATTTCATAAAAGCACATTAACAAACCACATGTGTTTTTCATACAAGCCTTGCACTGGAAAAAAAAAGTTTTTTACATGCCTCATCGATTTAATTTAGTCCCGGTGTAAAGACTAATGGTGACACTAAATCTACAATCACAATCATTTATAGTTCTTGGTTCCTTCATACATTTCACATAATTACGTTAACAAAATGTCTTGCTTCCTAGAGGATGTGAAATTCACTGTCATATCTATAGGACATCTTTCTCTAAAACCAACAGCCTAGCTGTCTAGCTGTGCTCTGTATTAGGTTAAATTATACTGAACAATTCATGAGGCAGGTTCACTCCAGGCAGTATGTAGATAGTGTCCTATTTTTTTGTATTATTATTATTTTTAAATATATCCAGATTTCATGAAACTATTGTGGCCTCTACAGGTCAATCTCTTTCAACTGCTTTTAAATGTAAATCACACTCATTAAAAAAGAAGAAGAAAAGGGAAAAACTATACACAGGAGTCCAGTCCCATAATCATAAATGTGTCTGGTATAGCTGAACAAAAGAACAGTTCCACTGGTAAAAAGGAAGTAGCAAACACTTTTTTTTTTTTGTCTCTGTAAAGAAGGTATAAGGGGTGGTCGAAATGAACACTGGAGAGTGACAACACTGGAGTAATACTGAAAAAAGGCAGCAGTTGGTTTTTAAGGTTCAACTCACCAAAACCTTGCACAAGAGGTATAGGGTGAACTGATATAGGTCGAGACATTTGTAGTGAGAGAAACCCCTTGAAATCTGGCTATATATAGTAAGGCTAAGCTAAGTATGTTGTTTTGAATGACCACAAAATAGCTGAAATACATCCTTGACTTGTTCTTTAAGAGATAATTCATCATTTTGAGTCTTTCCTATGTTCCTCAGGTTCCGTCCATTCTACCATAAATGATGTGCTTCCCATTTTATATTAATATATACTTTTAAAGAATCTAGACAAATCATACTTCTTGTTTTATCACATACAACTGGCTCCTAAGGACAGTCCCAGTAAAGACATCAGGATAAAAGGGTGAAAAAAGAGTATTGAGACTTTTAAGGTACAGCAGCAAATGGCAGGTCATTATTAGAGTTTCAGAAACAGATGTCTTCAAACACAAGACGTTGTTTTCACCACTTCTGGTACAATCAGTGCCTCTGTTTCATTAGTTTCAAGGAAAATGTTCCACTGTAATGAAAGATCAGTCTTCCGTTCTGCCACATTTATGTTGTTAACATAACTTTAAAAAAAGACAACAGATTTTATTGTGTACATTAGATTATTACAGGAACAACTTTGGCAAAACTATCAATGACAGCCGAATCATTATCTAGAGTTAATATAAGGAAAATACAGAGGGTTTTAAAGAGCAAACACTGCAGGGTAAAACAATTATTCACAATACTAAGAATGAAGAAAAATCTCTAAAACCATAAAAAGCCTGAAATCAAGGTATGAATAAATGAAACTTGGGCTTACTGACAATAATCAAATGTAGTACAGATTCTCTATTTTCCCAGTTCCAGTACATTTACACTGAAGTAGTTATTTAAACAATTAATAACTTTTACGATGGATCCAGTGACTTCAACTCCTCGACCTGTGACCCAAGATCTATTACCTGTATAAAGAGATATTTCATATAACTGCTTAAACTGAATTGTCTAAATTGCCATATTTATAAACTGTATCATGGATATATTAGTGGTAGGCAAAATGATTTGTTCATTAGTATTACTAAATATTATAGGAATGTGATCACTCTACCTTGTCTTGGAGTTGTTCTGTGTCCTCCTTTTGTGAAGCTTCAGTCTCCTCTTCTAGAGTTTTCTGCTGAGCTGTTTTCTTCTTCAGTAACTCAATCTCCCTTTATGAAAAAAAATGGAATGCAAAAGACATTGATTAGATTCCTGAATACTCATTAATCTCATTAAAGTCTTGTGCATATAATGTTTTTGGACCACTGACTAAGATAAAAAATCTAGTTTAAAAATTATTTGCCAAGAAATAAGTCCTTAGAAATGTGATCTTTGTATTCATGTTCGTTTTAGTTTATAGCATTTTAGTAAAGGTTGTCATTTTTATTTAATGATGAACAGTAAAGATTTCTTTGCATCTTAGATACATGTGATGTGAACACATTTTTGATAAAGTTTTTTTTCTTTAACAATTGTGATATTTTTACGAAAAAGATTATTACAAACCTTTTGTTTCTGCTTGTTTTGTTAAGTTTTTATTACCATAGAATAGGTGTATCCAACTCATTTAATTTTGAATAAATTAATTGATCCAAACAAAAATGAGTGTCACATCGAGGGCCCTTTTACAGTTTATATAAATCCTAAAGGTTTTTTGTGTGTGTGTGTTTAGTACATATGTCTTCTAGAATGCAGCTATGTAATTCTAACTGTATGTGTTGTCTATTAAAATGTATTTATTAACCTTGTACATGAAATTAACATTACATTAAAATGTAAAAATAAAAGATGAATATGTGAACTTACATTCATCTTTAAAAATAACTCTACAGGATAAGAATGTAGATATGGATTAGTGTCATTTGTTTTGTCTCACTTTTGCTGATACTCTTTTATAAGGCGTTTAGCCTTGCTGTATTTGCGCTCTAGGGCCTGGTATTGAGCCTGTGTTTCTTTCAGGTGCTCATCCACAGCCTGGCACAGACTTTGCGCCTCCATCCAATATCCCTCCAGCTTCTCCATGCGCTCCCGATTCTCCTGCATGCTATGCTCCATCTGGGCTTTTTCAGCACGCCAGCGCTGCTTTTCCTGATCTGCATGATTCAGCTTAACACATAAATGCAAACAGTTGATTACTTTCTTAGACTTTCTTAGTCATGCAAATAGTGACATAAATGCGGAAAACTTTATGGCAGAGGAAAAACTTCCATATGTAAATGTTAAGGCCTAAAAATTCTGCCATCATTTGCTCTCCCTCATAGCATTATACTGTAAATATTATTTTCTTACTTTTGTAGAACAAACCGAGAAGTTTCCCAAAATGAAGAATGTAAGCCGCAATACACTGATAATCTTCCCTTCTACCAAGTTCTAAAGTCATAAATATTTACCCATTCAAACTTGATGCCTCAAGCCGTGTTGTAGAAGGTTTGATGTCAACAATGCCTTAATTTATAGGCAGGTTTGGAAAGAAAAGTAAATTAATTCTCATTTTCTGGTAAACTATCTCTTCATCCTAAGAAAACCCAGAATTTGATTATGACCAGTTAGCATTAAAAGGGTTATCATACCTTCCTCTTGAGCTGTTGGATTTCAGCCTGAGTCACAGCATGTTTGATCTGCAGCTGCCAAAGTAGTAAACAGATTAAAGAACGTTACTAAATCTGCTCTTTTGCAATGACAATTTAATGTAAAACAAATAAAACACATTTATGTAGTTTATGTAGAAAGACAGTTTGAAGGAAAAAACTCCAAATGGTCTAACACACTGGTTAGACCATTTGGAGTTTGTCCCTTCAAACTGTCTTTCTATATAAACGTATGCATTTTTTCATCATACATGGTAGTACAGTAATTTACCAATTTCAGGTATAATATTTTGTTACCGTTCAGTTCAGCCCTACATAATTAGGGCATTTAATTAAAAATTGTGATTCAAAAGGTTGCTTTACAAACTTATTGCAATGCTCTGTTTAGGTTTAGTTTTCATTAGCTATGTTTCTATCCATCTAAATTCTAAAAATGCGCATTAAAAACGTATGCAGTCGTTTGAGTCATGAAAGCATGCGCATAAACTATGATAGAAAGACATTTACTGAATAAATTCCTCGATGGGCATAAAAAATAATGTGACTTTGTGCGATGGGCCGGCATAACTTGACTAACCAGCGGAACAATCTTTTTGCACAGCATCTGAAATGCTGTTTTGGTTGTTCTGAAATGCCTGAGCAAAGTCTGTTGTCAAAGTGGTTTGGTGTAATTCCCTCCCAGAACTCTTTTACATGACTGCGTTCCCAAACAGCAGCAAGATGACATGTTTATTGCGTTTCGTCTCCATGCTCTGAAACGCAAGTAATTTATTATATACGAAATTATTCGCAAATGTTTTATGCGATATTCCAATTTTGACCATAAGTTAAATTTGCAACTTTGGATGGAAACATAGCTATCGTTTCCTGGTTTGGTTTGCCTGTGTTCATTGTTCCATCTGCTTGTTAATTTCCATGGTTTTAAATGAGTTAACACCTGTTCTGTTTTTCCCTTGATTACTCCCTGTTTATAAACCCTTAGTTTCCTTTGTTCAGTGTTTGGTCTCGTTTCAGTTTATGTGGTTGAGTTGATCCCTGTTATCTCCTGTTCGTTTATTATTGGATTTAAAGACTATTCTTTGTTTGAGTGTCTTCGTTGTGCGCTTTATTACAACAGCCACACTTGACACTTAAAGTTTTATGGGAAAATCTCTTCCGTCTCTTGACGTCATCCGTCTATTTTAAAAGCTGAGAAATCATTTGTTTTTACTTGCAACTTTAACACAAGTACATTTTTCATTAGATACTGGTCAATATAATTTCTCCTTATGCTTTAAACCCTTGTTGTCGAGGTCAATGTGTGTCTTACTTCTTTATATTTGTGAGCAAGCTTCTCAGGGTCAACTTCCACCGGTGACAGCATGTCCTCATTTTCGGCCAAGTCAAACACCTCTATGGCACTAGGGTATGTGGGGCTCATCTCGTCTTCTTCCTCTTCATCAGTGCCATAATCACCCTGCTAGAAGGGAAGGACAATGGAACCGCTTAAGTTTTAAACATTGAAAAAAAAATTCTGATAAACAAAAGAAAAATAAAGACTTTTTACATCTGCTAACTAAATGCGCTAAAACGCTCTTCTTTTCTAAAATCAGGGTAGAGATATGGTGTTATGGCAGTTTAATACCAGAACAAGTGAGAACGAGCAACAGCTGAAGTTTAAAATGTACATATAACACATTCTACACAAGATACAGTGCAATAGAAAAGAATACAGAGTCTCTGGATGCTTTTTAATTTAAATGCAATGTATCCACCTTATTTTTAACATAATACCGAGTGCAGCCATTTGTAAATTGAATGTATCTGGCTTCACACGGAATTCCATACCAATGGATACCACTGAGGGAATGACGGGACAGCCAGGACAGATCTGATTGGGTGACTGTTGTCATGACACCTTATTATTATGCAGATGATGATAAAGATAATGATTACTCTGGTATATGTTATACTGTTACTGTTACTCTGATGTATAATGTTTAAGACTGTTATTAATGTAGTCAAACATTTCACACAAACACTAAAGTGTTGAATAAGTGAACTAAACAAACTGGGCCCTATTTTAACAATCCAAGCGCATGGTCTAGTTTAACGATGGGAAAAATGTTTCGGTACGCCAGGCGCATGGTCTAAAAGGGTTGTTCCTATTCTCTTAATTGGTCATTGGTGTGTTTTGGGCAAAATGTGCAATAAACCAATCAGAGTCTCACCTCCGATTCCCTTTAAAAGCCAGTTGCGCTCACACCATAGCGGATTCGCTATTTACATGGCAGAATTTGCAAGCGGAAAAATGGAATGATTCTCTAGCGAGGAAATGGATCTGCTCGTCCATTGACACCTGCTTGCTCATCATTACTCCAAATATGTAGGCTAATTCTGATACATGAAATTACTATCCATTATGACATGTAGGCATTTTTATATTTATGTACACAATAATAATCTTTTACATTTAAATTCTTAAATTTTTCAAATTTAAAAATGTTTTTGTAATAAGTGTGTGTACACTGTAAAGTCCGTAAAAATAGGACATAATGTACTGTATAAATATGAAGGAATTTTCAGTATTGTTTTTTTACAGGTGTTTTACAGGTACACCTGTATTTTGAATTTGTGTTTTAAGAGTTAACGGAAATTTCCGTAAAATTACTGGATAATGTCCTGGCAAAAAATGACCAGTACGCTTTCCGTTTTTATTTTTTACAGTGTAATAAGCAGTGTTTGCGCGTTGTGGACCCGCCAATATGCGCATATTACTAACGCGCTCTTTAAATAACAAAAAAAAATATTGTGCCTTTGACTTTAGACCAGGTTTTTGTTGGTCAATGGCGCAGTCTATTTCAGTTGCCTCAAAAGAGCAACGCGCCAACAATGCGCCTGAACACACCTTGTTTTCAGACCAGTACGCCCATGGGTGCACAAATGGGCGCATATGCATTTGCTATTTAAACAATGTGGCGCATGACGTGAAAATGATAACTGTGTCAGGCTGAAACTAGCAAAAACACTTGCGTCGTGCCTGGCACCGCATTGTGCCGGGTGTATGATAGGGCCCACTGTCTCTAAATGATCATAACTGTCCAATAGTGCTTCAGCAGCTGGTATTCTTTTACCTTCTATTTTACTTTTAATAAACTTATCACCGCTACTTTTACTCACTTCTTTTAGTAGTTAATATATTCACAATAACTGATTTCAGTCTGTTACAGCAAAAACAAAAAAATCTAATACAATTATTATGAGCTCCCAATTCACACGTTGTTCAAATAAAAAAGCAGGTACACACAGACCTCTTCCTCATCACCCATGTAGTTTCCATATCGTTGTTCCATCACTTCCCGTTGCCAGCGCTCCTGTTCAAGGGTCTGCTGGATCAGCTGTGCGACTTCACTTTGCTCTCCCGGCTTCTCTCTCCCAATTATAAACCTAGGAACAGAGGTGTTTATCACACAGCTTGTGGCAATCCAAAGTCTTTATCTGTTAGTGCTTGCTTATACTCTAGGCTACAAGGGGTATTAGTTCTCTTTCTTTCTACTTCTACTTCCTTTCGTCCTTTAAAGGGATCATCGTACATTCTCATACATTTGATAATCATTTTACTTTCTCCTGAGGTCCACTTACAATGACCTTTAGAATAAAAGGGTTGCTTTTGGTTGCAAGATTACAGTGTAAATGCCCTTTTTGTGTTCTTTAGAATCAGTAACAGTCTGTGATTCAACAGCCCTGCATTTCATAAAGACAATCTGCACTGAAATGTGTCGCTGCAAACTGCAATTGCTTATTTCTAATGAGTTCTTTAAAAAATAATATGCAGAGTGGCAGGTCACAATACAGCCAGGTAGAGCACCAGATTTGGCAGACATAATTCTATATTGTATATAATATAAATAATTGTAATTAAATGTTCTTTTTTAATTTGTGCCCTTTAAAAGAGAACTTAAGACCGTCTTCTTTTAAGGGCAAAAATTAAACAATATATATATCATGATGGTTAGATGGCAACAATATTTACTGTTGTTTACTTCTGATAAATCCTTTATAGAATCCCCTTTGCTGCTCTGTCTGCCCTCATTTATATTTATCCATCCTCAATTTCCTCCCTTTTCTTCACTTCTACATTGTGCGTGTCTCTTCCCCCCAGTGTCTGGTTTCATATAACCCTCTCCTTGTTCTGGCCTCCCCCTGTTGACACTTATCTATCATAATGAAATGTACTATTCTTCTCTTCTAAATACAAGCTTTGTAACACATCATAATTACAACTGTCACATTGACCCCCATTGGCTGATTCCTGAATGAACTAAGGAAAAGAGCAGGGAAAGATCCATACTCCATATAAGAATGCAATGAACCCACGTCATTCTTTAAACACTTAAAGAGCAAAGTTTTATATTAGTGGAAAGATTGTATCAAAATGTTAATTTCACCACGTTTTCGGGGTAGAAATGGGTACAGTGTTCCCATAACAAAGAGACCATGCAAACATTACACACAAGCTGTAGGCAAAATATTACACAAGTCTAATGACAGTGTGCGACCTGCCCTGAATTCACACAATGCGTTTATAAAGTAAAAGAGTTTGAAATAAAGCAGCTAAATGCTGTAAAAATCAAGCTGGAGTGGAGTCTAAGCATGGAGTCAAATGTACAGGCTATAATTACTTTGTATTTATTGCTGCCTTCAAGTCTGTCTGGGAAGTTACTACTTACCATTTCGGAAGTTGTAATTATGATGTGATTTGTTCAAGTGATTTTGGTATGGGAACAAAGCATAAATGGGGCAATATAATAATTCTTTCTCTTTTTCAATTTCCAAAAAACACAAGAAGCTGTTTTAGCACCAATGTGACAAAATGAAAAGCAAAGGATGTTTTAGATGAGCTTTATATATTCTTTATATATTGTATTTTATAGGGGTGTAAAGATATTCAAACCGAACCGTAAAACCACGATACACCACCCACGGTTCGAACCGCGATCCTCTCATGACGAACCAAACACGCCCCGCCCCCTGTTGCCCCAGCCCAGCTCTCACTTCACCTTATGCCACAACATTATGTTTTTCTTCATTGACATTTGATTAAATAGTAATTAGTACACTTTTAACAACTAATAAGAGCTGTAACATCAGCACGCACTGTATATCACTTCAAAGCGCAAGAGAAACTGAGCATGCAACGCTACGATGTCAATTCGTAAGTCATTAAATAAAAGTAAAGTACCCATAAATCACGTAACTGGTTCGACGTGTGTTAGCTGGGAAGGATTTGCATGCAGGTATGATGTGCAATTTGTTTATCAGGAGCAGTTTTCATGTTTCATTAACAGTTCATGATGTAGGATATTGTGTATTTGCCATGGTAACTGTTGTTTCCACAACCCCAAAATGCCACTTTATTTTCACTTTATTTTGTTTATTTTTAAATGAGTGTGGTGTACTTAATTGTATTAACAAAAACTGCTATTTAATAGCTTTAATAGCTTATAGGCTTATCATCAGTATTAGTCATATTCATACAATTAATGTGTTTGTTAAGTAGGCTAAAGTGGGAAATTACGTGTGTGTGTGTCATCAATTTTTATTAAATAAATGTGCTTGTTTTTTTAAACATTATGGTAAATGGTAACACGAGTAGATTATTTCTGACTAGTATACAGTGGAGGTATTTACAACCCCAAATCAGAAAAAGTTGGGACAGTATGGAAAACGCAAAAAAAAAAAAAAGAAGTGCTTTCTAAATTTACTTTGACTTGTATTTCATTGCAGGCAATATGAACAAAAAATATTTCATGTTTTGTCTGGTAAACCTCATGTCATTTGTAAATATGCATCCTTTCCT
The DNA here is from genome assembly GCF_949357685.1 of Gobio gobio. Taxonomy (NCBI): domain Eukaryota; kingdom Metazoa; phylum Chordata; class Actinopteri; order Cypriniformes; family Gobionidae; genus Gobio; species Gobio gobio. The sequence continues at coordinate 36,587,557 of NC_137113.1, forward strand.
GTCATTCATACCTGCAACACATTTAAAAAAAAGTTGGGACAGTAAAGCATTTACCACTTTGTAATGTTGCCATTCCTTTTCACAACACTTAAAAGACGTTTAGGGACTGAAGACACCAAGTAATGAAGTGTTTCAGGTGTAATTTTGTCCCATTCTTCCTGCAAACAAGTCTTAAGGTGGGCAACAGTACGGGGTCTTCGTTGTCGCATTTTGTGCTTCAAAATGCACCACACATTCTCTATTGGAGACAGGTCGGGACTGCAGGCAGGCCAGTCAAGTACCCGTACCCTCTTCCTCCGCAGCCAGGACTTTGTAATGTGTGCAGAATGTGGTTTTGCATTGTCTTGTTGAAATATGCATGGACGTCCCTGGAAAAGATGTCTTCTTGAAGGCAGCATATTATGCTCCAAAATCTCTATGTACTTTTCAGCATTAATGGTGCCTTCACAGAAGTGCAAGTTACCTTTGCCAAGGGCACTGACACAACCCCATACCATGACAGACCCTGGCTTTTGGACTTGTTGCTGGTAACAGTCTGGATGATCCTTTTCTTCTTTGGTCCGGAGCACACGGTGTCCATTCCTCCCAAAAAATACCTGAAATACTGATTCATCTGACCACAGTACACGTTTCCACTGTGTGATGGTCCATCCCAGATGCCTCCGAGCCCAGAAAAGTCGACGGCGCTTCTGGACACTGTTAACATAGGGCTTCCTTTTGGCACAGTACAGTTTTAACTGGCATTTGTGGATGTAACTACGTATTGTGGTACTTGACAAAGGTTTGCCAAAGTAGTCCTGACCCCATGTGGTGATATCGCTTATAGATGAATGACGATTCTTGATGCAGTGAGGGATCTGAGGGATCGGAGATCACGGTTGTTCAGCTTAGGCTTGCGCCCTTGTCCTTTACGCACTGAAATTCCTCCAGATTCCTTGAATCTTTTAATTATGTCATGCACTGTTGAATGTGAAATATCCAAATCTCTTCCTATCTTTCTTTGAGGAACATTGTTTTTAAACATTTCAATAATTTTCTCACGTATTTGTTGGCAAACTGGCGATCCTCGGCCCATCTTTGCTCCTAAAGGATTAGACCTTTCTTGGATGCTGCTTTTGTACCAAATCATAATTACAATCACCTGTTGACATCACCTGTTTCAAATCACATCATTATTTAACCATTTTACCTCATTACTAGCCCTAAATTGCTCCTGTCCCAACTTTTTTTGAAATGTGTTGCAGGTCTGAATGACAGGAAAGGATGCATATTTACAAATGACATGAAGTTGACCAGACAAAACATGAAATATTTTGTGTTCATATTGTCTGCAATGAAATACAAGTCAAAGTAAATTTAGAAATCACTTCTTTTTTTTTCCATACTGTCCCAACTTTTTCTGATTTGGGGTTGTATTTCATTTTAGTTTACTCAGGTATGCTAACTGCTCTAAAGAAAACATGAAGCCAATGTATAAAGTTAATAAAGATAAAGTTGTGTAAGATAAGTTAAATTATTGCTGTAGTGAATATAGTGAAAAAGTGAATATAGTGTTATTATTGCTGGTGCCCTGCCATGAACCATGACTCCACAACAAACAGAACCGAACCGAACCCTGGCTCCAAAACCATGACATGAACCGAACCGTGGCATTGGTGTATCGTTACACCCCTAGTATTTTATCATTCTCAAGGTGCCACATGACATGAGTCATAGGAAATGCAGGTTTGTCACATAAATCTGTTGTCTGATTAGGGTTTCTCCAGGTTTTATGAAGGTACATTTAATACATTTTTAAGACCTTTTTTAAGACCAATTAAAGAAAATGTAAGGAATAAATTGAAGGGAACTTAACATGTCAATATGTTCTCTAAATGTAAATATCATAGCACACAATTTTGAAAATAAAGTTTGAAAATACTATTTTCAACAGGTCTCCATACCTTTCTAATTAATTTGACAAAAAATAGCTTAAAGTTTGAGAGAAGAAATCTTGATCTTGTAAAAAAAGTGATTTTATGATTAAAACAAGAACAAATATCTGCCAATGTGTTCATAAAATCAACTTAATTCAAATCTAATTAATTGTCATACCCAATGACAGATATTTGTTCTTGTTTTAAGCATAAACTCACTTTATTTTGTTAATTTTTTCAGAAAACAAGACTTAATTTCTTCATTTTGATTGTCATTAAATGTATCTTGATTTAAGGATGCTTAGAATTTGAACTGGAAATGAAAAATCCTGAGGAAGAACATCATTTTTGGCAGTGCATGCAATTGAATTCTGCAATTAGGGCCCTATGAAATCAGTTTTATTTATTTATTTATTATAGCTTATTCTGCTTTAATGGTTAAATACAATTTTACCGACTTTCATTCATCTTATTAGCACAAATTAATATATTTTAATGAAATAAGAAATATTTCTGTCCTTCCATTGACAGTCTAAGCAACTACCACTTTGACGCTTCAAAAAGTTCATAAAGAGATAATACGAATCCATATGAATCAAGCAGTTTATTCAAAATTTTCTGAAGAGACTCGATCGCTTTATATGATAAAGGAAAGTATTATGGGTTTGGAACGACATTAGGGTGAGTAAATGATGACGGAATTTTCATTTTTGGGTGAACTAACCCTTTAAGGCCCTGTCCACATGAACACGGGTATTTGAAAAACCACAGCTTTTTCTTTGCAGTTTGGTCGTTCGTCCACACGCAAACGCAGTATATCCGGACACTGAAACCAAACATTTTTAGAAACTCTGGTTGCAGAGGATTCGTGTGGACAGTGAAACCGGAGATTTTGGCTTGTTGCGTCAGAACCGGAACCGGCAATAAAACAATTTCCAGGCTTCTGATTGACCTACATGTCTTTACGGTTAGGGTTATATTGTCAACTGTTGGTTTGGCATGCTCTTGATAGCGCTTTATAGCGTGTTTTTGCGTTTTCATGTGGATGCAATTTTTTTTTTAACGGAGGAGGGAAAAACTGTTCATAAAAATACCTGTGTGGACTAGGCCTAAGTCTTCTGATCTACTCTTGATTTATTCATCCAAAATTTGACAAATTCCGTGACATTCTGCATTATACAGTAAATTTCATTTTTATGAATGGATTCTCCAATTCCGTCCATGTTCTCTGCATCGCAGAAATCATAGGGCCCTAATTTAATGCCATGATATTGAATTTAAGACTTTCTGATCCAATTCAAGACATTTTGAAGGACTTAAATTGTGAAAGGTCAAATTAAGACTTTTCAATATTTGTGCCTACAGCAATAGGTGAACTTCAGTTTTTAACATGCATTAAAATATAATGGTGGCTGTAGACTAGATGACTTGGTAAATATAAAAGATAAGAAACTGAAAAGATGGGACTTAAATGGAATTAAACTATATCAGGAAGGTGAAATGTCTATCAAAGTGATCTATATTCAGCTGATCTTACCGAACTGTACCAGATGTGTTTCTCAGGACAGAGGCAGCAAAACTTTGAGTTACACCAACCAGGCTTGTTCCATCCACCTCCACTATCAAATCATTCACCTGGATCCTGAAAGAGATTAAAGTGAGCAATGTGGTCATTGTGGAATGAGTTTCAGTAATCAAGTCAATAAATAACTATGATGCTGTGGAATATGCATAACATTTACCTGCCATCCCGATGAGCTGCCCCTCCCTCTGTGACGGTCTTGACAAATATGCCGAGCTTCTCCAATCCCATGTCAGCTCCAGCACCCATACCAATAATACTGATACCCAAACCCTCATTGTCTGTTAATGGACAACACAAAATGAAGAATTCAATCTTTAAAACGTAGCATGCAATGGCCGCAAAGATGTATTTGTACATTTAAGTCACACTTAAAAGAAGTATATATATAATTGCATTCAATAACAAAATATCAAACCAAATCTGCCAATAAATGATTTTTGGCGTGACTTTGCATCACGATCACCAGCTGGAGTGCCCTTGATAGCCACCAGAGAGCACTCCACCCCAGATTATTGTCAAACTACATTTCCTAGGCTGAATCCGAAATCGCCCCTAAGCCCTCATTCACTATTCCCTACATTAGTCCACTAATATAGTTCACTTGAAGGAGTGAATGAAAACGACTGCATGAAGTTGGACAGCCGTTGAGTGTACATTTGGCTGTACACTTGCGGTGCAATGTGGGATTCAATGAGTGCACTCAATAACGTGCCTTTAAAAGTCATGTATCTCTCAGTCACTCTTTGCGAAGTCTCGTATGTGTCCGCACGGCATTGTCTTTGGTTTATCATGTTCATGGCTTTTGACTTTCTGCACGGTTCCTTCGGATTTCTCTGTTTTGCCTGTGCCCTTGGCTCTGTTATTGTTTAGACTATTTTCCTGTGTTTTGACCTCTGCCTGTTTTTTGGATTACGTTTTTGGATTACCATTTAATAAACTACATGGATCTTCATTTGGAACCATTGCGTCTTCAAGCAATTCATGACAACTTTTTAAGCAACTTGTGTTGCGATTATATTTAATTTATGTATGTACTGAAAGTCAGTTCCTCTTAAATTTACACATGTGTAGTTCATCACATATGAACATATTCCACTCACCTTTAAGAACCAGTTTCAGTTTTAATCCAGTGAAGTGACTGTATTTACAATATAGCACAGAATTGAGTGTCTTACTGTTTTTATTATTATTACAACAATACTACATAAAATATTATTGCACAATATTGAAGCACATTCATTAGGAAGATACATCCTCTAAACTGGTTAGCTTTAACAGTTGCTTCTATGAGTGCCCTGTGTTATATAACCATTTAGTTCTTTTAATACTCTTAAAGGTGCAGTGTGTAATATTTATGAGGATCTATTGACAGAAATGCAATATAATTTACATAACTAGGGCCCTATAATTTCCGCAATCACAGAATTGGCACATTAACGCGGAATCTAGTGTTAACGCAGAATTTTGCTGAATTTTACATATTTGGAATGAAATTCTGTTTTGTGTGGGAGAAGAACGCATGTCTGGGGAAAATGCAGACCAGGGGAAGCAAATCTGGGCGACACCCCTCCCGTAATTTCAGCTCCCCCTTCAAAACAATGAAAGTATGGCGAAGCGGCTCTCCACGGCTCTGCTTTCGTCTGCGAAAAAGTTAAGAAACTCGATGCTAAGCCCGCAGTACCGAGCCGAGCAGTTCCCGCGTGACTTTTATGTGTCAGTTGAACTTTTGTTTTAGTCCTATATTTTTTACTTGAAAAAAAAGCTAATGGAGCACTTTCATTTAAACTTATATAAACTATGTAACGCTTTAAAAAAAAATAAATAAATAAATAAAACAGAAAAATAAACAGGGCAAAGAGCAACAGAAATATAGAACGCATACATGCGATGTTCACAGCTCACGCTCCATCTACGGACTGCCTACTCATCAGCGAGTGAGTGAGTGAGAGAGTGCGTTCAGCCTTAAAGGACCAGTACTTAATTCTACTTGTTACAACTAATATAATTTATTTTACTGGACAGTTTAAAGCTCATAACCATTAATATTTTGTTATGACTTGAAGTACTTAGAGTGCAGTGTTATGTTGCATCATGCAGTATTTGTCCTGAAAAGTACTGAGTAAATGTGATGTTTGTTACCTCAATAAATTTAAGGTCATTCCTATTTTATGTTTCGTTCTATTACATTAACATTAAAAGCATGCTCTTTTTTACGACTAAAACAGTAAAGGAAAAAAAAATGAATTCCCAAAAATTTAAACATATTTGGGAAAAATAAAACAGATTTTATAGGGCCCTATATACTATGTTTTCTGTGGTGTATAAAGACTTTACATAATGAACCGTTATGTTTTTATTACCTTAGAATGAGCAATTTCTACACCGTGGGTCCGCTTACAGTGAAGTCACCATTTTGCGCAGTCATGTTTCTACAGTAGCCCTAAATGAACAAACTGCTCTACAGAGCGCTAGCTACTCTCTACTGTCTCAGGCGACGACATCTTTGTCCGGTGTTGGCCACCTGTAGCTTCTCTATGTGCTTTGAAAGGGAGGGGTGAGTGGTGGGCAGTTGCAATTTGCAACCTCACCACTAGATGCCGCTAAGATTTACACAGTGCACCTTTAAATTCAACATTCTATCCACTAGATTTTTGTATCTAACCAGCTACATAATTAAGTGAGTGGGTAGAAGGGTGCAAGTATTACTATCTCATATGTGCATTTGGAATACCCAACAAAAATCACAAAAATGTCATTGCTTTTTTATTTAAATTGCAATGTTACGTATCAGTAAATCATATTTAAAATACCCTCCATTACCTTTCTCCAGTTCAACGGGGAACAGGTCCAGCCTTTCCACACGTTTCTCCAGCTCATACTCAGCAGAAGCAGCCATGGGGTCCACGTCATCATTCCTCCTATCATAGTCCTCATTAGAATAGGTTGTGAACACCTAAAAATTTGATCATACATTAATGACCACGTTTTGAAGACCTTTAGAAACAAGCTTTTCAATCATGTATTAAAATAACCAATTTTGTTCCCTTTTTAGGACATAAACTCTCCACTGCTTAATAGATTCACAATATTTTGCATAGTAGAATCATGGGCGTCACTAGGCCCTTTTTGGGGGGTTCTTCAGCCCCCCCTAAACTTCTGTCCAGCCCACATAAAAAAATGTGTGATTAACCTTTCAAACATATGAAACTGGCGGAAGGCTTCGGCTTCGCCCCATCTTTTAATCTGCGTTAATCAGCGTGTTCTTCGATCTGCTTTGGTGGCGAATAGAGCACACGTCAAAAGCAGAGGTGTGTGCGTTGATCTGAGCCGCATTGGTCTGTCACCGCTCGTCAATGTCAAAATATTTGAGAAAACCAATCAAATCGGAGTAGGCGGGCTTTATGTACGCACAGATGCTGATGAGGCTGAGCGCGAATTTTAGCAGCGGGACTCGCCGTCAAGTGCGAGATAAGTATTAGTAAATTAATAAACTTTTGCCTAATTTTGCCATTTTGATTTGAAATAGGCCTATGTAATGTAATTTTGAATTTAATTAACAAACAAGAAATATTAACAAGTAATATTAGTAATAAATGTGTGCGTATTGTAAATTTAATAATTCCATGTGTAGCTCTCAGTAAATAAAAAAGCTAAACTTTTTACAGCCTATATTGGGCATAGGATTAATGAATGTGGGCATATTGTGAATTAATTTAATAAATTGAGTTAGGCTACCTAGCTTTCCTGTTAGCCTTCAGTAAATTAACATGTCTACAAAAATGATTCATAAAACATATAAATATCAGTTAAACATATGTTTACTTTCTTCACTGACAAAAATGGAAAAACTTTATCAGTCATATCTGCCCACTGACATGGTTTTCAAGCTATTGTTATCTAATTTTTTGGCATTCAGAACATTTTAAAATGCTCATATGTAGATCATAGAAATCAAAATTTTCTAGAGGCGCCATGCCCCCCAAACCCCCCTAACTACCTCACATTTAGGATCTCATTGATTATAAACCTGCCTACATTGTATGATTAAGGGATGTACAATATGGTCATGCAGAATGAGGCATTAATATTTGCTTTATAGGTGTAAGTAATAATAAACAGCCAATATCCTAATATGCTTACTAATAAGCTAGTAAATAGTGAGAATTGGACCCTAAACTAAAGTCTTACCAATTTTTTTTTTCATATCCTCACTGCGGGCTGAGCCCCCCTAAAATGAAAATCCTAGAAACGCCCCTGAGGAGAACCACATCATTACACATCATTTCACAGTACCACATCATTACGAAATTTAAGAGCACATCTCTGCAAGCTGCAGAATTTGAGGAACCATTCATGTCTGGCCACAAATGGTGCACTCAGAGGATTAAGCAAATTAGGCAACTTAAAGGGATAGTTCACCCAAAAAAAATTTTTTTGTCATCATTTACTTACCATCATGTTGTTCCAAACCTGTATGAGTTTCTTTCTTCTGTTGAACACCAGAGAACACAAGATATTTTAAAGAATGTTGGTAACCAGACACATCAACCGTTTGATTACCAACGACTAGTCAATGTCTAGCCTACCGTCAACTGTTTGATAACCAGTATTCTTCAAAATATCTTATTTTGTGTTCAACATAAAAAAGAAACTCATACAGGTTTGGAACAACTTGAGGGTGAGTAAGTGAAAACAAAATGTTAATTTTTGGGTGAACTATCCCTTTAATTCTTAGTGTTAGTTCACAGAAAGAATGATAACTATATTAGCGTCCACACCAACGTAAAATATTGTTCTGTTCATTATAAGCATGTGCTGCAGTTCTTTCGTCTGCCACTTTAAGGGTAGTTCACCCAAAAATGAAAATTCTGTCATTAATTACTCACCCTCATGTCGTTCGACACCCGTAAGACCTCCGTTCATATTCGGAACACAAATGAAGATATTTTAGTTGAAAGCTGATGGCTTAGAAAGGCTTCAGATAGGCCTCCATTGGCATTCAGTACATTTATAATCCCATAGACCCATAAAAGGCACTTAAAACGTCGTTACAAAGTCCATCTCACCACAGTGGCTCTACAATAATTTTACGATGCGACGACAATAGTTTTTGTGCGCAAAAAAAAAATCTAAATAACACCTTTATCCAACTTGTTCTTGTCTTCCGTGTATGCCTCCACGACGCATGCGCGAGAATATGACGTAGCGCCAGCGTTCGGGAATCCATGAAATGCACACTTAAGCCCCATTTTGAGAACTACGCCGAGACCTAAAGCACGATCAATGTAGAATCCAACAGCTTAGATACGCGCGTCTTCCTCTGCTTGTAAACAAATCGCTTCTGGGTCATGTGTCCGAACGCCGGATCTGCGTCTTATTCTCGCGCATGCGTCGTGGAGGCACACACGGAAGACAAGAACAAGTTGGATAAAGGTGTTATTTTGATTTTTTTTGCGCACAAAAACTATTGTCGTCGCATCATAAAATTATTGTAGAGTCACTGTGGTGAGATGGACTTTGTAACGACGTTTTAAGTGCCTTTTATGGGTCTTGGGATTATAAATGTACTGAATGCCAATGCCATCAGCTTTCAACAAAAATATCTTAATTTGTGTTTCGAATATGAACGTAGGTCTTACGGGTGTCGAACGACATGAGGGTGAGTAATTAATGACAGAATTTTCATTTTTGGGTGAACTAACCCTTTAAATGCTCAAGCTCTTTAAAGCAGAATGAATTCTGATTGGTTGTCCCTGTTTTTAGTGTTCATCAGCTGGAAACAATTGTTGTGAAAATTTACATGTAGAATTTTTTTTTTTCTTTATTGTTAAAGTTATTGTCCTTGGTGTGAACGGGCCTTATGGGCTTGTTCAAATCAGACATGCTCTCTCCAAGCTAATAATTAATATGTTTTTGACCATAAAGTGCATAAGTGGTAGGTGGCAACAACTGCCACCACTGTTGATGCATCCATGTTTTTCTCTGTTTTGGAGCAACTTCAGACTTTTTCTAAAATATTAAGCTCCAAATCCACAACAGCTCTTTATAGTAATTTTCTGGCAGGTAATTTTTTTTGTGCACTAACTGGATTCAAATACAGGTCTGTTACTGTTTGTGTTTACCAAAAGAACTCTTAAGTGTTGCATGCAATTTGATTGTAAACATAATTTTATCTACAGACTGATGCACTGACCATGTAATTGAAGTGGCTCTCTATTGAAAGCAAAGCTGTGTGGGCAGAGCAGGTGTGCCCACTTCACATCAGCTCTTGAAGCTTCAACTGCTTGTTTTATATAATCTTTTTTACGTGGGTGCAGCCTGCACCAACTTAACCTGGCCTGAATACACATGCACATGCATAGACCATCAAACAATATGCTTTTGTATGCCGTTTTCAGAGTCTAGGGCTGTGTCTCATTCTGCTTCCTAGTCCCCTATTTTATAGGGGAGCAAGATTTTTTATTTTCCTATACCCAAAGTGATTGTAACAGAGGGAGACCAGGGGGTGCAGTCCATATAGGCTGCGAATGCTATACACTATTGTATATACTATAATATTACACTATTAATGAATATAAATTCCCTTGTTAGTTGAGATGTAACATAAAACTTGCATAATAAAATGTTGGTAATGCTCATGTAACTGTCTATCATTTTTCCAAACGACTGTAATTTTCTTTAAATCTGCCAGTTACTGAGGGTTTCAGGTAACAGCTTTGCGCCTGTGCTCTGTTGTTATGCATCAACATCATTACTGTTCTGGATTCTCATTGGTTTGCTAGCATATATAGCTTTCCTCTAGCTCAAACAGTAGAGCATGGCGCTAGCAACGTCAAGGTCATGGGTTCGATTCCCAGGGAAAGCAAGAATTGACAAAAATGTAAAAAATGTGTACCTTGAATGCAATGTAAGTCGCTTTGGATAAAAGCGTCTGCCAAATGCATAAATGTAAATGTAAATATGGGGGATTTCATGCGCAAGGAAAGCTGTCCACAAATTGTTCGACCAAGTGTAAAAAAGATCTCTGAAAATCACGTCGTAATTGATACAAAGCTAACTAGATTAAATCAAATCAAAAAAGTCATAACTGTAACTATTTTCATAGTATTTAAAATTATTTAAAGAATTTTATTTTATTTTAGCAAATTACAGTTTTTATTGTTTTCACTGGCCCCTCTGCATCCATTTAATACTTTCATGTCATTCACTTCAGGTGTTTTAAATGTATACCAAATGGTCATTGTGTATACAATGGTCATTTAGTGATTTATATTGTAATATAGATTGTGGATCATGATGCTGTGATCTAGTTTTGTATATCACAAAGTAAAAAAAAAAAGATCTCAGCTGACCCTTTTTACTTTCTGAATACATGTTCCTGGTCTTATTATGCATTATTCATCTGTACCTGTTTTCCAAAAGACAAGTGGTTTAAAGAATGGATGAGTGTTATTCCAAAGAAACAAAAATGTATCTGGTTTTAAAGGTGCTGTATGTACGTTTTTCACGATACTAAAGCATAAAAATACCATAATATGCTTGCAGATATGCAGGAAACATACTAAATTCACCTACTTGTTAAAACAATGCTAAAGACAGGTATTCTACTTTGAAATGTGTGTTCTGTGTCAGAATGTCTGTTTTTGTTTTGGTCTGTGCAATACTGCATGCAGCCAGTTTACCCAACAGTATTTCGACATCACGGGTTGCCAGTTGGTGGAAAACACACCGTATTGCTGCCATGGAGGGGGAAACAACTCTCTCCAATTTTTTGAATTTGGATTTGCAGTACCCATTTCAACCCATACAATCCTACATACTGCATCTTTAAAACTTTTATTGGCTGATTTTAAAACAGCACTTTAAATTATCATATACATGTTCACAACAGCTGTTTTAAAATGTAAGCAGAATAATTGCACAGTCTTCTCAAAGTATCTTCTTTTGGCCAATCATTTCTATTGTCCTTCACAGAGAAGGCAACACCAAAATGCCGTTCAAGAAGCTCAGTGAAAAAAATCTATCCAAGATGGCAGACGAACCCAAAGACAATTTTATAGAGATTATAAATATACTTTTAATTCAACCCAAAATGTTTTGTTAAACAATCATTTGCATCATGTTTGTTAGAGCTATTCTGATATTAGTTTCCTTTTCCGCTAACATTACCAAGGCTTTTTTTTTCATCCTGTCATATAAAGACTTCTTTCAGAATCCAATCAATTCCCAATGAATAAAATCAAGTCCTACCCATTTTTTTTTCTCATTGAATGTCCTATTTCACTCAGAAATAAATCACATTACAGAAGTGGACTGAATGCTGTTTCCTGTTATGTAATAAAACAAAAACAATACCAGACAGTCTTTATTCCCCAACACCAGACAACCACCGCCATCCTAAATCCTCATCCCTCAATTCCACCCACTCATGTCCTGCCACAAGCATCCCACTGTTAGCAGCACATCCCACGTTAAACATAACCCCTGAGAGAAAAATTGTGCTTTACTCCCATCTGTGCTTTAATTCCACCTGCACCTATTCCCCACAAGCAAAACACCCTGATGCATAACATACACCAGCTGAGACCAGCTACCATTGCCATATGATTCAGTTAGACTGTGCGGCTGGAATTTTTCATGGTGCCTGATAGACACAAACATTGGATTAAGGAGGGGGAGGATGGAAAGAGAGAGAGAGGGAGAGAGAGGCAGACAGTGGTGTTTCCACTTGTGTGAGAGTGCCAGTAGGTCATTTCTCTTAACAGATGGTCAGGGATACCCCTCCTCCGTTCAAACTGTCACATTCTGGCTCTGCTGCCCTACTAAAGGTATGCATGACAATAATTTTACAGTAAACCCCATAATAGGAATTGCTATTTCTTCCTCAGGTGTTGCATGAATCTCACAAAACTTGTCACTACGTCATGGTCATATTTCAATAACCCCACCACCCCTAGGGAAATAAATAAATTACTGTGGCGAGGTGGGCGAGCGAGAGACGTGGGAGGATCGAGCGAGACCGGTCTGTGACGCTCCTTCTCAATCACACACCGGTCTCGCTCGCTCCTCTCACGTCTCTCGCTCGCCCACCTCGCCAGAATTACATTTTACGTAAAGAAATGTAAAATATATATTTCTTTCAGCTTACTGTAATGTGGGAGTCTCAATCTCAATACAATTTTATATATACATTTTAGTGCTGTTACTCGATTAAAATTTTTTTACTAATTAATCGCAATTTTTTTGTGTAATTAATCGCGGTTAAAAACATTTGAGTTTTAAATATATTTTTATTGTAATAATCTCACAGTTACTCTCCAAATTAATGTAGAAACAACTTAAAGACAGTATATTTTAAATATTTGTTCTAATGGCATCTTTTTATGAATGAAGGCCAGTATCACTGATACTAATACTGCTACAAATGTCTCTATGAAACTGATACAAAAAAAACATTAATGATAGACATTCAACATTGCAGTATAATTGAAATCTATCAATTTCAACATTTATTAGGCTTTAAAAAAAATAACAACTTTTAATTCAAGTTAACTTAAAACAATCCTCACATTGTAAAACCCATTCTAATACATGTCTTTACCTGTGGCCTTCCTGTCTAACAGAAATACAGAAATTGAATAAAGTTATCAAACACTTTACAGTCTTAACTGCATACTTTATGAATAAAATATAGATGAATCCTTATTAAAGCTACAATTTTCTCTGTTGCCTTTGTTCTTTGATTAACTTTAATGAGAGACATCATTAGTTGCTGCTGTCACTTTAAAACCTGATGCGGATCTGACGTGCATCTCATTTTCTCACAACTCTTTGGGCCCTATTTTAATGATCTAAGCGCATGGTCTAAAGCGCACGGTGCAAGTGCACTTAGGGCATGTCCGAATCCACTTGTGCCCCGCACATGGTCTAAAAGGGTTGTACCTGGTCTCTTAGTGAGTCGTGGATGTGTTTTGGGCATAACGTGCAATAAATCAATCAGAGTCTCATCTCCCATTTCCTTTAAAAGCCAGTTGTGCTTGCACCATGGCGGATTTGCTATTTACATGGTGGAATATAGACACCCTCAACCTGACAAGTCAGTTTAAATACGTTTGGTTAAATAAGTAGCTACTTTCATTCGTCATTACTGCAAATATGTCATTCTGATACATGCAATGACTATCCATTATGACATGAAGGCTTTTTTATCTTTATGTACACAATAATAATATTTTACATTGTAATCCTTTTATTTTTAATATTTGAACTGCGTGAAGACTGTTCATGTGTTGTGCACCCGCCTATAGTATTACTACATATTACTAACACGCTCTTTAAAGGGTAACTTCAGTGATTTAGCATTAGGCTTTGTATCAGTAGAAACCCGGTAGTATATTCAAATTATGGTACTTTCCCCCCTCATATCCCCCTGAGATGAGAGAATTATGCATTTTTTTTCTTGAAAAAATCCTCCGATGACGCAAATATCGTCATTTTGCGTCATCAGAGAATTTTTCGACCAGAGGCTAAAGACTACAGCCACTAGATAGAGCTGTTCCGCATGTTATCAACCTGCCCATTGGGGAGAGATCTCACGCACGGAATGTAAGGGCCCTTTCACGCCTACCTTGTTTGGTCCGGATTTTCGGACTTTTCAGTTTGGTCCGAATCAAAATTACAGGTGTGAAACTTCCCCCGTACCACGGTCCGGACCAACAGACGAAATTTGGACCGACGAAAAGAGGTAGTCTCGGTCCGGATCAAACTGAACAAAGGTTCAGTTCGTTTCTAGAGTGAAAGCATTTTCTGTATGGTTCTTTAAATTTAATCTCGGCTACATTGATTATGAAAAGTGAAAAGATGCGCAATATGTCAGAAGACAGAAGGTCAGAAATTATTTTGAAAGAAATTTTGTATGATTTTGCTTAGAAAGCCTTTCTTTAATGTGAATTTCGTTTTGTATAAATTATATCTTAATTTTAATCAACGTTTACTTTAATCAGATAATTGCCTGGATTTAATAAATAGGAAGCAAATAGTCTATAGCAGACAATAATCACGGGAGTGATCACATGCTTTGCACATGAACTGGAGCGCGTCTCAAATAAACCGAAACTCAGCAGCTACTGCCTCACGGACATGCGAAATATGTGTATATAAAGCTTGAAATGTCCACTTTTAAACGTAACGAAAAGAAAATAGTCAAGCAATGCACATGTTCAATAGTGGCAACGATATGTGTCCGTTCATTCACTCTTGTCAAAGACGCTGACGTCAGACGCACGTCCGTTTACAAACCAATCAATGTCCAGATGCAGCCCACATAGATGATGACGAGTGAACGCAAGTGTGTCATGTAAAGTTCTTTAGTGCGCTCGCATAATTGCAATGTGAAACCAAACCAAAACTAACCGAATGTATAAAATGTATCACAACACGAACTTCGGTTCGGACCTTGGTGCGGACTTTCAGGTGTGAAAACGCCCTAAGAAACAGACGGCCGCACGGACATTCATAAAGGATGAAGAGTGCAGAGTAAAGTGAGTGTTAGCTGAGTGTAAAGCTGTGATAGTTTAGCTTCCATTTACGATCTGAAAACGTGCCAGACTGGCGCTTAAAGTTACCTCAGTTCTGCTCAGCTCTTCGTGATGAATGAAATCTGACACTGCTGCGCCTGTGCCGTGACTTTCGTTCGGCTCACTCACACTTTATTGAAAAGACACGTTCAGTTTTTAATTGTAGTGTTTATTCTCTAACTGAACGAAATGATTGTATCACTATGAAGATCAAAACGACGGTGTACAGAGTGGCCTCATAGGGCAGCGAAGCATTCTGGGAGTTGTTGTCTTTCATCCACATGAGACAAAAAAACATTTTCTGTCTTTTCTCAGTCTAGAAGGCACCAAATTCAAAAATAATTTCACATTCCTGCTGATCTGAGGCTTTGTAGCATATGGTAAGATACTGCAAAGCAGCTGGAGTTTATCCTAATGATGTGCTGGGATTGAGTGAAGAATGAGGGATGGATGAATGAACCGCTCCTGCTGTTCAAATATGATTAATATGCACTTAATAATATTAATACGCAACCTATAAACACCTCTCTGTTCTAATTATGATGAAAATCTTATTAAAATCCCTTAATAAGCAGCATTTTAAGCTAGCATATTTGATTAAGGTTTGAAGGCTGAAATGTGAAGTAGGGCAAAGCTACCTTGATGTGAGTGCAGTCAAACTTCCTTCCCCTCGGGGACCGAGGTGTGAGGAATGTCCCTCTGTCTCACTCACAGACAGTTCTGGGCTGTCTGCTTGATCATGATATATCTGTCAGTTGTCTACAGAAATTGCTCAAAATTCCAGCCCAAATGCACTGCCACACATTCATTCCTTTAGTACTTTAAAACATAGCCAAGCCAAGATTCATTACCACTGTTTCTTGATATTCCTGACATTAAACACAAAATTAGACTTCAAATAATATATTCTTTTCCATGCAATTACAATGAATGGCCTTGAAAAGCCTCAAAAGGATGAAAGTACCCTAAAATTACTATAATATAAAAAAGCAGTCCACACAACAAACATGCGACCATAATACCAGACTGAAGGGGAATATTATCTTATATAACATACATTTTTTGTCTGTTCCTCTCACAAAGCTATTGTATTGTCACATGACCTTCAAATGGGGGGGGGGGGGGGGGACATGACCCAGATATTTCTTCGAGAGTTACACTCACCTACTTATAACTAAGAAGAATATTTTTAAACTAAATTCGAAGATTAAACACAGGGCCCCATGTACTACGTAAATATAAAATAATTTTCCATATTGATTTTTCACTTGTGTTTTACCGATATTTTGATTTATACATTGTATCGTATTGTGTCTTATGGTTAAAGAAAATGTCCGTAAACATACTTTTTTTTTTACATTTCCGCACTGTTTAGTCTTACAGTGTAGAGATAGTCAAATCATTTCACAAACTTTAATGGCCTCTCTCAGCAGGTTTATATCCAAATTACATATAGTTTGCATAATAATAACTGACATTTATTGATTCTGGACCAAAGGGTAAGGTGTAAAAAATAGAAATGTTTCATTACACACTTTTAGTGATTAAACACTGACTGTGTATTGTGTAAAAGAGAGATAGAGAGAAAAATAAAAAAAATGTTGGAAGTTTAAGCGTTAATGAAAAATGTTGGAAGTTTGAGGGTTTGGTGTGCACGCCTTGCAGGGGAGGACCGACAGCGACAATAATGCTATTTATAAGCACTGCCAAGCCACGGAGAGAAAGAGAGACAGGGAAATGAGTGAAACAGAGAAAGAGAGGAGAAAAATGGGATTAAAATGGGAATGAGTGACTTGGAAAATTAAGGGAAGATGACGATCTAAAAGAATTATCGACAAACTTGACTGAATATGTTCATCTCAAATGAATATGGGTTGAAGAAGGACACAGAGAGGAGAAGACGTGAGCAACTGAAAGAGGGGCAGAGAGAGAGGGAGGGAAGAAAATGAGAACAAAGCGGTTAGTGTGAGATCTGCCTCTTAGGTCAGCCTCAACTCTCCAGCCTAAAGAGTGGGAGAGAGAGAGGTTTAATAAAGACCCAACACCCTAGCCAGCACAACAGGCCTTGTGTTTGACGGAGAGCTGTTAAATTCATTTAGGGAGAAAACTTTGTCCCAAATTCTGTCCGCAAATAAGAAAGGGGGTGAAAAAGGGACAGAAGGAGAGAGACAGAGAGAGTGACACGGCCACTTACTGACCAACACAAAAGCAGCCACAGCTTGGCAGCGACTGAATGCTGTCTCCTCGGCCTGCGGCTTCTATGTGATCTCACACATCAGTGAGAAACACTGTACAAAGACTCCAGATTGAGAACCGATTACATAAAAACAGTTTTTACTTGATTTAATGGTTCTGGTTTTGCACAGAAATTCTGGTGCAAAGTAAATGCTCTGCTTTTTTGACAGTGACAGTGTCATCATAGACCAGATTCGTGCATGTGGGTGGGTACGCAACGGGTGAAACACTAATATTTGATGTAACGGGTGGAATAATATTTACGTTGTCATTTGCGGTGCGGGTCGGGAATTTTGCAGAATTGAGCATTGTAGCCAATCACGCTGCGAGAGATTGACAGCTTCAGAATAGATTGACAGTTTCCGTCATTATAAAGGGATCAGTGTGTTCTGTTAAAGTGCCCCTATTATGCTCCTTGTTTCATTTTGGAGGTCTCCTACAACAGGCATCAAAGGTCAAAAAAACTTTTCCCGTAATATACATTGCACATCACATTTTTCAATGATTCTCAAACGACTCGATGGATGAATCAGTCTCTCTAATCCTTTCTTTCCACGAACCAACTCAGCTCTGATTGGCCAGGTGGCCTAGTCTGTTACGATTGGTCTATCGAATTTATATTTACATTAAATAAATGCCCATACTCTGTCTTTAAGTAATATTTGTAACAACACATGAACATGAAAGAAATAATATGATCACATAATACAGTCAAATGGGATACACATTTGCCCATTTATTAATATATTTTCAATCATCAAAAAGATGATTTGTTCTCATAAATTCATGCAGTATGAACTAACAAAAAAATATTGTTTGTACTACCCATTTAAAATAATGCTCAGTGTACATTATGATATCTTATGCATACATTGAAAAGTGACCTTATTTAAATGTATTGCTGTTAAATATTGTAGATATCGATCAAATCAAAATCCATGTGAAAATAACTTGTATATCTAATAAAAGAAAATTACATGTATAGGTAGTGCAACTCTCAACAACTCTAAGCTCCGCCCCTCAGTTCCGCTCTGTCACTGCAGTTCTGCAACTCAGCCTGCTGGTTATCAGAGAAATCATGTAGTGATTATTTCCACCAACAGAGGGAGCTTCAATATAGTCACAAAGGTCAACTATTCAAGCTAAAGTAATGCTGTTTGTATGTACTATATAACCAGGGGTCCGTTCTTCGTACCTCGATTAATACATCTGAGATGATCTGAAAGATCCCAGATCTTTTAATCGTGATAACTGATCTCTGGCTAATTTGGTTCTTCAAACGAATTTGCGGATTGGATTAAAATATCTGGATTAAAGGGTTTGTTCACCCAAAAATGAAAATTCTGTCATTAATTACTTACCCTCATGTCGTTCGACACCTGTGACAAATTAGGATATTTTTGTTGAAATCCGATGGCTCAGAAAGGCCTCCATTGGCAGCAATGTAATTTGCACTCACAAGACCCATAAAAGGTACTAAAGACGTCGTTACAAAGTCCATCTCACTACAGTGGTTCTACAATAATTTTATGAAGCGATGAGAATAGTTTTTGTGCGAAAAAAAAATAAATAAATAACGACTTTATTCAACAGGTGCTTGTCTTCCGTCTAGGCCTCAGACGTGAACTCACGAAGCACCACAACGCATGCACGAGAATAGAGCCGGCGTTCTGACACATAACCCGGAAGCGAGGAGCTTTGTTTACAAGCAGAGGAAGACGCGCCGTATCTAAGCTGTTGAATTCTAGATCGATCGTGCTTTAGGTCTTGGTGTAGTGGTCAAAATTGGGCTAAAGTGTGCATTTCCTGGATGCCCGAACGCCGGCACTACGTCACATTCTCGCGCATGTGTCGTGGTGATTCGTGAGTTCACATCAGAGGCCTAGACGGAAGACAAGCACCTGTTGAATAAAGTCGTTTTTTGTTGGTTTTTTTGCACAAAAACTATTCTCGTCGCTTCATAAAATTATTGTAGAACCACTGTAGTGAGATGGACTTTGTAACGACGTCTTTAGTACCTTTTATGGGTCTTGTGAGTGCAAATTACATTGCTGCCAATGGAGGCCTTTCTGAGCCATCGGATTTCAACAAAAATATCTTCATTTGTGTTCCGAAGATGAACGGAGGTCTTACGGGTGTCGAACGACATGAGGGTATGTAATTAATGACAGAATGTTCATTTTTGCGTGAACTAACCCTTTAAGTTATCTAAGATTACTGCACGTTCTTGTGTTCCCTGAAGAGGGCAGACGTATCGATACTCGAAACCACGATCAGTAATGCAGCGATTGGCTGGCGTCAAGACAGCAACGTAATGACATCATGCCTAATTTAAAAAGCCACCTGGCAAAACCATAGACTGTAAAAAAATATGGACGTAGTGTCCGTGACGTCACCCATAGGATTCTGATGAGCCGTTCTGAAGCGCAAAGTAGGGACGAGATGGCCGTTGCCATCTTGGCAGCGCGTCATCGCGCGTCACTCCCGGATAAGAGAAAATGGGCAAAAAGGCGGGACGTGGGCGGAGCTTAAGTGACGCGATGACTAACAGACAGCAGACAAATGGCTATCCACCTGTCACTCGAAGTGGCCACGCCCTTAATTATGCAGAACTTTAAGGCTTTATATAATGTAAACGAATGAGTTATAAAAAAAATCACCCCCCTCACAGTTGTCATGAAGGGCAAAATGAGCCGTATAGACCAAAAGCACAATTTGTACCAGGCTGTAAACGTGTTTTATTCTGCTCTAAAGTTGGCCATTTTAACATGGGGCTGAATGAGATTCTGCTCCCTTCTGGAGCCTGTCCCTAGCGGCCAGTCGATGAATTGCAGTTTAAGGCACTTCCGTATTGGCTTCAAGAGAAACTGCGGGAGGTTGCCGCTTGGGCAAAACACTTGACAAAAATTACACACAAAAAAACCTTTCTGGACCTTTATAAGGAACCAGCCAAACAAGCAAACCAACATAAAAGTTATAATAGATAAATGATAAATGTTTTTCATTTATATTTATAAAAAACAATTATTTATATTCACGATTATATAGTATTTGTTCACCCTTTAAATTTTTATTGTTGTAATTAGCAATTCATGTAATTTTTAAGTCAATTTGAAGCAGATTTGTTACGTGACAGCATTAATTAAAGTTTCTTAAGGCTCTCCTGTGCCGCATCAAGCCACTCCCATAATATCCGTCATCACTCAAATTAATGCACAGCTCAGATTAACTGTACATCATGTGTGTAAAACTCCAATAAAATTATAAAGTAATTATTCCATCACAAATAAATCTCTCAATCAAGTGGCTGTGTCTATAGTAGTATACACCTTTTACACATCATTATAATATTATTTTCAAATATATTTTTTTATTATTATTATTTAAAATTAGTATTGCCCCTGGTTCAGTAATGAACTCTTGTAATAAAGCAGCGGTGGCTGGGACAGATTTGAAGTATCACTTCAAGATGCAATCTAATCCTGTTTACATTAAATAAGCCTGCTCCCAAGCAGATTTAAGCTTACGGACCTGTTGCTATGACAGCAAGTCCAGGATGAGCGTAGAAGAACCAAACAATCCAAGATCATGCCAAATCGTCAACAATCAAATCCAGCAAACTGATTTAGCGACATACGAAGAACGGACCCCAGGGGTGCACATAAATGGTGCGCATGTGTGGTAAAAACAAACGATGTGCACCAGAAAACATGGAGGGAAGCACTTTTGAGGACCAACATTTTTGGGGACAGGGACACATTTGTTTACTGGAGTAGGATTTTTCCTCATCTTTTGGAAGATAGCAATCATGATTATAAGTGTGTTCATTAATTATTAGGGGTGCAACGGATCGCAGTTGATTCGTTATCCATACGGACCATTTCAGCATGCATGTAATTTGCAGATTATCTGCCAAGTTGTTTACACATTCAAACAATTTTAAAAACGGAAGAAGAGGCAAAAATCGAGACACCACACACACCCGTGCATGAGCACGCAAAGAGAAAGAGAGAGAGATGCGCATTTCAGAAAGCGCCATATTAATTCTTCTTTCACGTTTACTTGCACTCGAACGGACACATACACACAAAATTATGTCAAAATACCAGTCTCTGCAAGTATTCTTATAAGGTTTTGTCATAAGTGAACAGTTGAGAAAGAAAACGGATGCACCTCAGTATATTCGGTCAATGCATCCGGTCTTAAAGTGACAGCAGCTATGTCCAGCAGCTTCCTGCTGTTGTCTGTGTCATTAATGTTAGTAAAGTAAAATAAAATACAGCTTTAACTTCATTTCTCTAGTGAAAAAATTGCGTTATTTTACATTAAGGCAGCTTGTGATAAGTTTGCCATGTAAAGTGTGAGCACAAAGCAGCATCTCAAAAAAAAAAAAAAAAGTTATGCGCACCCCTGTACACTCACCTAAAGGATTATTAGGAACACCTGTTCAATTTCTCATTAATGCAATTATCTAATCAACCAATCACATGGCAGTTGCTTCAATGCATTTAGGGGTGTGGTCCTGGTCAAGACAATCTCCTGAACTCCAAACTGAATGTCAGAATGGGAAAGAAAGGTGATTTAGGCAATTTTGAGCGTGCCATGGTTGTTTGTGCCAGACGGCCAGTCTGAGTATTTCACAATCTGCTCAGTTACTGGGATTTTCACGCACAACCATTTCTAGGGTTTACAAAGAATGGTGTGAAAAGGGAAAAACATCCAGTATGCGGCAGTCCTGTGGCCGAAAATGCCTTGTTGATGCTAGAGGTCAGAGGAGAATGGGCCGACTGATTCTAGCTGATAGAAGAGCAACTTTGACTGAAATAACCACTCGTTACAACCGAGGTATGCAGCAAAGCATTTGTGAAGCCACAACACGCACAACCTTGAGGCGGATGGGCTACAACAGCAGAAGACCCCACCGGGTACCACTCATCTCCACTACAAATAGGAAAAAGAGGCTACAATTTGCTCGAGCTCACCAAAATTGGACAGTTGAAGACTGGAAAAATGTTGCCTGGTCTGATGAGTCTCGATTTCTTTTGAGACATTCAGATGGTAGAGTCAGAATTTGGCGTAAACCAAATGAGAACATGGATCCATCATGCCTTGTTACCACTGTGTAGGCTGGTGGTGGTGGTGTAATGGTGTGGGGGATGTTTTCTTAGCACACTTTAGGCCCCTTAGTGCCAATTGGGCATCGTTTAAATGCCACGGCCAACCTGAGCATTATTTCTGACCATGTCCATCCATTTATGACCACCATGTACCCATCCTCTGATGGCTACTTCCAGCAGGATAATGCACCATGTCACAAAGCTTGAATCATTTCAATTGGTTTCTTGAACATGACAATGAGTTCACTGTACTAAAATGGCCCCCACAGTCACCAGATCTCAACCCAATAGAGCATCTTTGGGATATGGTGGAACGGGAGCTTCGTGCCCTGGATGTGCATCCCACAAATCTCCATCAACTGCAAGATGCTATCCTATCAATATGGGCCAACATTTCTAAAGAATGCTTTCAGCACCTTGTTGAATCAATGCCACGTAGAATTAAGGCAGTTCTGAAGGCGAAAGGGGGTCAAACACAGTATTAGTATGGTGTTCATAATAATCCTTTAGGTGAGTGTATATAACGGTGCTTGAACACTGAACAGGGTGCAATATTGTTTTGCACACAAATTTAAGCTTTCCAAAAAGTTACACACACACACGTGGATGAGTGTACATGGTGTGACTGTACAGATTACACACCAATATGTATAAATAAATTAAAATTACACTTGAAACGATTATATTTGCAGAAACCACATACCTTGTGCACAAAATTAGCCTAAAATCTAAATATGACTTTTTCTATAATTAATCGCGATTGAACGCACCTAACATTCAAGATTTTTTAATATATATTTATATTGTAATACTTTCACACTGAATCTCCAAAAATAATGTAGAAACAACATAAAGTCATGAATTGAGAAATTAAATTTTCCTTGATCTTTTGACATGTAAGAGGTCATTCATTGTACAATAAAAATATCCTGTAAGTTTCAGCACTTCAGAACTTCCTCCTTAGTCCAAAAACAGATTTTATTGAAACCAAGCTATTTTGCTATTTTGAAACAACAGAACATATGGCACAAGAGGAATGAGCGGCTACAGTGAGCTACAGTCAAAAATGACACAAAATTACTTTCTCTCCTGGCAAATCTTTCTCTAATTAATTTTTTTTTCTTCTCACTCTTACTTAACATCTTTTTCTGGCTTATTTAAAAAAAATACTTTACTCAAAAAACTACAGGAGATTGACTTTGGTTCTCACAAAGAGCATCATCATTTTTTCAAATAAGCTGTTTCTCTGTAGATTCATTAGAAATCTTCCCTCACTTTCTTCTATTCATAGGTTAGCTATTTTTACTCTTATCACTTACAGGAGGGGGTTAATCATGTTTTCACATTCCCTGCATCTGAAAGACTCACACCTTTCTCTCAGATGCATAATGGGGGCGCATGTTGTCGCTTTTAGGCGTCTGCACAGAAACAGAAAGCTCATAATTACTTAATGCTTGATGATATATTTAAAATTATATATCATTGACAAATATTTGTTAATGTTCTTAGTTGTCTAAATAATGTTTAAGTTGCATGAATTAAAAAAAATTGCTTTACATTGACGTTAAAACCTTTTTAGACTTTTAAACCATTTTAGTGAAATGTTTACATGACAAGTCAGGATGTATCGAGACAGATACTAAGTATTTTACATTCCTTATGCAATATGATCACGTGTGTCAACCTCCAAATGTAGTCTGAGTTGTTGAATCACAAAACATCCTGGAGCCCATTTAAGCGCTGAACAGTAGATGTAAACAGGGTAATATTATGTAAATCTTGAACCTTTGTGGAAAAAAAAGTGTGCAAAATTGTTCTGAATGCGCACTTAATGTGTACAGCACAGTAAAAAATCGTTGGGTTGTTTTTTACCCCAGCTGCTGGGTTTATTGGATCACTATGTTGGGTTATTTTAAACCAACATTATTAAGTGAGTGTACATCAAATCTTAAAAGTATATATACTTTTTTTTTTACTTTGCAGATAATATAATATTAAAGAACTAAAAGGCCACTTAAGTGTACTTAAAGAGAGTACACGTTCTTGGCACACCTTTTTAAAAAGTGCATTTTGTAACAATATCAAATTATTAAATGTCATGCTTTAAAGCACACTTATTTTGATGATAATTTATCATTTTAACTGTAGTGTATAATTCAATATCACATTTAAAGTTGATATATTTTAAATGCATTTAAGTCCCATTTAAGATGGTCAAAAAAGCTGACTAAAATCCAGCTAATTGCATTTATTATAAACTATTTAAATATTGAAATAATACATTTTAATTTTTAACATTCAATTAAGTGTAGGGAAATATTACAGTCAGTTATCACTAAAGTAAATTATTTTATTCTTTTAGCACTTAAGTATATGTTGTTGTTTTTTTCATAATAAGTATGCTAAAGTATACTTCTTTTTCACAAGATTATATGTTATGGTGTTATTGGTGAGACTGAGCATATATTACATGTCTTTTTAAACAGCCAATAGCACAGTTTTCTTCAGAAGGCTGCAAAAAGACAGAGCATCCAAAGTTGACCCATGATTTGCTCCTTGCAATTGCTAGTCTTTGACAAGTTGTACTATATAGTTTATGGGGAGGAGGGACATTCTCAATTCTAGAGTGAATTTTATTGGACCCAGAGTCCTGAAAGGATCTGTTGGAAAATGTTGGTTCAGTATCATGTTTACAGAGATACAGACAGAACCAGCTACATCTTGATCACAAGCAGGCCAGCTGGGCTGATCAGACACATGTCTGAGGTATGTTTGTTACCTCAGCCATCGATGTCAGGTCAGCATTTGTCCTGGATAAATGTCACACCTAATCAAAGAGAGGAAGCCCTAAGGAAATAATAGATGCCAAGACAAACCGACTGACAGTCTGGATTATGTTATATTCTATTCAACTCAATCAGTCTGTGCCAGTCTGCAGCCTCTAAAAGCGTACCAACAGTAACAGTAGTGACCGAGACTTCTACAAGAACCAACACATAACAGACTGCATTATATAATGTAGCCTATGTAGTTCATTCATTCACATACACCAGTCCCCAGGCGACCATTTTAAGTGAACCAGACCAAACTCATTCACTTTAATGAACATGAAAATAAAACAGAAGCCAAAAAACACATAACATAAAATACAAACACAAAACACAGTTAATTTAAATACAGATTAATCAAATGCTTTTTCAAAGTATACCTTTATGGCCCTATTTTAACGATCTGAGCACATGGTGCAGGTGCACTTAGGGTGTGTCCGAAATGAATCCACTTTTGCTAGTTTAACAACGGGAAGAAACGGTCTGCATGCCAGGTGCATGTTCCAAAAGGGTTGTACCTATAGTCTCTTAATGAGTCATGGGTGTGTTTAGGGTGTAACGTGCAATAAACCAATCAGAGTCTCATCTCCCATTCCCTTTAAAATCCAGTTGCACTTGCACCATGGCGGATTCGCTATTTACATTTGCGAGAAGAAAGACTGAATGCTTATCCAGAGAAGAATCCTTTTATTTTTAATATTTAAAATGTTTGTGTGCTGCTGCCAGTCCCTGTGTGTGTAATAAGCAGAGTGTACGCGTGTTGTATAGGTGCATATTACTTACGCGTGCGTTGTATAGGTGCATATTACTAACGTGCCCTTTAAATAACACAAAAAATACTGTGCTATTGACTTTAGACCAGGTTTTTGTTGGTCAATGGCGCAGTCTATTTCAGTTGCCTCAAAATAGCAATGCGCCAACAATACACCTGAAAACACCTCGTTTTCAGACCAGCACGCCCATGAGCGAACAGATGGGCACGAGTGCATTTGCTACTTAAACGTTGTGGCGCTGGACGTGAAAATGATAACTGCGTCTGGATGAAACTAGCAACAAAAAAACATGCATCGCATTCTCCTACCTGAAAACATGGTCAGTGTTTCTTATTAGTGTAAATAATAAATATTTCAAAATATTAAAATATTAAAATTTTCCCTCCATTATAACTCTCAAATCTCATTCATAATTAAAACGTACCAGGGGTGTTTGGTATCAATGATGCAAATTATAGCAGAAGATTTTCTGTAAATCATTTAAATTTTGATCTGTTCTTCACATAAAGCTATCATGTGTCTCCCTAAGACCTGGAATATAGTGCACAATTCAAATGGACTAATTTTATAATATCATAAAGGATTTTTTTTTGTTGTCATTTTTTGGAGCTTTATAGAACCTAGATTAGTGGTATTTCTCAACATTTTTGAGGCCTCCTGTTAATGTCCAACACAATATTTTGGCCCCCAATAGGCTATTATAGATATTTCGGCTGTAATTGGCAAAGTTGCTTTTTTATCAACAGAAACTGGAAGTATTGATATATTAAAGAAATGAATTCATTAATTCAGTTTGTGATTCCAGTTGCAAGTACTGTGTGCTCTTCAATATAAACAGTGGTTATTAAAGGCCCACTGAAGTGCCTTGAAATATGCAGCATTATTCAATGTGTTGACGTAATTTCCACTGAAACAGGAAGACAGTGAGGGACATATTGAACAGCTCCTCCCCTTTTTTAAATAGCCAATAGCGTTATTCTTATACTACAGCTCAGCCAGAGCCGTTGGGCTCAGTAAAGCCGCAGTTTCCTCCAAATCGCTAAGCGTTTCTCCTCCTAATCTCATCCATATTGCTTTAAAATACAGCATTCTGTGCAGAATTCAAATGGGTCCGATACGTTTTCTGGTCTGCGCTGACTTGCGCATATGATCCACTCAGTGCTTTCATGTCTCTGTACCGGAGCAGATTCTGTGTGCGCTGTGGCAGTCCGCTTGACACCAACGTGAAACCAGACTTCATGCGCCCCAATGGAAAGCTTATGTACAGTGTCTGAATTGTTCCCTATCCCCTATATAGTGCACTGTGTGCCATTCACCATGTAGAAAATAATAAATGTGTGAACAAGTGACCGATTTTAGTGACGCAGCTTCTGCGTCTATTTATAATGTAGGGGGCGGGATGCTTTAGATTCTAGAGAGCATTTGATTGGACAGAAAATCTGATGAGAAGCTGAAGTGCAGAGTGATGTCTTCAAAATCATTGATCCATAATGGCGGAAGTGAGAGTTTTGAATGCTTATATCTTCTAAATGTGAATTTTGTCATTGTTTTGGTGCACACTAGCTTATAGATAACAGTAAGGCTAACAATTTCATACTAAAAGCCAAAAAACTTCCATTTTGATTTCATGGGGACTTAAAGATGGAAAAAGAAACATGATTTCAGTTTACACCTTTGTGTTTTGTAGCATTTTAAGTAATATATATAATCACAATGAAAATTAATAATTCAATAAAAATTCAACTGAATGGGCAGTTTAGATGTTCTGCAAAATATCTTATTTTGCATTCTGAGGAAGAAAGAACTTCCTACTGGTTTGGAATCTTATGCAGGTGAGTAAATGATGACAGAATTTTAATTTGTGGTGAAATATTCCTTTGTATAAACTCACCCTAATGGGCGCAATGCTGAATTTAATTTTCCGGCTCGGGGGCGGATCCTCCTCCGTAGGTAATCCAGGAACCTCAGAGCAGCTTGACTCTGGCTCATATACATCATCTTCATCCTCCTCATCCTCAAGCTGGCTACCACCAGAGTCTTCTCCTACTGCGCTGTAGGCACTGATATCCACCAAATCAGCCGTAGAGTAATCCTCCTTCAGAGTACCATCATCATCCTCCTTCTTACTGACCCCCACTGATGGACGGGCATGTCCATCTTCACCCTTCCTTCCAGTGCTGGTGATGCCAGACTCCATGTCTCTCTCAAGGGCCTCTCCATTGGAAGTAACTCCCCCATTCCCCAAACTATGGACATCAGCAGAAATAAGAGTACCTTTTGCCTCTGTGGCATTGGCCTGTCCTTGCTTGCACTTATCTAGAGTCTTAGAATCATTGGCACCAGATTCATCCTTCTCCCCTGTCTTTTTTTCTTCCGAGGACTCCTTATCCAAAGCTGAGAGACTGTCCTGAAGCCCAGATGCTCCATTAAGGCTGCTAAACCTTCCATCTTGTTCCTCCTGATGCTGGTTAATCCCATCCTCCTTGTTTGCCCCCGAAGGAAGGACGCGTACCCGTTTGGTGATGATTTTGGAGTTGAGCGCACCGACCCGGCCGGTGACCCCGCGCAGAGGCAGAGGCAGCGGGGGCGTGTTGGACAGCCGGTACAGGTTGTTCCGCAGCTCAGCGGCCCGCTCGAACACGGCGCTGAGCTGGCTGACGGTGGGCGACACGGCCTCGACGGTCCCGCCGATCGCGTCCAGGCTATCCAACGACTCCGTGCTGCCGTTAAAGCGTGCGACCACGTCCAATCGCGACGCATCTTGAAAGCCCGCGGCGCGTTCTTTCTTCAGTAATACGCGATTAGAAGCCGCCTGCTTCTCCTGATGCTGCTGCTGCTCAAAGATCTTCCTCGTCTCCTGCAGCTTGGAGTACCTGGGCGACGCGTCCGTTTTGCCATCGAAGCGGTTGACGCGCTCGGAGACGCTGGATCCCAGTTTGAGCAGCGCGCTGTGATCCACGTTCTCGTTCAAACTGCCAGCTCGCGGTAGCGTGAGACGCACCGCTTTGGCGTCGTTGTCGCTGTCGCCGTCGCCGTTCGCCTTTTGCGGGTCTTCAGCCTCAGTGGGTGAGGATGCGCCCATCTGCATGAACATGTTCTTGATGCGGTGCACGTTCGACCCGTACGTGCGACCACGGCTGGTAGGCTTCGGCTTACCATCCTGAGTGTCGCCGTTATTTAAGATATCGTTCGCCGGCTTCAGCGCTTGTATACCCGCCGCCTCGTACGCGTTGCGGTGAGGAGAGGCGCTGCGGAGCGCGGTGGTGCTCGCTGGCTTAGAGGAGGATGAGGATTCGGTCTTCATCATGGTCTGTTAGGCTTCTCCGAGGCGATGCGATAACAGCATCTCTGAGTCGTTGGCCCAGACGTTTTTGTCAGGACAAAACTGTCGCTGATGAACAATAATATGCCCTGGAATATGATGAAGAGAACAGTGAATTAATGCCCATGAATGAGTGTAGAGTGTCCGTCAGCGGCATGGCACAACCGCACCATCTTCCCGTCTGCGAGAGAGAAAAAAACGCTGATTAATGTGTAAATGCATTCGTGAAAGACTAAATGAGAAACTAGAACAGCGATGCGTCCTGGATTTTCACGACAGATTGTGCATTTATAATCCGGATCGTTTTGATCTCTTGATTTAGTCAGCTGCAGATTTCTGCCTTTCCCACTGGTGCTGCAGCAGCGCAGCAGAGATACAGGGTCATAGAGCGCGTCTGATTTCACACCCTCTCAGCTCATAGATTTTTAAAGGGTCACACATTTACTTCCTCGTACCAGGGCTCCATAAAATATAGCCTAGCACTGAGACCCAACAATACGTTGTCGATTTTAGTGTTTTGTGCGTAAGATACAAAATAGGCCTACACAATTAAAAAAATAAATAATTATATGATATTATATTATGTAAGGGATAATGCACATCCAGCCGGTTGTTATCGCAGAATAAACCCTGACAGGCCAGGGTGATCAGGATCAGAAGGAGCAGTCATACCACTTTTATTACACATTATTTAACCACATAAAGTTATAAACTCAGAATTGCGATATATAAAGTCAGAATTGCTATATATAAAGTCAGAATTGTGAGATAAATTAGAAACTTTATAACTCACAATTCTGACTTTATATCACACAATTGACTTTATAACCCACAATTCTAACTTTATATCTCACAATTCTGACTTTATATCACGCAATTCGGACTTCGTAACTAGCAATTCTGACTTTATAACTCGCAATTCTGACTTTTTTAACTCGCAATTCTGACTTATCACGCAATTCTGACTTTATATCACGCAATTCTGAATGGCGAGATGTAAACTTATGCGAGAAAAAAAAAGTCCGAATTGTGAGATGAAAAGTCGCAACTACCTTTTTTATTTTTTATTCTGTTGCAGAAAGCTTCCATGTGAGAGTTGATTTGAGATGAAACTATTTTAAAATCAAAACAATCATCGCAAAATGGCAGCAGCTGCATATGTATGAAACAAGGAGCGAGTCTGTGATATGGATGACAAAAAAGTGTAGGAAAGTGTAGTGTACAGTTAGGATAAATAGCCTAACTGTAGGCTACACAAAATATTGATTTGAGTTTTAATAATTTATTACCTCACCAAGCGCTAAACTTCCATGAGGAAAATGTATTCCTTAGCGCCAACTTTAGTGACTGCTATCCAGATGATCCGGTGTTATCAGTTGGTTGTTATGGGGAATAATAACATACCTGGATGGTCCAATTGACCAATCAGAATCAAGTATTCCACAGAGCCGTGTAATAAATTATGTTTTATAAACAAAGTTCAGGAGGAACACATTAAAATTGCCTATCCAATCAGTACAAGGTGAGGCCTACATACACAGCCGACTCACCTATATGGTCCTCGTCAGTTTCCTGCATCCCACCACCACCCCCTCTCCTCACACTTGCTTGGTTAACTATCCTAATCAGAGATACGGGGGAGTACTCTGGCTTCGGCCCAAAATTCAGAGCTCTGAGCCCTCCCCTAGCTCGGACAGCACGCCAAATACAAATACATTTAATTCTATCTGATTATATGTAAGTGTGAACTCGTGAAATTATATTATAGCAGCCATTTCACCCTGTAGCCCAAGACTTCCCACTGAAGCTAAGCAGTGTTGAGCTTGGTCAGTATCTGGATGGGAGACCTCCTGGGAAAACTAGGATGCTGTTGGTGGAATTAGTGAGGCCAGCAGGGGGTGCTCACCTTGTGGTCTGTGTGGATCCTCACATACGCCTCAGTATAGTGATGGGGACACTGTACTGCCAAAAAAAAGCACCAACAGATGAGACGTTAAACCAAATCCTGACTCTCTGTGGTAAGTAAGTAAGCTATACCTAAGTAAGCTATACCTATGGCTACCAATATAATAAATTAAAATAGCAAATAACAAAGGTTTCTCTCTTTTTTTTGGTAAAAACTTGTATATTGTCACAATTCACCAGTGTGAGTGCCCGTGGTTACCACCAGAGGACACTCCACCCCGGACTATCACTCCATCACAAACTACATTTCCCATAACTCACTGCTCCTCATCATCCCTGATTACATGCACCTGTGTCCCATTACCCTGTTTACCTCACCCTATATACATTTGGTTATCGCAGTCATTCATTGCGAAGTCTTGTTTTGTGTACCACTGCATTTCTGAGCGGTTTCCCTGGTTCCATGTCTATTGGTCTTGGATTACTTGCACGTTCAGTGGATTACCCTTTTGCCTGTCTCTCCTGTTTTGTTTGCCTGATTGGACTGATTACCTGTTATGACCTCTTGCCTGTTTTTGACTACGTTTGTGGATTATTCTAAAATAAAGCTGCGTTTGGATCCTCTACCTTCTGTTTTAGAGCAGTCCGTTACATATATTTAGATAATAGATAGATTAAAACGCCATGGCCTGGTTTCACAGACAAGGCTTAGATTAAGCCAGGATTAGGCCTTAGTTCAGTTAGAAAATATAACATAAACATGCCTTAGAAAAACACATTACTGATCATCTTGCATCTTGAGACAAAACAATGGCAGTGACATATTTTGAGAAATGTCAGTGCAAGTTGCTTTCAGTTCAAACAGCTCTAACATGCATTTTAGTCTGGGACTAGCTTAAACCTGTCTGTGAAACCGGAGGTAAATGTTCTATTTGTCAGATTATTCTGTTATATTATTTATTTATTTGTATTCATTTTTGTAAAGCAATCACAGAGTCAAAACCATAAAGTGTGTGCAAAATAACTGTTTGAAACCACAGCCATTATGAAAATGGACACAGCTGTGACTGCGGATCACTTGAATTCTAGGCTACTACAGCTCTTGCTGCATATCTCCACTACAGCTATACATAAACATATTTTTATAATAGGTATTGACTGAATGATAAAATGTGCAACCAAATTTATCACATTTATCAGATATGTTATGTTATTTTAAAGATGACAGTTTAAACTGCCGAGAGGCCATTTTGAGATCAGATTGTCAATTTGTCATAATAGTAAAAAAGTTACAATTTTATCTATTTTTCTGTGGATCTTTATTTAAAAAAAAATATTAGGATGGTGAAGCTGTTAGTGTGAAAAATACAATACAAAGAAAGAAAATGCAATACAACGACTTTAAATAGTTTGCTTGCTCGGCGCCCTCTTGTGGGTTTTCTGTCCACACATTTTGCCACTGACAGGCAGAACAAACAAGACATCATGATAAAAAAATATAGTAGGTATATGAGAAGGAAGGAAGGAATCAAAGGAAGGAACAAGACTTAGGACTGGACATTGCAAGCTAAACAAAACTCCTCAAGTTATAGGAAGACATCTTGACTGCCAGGAGGAGGAAACAATTAAAGGGATAGTTCACCCAAAAAATGACAATTCTGTCATCATTTACTCACCAGTTGTTCCAAGCCTATATACAATTCTCTCTTCTGCTGAAAACAAAGGAAGATATTTGGAATAGTAATGTTTATAACCATGCAGATCTCGGCAGCCAATGACTACCATAGTAGCCTACCACCCCCCACCCCATATGGTAGGCTTGTCAATGGTTACAAACATTCTTCCAAATATCTTCCTTTGTGTTCAGCTGAACAAAGAAATTCACACAGGTTTGGGACAATTTGGGGGTGAGTGAATAATGACAGAATTTTCATTGTTGGGTGAACTATCAAGCACATCTACCATGCAAGAAATGAAGAAAGGCAAGGGTTGAAGTATCAGCTATGAAAACAGGTAACTTAGTAGAGTATAGTAGAATGTTAAAATAATGACCAAGGACGGAAATATGTCTTTAATTTGCTAAGGAGGACTGGAAGACTGGACTGGACTGGAAGGACGAATTCAATTAATTAAAATATTAAGTTAAAAAGAGACAGCAGGTGGCAGTAATGCGACATTATGAATGCCAACTGCCGTAAAACACTAAAGAAACCATCCGATACACAAGGTGGCAGTATAACAACATCTACTGTTTCATCTACCACCGAAAACAAAACGGAGAGGAAAATTATACTAGCAGGCTCTCACACGTGGAAACTGCTGTGATAACTACAACTAAGGTATGAGAATTTATTTAACACATAGACTGGATCAAAACATTTGATCTTTTATGCGAATAACTTTTCCATGTGTCGCTTACAGCCTGATCGTATGTAAAGAAGGTGTATTAACAGCCCAAAATAATTATCATAACTTAGGTCATTTTACATTTAATTTAAACATCTTTGTCTGTTTATTTTTGTTGTTCTAGTAGTAGTAGTAGTGTCATTATAATGTAAGTTCTGTGGTTCACCACATATGGGCTAAATAATATCATGAAGCCTGTCAACATGTCTGTTGTTCAAGTCCTATTTCACCGATGTGAAAATATATGAAAATGTTTTCAGATCGGATTATTCGTTATTGTATTACACAGTAATGAAATTCTAGTGATAATCACAATGAAAATTTAACTAAAAGGAAATTAATTCTTAATTATTTCAACTAAACTTCTTAATGTAAAATATTTGTTTTTATTTTTTAGGTGAAATATGGCCTTTTATGAAATATACAACATTGAGATTAATTCACTGTAACTGCAGAATGCTTTGTGTAAAAGTTATTATTATTATAACATTACATCACATTTGAATTCAGAGAAATGGAGGAAAAAAATATATGTATATATATATATATATATATATATATATATATATATATATATATATATATATATATATATATATATATATATATATATATATAAAAACTGATCACATAAGCATAACAATCCTCCCCATAAAAACCTAAAATATTAAATAAAATTATACAAAAACACCATTAAGTGAGCTTACATTTAAAGTTTTAGTAGCCTTTTTGTTACAGGAGGTAGATAAGGATTTATTATAGATCTTAACATCTTCTTGAAAGTGAGAAAAATTGGGGGTAACTTTCATAGATTTACATTTGTGGATAAAATCTAAAATAAAAGTTATTTTCACTTGTCTCTAGATGTCATCATTGGCACATCAGTTGAAGCGGCTGGCTTTGCCGCAGAATGACTCGAATCTGCTCACCCGGAGAGAGGTGGTCTCTGTGCTCTTTGACCCTAAAGATGCTGCTACCATGGACCGCAGCACCTTCTATGCACTGGGTGAGTTGTTTGTCCTACCAGAGCTTTTTCTTGGTTTTCCTCCAAGACACACTTCTCTTTTGAACTTGTGTGCTATGTTCATTGATGTGCAGTTACAGCAAATTATGCATTTATATTAGAGATGCACTGATGTATGGGCCAATAATCGGTATCGGACGATAAAAGCAATTATTTGCACTATTGGCCATTGACCGATTGTTTAAAAACAGCTGATGATGGGGCTGATTATATCCTGTTAAACAAAAGGGGGTCGGAAAAACATGTTCAGACTGCAAATAAAAGTTTGAAATGTTGTGATTCACCTTGTTGCTGGTTGGTTTAGTTTATAATGCTTTAACAAATGAATTATTGTCCATGGGAAAAATGAATGGAAAAAATACTTCCATATTGCTAACGGAAGTGTAGTTCTGTTCTTTGCATGAAATTTAGCTATTAAATGAGTTATGGCTTGTACTCATAAATCATTGCTTATTATCAGAGCTCGTTGTAGGCCAGTTTAAATTATTGTTAAAATCTCTGGATAAAGAATATGAGTAATTTTTAGTTCTGTATCCAAACTATTGCGCTTTAACTAGTATGCACAATGCACATACTATAAAAAAAATGTATTAAAAAAACTACCATGTTGAGCTGCTTATAGTTTAGGGTCATCATGCAGTCGTCATTTCACAATGAAATTGTTAATTGATTAGCTTTTACACGCAGATTTATTGTAATCACGGTAGGACTTTATTTTACAGTCCTGTTCTGTTTGTACATATTATGCCCTTATTATAGTAATTATAATAAATGGGTAATAACTAGGTACTAACCATGAAACTACCTCTAACAATAACCCATGTAGTTAACTTTTTTTCCTAAGTAAATTCAAACATGAATCTCTTGTCTATTTGAGATTGTTTGCTAAATAAAAGCAACCTCTGTGACAATACAGTCTTTTTTGCTGTTGTTTTAATAGAAAACATTAAAGTAATGTGGAATTCAACTATTTTAAATTCTTAGAGAATAGACATTTTTAGAGAAGTTTCTTATTTTTTCATTAGGCCTATATGATAAATAACCTCAAATAAATAATTAAACTAGGTCAAATTAACCATGCGTATGGATCGACATTCACTTGATTTGTGCTTCTAGGTGAAAGTGCAACAATTCTGTCAAATTAATTGGAAAAAGGGACAACAATCGTTGTGATTATAATTTTGAGCAAAATAATCAGGATTATCAATACAGCATGACGAACACTAGACTAAAATGCTCAGACATTTAACAAAAACAAAAAGCACATTTGACACAGGAGTAAGGACTAAGACTGCGACTAAATAAAAAAATAGCTAACACTACTGTAAGTACACATACTGTAAATAAAGTGCAACCTAATCACTCACCTCTATATAAATATTGCATCAAGCTGTAATACTTTACCGTGTCTAATTTCTGCTGTTATTGATCATTCTGAATAGGCTGCACAGGACTTGAGGAGCTGATGGGTATTGATCCAGCATTCAGTGAATTTCAGGAGACTCTGTTTAGTCAAGCTTCTCTGACTTTAGAGCGCAGCATTCAATCCAAAGAAGTCAACAAGAAACTGGACAAGAGCATCTCACTCTTTCTTACTCAACTGTCACCCTACTTTCTGCTCAAGCCTGCTCTGAAATGCATTGAATGGCTAATACACAGGTAACCTTCGGTAGATTTGCCATTGTCACACTTATGGTTCTTGAGTCTCACTTTTTGATTCAACAGTTTGCAGACCATTGTTTTACAGACAGCAAACATGTGCTGTTTTAGGGATTTTCTTGATTTTAAAGTATGTGTAGTTTATTGGATTTCAAACTTTTTCCTATCCCTGAAAACCACTGGTTTGGCCATCATTTTTGCAATTTAGTGTTGAGAACTAGTAGCGTAAAATATCATGCACCTTTTATAATATATATTGTAGAATGGAAAAATCTTGACTTGTCACTTCACTTAACTTGATTTCAGATTCCACATTCAGCTGTACAACCAGGACAGCCTGATTGCTTGTGTTTTACCATATCATGAGACTAAAGTGTTTGTACGAGTGATCCAGCTTTTAAAGATAGATGATCCAACCCACAAATGGCACTGGCTGCATGGAATTCAGGTAAACTATATACTTGTGTGTAGTATATATAATATATATATATATATATATATATATATATATATATATATATATATATATATATATATATATATATATATATATATATATATATATATATATATATACATATATTTTTTTCCTCCATTTCTCTGAATTCAAATGTGATGTAATGTTATAATAATAATAACTTTTACACAAAGCATTCTGCAGTTACAGTGAATTAATCTCAATGTTGTATATTTCATAAAAGGCCATATTTCACCTAAAAAATAAAAACAAATATTTTACATTAAGAAGTTTAGTTGAATTCACATGTATGCAGTCTTTGTAAAGAAAGATATCTTCATTTGTGATAGTGTCTCTTCTAATTGCCCTGTGCATTATCTCTAGAAACCTGGTGTTCCCCTGGCCCGAGGAACTCTGCTCACACACTGCTATAAGGATTTAGGCTTCATGGATTTCATTTGTTCTATGGTCTCAAATTCAGTAAAGGTAAGAAACCTGGGCTGGGTGCTATGCTAGTTAAAGTCTGCCAATCCAGTAATGCTGCACTGGTTAATGCTTTGAATCATATTGTAGGTATACTCTGGATTACTCCGGGATAGGAACTGTCCGCAGCTGCGTGTCATTTTCTCTTTCTATGCATCTACCATCGTTTCTGCACTTGATGCAATCGAGAAGATAACTAACTCTGTTATTGCCAAGCTGCTTCCATTTGTGCAACTGGTAAGACAATAAGGTTACACTTTATTTTAGTGTCCTTGTTACATATGTTACATGTACTTACCATAGT
Organism: Gobio gobio; assembly: GCF_949357685.1. NCBI lineage: Eukaryota > Metazoa > Chordata > Actinopteri > Cypriniformes > Gobionidae > Gobio > Gobio gobio. Next base: position 36,625,147 of record NC_137113.1, read on the forward strand.
AATAACAGTAAATTATGCATAATTACTTGCATCTAACCCTCAACCAAACCCTGATCTACCCTAAACCTATAGTAAGTACATGTTGTTAATCAATATTACGCAGTACTTAAATATATAATTACACTGTAACAATGACACCGTAAAATAGTGTAAGCGATAATGCAAATGTGGTTAAGTTTATATTATATATGCATGTGTGTCTGAAATGGTTTTTATGGATTATATTTTTGTGATATTGTATAATTATTTTTGATTTAACATTAATATAATATAAACTGTGATATTCAGAATTTTAATAAGTAGCCAACTGATAAGATTTTTTTTTTTCAATTACTATATTTACATGCACATCATATTCTGTTTGAAGTCTGTTCAGGTTGCAGTCATATTCCGAATATGGTGCTATGCTTGTATGCATGTAGGCACTGGAATATTTCTGTATACGTGGTTGTAATATGTCAATGCATAAAATCCATTCCTGCTGTTATTTTCCGAAGATTCAATAATATGCTGCCATACAGTATGCTGAGTTAATAGTATTGTTACTACTTTTTCCACAGTAATTTAATTAGGACTAAAACTAATGTTAACAAATGAAACCTTATTGTAAAGTGTTACCCTGATTCCAGTGTCTATATCAAGCGGTGGGTGGCAATGATACCAAATGCAATGTACACAAAATTACTTGGTTGTAATTGGGTAATATATTGCTCAGCCACATTTTAAAGGTAAAAATCACCAAATGGAATGGTCAAAAATAAATGTTCGGTAGGAATGTTGTTGTTCCAGGAAAGAATGTATGCAACTAAACCTAAATAACTTTCTGCTTTTTCCCTACATAACCAGGGGCTGAAATCTAACTTTTTAGACTACACTGCTGCCACTTATATGATCGTGTGTCAGATGGCTGTGAAAGTAGTGATGGAGGCTCAGCTGGTTGACGCTCTTACCGTGCGGTTGTGCAAGTCTCTAGGTCGAATACCACAGCTGACCAGAGAGGGTTTGAGCTGCATTATCATCCTCTTGCAGAACCAGAAAGAAGGTGTAGTTGGTCCAAAGTAAGTTTTAGTAATTTGTACTATACGTAGTCTTTGAATAGTAGTTGTAAAAGACATGGCACCCAAGGTCTAATCTAGTATGATTCTCTCAATTATCTTCATCTAAAATACTTAATTATTTTGTGTTTTTTTCCCATTAGGGCATTTGGGTACATGTGTGCTACCCCTACCCTGGTGTCCACACTTCAGAATATAGCTACAGTCCATGACGTCAGTCCCTTACTCCGTTACCTGCTGCCCCATCTCATACACTCTGTGATGACAGAGGATGGTTGGTTTCTATCTGTGCTTTGTGTGACCTACGTCAAAATTCAAATAAATCAAAATTAATATATAAATATATACACTGATCAGGCATAACATTATGACAAGTGAAGTAAATAACACTGATTATCTCTTCATCACGGCGCCTGTTAGTTGGTAGGGTATATTAGGCAGCATGGAACATTTTGTCTTCAAAGTTGATGTGTTAGAAGCAGGAAAAATGGGCAAGTGTAAGGATTTGAGCGAGTTTGACAAGGGCCAAATTGTGATGGCTGGACGACTGGATCAGAGCGTCTCCAAATCTGCAGCTCTTGTGGGGTGTTCCCGGTCTGCAGTGGTCAGTATCTATCAAGAGTGGTCCAAGGACGGAACAGTGGTGAACCGGCGACAGAGTCATGGGCGGCCAAAGCTCATTGATGCACGTGGGGAGCGAAGGCTGGCCCGTGTGGTCCGATCAAACAGACAAGCTACTGTAGCTCAAATTACTCAAGAAGTTAAAGGGTTAGTTCACCCAAAAATGAAAATTCTGTCATTAATTATTTACCCTCATGTCGTTCGACACCCGTAAGACCTCCGTTCATCTTCGGAACACAAATGAAGATATTTTAGTTGAAATCCGATGGCTCAGAAAGGCCTCCATTGGCACAATCACTCAAAACACTCTCAAGACAAAGTCCATCTCACTACAGTAGTTTTACAATAACTTTATGATGCGACGAGAATAGTTTTTGTGCGCAAAAAACCTAAATAACGACTTATAGTGATGACCGATTTCAAAACACAGCATCATGAAGCTTCGAAGCGTTATGAATCAGCGAGTCGATTCAGCGGTTTGGATCGTCAAAGTCACGTGATTTCAGCTGTTTGGTGGTTTGACACGTGATCCGAATCATGATTTGACTCACTGATTCATAACGCTTCGAAGCTTCTTGATGCAGTGTTTTGAAATCGGTCATCACTATATAAGTCGTTATTTAGGGGGTTTTTTGCGCACAAAAACTTTTTTCGTCGCTTCATAAAGTTATTGTAGAACCACTGTAGTGAGACGTTTTTAGTACCTTTTCTGGGTCTTGAGAGTGTAAAGAACATTGTGCCAATGGAGGCCTTTCTGAGCCATCGGATTTCAACTAAAATATCTTCATTTGTGTTCCGAAGATGAACGGAGGTCTTACGGGTGTCGAACGACATGAGGGTAAGTAATTAATGACAGAATTTTCATTTTTTGGTGAACTAACCCTTTAATGCTGGTTCTGATAGAAAGGTGTCAGAATACACAGTGCATTGCAGTTTGTTGTGTATGGGGCTACATAGCCGCAGACCAGTCAGGGTGCCCATGCTGACCCGTCCACTGCCAAAAGCACCAACAGTGGGCATGTGAGCATCAGAACTGGACCACGGAAGAAGGCAAGCTGGCGGAGGCAGTGTGACGCTTTGGGCAATGTTCTGCTGGGAAACCTTGGGTCCTGCCATCCATGTGGATGTTACTTTGACACATACCACCTACCTAAGCATTGTTGTAGACTATGTACACCCTTTCATGGAAATGATGTTCCCTCTGTGGCCGGGTGCATTATCCTGCTGAAAAAGCAAAAATGGTTCAGGAATGGTTTGAGGAGCACAGCAACGAGTTTGAGGTGTTTACTTGGCCTCCAAATCCCCCAGATCTCAATCCAATCGAACATCTGTGGGATGTGCTGAACAAACAAGTCTGATCCACCTCGCAACTTACAGGACTTAAAGGATCTGCTGCTAACATCTTGTTGCCAGATACCACAGCACACCTTCAAGGGTCTAGTGGAGTCCATGCCCCAACGGGTCATGGCTGTTTTGGCTGCAAAAGGGGGACCAACACAATATTAGGAAGGTGGTCAAAATATGCCTGATTGGTGTATACAGTATAAACCTGCAAATATTTCATATATATATTATATGAATGTGTATTTACATGCATAATAGGTATACACATTACACACACATATACTATGTAAACACAAACTTTTATTTTGGATATTAATAGGGGATAATCCACAGCTAGCTGTGCATTATACGATTTTAACGCATGACGTGGAAGCAAAGAATTGCATTCAGAATTTACATTAAAATCGTTTAATGCACAGCTATACTTATACCATGGTAATGTGCCAGTATTGACAAGTTAAAGCTGTTATTAATGTTTGCGGTGCAATATCTAAAGGGTAAAAATGACGGTTATTTTGTAAGCATTCTGCCCGCTTAAAATCCGATACAGAGATAAAGCAGTGCGGTAACAGGCCTTAGTTTAATTAGGAGATTTAAGTAGCTTTTATAAACATGCCTTAGAAAAAAGAAAAACAGTACTGTTGTGCATCCTGAGACAAAACAATGACACTGACTTATTTTAAGATGTCAGTGCAAGTTGCTTTCAGTTAAAACAGCTCAAACATTCATTTTAGTCTGGGACTAGGCTTAAGCCCTGTCTGTGAAACCAGGGATAGGCATCATACATTTGCTGACTTTCTAAATGGTTACAATGAAAAACTGGACATCATGCACTAAACGACTGACTTTCAGGTTTTTCCGAACACCCAAACTAGTGTTGTAGTACTCAAGACCGGTCTTGAGACTATTTTTTTTGATGGTCTCGGTCTCGACCACATTTGTACTCTCTCGTCTCGGTCACATATACACAAGTACTTGTTTGAGATATGGATTTTTATATTATAACTTGTGATATTGCTTAATTATATCGCATTAATTGTTTTCACGAATTTGAGCATGACTGCAAACATGATATTGCTTTTATACAAACATTCAAAAAAAATTTAAACCTTATTCTCAACATTATTTATGCATTTGTAATTTACTAATTTAGATGCATCTTCTGTACCACCTCTGCAGTGCAAAGATGAATTTTGTTGTGTTATGTTGTCAAGTTATGAGGTGTATTCTAGCCTTTAGCTTAAGTTTCATTCATGTCAAATAGTCATAATAAAGAATGAATGTCCAAACTTTTAATTGGTAGTGTCAAGGAACTTATACCTAATAATACCTGGTCCCTTCATACCTAATACTTGGTAATCATAGTAAAATCGCTGTTATCACATGGTTAATTGCTTTATTTATTGTTTCCCTATAGATGAGCAGCAGATTGAAGGTTTGTCACAAAGTACTGGACTATTGGAATCGCTGTTTCAGAATTTTCAACTGTCCAAGAACTTGGAAAACACTGCAGCCAAGTAAGCAGGGTTTAATATAGCTTCAACTATAAGTGAAACTCTCTTTACCCTGGACATTGTCCATGTATGATGGTCTGATTTCTTATATCTTTATTCTTCTTCATTTGTTTCTTTGTATAGGCTGCTTCTTGAGGAGTACGTTTTGTGCGGCAGTGAACTTCCCTCAGATAGGATTTCAGCTCTTAATCTGAGAATTCAATCTACTGTACGACTGTTTGAATCCAGGTATGTTCTGCACATTTTGTGGTTATGCTAATTAAATCATAAGGAGTGTTTTGTTAATTTTTTTGTGTTTTTACTCCTAGGTATCCATGTGCACTTGATGTGGTACTGGAAAATCTTGTCAAAAATGTGTCATCTGACAATGAGAAAAGTCTGCTTCATCAATTCGTCTCTCTTACTATGAGCTGTGGAAAATATCAGGTAGGCAACCAGGCTTGTTGTTGTGTTTGTCGTCGTCGTCTTTATTTTGGAGGTGATATTGTACATTCAGCTGATCAGTTGCCTGTGACAACAAACAATTATACAAAAAAATCATGCAGAATGCTGTCATTGACCAATCAGAAGTATTAGAACCAATCAGATTAAATTTCCCCAATGACTGCAAATGACTTTACGTTTGAATAATGTTCCATATTGGGTTTAATTTATAATTACCTATAAAGATGGTCTTTCTCCATCATTTACCGATCTGCAATGCTAAATTTTGTGTTTGCAAAAATGTGTATGCAATTCTGATCTGTTTAAATCTGCTCTCAAATTTCCATTCAGTTTTTAGAAATCACAGAGAATAGAATGAATCAGTTATGTCAAAATAGATGTTAAAGGGGACTTATGCAAAATTCACTTTTATAAGGCGTTTGAACACCGATGTGTGTCCACAGTTTGTGTAAACAACCAGCCTATAATGGTAAAAATCCTCCCAATACTTTTTTTTATAATCCCCAAAAATCATTATCAATCTTTCATAACTCGCTGTTTCATATTTCCCCCTACTCTTACGTAAGAGTAGGGAAGTCCCGCCCATGACTGTTGATGATCTGCCCTTTTAGCATAGACACAGCCCTGAGTAAGAAGCCCAGAGACCGCCATTTCTGTTTACTCTGTGTATCCGCTAACTAGAGTATTACAATGTCTGCGTTACAAATATTCTATTGTTGGATGTACCAACGAACACACGAGGCTCCATAGACACCGCGTTATACATGTTATATATTTGCACATGACTACTTCACCTACTCGGGTCAGTACACCACTAGATTTGCGATTTAAAGTTGTTTCTGAAGTAAATTTCCTTTCTGCAAATTTGCTTTCTGAATGAGCTTTCTAGAATGCTGTACAGTTAATATGGCTAAAGTTACCATAGTCTCTGACTGTATTCATAAGACACTAGAGCTATGTTGTTAGTTTTATCCTGAAAACGCTCACTGTCTGCGTAATTCATAAACGCACATTTATTATGCATTGTATATTCAGGTGACAGACTTTTTTACAGTCCCACATGAGCACCTATACAACAATTTATAGATTGATGGTACATTCTAGTCAACGATTTGAATCAATGTAACTCAACGTTAAATAAATGTATCCACCAACCATTCAGAAATGTCCAGTTGCAACCTCTTCCTGAGTCTCTCCATCTGTGTCCAACTCCGGTAAAAAACATGCAAGGCTGCACTCCAAAACTGGTTATTTCTGACATTTTGTCTGAGTGAGATCCGCCTGTTTTGTTGTTGACAGAGTCTCCAAAGCTTGTGTAAAGGATCCACCCTCTTCTGGAAGGGGGGCGTGGAGGAGCAGCTCATTTGCATTTAAAGGGACACACACAAAAAGATGCGTTTTCACTCGCACCCAAATATTGACAAGCTATAATAAATGATTTGGGGGAGTATTTTGAGCTGAAACTTCAGACTAGGGGTGACCCCGAATAGTCGAAGATTCGATGCATCGATATGCGGAGCCTGATTCGACCAACGATCTCACAGAATCTTTGCGGGTGTTATGAAACGAGGATCATACCATTTTGGCAATATGGGGGTGCGTAATGTCTAATTTCACACAGAACTACTGGTTTTGTACGGTTATATTAAGTTATATACAGCCTTTAATTATGATAATGCTGAAAAAAAAAAACGTGAAAAGAAAGAAGCGTTCAATAAATATTTTTAACGTGTGTGTGTGTGTGTGTGTGTGTGTGTGTGTGTGTGTGTGTGTGTGTGTGTGTGTGTGTGTGTGTGTGTGTGTGTGTGTGTGTGTGTGTGTGTGTGTGTGTGTGTGTGTGTGTGTGTGTGTGTGTGTGTGTGTGTGTGTGTGTGTGTGTGTGTGTGTGTGTGTGTGTGTGTGTGTGTGTGTGTGTGTGTGTGTGTGTGTGTGTGTGTGTGTGTGTGTGTGAATAAATCCAACCACCCCTGTGACAGATTTTTAAGTTTCACTTTCCCTGATCCGTGACAGACGAGGCGCATCTTGGCGGCAGGGATTACTTAATGTCTGGAATAAGAAAGTGTGGATGCACTTTGAAATAGTAAAAGATGATCCAAAAAAAGTAAAAGGCAAGTTATGCCAACAGCTCATGTCCTACCACTCATCAACAACAAACATGGCTTTCCACTTAAAACGGGCAAGTTTAAGAGCGCACTGCTGCCGGCCAACGTTAACAAGTTGGTTTTCCCCGCACACAATTCGAAAAGACTCAAACGCACACAAGCAGAGTGAAAGAATGGATTTTTTTCGATCGGGTAGGGTACAAGTGTTTTCAAACATTTCAGCCGTTTCTAATTTTAATTTGCTGTGAACATGTTTAGCTAAAAAAAAACTGCCAGTTTAGCGTTTATTGTTGTTTCGGCAGTTAAAAAGAGAAATTTCACAATTCTGGCTAAACTTTCGTTGTTTTAATAATTTATTTATTTTTATTTGATTTATTGGTCACTCAGGGTTACTTAATTTAACTGTGTCTTGTGTTTTTTTTTTATATGAAGAGTTCAGATGCTTAAGATGCACTGAGTGAATGCTCTCCGCATATAGTATACGTTCATAAAATACTTTCACTTCAAACCCACTAAATCCCAGCCTCAGCCCAATGAGCCCATTCAGAAGTACCGGTACTTGGGTAGAAACCTATACATAGAAACCTGTCAAAAATGCTTATTTTAAAGAAAGATGTAAAGAAAAGAAAAGAAAAGAAAGACGGACTTAGAGGCTTTTGCATCTGAAGTCTTCATATGTTCCCCTGCACTTTGGCATTTTGCACACATTTATTATGCTCCCTGTGACTTGATTTCATTTTTATCTATTTTTTTATTATTAGTAATGTATATTCTGTTCTAATTTAATTCTGTAAATGAATGCTTTTTATTGTTTTTCGTTGTCTCGATGTTGCGCTGCACTGAAAGCATGCTGGCACAGCAATTTTGCCGATTAATTTAATTTCGCAAAATGTGAAATGCAAATCCTGTCTGCAGTGAGTGTGTTCTTTTCCTCTCTAGGCAGGTATTTTGTTTAGGTTTTTTTATCAAAATGTTCTTTTTATATTTGTGTGATGTTCTGTATTTCGATCGCGGCTGTAAAATATTACGAGAAAACGTTTTACAAATGTTTATCCACCACATTACCTTTTATTTAAACCTAAATAAGAAAGCCATTGTCAGTTCGTCTGTCAATTGGCAGGCAGTTTTGGTCGCTTTATTAAAAGTTGTTGCTCTGTGGAGTGTGTAAAATAAAATAAAAATAGTTTTACCCTCCTGCTGACTGTCGTGCCCCTCCCAGTCCCAACCCATTCACACACACATAGATGATTCGACTATCGGTCGACTATAGAAAGATTCGACAATTCTGATTCGAATGTGTAAATCATTAGTCGGGGACACCCCTACTTCAGACACATTCTGGGGACACCAGAGATTTATATTGCATCTTGAAAACAGATGTAAAGACATTTTAATGCTGTTTTAAAAACAATGGCATTAATAATTTAAGTAAACATTTATTAAAACCAAAACAAGACTTTAAAATGTTGTTTATATGCAGATCCTGCCAGAGTCCGACACCTCTCTGATGCTCAGCTTGAATCATCCACTACCCTCTGTGAGGAATATGGCTGTAGACTACCTGCAGAAGATCCTCTCCTCAGAACATGTGGGTATCTTTTGTATTCTCTTTTAGCTTACAGTTTTCACCTTGATTTTGTCATATCCCATTGAACATCCAAGAGACGCACATTAATTGAAGTAATGATGATATGCTTTTTGTCTGTATGTCTTTATGGAGCAGAACAGCTTTGATGAGGCATTTTTGAAAGATGCATTGCTGGAGAGAGTAAAGGATGATGCGCCAGAGATTGTGCTGTCTGCCCTTAAAGCATTGCAAGTAAGATGACCACGTCATGAATGTTGTGACATAAACTTTCGATTCGTCTTATTTTTTGTGCAATCTAAATGTTAATTGTCTGTAATGGTTGCTTGACAGCTTCATTTGGGACGTATGGATCCAGAGGAGACCGTTTCCAGTTTGATTTCACTTCTTCATCGCATCAAACCATCCGCAGATTGGTTAGTTAACTGATTTTTAACTCTGGAACTAAACAAATGTATGAACAAATAATGACAAAAGTATCCAGTCGGACACAAGAAAATCAATCTGATGACAACGTATACAATAAGATCAGCAATGACCACAGTCAAGAAAAGACTTTCAGTCTTCTTTGCTTCCCATGACTTGAGTCTAACAGGAGAGTATACGTGTCAGTGTTTGTTTTTTGCCTACAGTTGATGGCACTACTGCTAGGTTGCTGCATGCATGTGTGTCAAAATAAGTGCATTTTAAAAATGTTGCATCAATATAGGGCTGCAACGACGCGTCGACGTCGTCGATGACGTCGACTACAAAAATACGTCGACGTGCGTGAAATGCGTCGACGCGTCGGCGGCACATTATTTACGTTCTAGAATGGAACAGAAGATCTAAAATAATGGCAGCTTCTGCTCCTGGGCATAGTGAAAATGATAATTTATCATATAAAGCCAGACCGCGACATTCAAAAGTGTGGGAGTACTTTAAACAGAAGCCGAATAAAACTGTGCTTTGTTCGCTCTGTAATGCCGGTTTCACACTGCACGTGGTGGCAGAGCAGAAGCTGTGCGCGTGGAGAGCGGGAGTTTTCACACTGCCAGTCAGTGTTGCCAAGTCCGCTTTTTTCCGCGGAATTGGGCTACTTCTACACTGTTGCCGCGGGCTGTGTCTCATGTCCGCGGGTTGAAGCAAAAAAACACACATATTTAACCCCCCGAACGCGATGTTTACCAGAGAACCTCCCCGAAACGCGATTGGGCTTGTTTTGGGCTAGTTTTGAGTAACGAATGGGTGGGTTTTGTTGTGTAAACCTGGCAACCCTGCTGCCAGTGTTCTCTCGCGCAGCTGAACCGTGGCGCGTGTTTTGCAACAGACGGTCACATTTTCCGGGGTTCTTCTCCGACCCCAGGACGTCTCGTGCTTTTATTTATTATGGGCTGCATATATCTCCTGTTAATGCGACCCGGTTCCCCTCTGTCCCAAACACATATGCATAATAACTTGTTGTATATAGGTAGTTTACATGATTAAAGTAACATTAAAGTTAAGATATGCCTCTAGCTTTAATAATTTAAATGTGTCTTTGAAGTTTGGGCAAAAACTTCTGGCAGCTTTAGTCGTTGTTTATGCACATGTATCTTCAAAATAGACGACTAGTTATACTATATTAAAACTATGCTGAAAGCTCCTGTATGTGAACCTTTTGCAGATAAATACAAGTGCATTTTCGTTTACTATTGACACAAATCAATAAGTAAATCATACTCAACTACTATAGTAAACAACTTTTCCTAATTAGGCCTACTCTGTATACATTTTATGATGAATAGTATCATTATATATTATGTTTAAAAAGCTTCTTTTGTTCATATATTTCATTTTAAAATGGCATACTATGTACACTACCCTTCCTGAAATACAATTAATATTGTCATCATTCATTGATTTCATGTTAAAATAATATACAAATTCACTACCCTCTTTGAAATACAATAATCAGTAAAAAAGAATAATAAGATTAATCTGGAAAAATAATCGTTAGATTAGTCGACTAATCGAAAAAATAATCGTTAGATTAGTCGACAGAAAAAATAATCGTTAGTTGCATCTCTACATCAATACATCATATTATAATGTATCAATCCATATTGATGTCTCATAATGATAATGTAGTTTCCACACTAAGAAAGATACTCTAGTTTGGCTTTAGTCAGGCTTTATCTGGTCTTGTTTTCTGCAGGTGTCCAGTGCTAAAAGAGGCTGTGCAAGTTCTTGATGACCCACGTATTATTGAGGGCAACCCAGATCTTAAGGCACAGATTATTTGGGAGCTCCTGCCCTTCCTGGTCTTGACCAGTGCTGCGCCCAAGAGTGTGGAGCTGCAGATGGCATCTGCTGTTACTGAAACCACTCTGCTCTCCGAGCATCCTCTAACTCAGGGTTGTGCCAAAGGTAAATTTTACAGGCAAAAAAAATGTATTTGAAAGGCCACCTGCTTTGCTCTGGAATTGTGGAAATTACCCAGAAGGAATGTCCAATAGGTAGAACCTTACATTCACTAGGTTTAACTTCAATAATGTGACTAAAAAAGGAATGTTCAGCAAGAAATAATGTTTTATTATTGGTTAATATTATTTTTCCTGTCCACACTGGCTTTGTATTGGAGACAGAAATGTATTAGATTTTGATGAAAGCAGTATTCATTAATTTCTTCTTGTCTGCTTTTTCTTTATTCATAGTCCTGAAGGATGTTCTTGTCAAAACCTCTCCATCAGATGTGCTGGAGGTGGCCAACCAAATGCTCACAACAACTCTGATCAAGAACTTGGCAAACATGGATCATGCAACCAAGCGAAACACTGTAAGTGTCAAACATTCTGTGCAAACTTAAAGTGATAATTAACATTCTCGCCTTCATTTCATTCCAAAACTGTATGCTTGTTTCTTTAACCCTTGTATGCCTATGATCACACTGGTGTCTAGGCTGGTCTCTGGAGTGTACAATCACACTGGAGTGATTAGAACGTTCAGTGCATCACGTGATCAACTGCCAAATTCATATGTGCGTTCGCACATTGGCTTTATCTGGAGCCAGACTGACAGTGCTTGTCATATATCACCAAATATTCAGTGTTTTCAACCACGTAATGTTTATTTTAGGTTTCAGACATATAAATGCAGCCAAGTACTACTAGCAAAACAGTACATTTGTAGTTCGTAAAATACACACTGATCTAGATCTGGTCTATGGAAGTGACAATAACAATCCTTTCTATTATAAATTGACGTGTTTTTATTATATCAGAAACACATTGTGTTTACGGCCACTTACTTTCATGTATTTCGGTAGAAGTGGATGGATTTACGTGTTGTAAATCTGACAGATCTGATTCTCTGAAATGCTGTGGGAACTAAAAGCTGATTTATACTTCTGCGTCGTTGTATGTGTCAATGTGCAATTACACATGCATAGGGAGCATGATAGCCCTCTGAGGGAGGGGTTCTTTTGGTAAACCAATCAGCGCTTGCAGTCTGCATAGAATTGATGCATTGTTAAAGCTACACTGTGTGATATTTTCCCCCATCTAGTGGTGAAAAGGTATATGACCATCCAGTGAATTTTAGTTTCTGTTCCTCTCAATTCCGATTTCGTTTCAACTCCTACGGTGGCCGATTTAGTCCAAGATTAACATGGCTTCCAGTTCGACCTCGTCTACATTCGACACGGTGCCTGTGGGATATTCTGTGCGCAGTGGGATGGTTGGAACTCAACTGGCCTAATTATTCGGCTAGAAAGAACTGCAGCTAATCCAGAGTGAACTTTGATGATAGTAATGTTTATTCAGTCATCCAATTGGAAGGCATAAACAGGTTTGCGTGGATATGTACATAAATGTGGTTTCTGTGAGAGAAATAAGGATGGTAAATATACATACACAGTTAAGAACTGTATAACTATACTTATAAGTTACATTTGTATAATGTAACCGTAAACCAGAGCTTATTGTACCATATATAGGCGCTAAATGAAGCTGCATTAAAAGGAGCGGAGCTGCCGCTGCTAACAAGCGGTGTCCGGTTATAAAAGTGTGTGCGGCGCTTTAACGTTAGCACTGCAGTGCGCTCTGTATAACAATTGTTAATATGCCGATCAGACCTGATACATATTTCCATCAACATACATTACAAGCAAATATTTTCTATAAACGAATAAACATTGTTGATAACAAAATAACTGAATGATTATTCAAATAGGTGAGCATTACGCTATTGTATGTTGACACAAAAATACTTCTGAGGTGACATCAACTGAATTACGCGATGACACACTCTGAAACACATCTACAATGACAATAACTATTATTACTCACGGAGTTATTAACGCACAGAAATACCACACAAGGAAAACAGACTTTTGAGGAATAAACAAGCCAGGAAAACTCCGTATAACTGTTACTGGACGCTGCTGAGATGAAAACTCTATGTGCATGCACCAGACAAGTCTGAACAGGTTGACGCGCACATGCGCGAGGCAGAGAATTTTGTACAGTGCCATCGAGTATTAAAACCGGTTAAAACGCGAAAAGCGAAGCTTGAATTTACGGGTATGTCCCTCTTTGGCTAATGTACTTTCAAGATGGAGGGGCAACATGGCGACCACCGTTAGATCCCATTACCTTATGTATTTTCAATGGCATATTATAAACTTACGAGAATACTTTATTACTTGAAAGAAGTAAATATACATTAATGAGCACATATATTTTTGAAAGAACTAAGTGTTTTTAGCTAAGAATAGACTAAAAAAGTTACACAGTGTAGCTTTAATTTGGAGTGGTGCATGTCAGGCTACGCATGCTACACACAGCCTGAGACGGCGTACACTAGACGCAAAGTATAAATTGGGCTTAACATGGCAGCGCCCATTGCATGGTATAGATCAACTAACATAATTATGAAGGTTTTTAAATGACAAAACACATTCACTTACACGTTTTTGAGAACCAGAATATCAGGTAGTTGATGACAGTCAACAAGCTTGTGAACATTTTTGAGAAAATAGGAAAATCTAAATAAAAGCGATCCATCTGTCATACAGCACTATTGTGCCAGCTGTCATGTGACCAGCATGACGCATTGGCATGGAAATAATAAGGTGATGCGTTCTAAAATAACAGTCGCTTCAAAAAACTTCAAAAATTCAACAAAATAAAAGAATATTTTAAACTTGCGTGTGAAAGGGTTAAGATAATGCATAAGTTAATGTTGTCTAAATGTTTTTCAAAATACTTTCCACAGAAGAAAGAATTGTTGTGTGTGTGTGTGACTCTTTAAAAGCTTCACAAACCTGTCCAAGTTGTTTCCATTCAAATATCTTAATACAGAACTAAGATTGTCTTTGCTGTGTTTTCCTGTGTATTTTGCAGCTGGAGAATATGTGTGATATCCTGAGCCGTCAGGGTAGCGGTGTGCGGGGGAGAGCCGCGTTTGTGGTGTTTAGTTCAGCACTACTACAGAGTCTGCAGTCCATGACGGAGAGTCAACACCTCCACACAGCACAGAGCGTGTACAAACTACTGGAGCCGTTACTGATACAGGTCTACACAATCCAACCTGAACAGGTCAGAGCGCAAATGGAGAAACAAATGGCCTCAAACTACTATTTGCGATTAGGGGTTGCACAGACTACTTGACTTGCTGACTTTAAAGGGTTAGTTCACCCAAAAATGAAAATTCTGTCATTAATTACTTACCCTCATGTCGTTCGACACCCGTAAGACCTCCGTTCATCTTCGGAACACAAATGAAGATATTTTAGTTGAAATCTGATGGCTCTGAAAGGCCTCCATTGGCACAATGCACGGTTCATTCTCAAGACCCTTAAAAGGTACTAAAGACGTCGTTACAAAGTCCATCTCACTACAGTGGTCCTAAAATAACTATGAATCGGCCAGAATAGTTTTTGTGCACAAAAACCCTAAATAACGACTTATATAGTGATGACGATTTCAAAACACGGCATCATGAAGCTTCGAAGCGTTATGAATCATTGAGTCGAATCATGATTCGGATCACGTGTCAAACCGCCAAACTGCTGAAATTTGGCGATCCAAACTGCTGATTCGACTCACTGAAGGTATTTCGAGAAGGTATTCATCTGTACAGAGGGAAAATGAAGTGAAGGAGGCCTTCACAAGGGAGAGTTTAGTTGTTTATATCTCTGCTGACACTTCAGGGCTGTATTGTGGTCGTGTCTAGGCGCAGGTCCACCATCTGATCTGGATACGGCACACTACTGTAAACCTTGGGATAAACAGAGACTAATATTTGCGTAGATGCCGCCATTCTTATAAAGTAACGAGGACATCAGGTGTTATGGGAAGTGTTCCTGGTTCTGGCTGGCCTAGTTAATGCAGCCTAACAATCATTTAACTGATTTCAATTGATGTCAGCCATAGTTTTTTGAGATGATCGATATTAGACCAGCCTCTTGTTGTTATTGACACCCTCTACTTCCTGTGTTGACTGGTGCTGATAATTATAAATAAAATTGACCCATACAGTTACTATTATATTGTGCATTATATTTTGGATATATCTACACTGTTCTTTAGTTCAAATGAAACATAATTGTATTTATGCCCAATGTTAATTTTCTCATTTTTTTCTCTCTAATGTATGTTAGGCTTCTAATGAGGAGGTATATGAGTGTCTTCCAATCTTTGTGGTATTGAGTGAGTATCTGCAGAAAATGAGCTCTGGTCTCAATGCAGAGAGGGAACAAGGCCGCCTCATGCTGTCATTCTTGCGGCTTTTCATCGATGCACTTAAATGTCCGGATTCCACATTTAAAGGTAAAGAACTGCTTATTTAACTGTGAACTGTGACGTAATTGTAATAAATATTACACAAGTCTTCATTTGTGGCAACTTACATTTTTAAATTGCATCTAAATTGACACTGTACAATTGCGAAATCACTGGTTAAACTTAGTTTCCTCCCCTGAACCCATTGAATTTTTTGGGGGAGGTAATTGAGAATGAATGCGGAAAAGTTACATGAGACTATGCAATGCCTCCATCATGCTATGATTGGCTATTGTGCTGTTCATGTGATAAATCCAGCCTCTCGTTTTTGTGCACGTTTGGCATTCACAAATCGGTTTGAATAAAATAATGGTGTTAATGTGGTGTTTAATTAAAAAGTATGTAAACTCACACGCTTGATGAGAAATATGCTTCATTTTAATAAATAGAACAATAATTATTTTGTTTATGTAAAAAATTAAAAAATAGAATTGTTTTGGTGGTTGTTTTCTTGATAGTGTAAGTAATGTTTTATATATTTAACCTGAAAAATTTACATTAATTGTAATTGGAACATGAATTCACAATTTTAAACAAAAACATGAGGACTTTGCCTCATTTCAGAACACCAATGTACACCTCTGATCTGTATTCACTACCATTCAAAAGTATAGGTCAGAAATCATTCTAATATTCTGATTTCTTTTTGTCATCAATGTTAAACAGATGTGCTGCTCAATTTTTGCGGAAACTGTAATCCTTTTTTTCAGGGATCTTTGATGAAAAGGAAGTTCAAAAGAAATTTATTTTCTTTGTAACAGTCTGTAGGTTTTTGTCACTTCATCAATTTAATGCATATTTACTGAATAAAAGGATTTATTTTTTACAAAAAACAGTTGTCCAATAACAATGTCTAGAGAGCAGGGCATTTTTAAGAATAGAGGCATTTACTCTCATCAATTCACTACAAATATGTAAAATTTGATGTTCTAAAAACAATCAAATCTGGCCCAATTAATTTACCCGAACAATTTATCTGAAAAAGATCTGTTGCTAAAAATGGCATTTTTATATAACACAATTGTTAGTTAACAAAGTTGTGTTTTTCAGATGAGGCTTGGTGGAATCCAGAGAAAATGGACACTAATACCTGCTGTTACCTGCATCTTATGTGCCGTCTGTTTGACGTTGTGATATCAGGAGCCAGTCAAGGGCCCTTGGCTCCTGGCTTCAGGAGTCTAATGCAACCTCTGATACAGGTACTGTATTCTCCTCACAGTTGCTGTTTAACAGACAACTATATACTTACTCCTCTTTTCTTGATGGAATAACATGATGTTGAATTAGAATTTTACTGACATGTATGATGCACATTAATAGTTTGAATAAATATGCAGTTCTTGGACATGATTTCACTCTTGCCATGCTAGAAATATTCCAGAATTGTCATTGTTACAGTGAGGAAATGCTTGATTTGAATATTTAGTTTTTAAGTGCATTTTATTTAAAACAATGGCATTGGCTAGATGGCTAATTTCTCTCTGGGTTTGTCATTTTGCAGGTGCACCTGAATGAGCCGATAACAATGTTTAAGTTCCTCTCTCTCTTATGGGGCTACAACAGTAATTTGGGTGATCAGTTGGATTGTCGTGTTAGTGCCATACTGCAAACTCAGGCTCTTTATGTGGGAAAAGCTTTGCTTTGCAACCAGCCCATAAAAACCCTTAACTTACTGGCATCAGGTTCCTCATCAGGTTTGTCAATATGGTTTCTCTCACATCGGATTAGTTACATATATGTGTGTGTGTTTTTGTTTTTGACTGTTTGCACATTCACACAGGCCTTTCAGTTATTTAACCCCTTGCCTGTCACCCCCCATTTTGGCAAGTGGGGCATTTTGACATACCCTAAATAAAAGGGCTGCTCCTCGCAAGTCTTTCTGAATATACACATAAGTAACATATATCTAGAAAGCCACCGCTTAAGAGTTTACAATTCAAGACTCAGAATTACTCAGATTGTTATTAATATGGAGATATATAGGCTCAAACATTAAAACAAAAATAAAAAATATTGGTAACACTTTAGAATAATGGTCATTAGTTAACATTAACTAATAATGAACTGCACTTATAAAGCGTTTATTAATCTTTGTTAATGTTAATTTCAACATTTACTAATGCATTATTAAAATATTGTTAACATTAGTTAATGCACTGTGAACAGCTGTATTTATGTTAACTAACGTTAACATAGATGAACAAATTCAGTAACAAATGTTCTGCTCATGGTTAGTTCATGTTAGTTAATACATTAACTAATGTTAACTAATGACCATTATTCTAAAGTGTTACCAAAATATTAATAATATATTTTTAAATGTATGAAAATATTATGTGAATGTAGTATAACAACTTATAACCACATCTAAATTGAAGCCACAAGTGTGGTCATGCTTAATTTCAAATCTGAGGATGAAATATCTAAAATAATGCATTTTATGAAGCATATTGTAAGACTATGTCATGTGAGTTTTTAGTGAATGCTAAGATGAGATGCTATCATTGTTATTGTGATAGCATCTTATCTATAAATCACATACTTGCAGTCTACTAACTACTCTTTCAACTGCTTAAAGGAACACTCCACTTTTTTTGAAAATAGGTCCCCTAGAGTTAAATAGTTGAGTTTTACCGTTTTTGAATCCATTCAGCCGATCTTTGTATCTGGCGGTAGCACTTTTAGCATAGCTTAGCATACATCATTGATTCTAATCAGACCATTAGCATCTCATTCAAAAAATGACCAAAGACACTTTCAATATTTTTCCTATTTAAAACTTGACTCTTCTACAGTTACATCGTGTGCTAAGACAAACTAAAAATTAAAAGTTGCGATTTTCTACACCTATATGGCTAGGAACTACTTTCTCATTCCTGCGTAATAGTCGCGGATCTTCATGGCAGTACCATGGCTCCAAGAATGACCATCATTCTTTTTAATTACTCTAAGTGTTTTAGTAAAAATATTACATAGTAAATATCTTATTTGTATTACTATGTTATATTTGTGCTAAAAATGAGAATAATTAAATAAATCTAATTTGTTTTATTTATTTTTTTATAATTCTTTTTTCCAGGAATATGTTCTTACTTAGCCATGACTCATTTGTGTCTCACTGTGGTTGTGTTTTTGCAGTGGTGCCATCCTTGCTGGTGTGTCTGTGTTCAGGCGTGTGTGAAGTGCGTAGAGCTGCTATTGCTGTGCTCCACTCTCTCTCTGGGGTTGTTTCTTCCCCTTATTATTCTCTGGTGGAGAACCTTCTTAAAACATCAGAGGAGATCATAGCTGACCCCACATACCTCAACCAGGTCAGTCAAACCACAATACAGCATCACAGCTGTGGTATACGCAATTTGACATCTACATCATAGTTATGTTGTGTAAGTTCTGCAAGATGCCTAAATCAAAACTCTTTAAGAAATAACACTTCTGATGTTACCGTAGGCACTGTCCAAGATCTACGAGGAGGCAGTGTTACTGAAAGATAAGAATAAAAAGGCATCAATTGAGCAGCTCCTGCAGTGTGTGCAGTTACCTTGCTGCCCTGCCTACACCTCCAAAACACTGCTGCGAGCACTTCAGGATGTTCATGGAGAGGTACTGTCGCAAAACTATTCATTTTAATTTGCTTCTCCTCGAGTAGCGTGTTTGGTAATTTGGTTTATATGAAAGTGTTTTGTGCAGTCCATGCATTCAGTTTGTAAAATTGCCTAGTTTTCTTGTCGTTATTAAAGGAATAGTTCGCCCAAAAATGAAAATTGTCATCGTTTACTCACCATCGTTTACTCACCATCATGTCATTCCGAACTCGTATGGCTTGCTTTTCAAGAATTGGTGTCGTGATGACATGATTTTTATTTTTGGGTAAACTGTGTTTTTGCATATTGGAATTGTTCATGGTAGTATGAATCCGTTTAATTGTTATAACAGGGCTCTACGCTTAAATTAGTTAGGAGCACTGGTACTCATAATAATAAATAAAAAAGTAGGAACACATGCAAAAATGTAAGAGCCCCTTCTGATCATGGACAGCCTAATATTGCCCCGTAAAGGAAAGGCATTTTTTTTACTCTTCTAAAGGTTTTTTTTTTCTTCTAACCTTATGAAAAATAACTTATGTAAAATACATACATTTAAATGTATACATTTGTTTATTTTTATTTTTTTTACCTATAGAGTGGTGCTACATCCTTCATATCTCTGAAGAGACTTTAGTTTTATCATATTAATAAAAGACAGATACGCTGTACCGATTCTTTCCGAAAAAAAGCAAACTCAGTGCAGTGGGCGGAGCTGAAGAATCACGAGCGCACACACACAATACATCATGGCATTATCCCTGGATAACTTTCCATTCAGAGGTGGAATGAATGCATTTACACTGCAAAAAAATTGTTATTCAAATTCAACCCAAGCGCTCTTTGGTGATGTGGATGATTACGTTACTGTTTATCATCTGTCCATCATCTTCTAAAGCCCGCCCTGACAATTTCATTGGTCCAAACAGCTTCTGTTCAGGCATGGTTACTCCACAACGGATCACGTCCAAGTCCTGTGGAGGTGTGCAGTGGGCGGAGCTGAAGAATCACGAGCACACACACACACACACACACACACAATACATCATGGCATTATCCCTGGATAACTTTCCATTTAGAGGTGGAATGAATGCATTTACACTGCAAAAAAATTATGTTATGAAATTTAGATGTGCTTAAATATTTCTTCGCAGTTGTACATACTAATTTTCAGTCGCAAATATGGCTAAAATGGTCGCACTGTAGAGCCCTGGATAAATATTTCTGGTAACGTGTTGAGTCGCCATAGGTTGTCCAATTTAAAATCTGTGTCCTGAAGCAAAACCAGTCGAGAACCAATGTAGTAGAGTTACTAGGCCTGTAGGCTTCTGTTTTTTTAAGTAATCATTGCATGGCATGCTTATCTTTTATAATAATGCCCTTTTTCCAGCCCATTTTGGCCATTTTACTGCCTGCTGTGGAGCGATTTCTCGAGCAGTGTGCTCCAGATTCATGCACCTTCCTGCCAGATGAGGCCCTTCTACTGCAGCTCCTGCTGGGCAAGTTCAATGAGACATCTGCGCCTTTACTGGTCAAAGACCCTCGATGCCTGGAAGTCTTCATTAGAGCACTGAACACCTCAGCCAAGCCGTACCCTACTATGCCTAGTTTCCAGATCATTGCCCTCGAGCAGGTTGGTAGAAGTTTAGATAAACTTTTGTATTTTTTTTTAGAAGTAAGTAACTGTGCATCACACATCAACCATTACAGTCCTTTAAAACAAAATCTGTAACTTCCCTAATGTGATTTAATAATAAAGTGAAGGCGACTTAATTTTATACAGCAGGAATTGATTAGATCATTTAATGTTGGCGGTGTATGCAAGCATGTTGCCAGACTTGAATGTCGGTGTGCTTATTTTGTCTTACAGTTTTTCTCGATTGCTAAGACACATTTCTTGAAAGCTGCTCTCCTTTTCTCCAAACTGTGAACACAAAACCCAATTTTCAAGCTACATTCACAAAACCTCAGACTCTTCTTTCAAAACCAAACTTTCACCTCAAAACAGTTCAATCTGTGCTCAAAACTGAACTATGTTGTCAAATCGTGCCCCGCGTCAATCAAAATTAAAAACACTACTGAACAGTCACTAAACACTACGTAGAAAAATAGAAAACACAATGCTCAGGACATGAAGCTGGAGAAATAAATGTTTATTGTTCACTGTAGGCTAAATGCATGTTGCAAAACAAAAAAAAACCTGTTCATTTAGCACTTGTACAAAAAGACAAAACAGAAATCTTATGCATTTGCCACTTGTGTACAGTAAGCCCATGTGAAAATAAAGTACAAAAATATACATGGAATACTTGGCCTACGAACAGTTAGACCAACCCTCCAATACAATACTACAGTATATTGGTACAGTGATGTACTGAAACATATATTTACTTACAGTATACTGTGGTACAGTATATAGTATGTCATACAATAATTGCTGTCAACATTTACATATTGTACTATAATGTCAAAAAAAGGTAATTACCTGTTCTCTTCTCTAAATCTTCGGATTATGGTGGACACAGTGAATCTACTGATGTTTGGTTGTACCCTTTGTCCAGCCTCCCTCATGCTCATACCATGGACAAGAACATGGTCAATTACAGTAGCTCTGATTTCATCAGGAATTACTGTTCTTTGTCTTCGCTGATCACCTCGACCACCTTGACCTCCTCTCACACGAACTCTTCCTCTCAGATTTCTATCCATTGTAGGGCATCTCAAACCAGTGCTCTCTCTGCTCTTACTGTATATGTTCCCTCACATCATTAGCCACAAGTGTGATCAATTTTGAGTTGTTGTGTTCAAGTGGTGACATCTGTGCTTTAATTGTGTTTGACTTTTGTCACCTGTGCTCACCATTTTGCAGCACGGGTGCATCACAATGAAAATGTGTTGGCAAGTTGTGTCTAAACAGGTGAAAAGTGCTTATGGTTTTGCCAAAAGAGTGATTGATTCAATCAGTGGGTTCAGGCAACTGAGCATTTGGTTCAGACAATAGGGTTTAGTGTTTTAGCAATTGAGAAAAACTGTAATAGCTATTTGGCTGCTGAATAATGTTATCTAATAGCCCATGCAGCCTAACACGTCCACTCAAAAAGTCCTTTCAGAGTTTGAGCATTTTAATATATGTTGGTGAAAGATTACCAAATCTTGTTGTTGTTTTTGGAATAATATGTACTGATGAATCTTGCACAGTGGTTTTTATGAAAATAATGTCACAGTGCAAAATATTATGATCCTAAAAACTTAGGGGTTAACCTTTTAGAGGGTTAGTTCACCCAAAAATCTAAATTCTTTTATTATTTACTTGCCTTCATGTCGTTCCAAATCCGAAAAGCTAATTATATTTTTAACGAAATCTGAGAGACTTCTGTAGCTCAATTGAAAGCCCAAAACGTTAAGGCTTCAAAAAGTTAATAAACGGATAGTAAATGCAATCCGAATGATTTGAGCAGTTTAAAGCTACACTGTGTGATATTTTCTCCCATCTAGCGGTGAAAAGGTAAATGACCATCCAGTGAATATTAGTTTCTGTTCTTCTCAATTCCGATTTCATTTTAACTCCTACGGTGGCGATTTAGTCCAAGATTAACATGGCTTCCAGTTCAGCCTCGTCCACATTCGACACGGTGCCATCGAGTGTTAAAACGCGAAAGGCGAAGCTTGAATTTACGGGTATGTCCCTCTTTTGCTAATGTACTTTCAAGATGGAGGGGCAACATGGCGACCTGCATTCGAACCCCTCACCCGTATGTATTTTCAATGGCATATTATAAACTTACGAGAATACTTTATTACTTGAAATAAGTAACTATACATTAATGAGCACATATATTTTTGAAAGAACTAAGTGTTTTTAGCTAAGAATAAACTAAAAAAGTTACACAGTGTAGCTTTAAGCTAAGTCTTCTGAAGAGACATGATTTCTTTTTTAAGGTGAACAGAATTATGGTTTTATTCACATGTAAATAATGCTCAATACATGCATAGAGCACATCACATATGTTAAACGAAAACTCAACTTGTATGATGAGTGATATGGGTCTCAGTTTAATTTTTGGATGGACAGACACTTCAGCTTGGAGATGGTCCATTTCACATAGACTGCTCATTTCAGTTTTGCTATTACATACTGCATCAATACTAAATGTCATTTAGCATAGAATTGTCACTGTAATGTGAAGATAATAAAACATTATTTCACCGGATTGGACACAGATCATTCTCTATGCTTCGTTTTGTTTGTAAGTTAATTTAATTTTTCCTCAGATCACCAAGCCATTCTTCGCTGCTCTTGAAGATGAAAAGATTCAACAGAAAATTCTTTCAATTGTATTCGATTTGCTGGAGGGGAACAAAAACCCTGCCTGTGCCCTATCTATTAACAGCATCTTTAAAACGGTATGGAAAACATTCATGTTCATTTTCTTTTTTCCAAAAATGTATTTTTAAATTATATCTGCTTTTCATTTGGGGCAATAACAATAAACCTGTTGAATGTTTTGCTGTGTCCCTGTTTCTAGATTGCTGTGGATGCTGAGCTAGTGGCCAATGAGCTTATACCTGTAGATAAACAAAGAGTTACTGCTACAGTTCAACAAACACGCAGGAGTAAAATACAAATGAGGTGCGTAGTTGTCCTTATGTAATAGACACCAAACTCCAGGGGCCTGTTCTTCGTACGTCGCTAACTCAGTTAGCTGGATTTGATTGTTGACAATTTAACATGATCTCGGATTGTTTGGTTCTTCGAAGCTCATCCTGGACTTGCTGTCATAGCAACAGGTCCGTAAGCTTAAACCTGCTCATGAGCAGGCTTATTTCATGTAAACAGGATTAGATTGCATCTTGAGGTGATACTTAAAATCTGTCCCAGCCACTGCTACTTTATTACAAGAGTTCATTACTGAACCAGGGGCAATAATAATAATTTTAAATAATAATAATAATATAAAAATGTTATATTGTATATGTATATGAGAATGTATATAATATTTTAATGTTGTATTTAATAATATAGACACAGCCACTTGATTGAGCGATTTATTTGTGATGGAATAATTACTTTATAATTTTATTGGAGGTTTACACACATGTTGTACAGTTACTCTGAGCCGTGCATTAATTTAAGTGATCACAGATATTATGGGAGTGGCTTGATGCAGCGCAAGAGATGCAGATCATTTGATCTTGACCCTTAAGAAACTTTAATACTGTCACGTTACAAATCTGCTCCAAATTGAATTAAAAATGTAATTACAACATTGAAATAAAAATGTAAAGGGTGTACTAATACTGTATAAAATCGTGAATATAAATAATTGGTAATCATGTTAAAAAAAAACAAAAAACATTTATCATTTATCTATAATAACTTTTATGTTAGTTTGGTGGTTTGGCTGTTTCCTTATAAAGGTCCAGAAATTCGTGGGGTTTTTATTGTATAATTTGTCAAGTTTTTTGCCAGGTGGCTTTTTTAATTATATAATGTCATTACGTCGCTGTCTTGACGCCAGCCAATCGCTGCATTGCTGATCGTGGTTTCGGGTATCGATGCATCTGCCCTCTTCAGGGAACACAAGAACGCGCAGTGATCTTAGATCATTTAATCCAGATATTTAAATCCAATCCACAAATTCGTTTGAAGAACCAAATTAGCCAGAGATCAGTTATCACGATTAAAAGATCTGGGATCTGTCAAATCATCTCAGATGTAATAAGCAACGTACGAAGAACGGGCCCCAGTTCTGGAAAATGTGAAGATTTAAATTGCAATTTGTTTCCCAGAAAAACACAAGACTCATCTGGGGCAGTGCCGGAGGAGGGTGTTGTCTCTTGGCCAAGGGTTACCCTGATTTTAGAGCTGCTGCAACACAAGAAAAAGCTGAAGAGAGCCCAGTATCTTGTGCCTGCCCTGTTTAATCTGCTCTCCAGGTGTGTTAAGACAATCTACTCAACTACTAAATTCTCGAATTTGAAAATGCTCTGGTCCAGTCAAATCAAGACTTTTCTGAACATTCACTGAAAGATGTCGCACAAAAGATTGTGAAAGCTGTTTTCATTGTGTGCTACAGGTGTCTGGAGCCTGCAGCAGCTGAACAGGAGAATATGGAGTACACAAAACAACTCATCCTCAGCTGCCTGCTGAATGTCTGTCAAAAACTGTCGCCTGATGGAGGTTCTATCAGCAAAGGTACATGACATGCCTATAAAACATTAGAAGTTTCTAGCCTTATCTGGATGGTAATATTTTACATGAGGGCGTGAGATAATTTTGCTGACATTTCTGAGTTTTTTTGAGTGTGGAGTCAGGCAACTTTTTTTGGACATTTTGCATTTGTGTGTTTGTAGATGTTCTGGAGGAAGATAAATGTAACGTGGAGCTGGTAGTGCAGTGTGTCAGGTTGTCAAACATGCCCCAAACTCACCATCATGCACTTCTTCTGCTCGGTGCTTTGGCGGGTATCTTCCCTGTAAGTACAGTCATGAAACACTCACATACATACATTCAAATGCAGTGATAACCGTCTTTCTCTCTAATTTCAGGAGAAGGTTCTTCACAACATCATGCCCATCTTCACGTTCATGGGTGCCAACATCATGCGACTAGATGATACTTACAGCTTCCAGGTCATCAACAAGACTGTTCAGGCAGTTATCCCTGCTCTTATAAAGGTTTGTTAAAAAATTGTTTTGTATACCGTTTGATATATTCAAGGCGTTTGAATGTCTGATTTGCATAAGAGTGTTAATGATTTGCACAAACCTCAAAACTTTAGGATTGAACTTCAGCATGTAACTAATATTTAGGGTTGAGTTCTATGTATTCTCTATGACAGGGGTCGGGAACCTTTTTTGACCAAAGAGCCATTTTTTCCATGTTGAGCTCGCGCACAGCATCCTGTCAGTAGAATTCAGTTCTCGATCGTGACTTATCGCACCTTTTTAATATTTATTTTCGATATAAAGCACATCCTGCTCTTTTCTTTCTCATTCATTCATGTTTCGTTATTAATAACTTTACACAGTATCGTCAACTGAAATCTGAACAGATTTTCATAAATACGACACATGCGAATGTACCAGCAGTGAAATGTTTTGAAATGTCTCTTTGCACAGCAAAGCACCAGTTTCAATAAAAGGATATATTAAAGTTTATATAGCCTACTTTTACGTTTTCGCTTCTGTTCTAAAAATGGTTTTCACCATGTAGCGAATTAGCTCAGAAATATTAATAATTATTCATAACTCATGATTAATTATGAATATTTGAATCAGTTAATGAGATTAAATTGATGTAGCTACATTAACATTACAATCAATCAATTCATCCTTTGAACACTTAGTATTGATTATTAATTAATTCTAAGAAAGGGGTATTTTTCAGGGACTCAAAAATAATTCTGCCTTAGCATACAGCGCTTAGAGCGTGTAACAAGATCGATCATTAAAGTGACAATTTGTTTGCAGGCAGGGAGTAGGAACCAGATATATATTGTGCACAATCTTTATTAACTAAATCACGGACATGACTAAACTAACATAAAAGCATACATGCACATCACACATACTGTTCATGGTAAGATGGGAAGTGAGAGAATGAAGATCTGGATCGGAACAAAGGAATGAAACTATGGAAACACCTGGGAGAACCATCATTGACTACAAGCTCCTTTGTCTGAACACAGTGAACACAACTACACAGTGATTTGTATATCGTACGTTACCTGTTTTTGTTGTTTTTTTCATATATAAAGTATTTAATTTTCATCAAATTATCAACAAAATCCCAGAGTAGAATGGTTTGTACTATGGACATGAATGATACTTCTGAGTTATGTGGCTTGGTGAGGGAAAGTATTACATTTTGTGAGCAATGGGACTTTTTTTGGATGATAGTTGACTGTTGGATGATCCTGTAGACTTAGGGTGCTTTCAAAGTTTGTGTGATTGCCTGGTCTGAACCTGAGTTTGATTGCTTCTGCTGTTTACCCCGTTGCTTGGTAACGACACCACAGGAGGTGGCGGCAACTGCATAGTGTTGCTCACTTCACTTTTATATTTCTGTTTTTGAACCATTGGTTTTGTTTCCAAAGCGTCGGTACTTAATGGCACTTGTGTCTGCCGCGAATGTACTGCAGATGCCCTAAAGAACTCTGAAGGCGAGCAGAAATGAGATTTACAGCTCTCTGCGTACCGGAGTTCACATGATCCGTACCCCAGACGGTTTTAAGCATGCTTTGTGCCTTCATCGAAACCTTCGTTCATCTTCAGAACACAAATACAGATATTTTTGATGAAATCCGAGAGCTAAAAATAGCGATGAGAATACTTTGTGCTCAAAAACAAACAAAAATAACGTGTCAGTCTCCTACACAGTTTCCGTTGTAAACATTGCAGTGATTTCGAGTTTTACGGCAACTGATGCTGTTCACGTGAGCACAACGACGCATAATGATGACGCGGGAGCTGCACCGTATTTACAACGTAAACGGCGTAGGAGACTGGCACAGGCTAGAATTAAATTGTTGAATAAAGACGTTATTTTGTTTGTTTTTGCGCACAGAAAGTATTCTCGTGGCTTCATAAAATTAAGGTTGAACCACTGGAGTCACATGGACTATTTTAACGATGTTTTACTGCCTTTCTGGGCCTAGAAAGTGTTAATTAAATAGCTGTCCATGGAGGGGTCAGAGAGCTCTCGGATTTCATCAAAAATATCTTCATTTGTGTTCTGAAGATGAACTAAAGTCTTACGGGTTTGGAACAACATGATGGTGATAATTAATTACAGAATTTTCATTTTTGGGTGAACTAACCCTTTAAGATGGGATCCTGTGACCTGGGCCATTAAGCAATACTGTAGTAACTACCTTGAACAAGCTATAATTTGCATAGCACATTACCACATGTAGTTTTAAAATGTGTGAATTTTACACAGGGAAGGTCCACTCACGTTTTCTTCATACAATGTGAAAGTCTAGTTTTTCTGTTATTTAAAAGGAAAAAGGAAAAAAAAAATGTAATTGTTACAAATCGCATTATTCTTGTTTCTCCAAAGGCCCATGAGGGTGGAAGTGCCCAGTCTGAGGGGCAAATGGAAACTGTGGTAACACATATCCTGCATGTGTTTGTTGATGCCCTGCCTCATGTGCCCGAGCACAGACGCTTGCCCATCTTCAGCCAGCTATTGGACACACTAGGCCCGTCTCGCTTCCTCTGGGTCCTGATGCTGCTCTTGTTCAAGCAGCATGTCACACAGACATCTGTCAATGCAACTGGGGCTGAAAAGGTGCGAAAAGTTTCATAGATGCTTTTTAAATATCCAATTGTTATTTTAGTTTTTTTTGCCACTGAATAAGCGATTCATCTCCAAAAAATGCTTTAGTTCACTGGAAATTTTTTGTGTTAAGGGTTTGTACTGACAGTTGTGTGATGTGTTGTGCAGGAGTCTGTTGTTGAGTGCGATCAGGAATTCTGGATCTCGGTGTGCTGTCAGTTTGAGGTAAAGGAGCAACTGACCTCCCTCATCAGAATCCTGCAGTATCTCATGACTTTACCACAGGACAAAGAAGACGGTAAGAACTGCCCACTTCAATGATGAACACAAACCTTTTTTTTTTTGTGAAAAATGATCCATCTCTGAGTCCGTATGATGTGAAAGTGGGCAGACTTAGGGGGTTAACAATATTGTTTTCTTGAGTCTAATCAAGAAAAGTCTTCATTTTGATTAATCAATATTGAATCTGAACTCCCAAGATCAATCTTTTAGTGTATGCTTTTTTATGTTGATGCATGAATAAAACTTCACCAATCATTATTTTTATTGGCGTGCCTGCCATACAATAATCACAATAAGTTTTGTTACTTTTGATTAGAAAGCTTTCAATTTGGCCAACTAAAAAAATATTCTAGATTCTAAATATTTATTATATTTTAACTTAACCTGCTAATGATGTTTTATTTATTGCATGTCTGATTAAATCATGAAGAGCCACTGTTTAAATTCTTATTTTTCACTACATTTTTGTATCATATTAAAAGTTGCCTTTTGTGCAATTTAAATGCTTGCCATACACCTCAGTTTTAATTTGTGTTTATTATATATAAAAATGAATAGCTATTGAATATAAATATTTGATGATATATTAATGTACCAAATGTTTTTCCTTAAAAAAATGGATATGTACTATAGCTGATGTATATCTAAATGCTATTGAATTGAGAGGTCAAATCAAGAGCTTATGAATTGGAATAGAATCAAATCTTGAAATATGTTAATACCCAGCCCTAATTGTAAGAATTAGATGTATGACATTCAACAACAAAAAAAAAACCAGACAGAGAAGAAAATTTGTTTGATATTTTCTCTGTGCAGCTCCGGAGAAAAGTAGGACCCGTGGAAGAAGTGCGGTGAAGAAGGAAGAAACCATCTCTGATCTCATTTTCAGTGTGGACGCGCATAGTGGCAAAGACCTTCGCCATTTTAAATTCCTCTCCATCTCTTTCATGTCTCAGCTACTTTCCTCTGACAGATTCGTTGGGAAGGTAGGTTTAGAGCTGGAAGCAGTTGATTTAATGTTGATTATTAAAATACCAGGATTTTTCAATAAACATCCTAAATGTGTAATCTTTTGACTGATAGATGTCTGACTGTGAGGACTTAACAAAAGGCACCTTACAGACTCTTCTGCAGGAGTGAGTTGAAGCTTAAATACAGTACTTGACTTGATGGTGATTGCTTGTGGTGTTGTTTGCGGGGTGTAATGATTGTGTTAACTTGTTAGTCTGCTGGTGGACGTTCTGCGCTACATCCATGCAGTTGCTCGATGCGTAGAGGATAACTCGGATAAACCCACGGCTAAGTACTGGAGAGCTCTGCTCAGCAAGTCCTATGACACCCTGGACAAGGTAGGAATCACTGCATTGATACAAATACATTTATATTGAATGACACTTTAACACAGTGGCCTCACAATGCACATCTGATCAAACAACAAGCATACAGTCAGTTTTTATACGGTGCACAATATACATAAAAGAAATAGAGTAACATGATACGTTTCTACTCTGAACTGAACCACAGTCCGTTTTCTTGAACTGGTGACTTCATTGAACAGTTGTATAGTTGCATTTATGCATATGCATAAAACATGCTGTATTATGTAACTTTCAGGTTAATGCACTGCTACCCATGGATACCTTCATTATGGTAATGAGAGGACTGATGGCAAATCAGTTGGCATCAGTAAGAAGAAAGGCCATGGAATTACTTAATAACAAACTACAGCAGCGGACACACTGGCGGCAGGAACAGGTAAAATTAAAATTCAAATTGTCATTGCACAAACTGATTTTAAACACTTTAGTAAATGTTTTATAACTTGCATGAACTGCCTATTCTACATTTTTAATAAATGCTTTTAAATATTAGCTCATCTCATAATCATATATAGGGATCCTCCGATCGATCGGCCAGAGATCGGTATCGGCCGATAATCATATTTTATGACTCGATCGGTACTCACTAACTTGGCCGATCTCACGAACCGATCGCAATTTGATGACGTCATCGCGTGAGGGCGTACGCGTGGGGTAGATAGTAGCAGTAGCAAATATTCAAACTAGAGCTTTGAAGGCAGAAGTGAAGAAGGGTTCCATGTGAACAGCAGTTGAACACGGGTCAGTCGGTCCTAAGGGATGGGCGAATGCAGAAGAATAGCGGAGTACGCAGATTGAGCTGATGCAGGGAAAGTGCATGATACAATTTGTCCTAAACATGACACATGCTTTGTATTAAGGGCTTTAAAATAACTGGCAAGATACGCGTAACTTATAGTTTAAAGCAGCTTGTCCTGTCACTGTCAGACGCTCTGAGAGATACTTGTGCTGACAGACAGATAAATACCTGCGTTGTTTAATCCGTTTGAAATGTGGTGCTTTCCTCAGTGCATAACTTACATTTCACAGGGATATTCTCCATCTGTAAATGTTAGAAAGTCATGCAAATATGTCAATTTTTCTGTCAGGAGACGACGAGCCTTCTGCATGTGAATCTCCGCTAAAATTCTGACTTCCGCGAGCGCCGCCGCGCGCATCCGCGCCAGGGATGCCAGGTTTCACAACAAAACCCGTCCCGCATTTGGGGGGTAAAATATGTGTTTTTTTGGCATGGTTGCCTACTAAAATTCGCATTCCAGGGGCTAAATATCACGTAATTGAGGTCTCTTCAACCCACGGACATGAAAAACAGCCCGCGGAAACAGTGTTGAAGTAGCCCAATTCCGCGGGAATATGGGGGACTTGGCAACACTGATCCGCGCCAAACAGACGGAGAGCTATATGATAGGAACGAAATAATTCTGACTAAAGTATACATATTTCTAAAATATTTGTTGTTGAACAATAAATGTGCCATATGTTGAATTTTAAACCTAAAAGTATGTATATTTTTATGGAAGTGACCATTATAATTGGGTAATAAAATATAGGCTAATATGCTTTTGTTTTTATTTTCATTTTTAGTTCAGCGAATTAAAAAACAAAATTATTAATACATGCCTACATTACATTCACTGTATTTGTTTATAGCCTTCTATATCAACATTGTTTTTAGGACATCATTGGCCAGGATGTGAAAAAATTATTAATTATTAAATTATTATTAAAATAAATAGTTTTTTTTTTTTATCCAAATAGAAAAATTTAGAATATACTGCCTGATAAGTAATAATAAGTATCCTGATATGCATAGTGTTATGCAGAAACCCCATTTAAAAGGCATATTAAAATGTTCACTGTATAATGAATAATTTTTGTGATTATTTAGTACCCTGTTAAAGCAAGTTACATTACAGTACATAATTACCATACAAAATTTAACAAAA
This sequence comes from Gobio gobio, assembly GCF_949357685.1. Taxonomy (NCBI): domain Eukaryota; kingdom Metazoa; phylum Chordata; class Actinopteri; order Cypriniformes; family Gobionidae; genus Gobio; species Gobio gobio. The sequence goes on from NC_137113.1 coordinate 36,657,086, forward strand.
ATATAATAATCTGGAAAAAAAAAAGGTTAACAGTGATCAGAGAGCTTACAAATCAGTGAAGCATTGGGATCGGTACTCGGTATCGGCCGATCACCATGACAAGAAATCGGTACTCGGTATAGGCAGCAAAAATCCTGATCGGAGCATCCCTAATCATATAATATTTCTGACAGGTGACTGTGCTTCTGGAGCTCATTGGCAACCTCCTGAACATCGTGGGTCGCAGACACGGACAGGACACTGCACAGGAAGAAGAGATGGCTATCAATCGACAGACGGCCCTTTACAGCCTTAAGCTTCTATGCCGAAATTTTGGCACAGGCCACCAGGAGGCGTTTATACCAGTGCTGAGCAAAGCGGTGGAGCTGGTTGCTAATAAAGATGAGGACAAAAACGTCATGGGGAGTGCTCTGCTGTGTGTGGCGGAGGTTACCAGCACATTGAAAGCGCTCTCCATACCACAGTTGCACAGGTACTGTTGGTTTTTACGTGTACGTTAGCAAATGCATACAGTGCATTAGCTCTAAATTACATTCTATGGCTCGATCTGTAGTCAGTAAATTTGGCTGATCTCACAAACTGATCGCAATTTGATGATGTAAAACCACAAAAAGTTGCCGCCGACGCGCATGTGAACAGTGTTTACAGATGAGGCTTTTGCGCCACGTTCTGCTTTGTAACTTCAAAAAGCATTTGTAAACCATAGTAAATAGCTTTTTCATCATTCATCTTTTTTTCAAATGAGCCCACACACAACATAACGTGTAGATCTTGAGAAAATCCTCACTGAGTGATATGACATGCTGCTTGGCTAAAGCTATAGGATCATTTTCCAACGTAATTTTAAAAGTTCAACCAATGGAAATTAGTTCTCTGGTATGGTGGATAGGAAAGATGTGTCAAGAACAACTGGACATTTTTTTACAGCTGGAGCGCACTTCGATTGCATCGATCACTCAGATTGACAGGTCTTGATTTACTGTGTGCCATAGGAGCCCACAGTTGAAACAGCACTGGGAGATCATCACTCATTAACCATGATCTTATTACTTATTCTATGCAATTATAAATATTTTTATGCTTTGAGGCATTTAAGTAGTTCTTGTGTTCAGTAAAGGTTTTTGGACTTTTGATAAAAAAAGGCTGCCATGGTTCCAACCAGGGGTCGATCGAAATGCTTTGGCTTCACTTTTCTGGATCTGTGTAGCACACTTGGTCCAGATGGGTTATTGAACCAAAGAACCCGTTCGAAATGAACCTCCAGAGTTGAAAGTCAACTGTTCTGTCATGTCTGACTCAAAAAGAACTGAATGGACCGGTTCTAACTAACGGTTCTTTTTTATTCTTTCACTTAATTTATTTCTGCATGTTGGATCATCAATCTGGAACTCAAGTTTGATTCAGTTCGATTTTGTTCACTGGTTCGACCAGTTACCTGGCCTAAAAGAATGAATTCGTTCAAGAGTCGAACATCACTACTATACTCTCAGCTCACACATGCACCTTATTTTACTAATCAGTTGGTCCACAAGGTGGCAACGCTGACATATTTTAAGATCTGTCAGTGCAAGTTGCTTAAAATTAAAACAGCTCAAACATGCATTTTAGTCTGGGACTAGGCTTAAGCTGTCTGTGAAACCAGCCATCAGCGTATCCTTTGGACTTAGTTGGATTTTACAGTGTAAAAGGCATCCAGTGTTTAAAGTGTAAAGCTGACAAAGAGCATACATCACTAATTGAGTCTACTATTTTTAAAACATACTCAGAATTGAATGATCTTCATGACTTGTATATTGTGTTGTGTGTTCAGGCTGATGCCTGCAGTGCTGGACACTCTAAAGGAGAGGAAAGACCTGCAGAACAATGAAATCTACCTGCTGAGTGCCGTCACAGCTCTGCAGCGCGTATCAGAGACGCTAACACACTTTATTAGCCCCTACCTGCAGGACACAATTTTGCAGGTCAGTATCAGTGTCACCTTGTTACTTCAAGGGTTAGCTCACCCAAAAATGAAGATTCTGTCATTGATTAGTCACCTTCACGTCGTTCCTAACCCGTAAGACCTTTGTTCATCTGTGGAACACAAATTAAGATAAAATATTTTTGATGAAATCCGAGAGCTCTCTGACCCCTCCAGCAATTTAATTAACATGTTCAAGGTCCAGAAAGGTAGTAAAGACATTGTTAAAATAGTCCATGTGACTCCAGTAGTTCAACCTTAATTTTATAAAGTGTCGAGAATACTTTTTGTGCGCAAAAAACAAACAAAATAACTTTATTCAACAGTTTCTTCACGTCTTTGTAAGTTTTCTACGCAGTTTACGTTGGTCAGCTCCTGCGTCAGCATCACACGCATGCGTTGTGGAGCTCACGTGAACATCGGCCAATGGTAAGCCGGTGTTCTGGCATAACTCTGAAGCGCTGCACTGTATTTACTACGTCAACAGCATAGGAGACTGACAGGCGTGAATAAATTGTTGAATAGTCGTTATTTTTGTTTGTTTTTAGCGCACAAAAAGTATTCTCATCGCTTCATAAAATTAAGGTTGAACCACTGGAGTCATATGGACTATTTTAACAGTTTTTACCTTGAAAGTGTTAATTAAAAAGCTGTCTATGGAGGGGTCATAGAGCTCTCGGATTTCATCAAAAATATCTTCATTTGTGTTCAGAAGAAGAACAAAGGGCTTACGGGTTGGGAACGTCATGAGGGTGAGTAATTAATGACAGAATTTTCATTTTTGGGTGAACTAATCCTTTCAAGACAAACCTTAGAGTAGCATATGTGATTCAAATACATTTTATTTACAAGGGTTTTTTTTATTTTTCTTATTTAAATCTTCTCATTTTTTCCTGGTGTTCTAGGTCACCCGCTTAACTCTGCTAGCCGAGCGACTGACATCTTGCCCTCAGCTGTCTGTACGTCTCACGTCTCTCAGCTCCACTCTTGCCACAAAGGTGCCTCCCAGGGTCCTCATCCCCATAATCATAAAATGCTACTCCGACATGGTGGATGTTCATCAGGTAGGAATGGGTGTATTGCTGAAAAACTGAAGAATTTGAAATGTGCATGAATGAGAAAATAAAGCTTACTAAACTCGAAGCAGTATTCATGCTCTGACTGACACTCGAAGTGTGCATGCAGAAAGTCGACTGTCACACCCTTTAATGGTCAAATACACACAGTGATGTCAAAAAAGCCTGTCTTGGTATGTATTCACGTAAACACAGTTGATACACTAATACGATTCAATTTTTTCTAAACTGTTTAAGTTTAAAAAAGGCCTAAAATTCTTGCTACCGTCTGTCATTGTTAATCAAACAAAAGAAAAAGAGAAAAAACACATTGCTCTCAACTGAATAGCTTTAATAAGGATCAGTATGTTTAATTCATAAGTGAAGACTGTGCAGTGTCTTATTTTGATCTAGGGGTGTCACAATATACCGGTATTGACGATAATCGATTTCGCGTTAATTGGGGGTATCGCAATATATCGCCTTAACATTAACCCATAAAATGACAGTTACACAGTGTTAAACTCTCACATGTAATGTGAGAATTTAACTTTTTTAAAGCTTTGAGTAAACGGAACCGTTTTTTTAATGGAGGGCTTGGCTAAACGGGCCAATTAGAGAGACACGTCTCATTAAAAATGTCTACAAATTTATAAAACTTATCCGAGATCAGGTTAAAACCATAAACACTGGTTCAATGGTGGCGATCAGTGATTCATGGGTTCACCAAGACCAGAAAATTTGAAAAAATTTGAAATAGTTATGGCGTAACGAAGCCTTGTTAACTGAAGTCACATGATTTTGCCAGTTTGATGAACGCTCCGTTGAAAGCGCCCATCACTAGTGCTAAGAGAAAAATGGTTAGCATTTTATTCTCTATTAGATTAGATTAGATTAGATTAGATTCAACTTTATTGTCATTACACAAGTACAAGTACAAGGCAACGAAATGCAGTTTAGGTCTAACCAGAAGTGCAATAGCAGCAAGTGCAGGATATACAATGGATGCGTAAGTGCAGGACATGGATATGTACTGAATATGTATAAATATGTATAAATAGAGAGACGTTATTACTATAAACAGAACTGAATTTACAGGTGAATATGTACAGTGAATAAATATACAGATGGCTATTACTATAAACAGAATTTACAGGTGAATATGTACTATGAATACAATATACAGATGGCTATTACTATAAACAGAATTTTACAGATAGAGGTATACAATAATATGCTAGGCTAATATGAGGAATAGCAGTGGATTAGGGTAGTGCAATAAATTATGGACAGAGCTATCCGGAAAAAAAAAAAAAAAAAAGTGTAAAGTGCAGTGGAAAGTGGTTGCATATTACAGTTAGAAGTACAGTGCAAAATGCAAATGTAAACATTGGTACTATACAGTCGGCAGTGCAAATGAGCATAATCCAGTTAAGATATGGCAGTGCAAGATGCATATGTAAACAGTTGTTACTGTGATAAACAGTCGGTAGTGCAAATAACAAAGTGAAGGAAGATGTGAGGTAGGAGAGTTATCAGTTTATGAGGGAAGTGGATCAACGGGGGTTTGAGTTCAATAAAGAGACAGCTCTGGGGAAAAAACTGTTCTTTAGTCTGCTGGTCCTGGTCCGGTGGATCCTGAAACGCCTGCCGGAGGGCAGGAGAGAAAACAGTCTGTGGGCTGGGTGAGAGGAGTCCTTGAGGATGCTGCGAGCTCGATGCAGACAGCGTTTCCTCTGGATGTGTTCGATGGCAGGCAGTGGAGTCCCTGTGATGCGCTGGGCAGTTTTCACCACCCGCTGCAGTGCCTTGCGCTCCGCAACAGAGCAGCTCCCATACCATACTGCCACACAGTTGGTCAGGATGCTTTCTATTGCGCAGCGATAGAAGTTCACCAGGATAGCCGAGGAGAGCTGATTCTTCCTCAGTGTCCTCAGGAAGAAGAGGCGCTGGTGAGCCTTCTTGACCAGGCTGGAGGTGTTGGTCGTCCACAACATGTCCGCCGAGATGTGGGTCCCCGGGAACTTGAAACTGGAGACACGTTCAACAGCCATTCCATTGATGTGGATGGTGTCGTGTGTGCCTCTTGACTCCTTCCTGAAGTCCACGATGAGCTCCTTCGTTTTGGTGGTGTTGAGGAGCAGGTTATTATCAGCGCACCATGTGGCCAGGTGCTGGATCTCCTCCCTATAGGCAGTCTCATCGTTGTTGCTGATGAGACCAATCACCGTAGTGTCGTCCGCAAACTTGACGATGGAATTAGATCCATACACAGGCTTGCAGTCGGCGGTGAAGAGGGAGTAGAGAAACGGACTTAGCACACAGCCCTGTGGTACACCAGTGTTGAGTGTGATGGATGTGGAGCAGGTGAATCCTGAACGAACATTCTGGGGTCTGTCAGTTAGGAAGTCCAAAATCCAGTTACACATTGAAGTGTTGATGCCCAGGTCTCCAAGTTTGGCTATTAACTTGGATGGGATGACAGTGTTGAATGCTGAGCTGAAGTCAACAAACAGCATGCGTGCATACGTGTTCTTATGGTCCAGATGGGTGAGCACAGAGTGCAGTGCCATGGAAACAGCATCCTCTGTGCTCCTATTGCTGCGGTAGGCAAACTGGTGTGAGTCCAATGTGGATGGTATAGAGTCTTTTAGGTGTTCCAGGACCAGCCTCTCAAAGCACTTCATGACGATGGGTGTGAGTGCTACAGGGCGGTAGTCATTAGGGCACCTCGGGTTAGAGTGTTTCGGCACTGGCACAATGGAAGTGCGTTTAAAGCATGTCGGTACAGCTGCTTGGGCAAGAGACAGGTTGAAAATGTCTGTAAAAACCCCAGCGAGCTGCTCTGCACATGCCCTGAGCACACGTCCAGGGATGTTGTCTGGTCCAGCAGCCTTGTGTGCGCTAATCCGGCTCAGTGCCTTGCAGACATCTGTGGAGGAGAGTGTGATTGGTGGGTGGTCAGCTGAGGGTTTGAGCTTGGTGGCAGTTTCTCTGTTGTCTCTTTCAAAACGAGCATAAAAGTAATTTAGCTCGTTCAGGAAGTTGACATCAGTGGCTGCGGGGGTGGAGTGGGTGGGTTTGTAGTCACTGATGGCCTGGATGCCCTGCCACATGCGTCGAGGGTCAGAGTTGGAAAAGTGACCCTCTATCTTTTTATTAAGTGTAATTGTTCCTCTTGTATGCAATGGTGTAATTCATTGGCCAAAAAAGAAAAACAAAATGAAGGTAAATTTGACTAGTGAAAAATCTGATATCGAGACAGCCCTAAATTGATGATTCAATATCTGTAGCATTTTGTACCTGAATGCTAAACCTACCTGAAAAAGTTATTCTAAACTAGCCTTATTTCAAAAAAAGTCTTTGTTCTATTGTTTGTAATTTGCCGTTTTGTTTTTATTTTAATAACTAAAATAAAAAATACTAGAAAATACTAAAAAAAAAATTATACTAAAAAAGAAAATCTAGAAATTACTGCCACAAAATCGCAAAAATCACAACAACAAAAAATTTAACTCCTATTGTTATTACAAGCGTTTCATTCTCAGCTGATTCCCTTATCTTACCTGTTGCAGAAACGTCTTGGTCCACTGATGGCCATCCTGAAGGAACATATCGCTCACATGGAGAAGGACCAACTCAACAACCACCAATCAGAGCTCACTTCCTTCTTCCTGTCTGCTCTTGATTTCCGTGCCCAGCATTGCCAGGTACTGCACACCCCTGTTTCAATATTTATTTTTTCTTCAATAAGTGCACTTGCTGATGATTACCAATTTAACTTTATTTAATAGGGAGATCTAAAGACGGTTGGTGTAATTGAGGGCTATGTGGTTGACTCTCTGCTAGTGCTGGTTATGAAACTTTCAGAAGTCACTTTCAGACCTCTCTTCTTCAAGGTAAGCATCTATTGTTTAGTGTGGGGGGAAAAAAAGACTTGAAGGGATAGTTCACCCAAAAATGAAGCCCATGATTTACTCACCCTCAAGTCATCCTAGGTGTATATGACTTTCTTCTTTCAGACAAACACAATTGGAGTTATAATAAAAAATGTCCTGGCTCTGCCAAGCTTTATAATTAGGGGTGCACCGATCCGATATTAGGATCGGATATCGGCCGCGATACTGACAAAATAGCTGGATCGGGGATCGGAAAAATTAACAGATCCACAAGCCGATCCAGGTGTTTTTTTCCGTCGCAGCAGAACCTACGTCATTCGTCAGCTTCACGTGTGTCGCATGCTAGAAGGGAGCGAGCCAGAGATTCGGCTGTGTGGAGGAGATATTTCACGCTTGCCACGCCAACTAGTTCGTCGCTGTTTCGAGGGTATTACTGCAAAGTCAGGGTCTTTCCTGCATTGACATTTTTTTGACGGCCAAAGCCTAATTTGATGAGTTATTGTGATTTACGAGTGATGTAGAACAGATGCTGCGCTTGTGACTGAGTGACAGAGAGACCGATCTGAGAGCTCCTCCCCCGCGCGCGCTCTCTGGGTCTTCAAAATAATCAGTGTTCGCTCTCATATTTCACATATTAGTCCAAATCAAAAGCTCGGAAGACCGAAACCATGTTGCACGTGACACATTCGGACAATTTTGTCCTTGAATTATCACTGGGTGTGAATTGCGCTCAAAAAACATTGACTCTTCTCTGACCAGCTGACATAAAGCATACTTTCAATAAGCGGGAGACAAATTATATCCAGTTATGAAGTGTTTTCTGTGTGTTGACATCTTTCGCGATGTTCTAACAGACGGGATTCGCACACAACGCGTCTGCTAATGTCCGATTCGTGACCTAATGACTCCTTTGAACCGAATCATTTTAACGACTGGCCAGAACAACTGATCTGTCCAACACTGAACTCATGAACTCAGTTTATTAATTTACTCAGAACGCAACTGAAATGAGAACACAAGTGTGCTTACCCATTTTAGCAAGAGTGGGTAGTAAGAATTATTTTTAATTATCAACAGTATTTCATCTTATTTCTGTTGACAATGTGTAGTAAAATAAATAGGCCTAGCCTACAATCATTTAATCTGGAGTGAGGTGAAACCAGAACAAAGTTGTTATTAGCTAGCTGAAAATTTTTATTAAATTGCATATGGTAGAAAATTAGACTATTTGTTAATTTGTAATGCTACTTTTTAATATTGATATGATTATATACCAAAACAATTATCTGTAGTGTAAAAAATGTTTGGTAACTGTCAGATTACTATTGTATGTTTGACCAATACACTGTTTTTTGTTTCCACTGCTACATTTTATTTATTTAAAGAAGTTAGATTACATTCTATTTTAGATTTGAATGCACAATTGTTTTTTAAATAAATAAGAATTCAACACCTTACATACATCTGTTATTTTGTCTTAGTTATGTTTAGTTTGTAAAGTCTGGTGCCTTTAGTCTCTTCAAGGAAGGTATAAGGTGGAAGATATACAGTTTATTATTAATTCAACAATATATCGGATCGGTATCGGGTATCGACAGATACACAAAGCCCAGGCATCGGTATCGGTATCGGGACTGAAAAAGTCGGATCGGTGCACCCCTATTTATAATGGCAGTGAATGTTGCTCTGTTTTTGAAGTAAAACTTTGAATCGATGCGTTTGTAAGAAAAATATCCATATTTAAAACTTAATAAAGTAAATGACCGGTCGATCGTCTTCCGTATTCAACTTAGGGAAAAAGTGTAGTGCCCGCGCCTCTCGCAGTTCAAAATGCTTACGCTACGTCTGACGACATATATATATATATATATATATATATATATATGTCGTCATATTATTATATAATATATATAAACAAATAGCTATATATCGGTATCGCCGGGGACTGTCCCATATTCCACCATGAGAAATCGGGTCACGCTTGTTGTCATCTGTTGACATTGTGCAAGCAGAATGTGGCAGTTGGTCGGTGTTGTTTTTGCCCCGTCCCTCCTCCACTGTGATTGGACGCCTGGGTAAAAGTGACACTGGCAAGTGCTGCGTTTTACCTAAAATTGAACATTCTTCAACGCTCACTCAGCGCTTCGTCACATTTCTTGTGTTTTAAAACCATGGCGCTCCCATTGAAAACAATTGGAAACATGCTCTAGCCTCAAGGAAAAAAATATTTGGTGGACTGGACACGGCCTTAGTATTAGTGTTAATGCAACTAATAGACTTGCCACTTGTTCTAATGTTTCTTTGTCCTTGATTTTATTAAAACATTTTAAATAGATTTTTAAAATCTTTTTATAAACAATGTTTACTTCTAAACATTTGAAGGCTACATGCTGTTTAAATGCATTATTTATTTATAGTTATCTTCATAAATAATACTCATTTAAATGTATAGTTTTATAGTTAAATTGTTCCAACAGTTTTTGCTATGGTACCAAAATTGGCACAGAGAACAGTGTAATTTTAGTGTAATCAGACTACTGGAATTTTTGATTCTTTGACACTTGTTGTAATAATTGCCAAAAGCTCAATATGTACTTGTAAGTTACTTTGGTTATATATTGTCTATTAAGAACATTAGAAGTGTCAATGCATGCTGATTGAATCTCCTTTTTACTTTTCTGCAGTTGTTTGACTGGTCAAAGAGTGACGGTGCCTCTAAAGACCGGCTGTTGACATTCTACATAGTGGCAAACCGATTCGCTAATAAACTCAAAGGGCTGTTTGTGTTGTTTGCTGGGCAACTGGTCAAACCCTGTTCTGATCTGCTGCAGCAGCTCAACATTTCCCTCACAGGTAGTCTGCACAAATCAGTATGTTTGTATGAAGTTCTGAATGCACCTGTAATGCTTCACCATCAAACCATGCTAACATTCTTTGACATGACCAGATAATGCTAGGAAGAGATGTGGAGTAAAATGTTTTGTGTTTTAGAGATATAACACAACATTTCAGTCATTTTTCTTGACACATTTATTTAAAAATAATGTCATTTACTTTGACCTTCACCTTGTTTGTCTATAGGCAAAGCCTTCTTTGATTCAGAGGATGATGATGATGATGAAGATAACGTGACAAAGAGCGTCTTGCTGCTGCAGTATGTATTGGACTGCCTCCACAAGATCTTCCTCTATGACACTCAGCACTTCCTCAGCAAGGAAAGGGCTGATGCTCTGCTGGGTCCTCTGGTGGATCAGGTCAGTATAGCACGTACATTGAATGTGTCAAGAGCTACAATCTATTCCCCATTTCTGTTATTTCATTGCAATTCATTTTTCAAGTTATGAAATAAGCAAAGTTATTGGGTTATCTGTTGCCATTTTAAAATTAATAAAAAAAATGCATAAAAGTTCATTTGGACAGTGACTTGAATACTCTGATGGACCTGTTTTCAGCTTATTAATTAAATATAAATTTTATATTTCTTGGGGTTAAAGTTTAAAAAAAAAAACATCTAGATGCTGTAACTTTCCTGAGATCATTTAAAAGGCGGAAGTTTTTGATAATAGTTGATAATAGACTTGTTTTTTTTTTTTAACAAAATAGAGGTCATGGCAGTCTGACCAAGTGTTTCTCAACCCTGTTCCTGGAGGCACACCAAAAAGTACACATTTTGGATGTCTCCCTAATCAATCATGCCTGATTTAGCTCATTGTAGAGCTGCCAAGACTTGTCAAGGTCATGGAGACAACCAAAATGTGTACTGTTGGTGTGCCTCGAGGATTTAGGGGGTTATAAATGCTGGTGTAACCAACACGCAGGAACCTATTTTGTTGTCAAGTGGCTATGTGTGCGTCTCAATCCGCTCCCGAGCTCGTGAATCAGTATATCATGTTCACGAGTTCAGGCACTGGTAAGGACAGTAAAGGACGCTGGCTCACTACACATTGGGACACTGATGACTCGATTTCCGGCGACGTGACAACGTCCTCATTGTACAACATCGTTACTGGTATTTATGAACAACAACAGAGCTGATATCTTTGACATCACTTGTAATGTTATTTAAAGGACATTGTGATAAATACTTTGTTGCATATACGTGCAACATTTCAGCCGTAAATAAATTATAAATGTTAGCTAGACTGTTCATAACCTGTCTAATGATGTATGTTTATGCTAAAATATAATAAAATAATGGTTTCAATTTTTAAAAACGCATATCGCATGTCATTATGTGTAGTAAGTTGGTTCACGTGATTTAAGTTTTGCGCTTAGGAACTTCCGTTAAGGGAGCATAGTGAGCATCGGTGCACCCTGAGTTTTGCAGTGCATTGGGGGACTTTTTAGGGCGCAAACGTTTCAGTGCACTGGAAGGATTCTACGATTGAGACAGCCCTTAAAATGGCCAACTCCGTGATCAGTGCCCTGACTCCTGAACTTGGGAGCTGATTGAGACGCATCCAAGAAAACCATGAAACAGGAAATTAAACACCCCTCCTGTAGACCCTTATGACTGTCAAAATTGATACAAAAATGTAATAAAAAGTTGGATAATTTGACTCTTGTATGATATGGCCAGTTCAGTTTGTCAAATGGAATAACCCCAAGAAAACGTAAAATTTTCATGATTCAAAGATATATTTGTTTAAAGGTCCCGTTTTTCGTGTTTTTTTGAAGCTTTGATTGTGTTTACAGTGTGCAATATAACATGTGTTCATGTTTCGCGTGTAAAAAATACGTAACGAGTTCTGATTGTGCCAGCGGTTCCCGTGTTGTGATTCGACAGCAGCTTAGGGCACGCAGAGCGCACGTTACCGGAAAGGTCACGCCTCTCACCATAACGGGGATGCATGCGCTCAATGATCTCCAAGTACAGCGTCCCTGGGAAAGCCAAACAAAGGTGACTTGACTCCGGGATGAAAATAACAGCGTCTCGACGACATGGCGACAAACAAACTATACGAACGCAACACTTCCTATTCTCCACGCGGGAGCAGCAAGACCACGCCCCCTTTTTCGCGTGTTCTTGTGGGCGGAGGTTAGTCGACATACTGCTCTACTGACGTAATTAAAGCAGGAAATACCAGGATGTAGTCCTAACCGGCCGTTCGCTGTAGGCTTTGAAAGGGAACTTCTGTTAAATAAAAATATCTCGCTTGGCATTGAACTTTGAGCTTTATAATTTTACAGGTATTATAAATGCTCTAACAGCAACATTACACACTAACTAAAGTTTGAAAAATGGGATCACAAAGAACAGGACCTTTAAATACTTTTAACTTGGAAAAATGTGGTATTGATATAAAGGTTTTTCCTGTCATTCTGGTGTCTAATGAATTTGTTTTTATGTGTGTCTAAAGTTGGAGAACATGCAAGGTGGAGATGAGATCTACAAGAGCCGCATTACCGACCATTTGCTGCCTTGTATTGCCCATTTTGCTGTTGCCATGAGAGACGACTCACAGTGGAAAGCTCTCAATTATCAGATTCTGCTTAAGACGCGTCACAGTTCAGCCAAGGTATGCAGATGCTTGAGTGTGATTAAACGTAAAAATACAGTGATCAAGTGATGTACTAATGTGTGTGTGTGTGTGTGTGGTACCAATTTACAAAATTCAATTATGAAAATTGGTATTGAAATTCATATTTGTGAATAATTTGTTGATACCTTCTTTCAAAATTGCAATTAGTCACTTGTAGTTTGTAAGTTGCTTTAAATAAATGTGTCTGCTTAATGAATACATGTAAACAAGCATCCAATGGATGCACTAATTCATGCACACCAGCTGCCATTTCCTAATCAGGACTGAAATAGTTTTTTAACAAAGAAGCTATTTTTGATGATGGTTAATATGCGCCAACAGCGGGAAACTCTGTATATTCGTGCAGTGTGTTAAATATGTCAAAATATCAAGTCCGATTTGAAGCTTGTGACACAAACTCTCACATCAACTCGATCACTTTATTTAAAGTTCATGTAGGTATGTGCCGGTATCAAATTTTCATGTTGCGATTAATTGCTGAAGCTTTTATCACGGTATACGGTATTATCACGATATTGAAATAAGTTGCAAAAAAAGTGTTGTCATACTATAACAGGTTAAATCACTTTCTTATAACAAAAGAACCAAACATTTAAATACAATAAAGCAATACACAAAAATGTATAAAGTAAACAAATATTTAAAACAGATTAAAGTGCAAAAGAATTATAAAGAACAATTGGTATGCTGAAATGTACATTTAACTAAGATTAATACATGCTTTAGAAGTATTTTTCATTGTCAGTTTGTTAATGAAGGAACTAATGTTAAATACTGGAGCCTTGTAGAGTGTGTGATTGAACAACAGTCAGAACATATTCAAACAATATCTAGGGCATGTCATTTAGTCCAGATTAAAATATAAAATGCAAGTTTGAAAATGAATAGCCTTAAGTCTTTAAGTATTATGTATTCGGTTATGTGATTACTGGGGAAACGGCTGCATTTCTGCTGTTCCGTCAGCGCCCTCTGCTGTCGAAGAATGAATGTGCACTTCAGCGTGTCTCCTCATTCCGCCATGTGCTCGGCTCATGCACGGTCTATTTACATCAGTGCGTGTTCCTCTTTGACCTGTTTTTCATTTTAAACGGTTGATGGGTAAAGTATTCATAAAATTCATTATAAAAATCTGAATAATTCATAATAAATAATTATTCACGGTATTTTGAAGTGCCCACGATAACAATATTGTGCATGTTCATTATTGCGGTATATCGTATTACCGTTTACCGGCACATCTCTACGTTCATGTAAACACTATGATCGGATTCATCAATCACAATGATTTAATTCCAAAATTAACACTCTGTAAATGCCAAATGAATAAAAAATCGTGAATCGTTTCAGAGTGAAGCACAGCATTGTGTTCATTTAAACGTAGTGGCTCGTTTGCAGTAAGCGCTGCTCTACATCTGTCCATCTCTGCAAGCGGTGTGAGTGCGGGTCACTAACATGCATTTAAAAACACTAACGTGACAACCATCTTCCCCAATATATAATGAGTCATTTCTTTATTAAAGGGTAACTAAACCCTAAACCAACTTTTTTTAGTTAATGATCTGTAATACTGGGGCTTTATTAATGCTGTTCATTGATTCGAGTAAATGTTTTGACATTTGAATATAAAGTGTTTTAATTCTATAAAATATGGTGTAAAACCGCCAAAGTGCTGCCCTCTTAAGGTTGAACGGTGGCTACTGCAGTTGAATTTTCCTATTGGACATTGTGGTACATCGTGACGTAGGATGGCACCTCCAACGGCTCACTATCTGCGCCCCTAACACGAGCTCACCACGCCCTCAGAAATGTTTCCCCCAATCACATGATGAGAACGGCTTCACTCCAGTATGAACTGTCATGTTACATGAAATAAACATTATGAATGAAACTGACTTGACACTTGCTTTAACATTGTATTGAAGAAAATACGGTTAAATAATGCAGTTGTCAGTACACGTCAGGCTTTTCTTGCGATATTATTGCCGCCCGTCATGTGTACAGATAATTTTCATACATGAGACGCGCTTTCAAACCCTGACACGCAAGCGGTTGCCGCGGACGCAGATAGATTAGGTCAGTTCTCTTGCGCGGCTGCTTCACTAGCATCGTCTGCATCGGGAGTTAACGCAGTTTGAGCAGCGGCTCGCATTGATAAGGCTCCGGGTTTGTGTCTACAGACAATCCACCCTCCTCCACTTCAGGTGAAGGTAGGAGAAATGACCGCTCTGTTGCAAAGCTGGCATCACTCCATTCATTCTCCATCTCTGCGACTCGCGAGTCTGACAGCTGTCAATCAATCCATCACTGCGGGTCTCGGGTGCACGCCCTCCGCTCAGCCCCGCCCTCGGTTCGTCCCCTCTGTGTCCGCCGGGCTCTGCCCACTTTTCCAGCATTTTTTGAAAATTGCCAGTGGGTGGAGTTAAGCTCTGAGCAGGGGTTTAGTTACCCTTTAATTTGAAAGCAAATAAATAAAGACAGGCCTAAATATTAGTGTAAATAATATTAATGTCGCTCTGTAAAATTAAAATTTAGTTATTATTACTTTTTTTTTTTTACAGTACAGTAGAATTTTTGCAATATTAAAGCTGCTGTCCGTAACTTTTTTAAGATTTACAAAAATTATATAATGAGCATGTACAACATTGTACAACGTTTTTGTCTTACCCTGAATCATTATGGTACACTTGTAATAAGTGTTTATATTGGGACTATTTCAGACCGGTCTGTTAGGAAACGCTGCGGAGGAGCACAATCCCTGCGTGACTCGCCATAGACATAAACAGAGAGAAGTAGCTCCGGCTATAATGTTCTTCCGCAAGACGCATGCAGTTCTGTTTATTAACCACTAGAGCACAAAAAGTTGCGGACCGCAGCTTTAAAGGAGCTGTATGTAGGACTGTGGCCAAAACTGGTACTGCAATCACTTTCAAATTACTGTAGAGCGGTGTATCCCCTCTCCCCCTACCCCTGACTCGTGGTTGCCACTGCCAGATAGGCTGCAGGATCCAGCAGGAACGTAGGCTGCTACACGGAGCTTTCAATGGCAAGTGACGAGTCGTACACAGTTAGTTTTTTTTCTTTCTGTTAATTATGTTTATGCTTCAAAAGCGATGTTTTGTGAGGTAATTATGAATCGCAAAAATTTACTAATGGCGATTAGCCAAATATAATCGTAAATATGAACGCTCGTATGTGACAGTACATTCCCACAGGAAAAAATACTATAGTATATTATAGTAAAATTACAGCAAAGCTAAATAACATTAGCAATGGTCATACAGGTCAACTTGCAGCATGTTTTGTCCACTATATATGCGAAGAACGAATGAGGAATAATTTTTACCGAGGTAACGTTAGGCTACTGTCTCAAATACGTTTTCACATTGCCATAATAGGTGTGCTAATGTTGTTTTCCTCAGCGTCCCAGCATAATGACAGAGAAACGGGCTCTGATAATGCATTACTAATGTTAGCAATGACGACTCGCCGTTTTTATTTACCAAACAATTCCTTAACGTTACCTTTTCAATTCAATGACCCACCTCCTCCATCTGCGCTAACCTAATGTTACTTTGCACGAACATGCATAACTTTGTTCGACTGTCATGAATATTTGAAATGTCCATTTACATTAAGTACAAGTTAGCCAAACATAGATGAACCTTACCTGTCCAGGAGAAAATTAGCAACGTTGGCATCAGTTTTCAAATTATTCTCAGTTTTCAGCCGTCTCCATCTTTCAAATGCATCTCTTATACAAATCCTTGTTTTATTTCGGACACTGTCACGACGTTTTTCTGATTCATAACGAGGTCGTTTAGGTTTCGTAAAGTTAGACATTGTTTATCCAAAAAGTTTATAGCTGCAGCTGTGGTAACTAGAGCAGAGCTGGCAACCCGAATGCAGAAACACTACTGACGCGATTGGTAGATAGGCGGAGGGTGGCGCTTCAGGCCAAAACACAACATGTCAACATCAACATCAGTTGAGGGCTGCAACTTCACTTTTAAAATGACAATATCTTGGCCGGACAACCGTTGTCAGTGATATAAGTATTTGAAATGAACATGATTTCTTAATGTCTAGTGACATATCAGGGCCATTTTATGATTAATTGAAATACATTTCTTACATACAGTTCCTTTAATATTTCTTTATTTCAACAACAACAACAAAATTACGATTCTAAAAATAAAATGGAGGGTTTCCCACCGGAACACGCCCACTCAGCCGGACTGAGTGGCAGAAGAGCTGCTACATGACTGGATTTAATAGAAAATGCGAGTAAAACAAACAATTATTTAAAATATATATTATTTCAAGTTTGGGCTCAGTTAGTGTTCCTTACATCTTCCCAAAGATCCAGTGATCCATGGACACTGACATGCAGACAGGAATAGTGTTTCCTGACATTTATATGTGCCGTAGGTCTAAATTCAGTTGATCGTGTGTGTGTGTGTGTGTGTGTGTGTGTGTGTGTGTGTGTGTGTGTGTGTGTGTGTGTGTGTGTGTGTGTGTGTGTGTGTGTGTGTGTGTGTGTGTGTGTGTGTGTGTGTGTGTGTGTGTGTGTGTGTGTGTGGTGTGTGGTGTGTGGTGTGTGGTGTGTGGTGTGTGGTGTGTGGTGTGTGGTGTGTGGTGTGTGGTGTGTGTGTGTGTGTGTGTGTGTGTGTGTGTGTGTGTGGTGTGTGTGTGTGGTGTGTGTGTGTGGTGTGTGTGTGTGGTGTGTGTGTGTGGTGTGTGTGTGTGTGTGTGTCAGTGTCATTTTGTCCAGCCCTAAAACTTGTATAGTTTTTTTTTTTTTCAGTGTTTATTTCAAAACATCCAATTATGCGTTTTTGTGTGTTTTTCGCGGCATTCACGCTGAAACCCAATGCTACCACTCATTGTTTTTTTTTCACGGCTGGCGGTGATGTCACATGCACACGCGCTATACAGGTGTGTTCGACTTGAAGCGGTCCTGCGCAGACCGATCACTGTATGACATCAAAGTACTGAGAGCAATTAGAGAGCAGATGTCTCCGTCATTTGCTTTCAAATTGGTACTTGGTATCACTTGGTACTTTGTCAAGCCGATCGTTCTGCACAGCGGTCAAACACACCTGTATTTTCTTTTTTATAAAATAATTCCGGTTCGCTTCAAGTTGAACTCGCCTTACGTTTTTTTTTTCTGCTTCAGGGTAAGGCACCTGTGATCTAAACAAATCCTTATGGACAAAATAAAAGACTGACCTGCATTTTTTTGTTTTTGAGAAAGGAAGAAAAAAAACTTTTCAATTAGTACCCTTAATCGCTGAATTTCAGCCCATGCTTTATTATGTGGTTCTATTTAAATGCAGAAGTGAAAATAAATGTCCATGTTTGCATTTCTGTTCAGGTGCGTTTCTCTGCACTTGCCATGTTGCTGGAGTTGGCAAGCAAGCTAAAGGAGAACTACATGGCTCTTCTGCCAGAGACCATCCCATTCCTGGCTGAGCTCATGGAGGGTAAGAACATTACATCAATATTTAATCAAACAGCAACACGTGATTCTGTAACTAAAGTACACAGTGTTACCAAGTGTTATCTTTGTTACTGTTTTGAGCCTGCTTTGAGTTGTGCTTCGGGAACACTAAAGGGATAGTTGACCCAAAAATGAAAATTACCCAATGTTTTACTCACCTTCAAGCCATCCTAGGTGTATATGACATTGTGCTTTCAGACAAATACAATCAAAGTTATATGAAAAAAATGTTCTGGCTAATCTAAGCATTATAATGGCAGCCCAACATTTGAAGCCCAAAGAAAGTGCATCCATCGATCCATTATAAAAGAAATCCACATGGCTCCGGGGGGGTTAATAAAGGCCTTCTGAAGTGAATCGATGGTTTTGTTTAAGAAAAATATCCATATTTAACACGTTATAAAGTAAAATATCTAGCTTCAGGAGGACCGCCTTCTGTATACAACTTGCGAAAAAAGCGTAACTGGTGCTACATATGAGGTTGATCTGTGAGAGGTGTTACACTTTTTCCGCAAATTGAATACGGAAGGCGGTCCGCCGGGAACTAGATATTTTACTTTCGTCTGAAAGAAGAATGTCAAATACACCTAGGATGGCTTGAGAGTAAGTAAATTATGGGATAATTTTCATTTTTGGGTCAACTAAGTCTGTCATTTTTATAATGTTTCTTTAACAGTCAGGAATATACTTCAGAATTCAGACTTCAGAATTCCTCCTCCTTGTTTTACAGATGAATGTGAGGAAGTTGAGCACCAGGTGCAGAAAGTCATTCATGAAATGGAGACCGTCCTTGGCGAATCACTGCAGAGCTACTTTTAATCCCAGCGAGACTTTCACATCATCACCGATGCTTCTTGCATAATATTTACTGATGAACTGTTTTACTAGCACATGCGTCAGTCTGCCCGCAGGATCCACAGCACACCTTATCACCTGACTGGCAGCTTGACCTGTCCTTTGTGCCCAAAACATGCATATGTAAATGTAAATGTGTGGCTTTTTACAAGCCAAAAATGAATGGATGCCTAATGCTTTTTCTAAGGTTATATAAAAAAAAAACGACACGCATGATGTTTAAATGTGTCTAATGTTTTTAAAAAGGAATGATTTTATGGCATTGAATGACATTTTTGTAATGCAAACTAAACTAAACCGTAATCTGAATATCATAAAAACAGTCTGGGAAATGTGCCTTTTTGTTTGATTGAAAAAATGCAGCCATGCATACACATTCAGATCTAAGCTGCTTGTACGCTGGTTCTAACTTTCTGGAACACCTGGGAATATATTATGTGATGATTCTGCATGTTATTGTAAATAGGTTATATGAAACAAAAAAGAAACTATGACTACAAAAAGCCTGGCCAACATGCACCCAATGCCTTGCATTTTTAACTGTATATCAATCAGTTCTATGCTTTGTCTATTATTTACTATGATGCAATCCTTAACTAGATGAGAAAGAGTTACGGTTACTTTTGATCCCTTGCTTTTTTATAGTTTATTCAAAGGCAATGGACCACAGGCATAGTATAAATAACTGAATGTAACCTACATGCAATGGGGTCACTGTAAAGTGTAGGCTACTTGTTGGTGTGTAATTACTGTATAAATAACCAAGTATTGGGTAGTGAGTGGTGAGTTTTTTAAATTTTTTTAGATTAAATCTACTGGATTTGAAGGTAAATGTATCTGAGATAACTTCACCATTAATTACATAACTGCTCTCACTTAATTTTAAACATCTTGTAATGACACATTTTTATACAGCAGTAGTATAACATCCTGTGTAGTCTCAATATGAGCTGCATACTAATTCAGAAATGTTTTTAACGTAGATAAACGTGAGTTAGTTACTTGTAGTTATGCATCATTTACTGTTATTGTACATGTAGTAACGTGTAATTCACTTAAAATGGTGTGGCCGAAATATTTTTATATTTTCTAACAATAATACTTGATGTAAACTTTGTAGCCTACTTTTGAGCCAGTATATATAACCTATACCTATGTGACCCTGAATGGAGGACGAGAAATGACTTAAGTATAAATAAGTAAATAAATGAATAAATATGTAAATGCAGAATTAAATCAATGTACAAATACATAAATAATTGAATTAATTAAATAAATATATGAAGAAAAAATATAGAAATACATAATTGAATGAATGAATAAATAATTAAATGCTGAAATAAATGTATAAATAAACAAATTAATAAATAAATAATTAAATGCTGAAATGAATAAATAAATTATATGCTGAAATAATTAAATGCTGAAATAAATTTATGAAGAAATAAATATAGAAATACATAAATAAATGAATGAATAATTAAATGCTCAAATAGATAAATGAATGAATAAAAAAATAATTTTGTCAAAAGTGTAATTTTCAATTGTGCTGTTTTTGTATCATTTGTGTTATACTATAATTTTTCTACATTTATTTATGTATTTCTACATGTATTTATTTTTACATTTATTTATGCATTTTTACATTTCTACATTTATTTATTTATGCGTACCAGTCATAAGTCGCACAGTATATTTGTGGCAATAGCCTACATTTTATGGGTCAAAATAATCAAATTTTCTTTTAAATGCCAAAAACTTTAGGATATTATGTAAAGATCATGTTCCATGAAGATATTTTTTAAATTGCTTACCGTGAATATATATATATATATATATATATATATATATATATATATATATATATATATATATATATATATATATATATATATATATATATATATATGTAGCCTATTAGTAGTAATATGCGTTGCTAAAGACGTAGGCTACTTCATTTGGATAACTTTTTTCGATTTTCTCAATATTTCGATTTTTTTGCACCCTCAAATTCCAGAATTTCAAATAGTTGTATCTCGGCTAAATATTGTCCTATCCTAACAAACCATACATCAATGGAAAGCTTTATTCGGCTTTCAACTGTAGCTAAATCTCAATTTCAAAAAGTTGACCCAGCCCACTGGTTTTGTGGTCCAGGGGTCACGTTTGGAGCAACTTCAAACGCCTTAATATAATAATAGCCCTTAATAATGGAGAAGACTTTAAATAAATGTGATCATATAGCTTAGAGAAATATGTATTTCCTTGAATAGAAAAGTTAATATTTTCATAATAGCTTGATTTGTTAATGAACCCATTTGTATGCAAATTATACGAATGGGTAATATCATTTCACGCACCAATTTACTTTTCTTGACCAAAAAAGAAAGGGGAAAAAAAAAAAAAGGTTAATAGAGAACAGCGCGAGCAGCCCAATGACTATGAGGCGGACTGCGTGTCGTCACGCGTCCTGTAATCTGCTTTGATTAGAGCCGCTTATTCCAGACTCCTGCTGGATAAACTGTAACAGTGATGAAGCGCTTCAGTGGATTAAGACCCGCTTTCCATATATTCAGGAGAGACCTCCATCATAAGCACTGTGTGGGAATAATAGGTGCACCTTTCTCTAAAGGACAGGTAAGATAAAGGCCAAACAATTCCTTTTCTCATTCAAAATAATGATAATCACGTATGCAAAATGATATGTTTGCATGTAAATCATGCATGGTGCCGGTCTAGTGCTCATGTTATTGCCTTACTGCAGCAGAGGGATGGTGTTCAGAGAGGAGCAGACCTCATTCGAGCTGCTGGATTGGTGCAGAAACTTAAAGGGCAAGGTACCACGAACTACACCTCCTGATATTTACACTGCTTAGATAGCAATCTTTGAGTAGCCTACAGTATATTGCATCTAAAATATTTTAAGCAACCTTTTTTCAGAGTACATATAAAGAGACTGCATGACAAGGTAAAATGTGATTAAAATAGATACAAGTTTTAAATTGTGACCAGCTATAGCATCTGAAAAATGTATGCTACTTATGCATTCATATAAGCTTTAACTTAAAGGGTTAATTCACCCCAAAATGAAAATTCTGTCATTAATAACTCATACTTATTACCCTCACGTCGTTCCAAACACAAATTAAGATATTTTTGATGAAATCCGAGAGGTCTCTGACCCCTCCATAGACAGCTATATAATTTTTAATTTTTATAAAGCATAAAGAAAAAATAAACAGTAAATGAAATTCTAGGTCTAATTCTAGCTGGGAAATAATCATTTTGGGACTATTTGCAAATAAAATTTGTGTCATATATATTTTTAGTCTTGAGATTCTTTCCGTTAGTGAATAAATACATACACTCACCTAAAGGATTATTAGGAACACCTGTTCAATTTCTCATTAATGCAATTATCTAATCAACCAATCACATGGCAGTTGCTTCAATGCATTTAGGGGTGTGGTTCTGGTCAAGACAATTTCCTGAACTCCAAACTGAATGTCAGAATGGGAAAGAAAGGTGATTTAAGCAGTTTTGAGCATGGCATGGTTGTTGGTGCCAGACGGGCCGGTCTGAATATTTCACAATCTGCTCAGTTACTGGGATTTTCATGCACAGCCATTTTTACTGGGATTTTCATGCACAGCCATTTCTAGGGTTTACAAAGAATGGTGTGAAAAGGGAAAAACATCCAGTATGCGGCAGTCCTGTGGGCGAAAATGCCTTGTTGATGCTAGAGGTCAGAGGAGAATGGCCCGACTGATTCAAGCTGATAGAAGAGCAACTTTGACTGAAATAACCACTCGTTACAACCGAGGTATGCAGCAAAGCATTTATGAAGCCACAACACGCACAACCTTGAGGCGGATGGGCTACAACAGCAGAAGACCCCACCGGGTACCACTCATCTCCACTACAAATAGGAAAAAGAGGCTACAATTTGCACAAGCTCACCAAAATTGGACAGTTGAAGACTGGAAAAATGTTGCCTGGTCTGATGAGTCTCGATTTCTGTTGAGACATTCAGATGGTAGAGTCAGAATTTGGCGTAAACAGAATGATAAACATGGATCATGCCTTGTTACCACTGTGCAGGCTGGTGGTGGTGGTGTAATGGTGTGGAGGATGTTTTCTTGGCATACTTTAGGCCCCTTAGTGCCAATTGGGCATAATTTAAATGCCACGGCCTACTTGAGCATTGTTTCTGACCATGTCATGTCCATCCCTTTATGACCACCATGTACCCATCCTCTGATGGCTACTTCCAGCAGGATAATGCACCATGTCACATGGTGTTCCTAATAATCCTTTAGGTTAGTGTAGATCTGCTGTTAACTCTGGAATTCCTTAGTGGTCTGGTGGTAGAATTTTTGTTATTCCATGTTGAAGGTTACAGGTTCTAATCCGCCCTCTTATCATTTTTTTCCTTCATTAAATCAAAGATGTTCAATTATTGTATATTAAGAGCAGGGACACGTTTGTGTGCAGTTTGTTTTGTGATTTCACCGGAACGAATAGAGTACCCGCAACGGCATTAAGCGATAGATTGATGCGTTTGTCTGTGTGAAGACTGTGCTGTGTTGTGTTTGGGAGATTAACTAAAGTCTTACGGGTAGGGAACAACATGAAGGTGAGTAATTAATGACAGAATTAGAATTTTTGGGTGAACTAACCCTTTAAATATTGACGTTAAAATGGTAACATTCTATTTGTCAACTACACTACAACTACTAATGTGTAATTTAAGAATTTAGGCCACATGCAGTCGTTATTCATCTTTTCCATTTCTGTAAAAAGAGCTTTAAATGCATCATTTTCTTCTTCTGGGTCTGTCTAGCTCTATCATTGCACATGTTTTAAAACTTTAAACAAACAGCTGAAGGGACTGATGCCATGAACAGGGACAGTAGATCAGTGATGCCATGTGTTGTCTTTATTTATTTACCTATGAAAATGCGTTCTCATAGGAGCAGTAACACTGACGTGGCACTACTCCCCTTTCTCTGTGTATTGCAATATTGTGCATTGGGTTACTAAATAAAATTGCGGCATGTATTTGCATATCTTAACTCAAACAAACCCAGTAATGTTTAATGCTGTTACTCCCTAACTTGAGTTGATGGAAAACTTTCAATTTCTAAAAAGTCAAATCAGTGACAGGCTGTCTAAAATGAGTCATTCATTTAGAGATTCTTTTCAAGATTTTTGCATCATTCATTTAATAATTGAATAAGCAAACTGCATCAATGTTAAATCTTCAGCCTTCTTTGTATTTACCCTTTTAAAATTCTGGCACAGATCAGGCACAACATAATGTCCTAATATTGTGTTGGTCCCCCTTTTGCTGTCAAAACAGCCCTGACCCATCGAGGCATAGACTCCACTAGACCCCTGAAGGTGTGCTGTGGTATCTGGCACCAAGATGTTAGCAGCAGATCCTTTATGTCCTGTAAGTTGCGAGGTGGGGCCTCCATGGAATTGGACTTGTTTGTTCAGCACATCCCACAGATACTCTATTGGATTGAGATCTGGGGAATTTGGAGGCCAAATCAACACCTCAAACTCGTGCTCCTCAAACCATTCCTGAACCATTTTTGCTTTGTGGCAGGGCACATTATCCTGCTGAAAGAGCCACAGCCACCAGGGAATACCGTTTCCATGAAAGGGTGTACATGGCCTGCAACAATGCTTAGGTAGGTGGTACGTGTCAAAGTAACATCCACATGGATGGCAGGACCCAAGGTTTCCCAGCAGAACATTGCCCAAACCATCACACTGCCTCTGCCGGCTTGCTTTCTTCCCGTAGTGCATCCTGGTGCCACACGCACCCGGCCATCAACGTGATGTAAAAGAAAAACGTGCTTCCTCAGACCAGGCCACCTTCTTCCATTGCTCCATGATCCAGTTCTGATGCTCACGTGCCCACTGTTGGCGCTTTCGGCTGTGGACAGGGGTCAGCATGGGCACCCTGACTGGTCTGCGGCAATGCAGCTCCATACGCATCAAACTGCGATGCACTGTGCATTCTGACTCCTTTCTATCAGAACCAGCATTAACTTCTTGAGCAATTTGAGCTTCAGTAGCTCGTCTGTTTGATCGAACCACACGGGCCAGCCTTCACTTCCCAGGTGCATCAATGAGCCTTGGCCGCCCATGACCCTGTCGCCGGTTCACCACTGTTCCTTCCTTGGACACCTTTTGATAGATACTGACCACTGCAGACCGGGAACACACCACAAGAGCTGCAGTTTCGGAGATGCTCTGACCCAGTCGTCTAGACATCACAATTTGGCCCTTGTCAAACTCGCTCAAATCCTTACACTCGCCCATTTTTTCTGCTTCTAACACATTTTTGAGGACAAAATGTTCACTTGCTGCCTAATATATCCCTCCCACTAACAGTTGCCATGATGAAGGGATAATCTGTGTTATTCACTTCACCTGTCAGTGGTCATAATGCATTGCGTGAACTATTCTTATTGTACTTTGTTTTAAGCCCTCTTCTCTGTCCCTCTCCAAGGTTGTGTAGTGAAGGATTATGGGAATCTGACATTTGAAGAAATTCCCAAAGATGAGCCAGTTGGCAGGCTGAAGTCTCCGAGAGCAGTCGGCCGAGCCAATGAGCTGCTCGCAGGAGCTGTGCAGAAGGTCAAAAGCGATGGCAACACTTGTGTGATGCTGGGAGGAGATCACAGGTGATCGTGTGCTTCCACTTCTGTTAAATATGACATTTGGAAGCAGGAAATCATTAATGAACATGTATGCATATTCTGGACAATATGTTGTTTCTTACAGCTTGGCGATTGGTTCAATCTCCGGTCATGCCGCCTCAAGGCATGAGTTGAGTGTTTTATGGGTGGACGCACATGCAGACATCAACACACCTTTGACCACGCCAACGGGAAACATTCACGGCCAACCGCTGTCATACCTCATCCATGAACTGCACTCCAAGGTCTTTAATCATTTCAGCACCTTGTGTTAAAGTTTGTGTAATATGTTACACAGTCAACTCCAAAATAGATGTTCGACTGTAACATCTTAACTCCCCGACCATTGGTTGGTGTCAGTATCTCTGCCTTTAGCACACTTGTAACTAATAAACTCTAACAGCTAACTTCAGGAAAAAAAAGAAAAGACACTTGCATAAAACTCCTTGAGAAAGACGAAGCTTTGGTGTGTCTCACAAAAACACAACCATGTCACATTTTAGCCAGAAATGATTATTTTTCATTAGACATTATTTTTATGAAAATTTAAGAAATTCTAATGAAATTCCCATTAAAAGATTGTAACATTTAACTTTTGAGTTTTTCTAATTCATGATTCTCATTAGATTTTCATTACTCATTCTCATTATCAATGAACCACAAAACCAGTCATAAGTCGCACGGGTATATTTGTGGCAATAGCCAACAACATTGTATATGTCAAAATTATCGATTTTTCTTTTATGCCAAAAATCATTAGGATATTAAGTAAAGATCATGTTCCATGAAGATATTTAGTCAATTTCCTACTGTAAATATATTAAAAATGTATTATTAGTAGTAATATGCGTTGCTAAAGACTTCATTTGGACAACTTTAAATGCGATTTTCTCAATATTTAGATTTTTTTGCACCCTCAGATTCCAGATTTTCAAATATTTGTATCTCTTCCAAATATTTTCCTATCCTAACAAACCATACATCAATTGAAAGCTTATTTATTCAGCTTTTGGATTATGTATAAATCTCAATTTCAAAAAAATGTACACTTAAGACTGGTTTTGTGGTCCAGGGGTCACATATTTACTGTATTACAGTAAAAATTGTTTATTCAATATTTATTAATCAGTGTCATAAAATATACTGCCATGAGTACTTCACATTTTAAATGTTTTTTTCCCCCCCACATTTGCAGTAAATGAAAATTAGATTTATTTTTGCTTTATGCATTTATGCTTTATGCATTATTTTTTGCATTAGACTCCCTCTGAAATTGCCTCACAGACACGGCATCCTCAATCAAACCGTCTCCGGTGTGATGACTCCGATCCTTCGAATATTCCTATTTAATAATTATTTAATCGATATGTCATCCTCAATAAACCCGTCTCCGGCCTGACGGCTCCGATCTTTCGAATATTGCAATTTAATAATTGTTTAATCGATATGTAATCCTCAATAAACCCGTCTCCGGCCTGACGGCTCCGATCTTTCGAATATTGCAATTTAATAATTATTTAATCGATATGTCATCCTCAATAAACCCGTCTCCGGCCTGACGGCTCCGATCTTTCGAATATTGCAATTTAATAATTATTTAATCGATATGTCATCCTCAATAAACCCGTCTCCGGCCTGACGGCTCCGATCTTTCGAATATTGCAATTTAATAATTGTTTAATCGATATGTAATCCTCAATAAACCCGTCTCCGGCCTGACGGCTCCGATCTTTCGAATATTGCAATTTAATTATTATTTAATCGATATGTCATCCTCAATAAACCCGTCTCCGGCCTGACGGCTCCGATCTTTCGAATATTGCAATTTAATAATTGTTTAATCGATATGTAATCCTCAATAAACCCGTCTCCGGCCTGACGGCTCCGATCTTTCGAATATTGCAATTTAATAATTGTTTAATCGATATGTCATCCTCAATAAACCCGTCTCTGGCCTGACGGCTCCGATCTTTCGAATATTGCAATTTAATAATTGTTTAATCGATATGTCATCCTCAATAAACCCGTCTCCGGCTTGTTGCCTCCGATCTTTTGAATATTCCGATCTAATATAACTTCTGACCTGTAAGTTTGCCAGAATAATAATCATACACTGTTTGTTAATTGGCCAGAGGAGAACTGGCACCCCGACTGAGCCTGGTTTCTCCAAAGGTTTATTATTCTCCATTATGCCATCTGATGGAGTTTTGGTTCCTTGCCACTGTTGCCTTCGGCTTAGCTTGCTCAGTTGGGGACACTAAATGTTCAACTAAATATCTGTCTGTTTAGTTTAAAAACTAAATTAACCATATAAACTAAATTACTGATCTGCCAACATTGTCACTGTATGATAATTGAAATGAGCTGATGACATCACCGTTTTCTCCAGAGCGGCTGTACAGCCGAATCAAATTCTGTTGCATTATTTTCCTGTTTAACACTGTGAAGCTGCTTTGAAACAATCTGCATTGTAAAAAGCGCTATATAAATAAAGGTGACTTGTGGGAAATGCCATGAAAAAAGGTAAAATAGGCTTTTTCACTTTAGCAAAATATATTTATTCATTAATTTGTCTAAAAAAAACATTTGTTTGTGTATTTCAGAAAAGTTATTTCTGTTGAATTGTATGAATTGAATTATGCGATTTAAAAAAAAAAAAATTCCAGTCTTTTAGCTTTACTTAAGGTGACACTTTATGATTTGAAACATTGATAACATTTTGTACGCTTTTTGTAATCTTTCTCAGATTCCCATAATTCCAAATTTCTCATGGTTAAAGCCTTGTGTAGCTGCTAAGGACATTGTCTACATTGGACTCCGAGATGTGGACCCAGAAGAGCAGTACGTTTGTAGATTCTATGATGTTATCAAAAGGACAATATAATAGTAAAACAGAGTGCGTTTTTTCACCATTTCAGTGTTCGTTTTGAAGTCTAACTCATACTTTGCATTACAGTTATATCCTGAAGCACCTTGGAATCAAAACGTTCTCCATGACAGAAGTTGATCGACTTGGAATAGCAAAAGTTATGGAGCAGACATGTGATCACATGTTTTCAAAGTAAGTGTGTTACTTGGGAATCTTTCCTCCTTTTTTGTATTCATTCAAAATATCTTCATCTTTATTTATTGTGGAAACATTCCTGCTCTTTCTGGATCAGGGTGAAAAAACCTATCCACCTCAGTTTTGACATTGATGCATTGGACCCATCAGTGTCACCTGCAACAGGCACACCTGTAGCGGGAGGACTGACCTATAGAGAGGGGATTTACATCACTGAGCACATCTGTCAAACAGGTGAGAACACGAGGATATGTAAGTAGAAGAGAACTAATTAATAAGCAGTGTTGGAGTATAATACTGCATTACTTAAAGGTGCTGTATGTAAGTTTTTCACTTTACTAATGCATAAAAAAATCCATAATATGCTTGCAGATATTTAGGAAACACGCTAAATTCACCTACTTGTTTCTCAGGAAAAACAATGCTACAGCCAGTTATTCTACTTTGAAATGTGCGTTCTGTGTCGGTATGTCTGTTTTTGTTTTGGTCTGTGCAATACCGCACGCTGCCAGTTTACCCAATAGTATTCCGATACCACAGTTTGCCAGTTGCCGGAAAACACATCGTATTGCAGCCATGGAAGCCAGCGAATAAACCGGGTCAGAGAGCGCAGATTCTACCCGACCTAAAAAGCCACGGCATCCATAAACAACGCACTCCAATATTTTGAATTTGGACTGCAGTACCCATTTCAATCCTACATACCGCACCTTTAATTG
Organism: Gobio gobio; assembly: GCF_949357685.1. Lineage (NCBI taxonomy): Eukaryota > Metazoa > Chordata > Actinopteri > Cypriniformes > Gobionidae > Gobio > Gobio gobio. Next base: position 36,686,397 of record NC_137113.1, read on the forward strand.
CGTTACTTAGTAACTTTTTATTGAAAGAAATGTGTTACATTACTTTTGCGTTAATTTTTCTCACCTGGGCTGGAATTGTAGGCCCTTTCAAACCAAAAGTTAAATAAGCCGGCTCAGGCTGAAGGAAATGCAAGTACACGCCTGTACAGTAGAGGGCACAACTCAAACCTTTCAGCTGTGCTGCCATTCTGGATTGCAGAAGAATAGGATGAAAGAGATGCACAACACTCTGGCTGCATCTGAAATCGCATACTTACCTACTATATAGTAGGCGAAAAACAGTATGTGACAAAAGTAGTATGTCTAAATTCACTATACTCATAAAAGAGTTGGCAAAAAGTACCTTCTACTTCTGCCGGGATACTGAAGTGTGCATACAATGGGCACTTTACTATCCCATGAAGCCACAGGAAAGGTTTATGAATGGAGGTGAAGCGACGCAATTGACGCCGATAGGTCACATGATAATGACAACAAAGCGAATGTAGTCTGTCCGGATTACATTCTTATGACACATATGCATACTATATAGAACGTAATTATTTAGCGGTCGTGAAGTAATTATTCATTCAAAATACTGAAGAGAGTATGCGATTTCGGACGCAGCCCCTTGAGCAATCAAAACAAAAATGAAACTAAAGCAATTTTTACTTATTAGTATGGTTGAGTTGAATCATTGAAGGCAAAGACATTGGTTAAAGTGAGATTAGATACATAAAGTATGCATTTGTGTTAGTTAACATTACATATTAAATTATTTCAGGTTTGCGTAATATTCTGAGTTTGCATTTCAGTTTTTATTCATATTGAGGAATACCAAAAAAGAGTTGAATCTGTTCTTGTGCCTCATTAAAGGTGCTCTAAGCGATGTCACGCGTTTTTTAGGCCAAAACATTTTTTTGTCACATACAGCAAACATCTCCTCCCTGTCCTTGTCGGCTATTGGCTGGAGCACTGTTTGCTGTACTTCGTGGTCCAGACTGCCCAGGTTTGTTTTTGTTGCAGTTTGTGGAGCTTAGGCGGACTACAGAGACTGCGTTTTTTACAGTGTGTTCTGGGGACAGGCAGCTAGCGGATAGCGAGGAGATGTTTGCTGTATGTGACAAAAAAGGTTTTGGCCCCAAAAAAAGCGTGACATCGCTTGGAGCACTTTTAACTTGCACGTCTCTGTAACTTACTCCCCTGTTCTCAACATGGGGTCAGGAAAGGTGTCAGTTAATAAATGGTGGTAACTTGCATTAATTGTTTGAAAAAGTAACTCAGACACTGTTTTACAAATTTAAAATTAATGTATTACTTTACTTGTTACCTGAAAAAGAACGACTGCCGCTTAAACTAAAACAAAACAACAACATAAAGTCCAAGTCCACTCCTCCTTTTATCCGAGACTCCGTTCCCACGGGCTCTCGGCTCTGCCCTGCTTGCCACAATGACTTTCAGGCTGATTTTGGGCTTTCTGAGATTTTTAACCAAAAACTGAGCCCACTTGGCTGATGTGTTAGCGCCACCTTGTGTCAGTACTTAGGGCGTGTCCGAATCTACTTTTGCTAGTTTAACAACAGAAAAAATGGCCGGCATGCCTGGCGCATGGTCCAAAAGGGTTGTACCCAGTCTCTTAATGAGTCATGGGTGTGTTTTGGGCGTAATGTGCAATAAACCAATCAGAGTCTCATCTCCCATTCCCTTTAAAAGCCAGTTGCGCTTGCACCATGGCGGATTCACTATTTACACAGTGGAATTTGCGAGTGGAAAGACTGAACGCTTCTCCAAAGACGAATCCTTTTATTTTTAATATTTAAAAATGTTTATGTGCAGCTACGCGTCCCTGTGTGTGTAATAAGCAGAGTGTATGCGCGTTCTGCACTCTTCTATAGACGCATATTACTAACACGCACTTTTAATAACACAAAAAATACCGCGCCATTGACTTCAGACCAGGTTTTTGTTGGTCAATGGCGTAGTCGTTTTCAGTTGCCTCAAAATAGCAACGTGCGAACAATACACCTGAACACACCTCGTTTTTTAGACAAGCACGCCCATAGGCGAACAGATGGTTGCAAGTGCATTTGCTATTTAAACATGGTGCTGGACGTGAAAATGATAACTGTGTTGGGCTGAAACTAGCAAAAAACACTTGCGTCGCATTGCGCCGGGTGTATGATAGGGCCCCAAGAGTAGAACAGGGAAAATACTGAGTAGCTAAATTAAAAGTGAGTTAATAAATTAATTATAAAAAAATCTACATTATGCCCTACATTCTAGATATCAGCATCACTTATTTAAAAGCCACATAATTAGAATGTTTTTGTGTTTGGCTATTGCTTTGCAATTTATGGACTGTTTGGCCTGTTGACTTTCTTCTTGACTTTACTCCAGGGCTTCTCTCTGCTGTAGACATGGTGGAAGTGAACCCAAAGCTGGGCAAAACGGAGGATGAAATTACGTCAACACTGAACGCTGCTGTGGATCTGTTACTGGGCTGCTTCGGACGGGTCCGCGAGGGCTCGCATGAGCCAGATTACAAAATACCAAATCCATAAATCACAGGGTTTCTTTTCAGGCTTCAGTCTTGTTATTTTGGTTCCTTTATATTATAGTTACTATCATGTCGTTCTGAATTTAAAAATACTAAATTGTAATTCACCTTTATTTTATTATTGTATAAAAATTAATTCCAAAGATATATGCAAATTATACCACAGTATTTCCCTAGTGAATGCAAAAACTATACTATATATAAAGTATGTTTGAAAATCGAAAAGCCATTGTTGCAAAAAACTAAACCAAGTAAACCCTATAAAGCTATTTAAACCCTATTTAACCCTATAAAGCTAGTGTCATATTTGATATGCAAATTTCTCTAAATGGACACTAATTTATCAACATGATCAAAACTTTGCTGAAAAAAATCTGTACACAATGTACTAAAGGATGTTTTATTAAAAAGGTTCGGGAGGAGCACGTTCAGATAATTGACTCAAGTGGAGAGCACACTCAGCTAATCAACAACAAGAGGTAAATACCCAGCTAACAGAAAGTTGTTGTGAGAACGTTTTCGCTCAGCGTTATGAGAACATCAGTCAAGCACAACATCATAAGAACGTTCCAACAGTGTTGTTCTAAGAATGTTTCCTCTCAACATTACGATAATGTATTAAGAATGTTCCTGAAACATTATTTTAGGAATGTTTTTTTCTAACTTTTACATAACGTTAGTGAAAGTTATGGAAATGTTTCCTGTTAGCTGGGTAACTTATACGCAGCAGTCTTATCTCGAAGCTGGATGCCCTCCCCCCGGACAGCACGCCAAATATGCATTTAAATTTACTCTATAAATTATATGCAAGTGTGAACTCGTGAAATGCTTTCTGTTGCAAGTAAAAGGAATTTTACCATTATTTTAAAATGCCTCTCAAATATCAGCAACTGCAACAAATTGCATATTTTTGTTCAGTTTGTGAATCTGAATAAAACTGAGGTGTTTTTTTCATTGAGTATGAGCTCCTTATTCGCACTACCTTATACTATATGCGTCACATGTCCGTCTGATCTTTCTGTTGTTTTGATTCGGTCATATGTTCCTTTGTCTTAGTTTCCCGCCACTTGTCTGTTTCCTTGGTTACCCATGTTAAGTTCTATTCAGCTGTGTTTAGTCTCTCGCAACTCGTCTCTGTCTGCTATTTAAGTTCCTCTTGTTCATTGTCCGGTCACAATTATGTGTGTTGTGCTGTTGTCCATCTGCCCGTCTTGCCTTTATTTGAGATTAAACCACATTTGGAATTATATATCTGCCTGTCTTCCTGCCTGCACACACCCGTGACAATATGAGACATAAAGACTGGTGCATCAAAAGATACTGAACAAAAACTTTATTAACTCGTCCACTTTTTTTTTTAAAGACTCTTGTTTCCCGTAACGTTTTGCCCTCTAGCGGTTAATAAACAAAACTGCATGCGTCTCGCGGACGAACATTGCAGCCGGAGCTACTTCTCTCTGTTTATGTCTATGGCGAGTCACGCAGGGCAGGGACTGTGCTCCTCCACAGTGGTTCCTACCAGACCGGTCTGAAATAGTCCCAATATAAACCCTTATTATAAGTTTACCATAATGATTCAGGGTAAGACAAAAACACGGTTTGAAAAATGGATTCATGGTGTACATTCTCATTATATAATATTTGTAAATCTTGAACACAAAAAAAGTTACGGACAGCAGCTTTAAACATAATCAAAATGTGTTCCAAATGTTTTTTTTCACTAAATTCAAATTATATTTAATAGTTTTTTTTTTTATTTATTGAAAATGCTTTGTTTACTTTTCAATGTAAACTATAATATAATTTGTACGTAGATATCATTTGCCATAATTACGCATTGGCATTTAGTTTTAACCTAAATGATGGAAGATGTAAAAATCACTCATAAATAATTGCACTTAATTTTGTAATAATGATAAGAGTATGATATATTATTAGTATTTATAATATTTATATAAACAGGAGAGGTGAATACAGTGCTATTCTAACAAATGCGCAAAATAAAGCAAAGAGATTCATTTTGGAAAAATCATTTTTATTATTAGACCATTCCTGATCATTCTGTGCATTTTCTGTCATTCGTCACTTTGGTCTGGCGGTCAGTCAGAATAAGTGTTGGAGATATGATGTCACTGCAGTGCTCTGATCTGATGCTATTGTACAACTCAATAGCTAAAGGCCTGTTGTAATGGGAGTGTTGTCAGGAATAGCTGCTTCCTTTGAAGCCATACTGTGCAATGATAAAAGGCACTAACAGAGAGGTAATGTAACCCAAAGGCTGGCTCTCACACACATGTACTCTTCAATTAAAAATAAATGTGACGGGTCACACGTAGGCTGCTGCGGACACAGTGGACATGAACAGCAGGGAGGAAGCTGTTTTCAGAGTCTGTTCAGAGTCCAGGAGGAGGAGTGCATGTGGATGATGGGTGAAGGCTTTGATCAATCTGTCTCTTTCAGGTTGCATGGCCTCCTGAATTCCTGACCTCTCTCGTGGATCCATTTATTTGACACTAACGGGTAGGCAATGAGAGAAAGAAAGAAAGAATGAAATAGACAAATTGGATAGTTCTTTGAATTTTATTTAAGAAATCCATTGAACCATCTCAAGATATTAAAAGGTTGATATATGTCAATATATTTAGAACCATGTTTTCAGAAAAGTAACAGGGTTGAGAGTTTATAAAAGTTTAGCAAGTTTTAGAAGATAGGGTTGGTATTTAGTAATTTGACATTACTAACAATTTGCTCAGGTGCATAAATGATTAGAAACTGAATTTAATTGAATGCGTTATTTTGACAAGGGATAATTATGATGGTAACAGGGTTGACATAACAGGAATTCAAGACTTAAATGATGAATTATGTCAACTACAATGTGCTTACATTCTAAAACAGCAAGAAATTCTAGTAAAATAAAATAAAACGAGTTGCTAGTTTAATCTGACATTACTAAATATTTGTTCAAGTGCATACATTATTAGAAAGAGAGTTTAATGCTGATGGTAACACAGTTGAACAATGTGCCACAATAATACATTATAGTAACACAATAAAGTCATTAAAAATAAACTTTTTTTTGTCTTCACTTTCTGAAAGTATGATAAAATCATACTTTTTTTTAAATAGATTAATCATTTATTTTAATAAATGATAATTATGATGGTAACATCATAATGCTTTTTTATTAGGGCTGTCAAAAGATTAATCGCGATTAATCACATCCAAAATAAAAGTTTGTGTTTACATAATATATTTGTGTGTACTCTGTATAATTATTATGTATATATAAATACAAACACATTCATGTATATATTTAAGAAATATTTGCATGTATATACTGTATATACATTTATATAATTTATATTATATATAAATATAAATATTTTATATATAATATAATACATTTTTCTTAAATATACATGCTTGTGTGTGTTTTTATATATAAATAATAATTATACACAGTACACACACATATATTATGTAAACACAAACTTTTATTTTGGATGAGATTAATCGCGATTAATCTTTTGACAGCCCTATTTTTTATAGAATTATATGATGCATTTTTGATTTTTCAACACATTGTGTCTGTAACACTCACCCCACTTGTTTCCCACCAGTACCGGGCATGCTGCGTGTCTCGTGCTGTAATCGCCCTCTCCGTTGGGAAACAGATTATACCAGAATACAGCCGTACCCTAAACACAGACACAAAATGTTAAGTGATAATTCTTAATAGAAAACGCAATTGTTTCAAGATCCAATCCATAGTGATCCATCTACTTAAAAAAATAAAGCAATGTCCATGACATCTTTTCTGTACCTGTTTCTATGACTTGGTATGACACCACTTAACATTGATTTCTCTTAATTTTTTCCATAGCTGTATATACTGTGGAACAGCAGAAATGTGTTTAGTCAACTACGGTTACTGAGTAATGTTGCATAATAATATAAATGAATTGTATTTAATGCACATCAAATTATCTAAAATAGACTCTACATGGTCATCCCTAGTGAAAAAGAAAGTGTGCTTAATTGTACTGAATGCGTACTTGTAGTGTACTTTATATCTTAAAAGTGTTGCACTTGCAGATAAATAAAATATCCCTTTCCAGAACATTTTCATTCAACGTTCCCAGCTGGTGGAACGATCTTCCCACCGCCATCCGAAACGCTGATTCGTTGACAACATTCAAAAGTCAACTAAAAACGCATCTCTTCCATGAGCACTTAACCTCTTAAAAAAAAAAAAAACCTTTCCTTTCCTCTTTCTCCTCCACTTTCCCTCCCTACTCTAGCCTGTGCTACACTGAGAAATGTACACGGACTAAGTATTTCAGGCACTTGTTGCGCTCACTCGACTCTTCACGACCAATCGCTTATCGTACCCCCAAGTTGTAAGTCGCTTTGGATGAAAGCGTCTGCTAAATGCATAAATGTAAATGTAAATAAAAGGAGACTTATTTATTTTTCAGGTCCAATTGTCATTATTAACTTAGCATGCATATTACTAGGATATTGGCTGTTTATTAGTACTTCTAAAGCACATATTAATGCCTTATTCTGCATGACCTTATTCTACATCCCTTAATTCTACGCATTACCTAAACTTAAACTACAAAAACTACCTTACTAACTAAGCAGTAAATTAGGGAGTTTATTAAGGCAAAAGTCATAGTTAATGGTGAATATTAGGGGTGTAACGATTCATCTACTACATCGATGTATCGATTTATTTTCCTATGATCTAACTACATCGATCTGTGCTCGGCAAGTTGGCCTTCCGGACGACATATATCGATCTAACATCGTTTTAAAAGGTAATCAATCGATTGTATCGATCATAGGAAATAACGTATTGGATTTAAGCACGTCAGACTTTATATGGATGTTTTTTCTTAGCACTTTTAATGATAACGGCGTTAAACGTTACTCGATTCAGTCTGCCTACCTGTGACATCATCGCAACGCACCAGCAGCAGCGCTTTTGTCGCTGCGTGTCGCTGGCGGTGTGAACGGGGCTTGAGAAAACAAAACATAGCATGGCGCATGGCAGAGGAGAAGCCAACGAGCGAGAAATTATCAAGCCACCAAGAGAAAGAGCTACCAGTACTTTCAACCCTTGCTTGTTACCTGTGCATTCCTGACACCAGTGTGCCAGCAGAGCGAGTTTTTAGTACTGCTGGCAACATAGTGAACGCACAGAGAAGTGTTCTGCGGTCAGATCATGTTGATATTTTTGAAAAAGAAATCTGCAGAGTCATTGAAGAGTAGTTGGTTACATTTTATCTTTTGTTAAATGTTGTTTGTTTATTAAACTGAGAGTAGTAGCAGGTTCAGCCAGTTTATTCAACCTGAAGAAATGTTGGTTGCACTTTATTTTTGATATTAATATTGTATTTGTATTATTTTAATGTTGAAAAACAACAGCAAAAGTAGCAGGTAAACCTACTATTAATTAAATCTGAAGAGAAGTTAGTTACACTTTATTTTTGATATTAATATTGTATTTGTATTATTTTAATGTTGAAAAACAACAGCAAAAGTAGCAGGTAAACCTACTATTAATTAAACCTGAAGAGAAGTTAGTTGCACTTTATTTTTGATATTAATATTGTAATATTATTATGTTGGATAACAAAAGCAGAAGTAGCAGGTTAACCTACTGTTGAAATGTTGGTTGCACTTACTGTGCTTTTATTGAAAATGTATTGAATATTGAAAATGAGAGCAGAAAAGGTTAACTTCCTGTTAATTCAACCTAAACTGTTGGTTGCACTTTATTCAAATAAAATTAATGCATTTGCCATTAATTGTTGTTTACTTGTTTGTTTATATCCATAATTAATTGATATACCGGATTCCCTTACAAGAAACAACAGGAATCTTGGAAACTTCACCTGCACTGACCAGTATCCAGATATTTATTTCAGTCACACAATTTTTGGCTAAAAATTTACTGAATCGATTTCAAGTCACTGAATCGTTTCGGATCGAATCGTTCTAAATGAACCAATATCGTCCTTGAATCGTATCGACAACCTCAAATCGTGATATGAATCGTATCGTTGTTAAAACGAATCGTTACACCCCTAGTGAATATGTGTTCCCCATACTAAAGTGTTACTGCAGTTTGCAATAAAAAATATTTTTAAAAGTTTTACTTTATTGTACATTTTCAATCATTATGTTTAATAATCTTTTGTCATGCTTTACAGAAGTACATGTATTTTGATGTGTTGACACATGACACAGTACTTGATTATAATGTTATAATTTATCTGCAGTGTGTATTTTGATAATACATTTAAAGTTGAAGATTAAAGGCAAGGCCGTAACCAAAGTTTTTTTTGTGTTTTTTTTGTGTCTTATTGGTTTATTTAAAGGAATTATAGGAATAAAAGGAATTTAAGGAAATGAAATAAGAATGGTAAAAGTTCCAGTCCTATTGTAGTTATGAAGTAAACAATTTGCAAATAAAATCGATTTTTAAAAAAAAAATATGCATCATTTGATATATGCATCAACGATATACTGAATGTTTTAGCTACTTAAATCTTACAATGCACTTTTTTCACTGCTATATCTAAAGTGTTGCGTTGGAATTCGCGTTAGTCTTTCGATCGGCACGGGAAGTTTCAACAATTTTTTCATAAATTGAACAGGGAAGGCGTCGGCCGAAAGTTTACTTGATAAAGTTTTAAATATGGATATTTTTCTTACACAAACGCATCGATTCGCTTCAGAAGGCCTTTATTAACACCCCAGAGCCGTGTGGAGCAGTTATTTGATGGGCAGATGCACTTTTTATGGACTTCAAAAACAGAGCAACTATGAATCCAATTCTAATGCTTGGATTAGCCTGGACTTTTGTAATATAACTCAGATTTTATTCATCTGAAAGAAGAATGTCATATACACCTAGGATGACTTGAGGGTGAGTAAATTATGGGCTAATTTTCACTATCCCTTTAAAGATTTTTTAAGTGTTTTTTTTTAAAGAACACTAAGACATGCTTTCAACCACTTTGCAGGCAGCGAAGTTGCATCTGAATTTGTGTAATTTTTTGAGTTTCAGTTTTTGACATTTTCATAAGCGAGTTCCAATTGAAATATAGCACAAGATGAAATGGAATGTTAATAAAGCTTTTTAATGGTTTTTGAAACACTAAGACGTTTCAGACAGTTTGCCAAAAAGAATTTACCCTAATAGGACAGTTATATGGCCAATTCACACTGCACAGACAAACGGCAACAAACACCAACAAACAAGTTGGCCATTGGATTTAAAAATGTATGAAAAATAAATGTCATGTTCACACTGCCCTAACAAACACCGACAAACTCGAGCCACGGAAAAACACGAGATATTCCCTATTCATTTAAACCAATAAAAAGAAAAGATTGCAGCTTTCAGACACGACTTTCTTCTCGTTTTATAGTTCATTTTAGGCCGTTTCAATGGCGTTAAATGTCGACAGCAAATTTTGGAAAATGATTTTAGCCTTAAATATAAAGTAAATTATTTTCTTTTAGGTGTGATTTCCTAATTCGTCCCATAAAGGGTTAAATATGTATGCAAGTCCTATAAGTGGGTTGAAAAATCTCTTGGATTGCATTTAATATAAGTTTAAACTATTATACATTTTAATTTAATTGTAAATAACATGCAATTAGGCATCCAAAAACATTACAGTTCGCACTTCTGTATATTCTTTAAAAGTATATTATTTCTGTAATACTGTAATTAGCACTCATTTTTAAAGTATGCTAAACGTGTACTTCTTTTTCACTAGGGCAGGTGATATATAATTCATTTTGGCATTGAACAAACAAACAAACAAACAAACAAACAAACAAACAAACAAACAAACAGCACCTTCATTGGCTTTACTGCAGCTCCAACTTCTGGAAAGACAGTGGCGCCCCCTGCTGATACATCACTCATCTGCAACAAAGTGGATGTTTCACAGGTTTTAATTTTATACCAAGTTATGGCAATAGCAGAACCAACCCTGACAGGACAGTCACTACAACAGTAATTCTACTCACATAGAAAAGCCAGGTTGCTATCCGATTCCCTGTGCCCAGCTCTTTAAAAGCATCTGGTTCATCTTTCTGGAGGAAAAAGCATATTAAAATGGTACATTGTGTATAACTGGCATACTTTGCTACGTTGCAACAGCTTTGTATTTACCCGTCCAAAGTCAAAGTGGGGCTCATATTGTCCTCCAACACCATAATTCGCCACCTAAGAAGAGAGGAAATTATAAATTGAAAGAAACAGAACCAAACTCTTCTCATTCTCGTGCATTAAAGGCCTCATGAACACTACCTGTAGTTCTTCTGCTGTTTTGATATCGAGGCCTGTGATGTCTTCTATGCGCTGATTTATGCGATCCACAACCGGATGCTCATAGGCCGCCAACCACGCGCTGAGAGAAAAGGCAATTAATAACACATTGGCTCAGTACTCCTACTGAGAACTATTTGCAACAGTATAACATGTTATGTTTTTTTCTGTTTTTACATAAAAACAAACAAATATAATGCGAGTTGTCCAGTGTAAAGCTGCAGGATTAGTGTTCAGCAATGTTTAGTATGTAATTGAACTTTTAGTAGTGTTAGTATGTAGAATGCAAGTAAAAAATAAATTAGAATGAAACTAGATTTAGAGTAGTGTTTGCTCAGACAAAACTTATCGATGCTTGTTTCCTCCATGGAATAAAATAAATAAAAAGGTAGCCTAATCTCACAAATCTGACCTTTTTTTTCTTAGAATTGTAAGATATAAACGTTCAATTATGAGTTATAAATTCTGAATTGTGAGATAAACTTGCAATTGCAAAAATATAAAATGTCACTTTTTTCTTTTTTTTTCTCCATGTGCGGCAGAAACAAGCTTCCATAAAAACTCGCCACCACCACCAATCATGTCATAAAAAGGCCACCCATCAAATTAGGTTTATGAGACAGTCCAACCAAAAATTATTCAGACACCAGATAGAATTTTTTACTAGTGGGTGCAGGACACTATAGGTAATTTATGTAAGTGAGGATAGCAAAATAAAGTAAACTGTGACATTATACCCAAAAATTCTTCATACAGTGGACTACCAGTAAAACTGATTTTATATATGAATATTCAGACACTTTAATCTGACAAAGTGTTTTTTCTTTAATTGACTGAACAAAATGAAGCATTGCTTGGTAATTGGTTGACCTAAATTGGTTTTATCTAATTGTGTACTTAAATTTAACAGCTGATTGGTTGATTGTAATCCATTACATACCTTTATATCAAAGTTATCTGACATTATCAAGATGAATTTGTTCTGACACAGTTTAACTCCGAGTTTTTGTCATATTGTATTACCATTTTCGAAACTACTGCGAATAAACTGCGAAAACGTTGAAGGTGTCTGAATAAATTTTGGTTTGATTGTATATGATATATTCATGAACTTGTGACACTAATCATTTACAAAGGCAGCATGACTTTAAATAGTAACCTGTCAAGTAGAATTCTCTGAGAGGCACCCATGCAGTCCGTAGTCTCTTTTCATCAGATGTGCAACTATCATGTGTTTTCTCAATTAATATAACAGCGTGTTGTAAAAAACATAAAATATAACACCCATGTCATGATCCCTGAAGTATGGAAGCTTGTTTCTGCCAAATAATTGTAACTTTTTCCTCTCACAATTTAGACTTTATAACTCGCAATTGCGAGTTTATATCTCACAATTTTGAGAAAAATAGTCAGAATTGAAAGTTATAAATTGCAGTCCGAATTGCAATATATACACTACCAGTCAAAAGTTTGGAAACTGTACTATTTTGTTTGTTTTTGAAAGAAGTCTCTTCTGCTCACCATGCAAGGCTGCATTTATTTGATCCAAAATACAGCAAAAACAGTATTATTTTGAAATATTTTTACAATGTAAAATGACTTTTTTTCTATTTGAATATATTTTAAAATGCTATTTATTTCTGTGGTTCAATGCTGAATTTCCAGCATCATTACTCCGGTCTTTAGAGTCACATGATCCTTCAGAAATCATTCTAATATGCCGATTTTGCTGCTCAAGAAACATTTATTATTATTATTATCAATGTTGAAAACAGTTGTGTAAAAATTTTTTAAGGATTATTTAATCAATAGAAAGTTCAAAAGAACAGCATTTATCTGAAATATAAAGCTTTTGAAACATTATAAATGTCTATACTGTCACTTGATCAATTTAATGCATCCTTGCTGAATAAATGTATTAATTTCTTTAAGTTCTTTCCCAAAAATTCTTTCCGACCTACAACTTTTGAACGGTAGTACAATGTTACAAAAGATTTCTATTTCAGATAAATACTGTTCTTTTGAACTTTCTATTCATCAAAGAATTCTAAAAATAAATTTGCACAACTGCTTTCAACATTGATGATAATCATAAATGTTTCTTGAGCAGTAAATCATCATATTAGAATGATTTCTGAAGGATCATGTGACACTGAAGACTGGAGTAGTGATGCTCAATCACAGGAATAAATTACATTTTAAAACATATTAAAATAGAAAAGTTATTTTACATTTTAATAATATTTCACAATATTACAGCTTTTTTTGTATTTTTAATAACATAAATGCAGCCCTGGTGAGCTGAAGAGACTTCTTTCAAAAACAATCAAAATAGTACAGTTTCCAAACTTTTGACTGGTATTGTAGTTTTCTTGCAATTGTTAGATATAAAACTCACAATTCCGAGAGAAAAAAGAAAAAAGAAAAGAGTCAATTGCGAGATACAAACTCGTTTATAACTCGCAATTCTGATTGTGATGTCCTAATTACCTTTTTTTTTTAATTCCATGGCAGAAACAAGTTTCCATACAGAAGTGTGTAATTTCTATATTTCCTGAGAAAATTAAACTTGCTCATTTGCCCCCCCAACCCCCATCTATACATTGAAAGTTAGCATCTAATGTTGATTTGGACCCCATTGACTTTCATTGCATGGGGAAAACTTTTGTGTTCCACAGAAAGTCATACAGGTTTGGAATTACAAGAATAAGTCGATAATCACAGAACAATTATTTGTTAACTATCCCTTAATTGCTTTTTGAGATCCCAAACATTATTATTTGTGCTTTTTGTACACATACCAAACATATTATGTAAATCAAGATAAAAATGTCTGTCTGTGCAGGTCACACTCATTCATCGAGATAAACTACATGGTGTTCAACAGATGAGATGATACTGTTTTATAGAGATATAGAAAGAGGTTTCTAGGTAAAGAGAGAAAAGGGGGAGCAGACAGATGCGAACTGTGCGCTTTATCTTTGACCCCTTACCTCTTGGAGACTCTGTATTGGGCGGTGGTGAGTTTGCCAGTTTGAGGGTCATGCACGGTGGCACGCCTGAGCTATAGAGCCAGCACAGAGAAAAAGAGAGGAAATAGAAATAGAAAGGTGAAAGGTGCTGTTGATACACGGCTTATACTGAACTACACCAACTGCGGACTTGGACTGCATGGGTGGTTTATATGTAACATGGTGTGTAGTTTCTGGCCGAGTCAAAGTTCTACAGTTAAAATGTATAGGACTATGGTGTTCACTGATAATTCACCTCCTGTGTGTAAAGAAGCAGTGGAAGAGTAACAATCCCAAGAACAGCAAAACAAACAGGGATATCCATTTATTATGCATGGTATAAACGCAAACTTGTAGGGCTGGTGGTTGGTATGATGGTATGTACTGTGCAAACACAAATATTATGTCAATGTATATATTGTGAAAGCACTATGATCACCAAGGCTGCATTTATTTGATAAAAAATACAGTAAAAACCCGCAATATTGTGAAATATTATTACAATTTAAAACAAGTTTCTCATTTAAATATATTTTAATATGTAATTTATTCCTATGATAACACAGCTGAATATTCAGCATCACTCGTCTTCAGTGTCACGTGATCTTTCAAAAATCATTCTAATGCTGATCTGCTCAATTATAATTGGTTCTCAGTTATTAATAATGGGTTCTTATTATTATCAATGTTGACAAACTGTTAAATATTTTTTGATGCATCTTTTCAGGATTCTTGGATGACTAGAAAGTTCAAAAGAACAGCATTTTTCTGGAAATAGAATCCTTAACATAATCACTTTTTTATTATTAACTTTTTTATTTTATTATTTTATTTTTTATTATTTTATTATTAATATCCTTGCTGAATTAAAGTATTAATTTCTTTCTTTTTAATCTTACTTGCCCACAAACTTATGAATGGTAGTGTAGCACAGTTTCCAAAATATTAAGCAGCACAACTGTTTTCAACATTAATAATAATGATAAACAAGAAATGCAAATAATGATAATGTTTCTTGTTTATCATATCATGTGACACTAAAGATTGGAGTAATGACTGATGAATGTTCAGCTTTGCCATCAAAGGAATAAATTACATTTTAAAATATAATCAAATAGAAAACAGTTATAGCTATAACTAAACAGTTGTTATAGTATTTCACAATATTACTGTTTGTAGTTTTGCTCAAATAAAAGCAGCCTTAGTGAGAATAAGAGACTTGATTTAAAAACATTGAAAAAATTGTATTATTCCAAACTTTTGACTTACTTTTGGTATATACACCGATCAGGCATAACATTATGACCTAATATTGTGTGGGTCCCTGCATGGACTCGACTAGACACCTGAAGGTGTGCTGTGGTATCTGTGCTGTGGCACCAAGATGTTAGCAGCAGATCCTTTAAGTCATGTAAGTTGCAAAGTGGGGCCTCCATGGATCGGACTTGTTTGTTCAGCACATAATGTCATAATGTTATGCCTGATGGGTGTGTGTGTGTGTATATATATATATATATATGGATGACCTTGGTCCACCAACCCATAATAAGCAGGTGACATCCCCTTTGTCTGGGCTCTCGTTAAAGTTGCTTTCCAGCATGCAGTAGGGGGAACTGGTGTGTTGGCAGTTCTACAGGCCAACTGGAGCCTTACCTTTTACTGATGCGATAGTGGGCCGTCTCTAGGACACCAGTAATGGGGTTGGAGATAGTGGCTCGGCGCAGCTGTTGAGCCAACCGGCCAAGAGGACACAAGTTACACAGCAGCTGTAGTCTTAATGACTGACCACATGAACTTGAGCACCGGCTCTACATGAGCCTTTGATTAAACTCTGGACAAATAACTTTAAATGGACCCTGAGTAATGGCGGGTCAGAGGAGTGTTATCGTACTAGAAATACTCCAAATATAGGAGGCTTTATATCCTTATTTTAACACAAAATTATGCTCTTGAAAAAAGTAATACCAAAGAAGTGAAATGCCTAAACCAGTATGTTTATGTCCCCTACAGACCAGGGGCCTCATTGATAAAACTTTCCGTAGATTTAATCCTAAACGTGCGCATACACACAAGTTTTCAGATTTATAAAACCATGCGTATGCCAGAACCTGCGCAAAATTCCCTTTATAAAACCCAGTCAGTGGAAGATTGTGCGTATATGCATCTCCACCCAGTCTCCTCCCCGAAATATCCATATATGAAGGTTAAAATGCCTAGTTTTACTATGCATATCCTCACCTGCTTTGTCTCCTTTTGTACGCATGGGTCAGAGTTTGCGTACAGATGCAAAAATTTTCCCGTCAAGTTTGTTTTTATAAATCGCAACTTATGCTTAGGAAGTGGAGAAATACATAGCAGAAATACTCTACCCACAGGCATTTTTTGTCATTGTTACTGAATGTGTCAGATCTTGGTAACAGGAAGGTTACCAAGATAAAATAAGTTGTGATGGGCTGTCATGTGATCTCATTATGGTAGCTGCCATTAAAGGTCAACCACCATTGTGTAGAAAAAACACTCATCATTACCACTGATATGTTTTCATCTCATTTGAGTGGACATCAATTTAAACATGTTTGTCAAAAGTATTATTCATTTCATTATAGATGAAACTTTGTTACTGTGGCAAAAATACATGTACACCTTTAAATAATTTCAGGAATGCATGTATATGTAATGTAATGGTAAATGTTATTTCAAACGCATTTTTGTAACGGCTTACAATAAGGTCTCATTTGTTGATAGATACAACTTTTGATCTTAAAAAAAATATTATTAAAGGGGTCATGAACTGCATTTTTTATTATTATTTAATGTTTCCTGATGTGCACTTATAATGTTAGTATGGTTTTTACACCAGAAATTGTCATAATTTAGAAATAAAAGTTAATTTCCTACAATGATTTTAGCCCTCTTATCTGTAAACACTAACTGTTGTTACGATTGGCTAACATCTTTGCATATGAAATAAGTATTACATGTGGAACTCTCTAAGTTTTTACTATTACTTATAGCATCATATTTAGATCTACTCCTGTCGTATGAAAGGTTGCAGTGATGAGCATTGTAGCAATGACAGTCATATCTGTTGAGTGCATGAATGCAGTGATCTTGTCATTGCAACTCGATTTCACCATAATTAACAGTGCAAACACTATGTAAATAATAGTACAATACAATGAAATAAAAGATTTTATTGTATAGTTTAGACAACGTCATTGATTATTAGGGCTGTCACTTTACGTTCGAAAATCGATTGCACAATCGATCGGACCAACCAACACAAGTTTCGAAAACGAAAATAGGGAATTGATTTTAACCAAATACGTACACCATTATTTTTGAACGAATTAAACAAATAAAAAAGGACCCGTGGAGGCGGAGCATGCAGCTCGAAATCAAACAGGGGAAAGACTGCCTTAACAGCAATGGGGGATCTGTTTGGTGACATCTACACAAGGGGCTACGAAAGAGTGAATGACGTCGAAAGCGACCTCTTACAGGAGATGTTGATTTATGAAAAGGAACCACCTTCGCCAGCTGACAGCGACCCGCTTTTGTGGTGGAAGATTGGCAGTTCGAAATACCCCCACCTTGCGCAGCTAGCAATGAGTGAGTACCTGAGTGTCCCTGGAACATCAGTGCGGTCGGAGCGCGTCTTCTCAACAGCTGAGCATATAGTGAATAAAAAACGCTCTGCTCTGGACCCCGAAAATGTTGATAGACTTGTTTTCCTGTCCAATAATTTGTAATAGAGCCTTATTTGCACGTTTCATCAGTAACGCCCGCATAGCCTAAGTGTCGGTTACGTTCAATTAAAAAAAAAAACACATGGCCTGTTCAGAAGCTAAGTTCATTCAAAGTTTCATTTTGAACGGTTTGAACAGTTGTGGCTTTCCTGTTGCTCAAACAGTAGAGCATGGCGCTAGCAACGCCAAGGTCATGGGTTCGATTCCCAGGGAAAGCAAGAACTGACAAAAGGTAAAATGTGTACCTTGAATGCAATGTAAGTCGCTTTGGATAAAAGCGTCTGCCAAAAGCATAAATGTAAATGTGAATAATTACGTTAAATTATTATCCACACGAACTTCACATTCAGTGTAGGCTAGTAAATTTTTAAGCTTTATTTTCAACCTCTTTTCATGGGCTACAATTTTGTTGTTGTTGTTGTGGAATTTATAATCGTAAACACAGCCATGTTAAAGCCTGTAGCTAATGTTTTTCTTTGACGTTATGGCAGTCCACTCTGTCTGCTTAATGTTTTTTTCCCAGAATGTTGCACTCCTGTTTGTCATTGTGCACAAAATAAATCATCAGAAATATTGCTGACTTGTGCGTCTCAAGCGCCCTCTTTACTTTCATCCTAATGCCCGTTAGTTGTCCGTGGATTGGCGTAGGCTATATTTAGCGTTGAAAATGAAAACGTCATTTAAAATCGATTTTAGAATCGATTCAATGAACACTTGTGTCTCAAAAATCGAACAGGATTTTTTTACAAAAGTGACAGCCTTATTGATTATAACGGGAGTTTTGGCGAGAGTCCAGAAATCAGTCATGTCATGTGATTGACAGCTCCAGCGATTATAACGGGTGGGTTCTTTGATCGCTTTCTGTATCCAATTAATCACAAATGAAACAGATTATTTTCATGCTAATAAGAGAAACAATGTGAAGTTGACAGTTTAGTCAACTTGATTTACTGATGCATAAACAGCAAAAAAATTATTTTGAGACAATAAAGAATGTACATGACTGTACATGAATCATTACATATCAGAAACCACTGATCACAGATTAAGCATTAACACCGTTTGCAAAGCCATCAGGGAAATTGCGACTGATTTACCAAAGAATCCATGGTGAAATGTACCGAACTTATCTCTCTTCTTATCTCACTAACGTGCCAGTCCACGGGGCGATGATGCGATGATGTAGAAGTAGGCGTTTATTTGATTCTGCAGAAGCGGGTCGCACTATTACGTCATAATGTGACATAATACTAAACGAGTCGCTTTCGGAGCTTGGTTTCAATAAAAGACTGACAGGGAAGTTTTGAGTTCTGAAACTTACAGGATGTTTTTATAGTACAATGACCTCTTACATGTCACAAGATCAAGAAAAATTTGATTTCTCAATTCATGACCCCTTTAAATGTTAAAATTAACATTAACTAAGCTGAATAAATGCTGTAACAAGTATTGTTCATTGTTAGTTTAAATTACCTAATGTAGTTATCTAATGTTAACAAATGAAAACTTACAGTAAAGTGTAACCAATATTTTTACACACACATTCTTGAACCGATGTGACTTCAGGATTTTTATTTCTCTCAACAATACAATTTTGACTTGGTGCAATGTGTTTTCCAGAAAATGTGGTGCATTATAAACACTTCATGGCCAAAAGGATGTGGACACTTGAACACCACATCCATATTCTTCATGAACATTTCATTTCAAAACAAATAAGGTAAACAGAAGTTCAATCATACTTGCTTGATGCGCGAGAACAAACCTCATTGGTTCTCTCACATTAAGCAAGTATGTTTTGATGTATTCTATGTATGTGCGTTGATCAATGTTAATATGTAAAGTAAAGGCTAAATTAAATCTGTTCATCATATAAAGCGATATTGTCTTTTCAGAAGACTTGTAATGATCTCAATTAGTATAAATCTTTGACAATGTCTTTATGAACTTTTTGATGCATGAAAGTCTGGGTTGTGTGGACTTTCAATGGATGAACAAAAATGATCAGAGAATAATTCAAAATATCTTAATTTTTGTTTCTAAGATGAACAAACGTCAACATGAGGTTGAGGTCAGTAAATTATGACAACATTTTCATTTCATATGAATTACTGGACTAGTGGTTTAGGGGTGTCAACACGTTTTGGTCATTAATAGTGTACATATTTATAAACATTTTAATGTGTATAAAAGTTTAACTCACCCTCGGTTTGGCCAGTTCCTTGACCTTCTCCATTTCTTTTGCTGATATTATGTCATGGTAACGAATGATACGTGGGCGGTCCCATTCGTCCTCTTGTTTCACTGGGCCGAGCGTGTAATATGGATGTCTGTTATTGTTGTGGTAACGGCAGAACATACGGCTCTGTCTGCGAGGAGTCTGTAAGGATGAGATTATGTATATATTATGTACATTTAATTTATATCTTGTTTCATTTCACAGCATGAGTAGTACGTTTCAAAAGCTGCATAGCAGTCGGCCAATCGGATTGGAGCGCGTGAGTGTTTTATATGCAATATGCATTCAGCTGTGGACAAAAATATAGCTTTGTGTCATGGCCGCATAAACACAATGGGTGTGCATAAATAATTCAGTCCTGTCCTGTCTTTAATAATTACGTACCTCGAATACAGAAACTACTATAAATAGACATATCAGGATACATCAACACAGTAAATAAACAGCTGAAACTGGCTTGTCCCACAAGATATTAGTCCCACTTTATATTAGGTGTCTTTAATTCCGATGTACTTGTGTAAAAAAATTTTTTAGGTATTATAGGTCTTCATGTTGTATTGCAAAACACTTGCTGCTAATGAGATGGGTTTAAGGGTGGGTTAAGGAGGAAGGGAAGGGTCAACAGTGTAATTATAGATGTAATTACATGCAGTTATTTTTTTAAACAAGTGCAATATAAAACATGTATGTACACAATAAGTTAATTTTATTAAAATAATAATTTAAATGTTATTACCTAGTAGTTAAAGACACTTAATATAAAGCAAGTGCGATATACTAAATGGCTGACATCAGCTACTGCATCAGCATTTCATGCTCAACGTGACATTCCAGTGATGTATTTATGTTAATGTAGCAGTTATAGTATTTTAATAATCACCATTCGGAGTCCTTCTCCTCTACATAGCTGCTCATATTTCCTCTTCTCAGGGAGATATCCCTTTTTCCCATCCTCCTTTTCTTGCTCTTTCTTACTCTCTTCCTTGCCGCTCTGCTCCTTCTCAGCCTTCTTCTGTTTGTCTAGCTGGTAGTCAAAATACTTCAGGTTCCCAAGTGCTCGCTGGTGCTCAGGATCTAGACAGCAGAGATAAATGTGTTAAACATTTTGTAATAGTCTGGACAGCTGCTGAATATCTCAAATGGCTCAGAAATAATATTTCAATTTCACAGATCATGATATGAACTTCTGGTCTCCTTTCTTCAATGTGAAAATTGTGTGTAAATATTGCATAATAGGCAACGTCCACATTAATCCAGATTTTTCTATATATTCTGGCCTTTTCTCACACTGAGACTGCTTTTTTTCCAGTGAAAACTGAGCTTTTTGGAGACGCTCTCCCAACGCTGTTTTCGCATTGTAGTGTGGACTATGGAAGCTTGTTTGCACCATGGGAATAAAAAAATAAAAAAAGCACGTTTTTATCTCACATTGTTTAAGTCTTTTCTTACAATTGTAAGTTTATTACTCATAATTGTGACCCTGGACCACAAAACCGAGAGTCATAAGTCACACGGTTATATTTGTGTCAATAACCAACAATAAATTGTATGGGTCAAAATTATTGATTTTTCTTTTATGCCAAAATTCTTTAGGAATTTAAGTAAAGATCATGTTCCATTAAGATATTTGGTAAATTTCCTACAGTGAATATATAAAATATTTATTATTAGTAGTCATATGCATTGCTAAGGACTTAAATCTCAATTTAAAAAAATGTACCCTTATGACTGGTTTTGTGGTCCAGGGTCATAATTGTGAGATATAAACTTGCAATTGCAAGAAAGTAGTTGTGAGTTTTTATCTTGCAATTCTGACTTTATTTCTTGCTATATGTAAACACGGAATTGACAGAAAAAAGTCTGAATTGTGAGATTAAAAAAAATACAATTACCTTTTTTATTCCGTGGCATAAACAAGCTTTTACGGTGGACTGTGAAAATGTAAGTATTCAAAAACGATGATGCATGTTTAGTCATGTGACACATATTATACCCATATATACCTATGGTTGTACTGGCATTGTTGTGCCTGCTATTCACTTTCTAATGTTCTTTCTAGTGCTAAAGATAAATGGACGCACCAGTGAGTGGTGGGATATTTTTCTAATAGAATGATCAATGAAAAATATTTTAAAGTATGTTCTCTCTGTACCATCTGTGTGAGTTTTTATAAGATTTTACGCATACACAGCAAGGTGATTAAAGACATTTTCAGATGTTTCAGTGTGGAGGAGCAACTTCTGGAAAACGCTTAAAGATCCTAGTGTATACGGAGAGCATTTTGAAATGAAAATGCCATTTTCCCATAAATCCAGATGGATGTGGACATAGCCATAGTCTTGTAGAGCAGACTAACCCACAGAGAGCAGTCTCTTGGTAAATTCCAGAGCAATCTCCAGCTCCCCCTGCTGGTAGACTGAGTAGCTGAGGTAGTCCAGCACGGTCACAATGTCAACACTGGATTCCTCTCCTTCATCCAGTTGTTTGAGCGCCTGGGCCATCCATAGCTCTGTGTGGTAGTAGTCTGCATCAGAGTAGGCGATTTTACCCAGCTCAAAACAGTCCTCTACCGTCAGGGTGCTTTTAAACGGCAAGCCTGTAGTAACACCTGCAAGAAAACATGCAATGAGATTTTTTTATAAATAAAAAAATGCAATTCTGAAGCATGTTTGCTCTAAATATTTAGTCTTATCTTTCATGTAGGTCACACTCACCAGGCAGGTTTCCAGAAGAGATGGTCTGTGTGTCCAGTTGATAGGTGTCCTGCAGTCGGAGGAGAGCTTTGGCTGCACCGTTCTGGTCTTCATCATTAGGGAAATACTGACGCTGAATGGTCAGGTTTGAGATAAAGCCTGGAAGAAAATGTGGTTATCTTTTCATAAGAAAAACCATAGCGATAAGAAGAACATCTGTATTTTTTTTTTTTTTTTTTGCTAGGACACATTTCTAAATACTTAGGTCACGTTTTCTTGTTAAACTATTCACACAGTTCCCTTTACCAACTTTCATCTTGGCACAGCAATAATTTTGAATACAAAATGCATTACAACTACCAAAACACTTCATACATCAAATCAAGTCATTCTTTCATAACACTAGCAAAGATTTTCAGTTTTTCACCCAACAAAAACACTTTGTCACTCATTAAACATTGTGCAGATGGTAATGAAAATGAAAGACTAACACCACCAGAGGCGGTTCTAGGGCCAGTTCTAGTGTCAACAAGGGCTTGGCCCCCCTAAATTTGGAATCGTATCGCACCAAACTATTTTCTGAAACTAGTTGCAATGTGCAGTTTTTGCTGTGGCGGTATGTGATGATAAGAGTAATTTATTGTGTCATAACCAATAACCAATGCAGAGAAGCAAAACTGCATGAGGAGGATGCGTGCTGCAGCATGCACGTAGTGATGTCCATTTATGAATGATTCGTCACTCTGTCTGCGTTCGCTCAAATAGTTGTAAAAAGCAGGCTATAATGGTTGCTACACACTTGATTATAGATAAAATAAGCTCTCTTTATACATGTTGTATTGTGTGTTACTTCACCCATACGCAGAAGTGATACTGTAGATTCATTTTACTGACTTGATGACTTCATTTAGTTCATTTAAACATACTGGTAGTTAAAATAAAATTTTTCAATGGCTAATTTCTCAGAACACGTCCACATATGCAATCTTTTATCATATTCCAAATTAGGAAGTCATTATAATGCAGCCAAAGATAAATTATGACCAACGCAATGAAAGAACCATTCATGGGCGCCTATCACATAGACGGTGTTTCACCACAGAGATACCAGAGAAAAGATACAGGTAAAAGAAAATATTTAATTTTCACGTATAGCGTGTTGCTTATACAGTATTAGATGTTTGTTATAAACCATAAATTAAACAATCACGACTATCTAGTCTGCTAACAGAGAACGGATGTTGGCTACAAAATAACATGTAGCCTAAAATAAATGGTTTCGTTTTGCTTTTATAAATTGAGCATGCATGATCATATTACAGATACATTCATTTTCCTAAATTGATTTGTGTTAGGATAATCTGTACGATTATGCGTTTATTTTGTTATTACATTACAAGATTAGTACTTGTGAAATAAATAAATTAACTTGAAATTATTTTACTTCATGTGTAGAGATTGCAGAGTGATACAGTACATGGCCAAATAAAAATGACTTTCAATAATCCGGAAAATAGGTTAAAGGGTTAGTTAACCTAAAAAGAAAATAAAAACACTATTAGTTAGAATGTCTGTAACCAAACCATTTCAGTGCTTCTTCTATGTTCAACATAAGAAAGTCATACTTAGAACAACATGGGGGTGAGTAAATGGTGATAGAATTTTCATTTTTAGGTGAACTACCTATTTAACAACTGGTTCAAATAAATGTTAACACGTGCCCCCTAAAAGTGGCCCCTGCCTGGCCAGTGTAGCTACAGTGTCAGCTACATTAGATTTAGAATATATTTCTATATGGCATTACTGAAGAAATGTAGAAAATATTTGTTTTATTCAGTTTTGTGTTATGTATTTTGCAAAAAAGAATATAAGTGCGCAAACTGGCCTGTAGGTACATAGAATTTTGGCAGTAGTTGTGTCTGATTGAGAAAAGAATACATGTAATTTGAAAGTCGTTGAATGCACTTTGTGCCAAGCAATGATAAATGATCCGCAGTTTAGCTCACATAGACTGCTCACTGTGTAACAAGTTTTGAAAAAGTGACTTAAGTATTGAGAAATGGGTCCTAGCGATAGAAAAAAACAACAACTTACAAACTGTAATGGGTTAAATAACATTGATACTAACCATCAGACATGTCCTTGAGCACTAGGTCTTCCACTTCACCCCACTCTGTGTTTAGTCTCTTCATGAGTTTAAAGGCATTGACAGGGTGACCCAAAAACCCCTCTGGGTCCTGTGTGGCTATGGTGGTTAACGTTTCAAGCTTCTCAGCCCACCTGACAACACACACACAGTGTCCGATTCAGAGTGGCTTAATTGTCACTTCCACCGTATACAGCTTGTACACAGTGAAACGACTGTGAATATCTGCTCCACACTAAGTGTGATGTAAAATTGTGTAATATCAGACATAGTTAATGAAGAAGGAGATGAACCACTTGAAGAAAAATGAATATGAGAAATCGTAAAGCTTAATATGGAGACCGGAGACTATAGGAAAAGATGTCCGATCTTTCAATTAGGTCCCATGGCATGACATTTTTATTTTATGAGGTTTTTCAACATTAATATTCCCTTAGCCTGAATATTGTCCCCAAGTGGCTAGATATTTTGACTGGTGTAAACCGAGTTCTGGCTGTCTTTCTCTGCCTTTGAGAAAATGACAGCTCAGACGAGCTGATCTTGAATTATCCTGTTATGACGTCATAACAGGAATGGTTACCTCCCTTTCCTCCGCCCAGGGAATTTGGCACGGCCATGCGAGCGCCATATTTGTTTATCCTCGAGAGATCATGGCTTGTGAACGAGTGAATGCTGGCAGTTTCTCAGTATTTGGATGTACAAATGAAAACAGAAGTCTTTTTTCAGTTCTTTCTGATCTGTGATCAGTGATTTCTGATGTGTAGCTAATTATTCAAGTTCACACAGAACTTTATTATTCGTGCCGACACAGAATGGTGTTTTTGTGTTTTCTATCTTGTGAGTCAGTGTTTTTGTACGTCCTCGTCGTGTCTATCTGTTCTAAAATGTGCGTACAGTCGTGAGTTTCTGCTCAACATCGGAAGAGCCACATCTTTAGAGATAAACCTCACGCACGCCGAAGCTCGGGCTGTACTGACCGGTTGACCTTCAACATCACCGACCCCCAGTACTGAATCTCGCCCACAGCGAAGGCGCCATACTTTTTTGGGCAAAAGCCTCATCTAGTCTTTTCACTGAAGATCACACATCTGCATTACCGGAGTGCATTATACTGTTTCGACTTTAGGTAAGAAGATACGTTTATTATATCACAACCAGACATTTCATCACTATATGATCTGACATCCATATTTGCCAATACCTCAAAACATAGCACAAAACGATTATGATTTTGATTAGATTCAGAGGCGATATTACGATATTATGGTTACTCACATATATATTTTTTTACTCACAAGAACAACCAAAATAAATCAAGAATATTTAATTGAACTCTCTAAAAATCTCAATTGGGACATCCACAAAAAATGTAAACTCTTGGGTTTTTTAATGATATAGAACAATAAATAATAAAGACAAAAGAAATCAAGTTGATCATTGATCATCTGATGACATCTCATCATTGACTTGTGCAATGAGACAACTGTCTAAATGGCTTTTATTCTTCTGTGCTCTCTAAAGTGTGCAAATCTAAATCTATAAATATAATAAAATGAGGTACTCCAGTTATTGAAAAAATACATGTTTACAGTAAAATAAATTGTTTAAATAAATAAAAAAACTGAAATATTCAATGACAGCTCAATGAAATGTGTAGAACTGTCTAAAGACATTTCGTGCAGATGTGGCTAACAAGAGAGTTTCAAAATTAAGATGCATCTTAAAAATATATATTTTTAATTTATATTTATTTGCGCATTGCTACATCATTTTGTTAGTCATTTGATTGATGCATTGATCCATACTGATGTATCATTACACCCATAAATATTGTCAGATTTTTTTTAGGGATGCACCGATATGAACATTTTGGCCGATACCGATAACCGATAATTCTTAATATTTGAAAGCCGATAACCGATATATTGGCCGATAAATCTAAATACAAATTTTAATAAACTCTGAGAGCCTGATTACAAAAACAAAAGGCTCACCATTAAAAACCATGTCCCAAACACTTCAACATAAATCAAACCTATACACTACAGTAGCCTATTTGAACCAGTGTGAGATTCCTTACCTTTTCAAATTAATTTTACACTCCTATGGCCAAATTTTTTTTTTTAACACTTTACAATAAGGTTTAATTTTTGTTAGTATTAGTTAACCAACAATGAATGAACAATACTTCAACAGGATTTATTAATTTTAGTTCATGTTAATCTCAACATATTCAGACCCAAAGTTGTGTCTTTTAACATTAGGTATGAACTGTGAATGGACTGTTACAAAACACAAACATTTTTTTACTAAAAGAAACAAAGGTTATTGCTCTCTGTTTGTTCATGATAGTTAATGCATTAATAAAATGAGACCTTATTTGTAAAATGTTACCAAAAATTATATTGTCTAAAAAATAAAAATAATACACCTAAATAATGCAGACAAGTAATTGAACAGCATTACTTAGGCTGCATAATAAAGAATCAGAATGCAAGTGCATGAAATAACCTCCGCACAGACGATAAAGAAATGGTTTTAATCAAACCATATTGTTGATGGAAATGATACGAGAACAATAAAAGTGCTAATTATAAAAAATAATGCTTCTGTGTTTTTGAAAAAAAAATGTGTTTAATATTACAGTAATAGTAAACATCTGTAATGTCTAGTCTATTAGGAATAATGTTGCTGTTTGAGAGCGCGCTGAAGCTGGAGAGAATGAACGAACAACCATAAAGTGAAGCGCTTAGAAGTTTAATTAACAACTAAACGCATCATATATGAGAACAATCAGATATTTATACAAAATAAATATAATATTACAACTTATATTAGCACAAAATCACGCATAGGTGAAGGGTTATAACTCCTGTGGATGCTCTTCCCCTGTTTGAGAGCGTGCTGAAACTTAAGATGATCACCGGTACAGTGAAGCACTGCGGGTTATTGACTTAACGAAACACATCCTATTTGACTTTAATCAGATGTTTATACTACAAAAACGTAATATTACGACTTACATATGCTTAAAATGACGCGAATGCACAAGCGAACTTGACTGTGCTGGTCAGAATGCGTTGTTGACGCTTCCCACAACAGCGCGCTGAAAAACAACTAAACCCAGAGAATTCACTACGTTTTATAACAGAAATATTCTCATTGCAGTGTTATGTATAGGACAGTCCCAGTAGTTATTAATGCTGTGCATTTCTGTTTGAAATGCGCGCGCCGGTACAATGAAGTGCTTTACTGCATCGTTAATTAACTCAACCAAACGCATCCTATATGGGATTATATACACAAAATAATAAATATAATATTACAACTTACAATGGCACAAAAGGCTGTGAATGCACAAGCGAACTTGACTGTGCTCGTCATGAAGGTGTAACTCCGTGGGCGCGCTCTTCCCTCAACAAACGCGCTGAAACACAACGCTCTTTTACAGCCTATTCTATTCTCATTATCATTTTATGCAGATTATAGAAGACTTGCGCTGCACATGTTGCACATAACTGTATTTTCCTTTTCGAAGTGATTCCAAACATATTTAGAGCAATTCAAACCCATCATGGTGGACAGCGCGTCCGTCTCAGCTGAAGGAAATAATACATCATCTATCGGCTTGACTATATCGGTCAAATTTTCTTATTGGACCGATAACGATAACATCAAAAATAATCATTTATCAGCCGATAACGATATGTTGCCGTTGCCGATATATCGTGCATCCCTAATTTTTTTATTGACATACATAATTGGAATGTAACCTTAGCCAACCGTTTTAAAGATTTATGCCATGCCCTATTCATAAATCTGTTATTGCCAATTCAAACTAATATAAGTTATACTTGATGTTAAACTTATGTTTGCTATATGTTGTATAGCTCCAGTTGATTCTGTTAATAATAGATATGACTCACTGTTTCACTTGTTCCAGTTTGCTTTCCTCTGCTTTGATGTAGTCTTTCAATGACGTCACCAGGTCTTTTTCTGTGAACAGCAGATCTGTCATGTGACCTGCAAACACAGGTTAAACTGAGCATCAGTGAATGACTCGTCTAGTATTCCACAACACCTGTCGGTTGCATGGTAAATGTTCATGAACACACGGGTTTAGAGGCATTTGTTGCCGGTTAGAACCTGTTGGAACATTTCAAGCATACATTTATAAAAAAAGTTGAAAAGGTGGCATACCGATGGAAGTGAAGAAGTCATTGTGAGCAGAGGAAGACTTTAGCAGAGAGATGAGTAAAATACAGCACACACCCCTAACTCCCATGTTTATCCTGTTCCACACACAGCCTAAAAGAGAGAAAATGAGATTTACATTGTTACATAGCTCTCTGAAATACTTGATTCTGATTGGTCAATCATTTCATTGAGTGGCCCAATATGTCTGAATAATGACTGCTAAACTGTATATTTGACTGTGGCAGGGTAATTATTGTTATCTAAAACTTAATCTAAAACTGTTAAATCAAATCAAATCAAATATTAGATGAAAAATAAAAAAATTGAAATGTTAACTAAAATAAGTTAAACCTCCAAAATCACTAACTGGAAAAAATTAAAACTAAAACTAAAATAAACTAAGCCTAAATAATTATATTAAAACAAGAAACACTCCTAAAAACGACAAGAGCACATTAATAAACAACAAAATGACAAAAAAAAAGGTACACTATATAACTTTTTTGTTCAAAGTCAACAACATTTAAAAAGAGAATGCAACAGAGCTCGTAATAAAACAAGAATCAACATGGCTTGGCTTTTCAGAGATGTGAGGGAAAGCGACGCAGATATTAAATTTTTTATTACGCAAAAAGTAGGTAAGGTATTTTATTGAACAGATAAATTGTCATATTAGTGCTCTAACAGAGTTCATTGAAAAACATTATCTATTGTGAAGGGTCATTTTCAATTTACTTTCAATACTGTGGTGTAGAGAGTGTTTTTTGAAAAACGCTGTTGAAAGTGAATCGGACCACAACAACTGCCAATCAGCAGTAGGGGGCGTGTCCACTCATGATAGAGAGAGTGAGCAAGAGGGAGATTTGAACAAAGACTGTTGAAAGAGAGATGGCTGAGAGACATTACAAAAGAATAAAGGTCAGAGGAAAAAGAAGGGTTGTTTGGAAAGGGTGTCAGGAGAAAGCTTATTCTTTCTAAAAAGAACATGGCAGGATAGCTTCGGTTTGCAAAGTTGCATCTGAACAAACCATTAGACTTCTAGAACAATGTCCTTTGAACAGACGAGACCAAAGTGGAGATGTTTGTCCATAATGCGACTAGTTAGGCGAAAACTAAACACAGCATATCAGCACAAACACCTCATACCAACTGTCCATCACGCTGATGGAGGGTTGATGATTTTTGGCCTGTTTTGCAGCCACAGAACCTAGGCACCTCAGTCATTGAATCAACCATGAACTCTTCTGTATACCAAAGTATTCTAGAGTCAAATGTGAAGCTATCCGTCCGACAGCTAAAGCTTGGCTGATATTGGTGTTGCAGTGGCCCAGTCAAAGTCCATACTTCAACCTGATTAAAATGCTGTGGCAAGAGCTGTGCATAAACTAATGACCACAATCATCAATAAACTGGAGCAACATTGTACATTTATTTATAAGAGTGGGACAAAATTCCTCCAGAACAATGTACACTATATTGCCAAAAGTATTGGGACACCCCTCCAAATCATAGAATTCAGTATTCCAATCACTTCCATGGCCAAAGGTGTATAAAATCATTTGTGAAAGAACTCTCTGAGTTCTCTCTGAACTCTCAAGAGCTCAGTGAATTCAAGCTTGGTACCGTGGTACCTGTGCAATAAGTCCATTCGTGAAATTTTCTTACTACTAAATACTCCATGGTCAACTGTTGGTGGTACTATAAAAAAGTGGAAGTAATTGAGAACAACAGCAACTCAGGCACGAAGTGGTAGGCCACGTAAAATCACAGAGCGGGGTCAGCGAATGCTGCGTTGGGACCCTGTCGAATGGAACGCACTTATTAATGCAATTAGTGTTGACGTATCAACCATAGACCGTAAAAAAATATGGACGACGCGACTTCATTGACTTCCGCTGACCATAGTTGAAGCTTTCGTAGGCCCGCACACGGCGCTGACATCTTGGGACCGAGTCTGCGCAGTAGCGATCTCGGGACCGGAGTTGCGCAGTAGAGAACAGGAAGTTGAGGCGCGATTATCAAAAGCCCGTCCACACTCTCACAGATGCATAGCAATTCATTATGTTGGTGTGAAATAAACAGTTATAGAAATGTAGAAATTGAAGCTAAAGCCCAATCTCCTCCCAAAAATCCAGAAAAAAGTCAGTTAGTGCCTCAGTGAAAACTTCACTCTCAAAAAAACGTCAATCTCAGCTGTCAATCATGACGTCACACCCCCCCCGTTTTTATAGCATCACATAACTCACTAAAACTAAACTTGAAATGAAATCATCGTAATAAAAACTGCCTAAAATGACAGAAACCATCTTTAGGAAACAATTATTTGAAGTGTAATTGAATTGTTTAGTGTGTCTCGCGTCCATTCAAATACATGGAGGGGTGGGGTTTAGGAGCTATACTGGGACCGGCCACCGGGGCGCGGAAGCTTCAGTTTCTGACAGGAGCACTACAGGCTTGGTATCAACATTAACTCAATGATTGCTTGCTATCTGGGAGCATTTATTAAAGGGACAGTCCACCCAAAAAATTTTATTAAAGGGTTAGTTCACCCAAAAATGAAAATTCTGACATTAATTACTTACCCTCATGCCGTTCGACACCCGTAAGACCTCCGTTCATCTTCGGAACACAAAGAAGATATTTTAGTTGAAATCCGATGGCTCAGAAAGGCCTCCATTGGCACAATGCGCTTTACACTCTCAAGACCCATAAAAGGTACTAAAGACATCGTTACAAAGTCCATCTTACTACAGTGGTTCTACAATAATTTTATAAAGCGACGAGAATAGTTTTTGTGCGCAAAAAAACCTAAATAACGACTTATATAGTGATGACCGATTTCAAAACAATGCATCATGAAGCTTCGAAGCGCTATGAATCAGTATGGGTTGTTACATGACACAAGCAAACATATTCACTTCTGTTTATGTGCATTTTTCTTTTTTCTGCTTATTCACTAAGAAGTTTGATAATTTTTTCCGCCATTATTCGCATACCCCAATGCACAGCACAAATGATGAACTCACATATAGTAGGTGTGTTACTGCCACCTAAAATGTCTTAATTTCGATGTTTTCGACCCTTAAAAGGACAGTTCATCCAAAGATGAAAATTCTGTCATCATTTAGATGACTAAGTTGTTTATACTTGTATAAATGTATTTATTTCTTCTGCTGAGCACAAATGAAGATATTCTAAAGAATGTCAGAAACCAAACAGTTGATGGGCCTCATTGACTTCCATATTATTTTTTACCCATACTATAGAAGTCAATAGGGTCCATCAACTGTTTGGTTACTGACATTCTTCAGAATATATATTTTTTGTGTCCAGCAAAAGACAAAAATTCATATAGGTGGAACAACTTGAAGGTGATTAAATGGTGACAGACTTTTTTGAGTGAACGATCTCTTTAATTTACTGCATTATAGTAATGTCGCACAATGTTGTCACCCCAAAAATGTAATGCCTTCTTTATCACTATGTTTCTGAATCAGTGCATGACAGCGTCATCTGTGTATGTAACGTGCACTTTGGTCAAAAAGGAATAGATTCGATTAAAGTGTTTACATACCAGTTTATTGCGATTCATTTTTCTAATTATCTTCTTTTCAAGAAAGGATTGGGAAAAAACCCGAGGGTGAGTAAATGATGACTGAACTTTCATTTGTGGGTGAACTATCCCTTTAATAAACTTCTCACAGCTGCTGTATGTATTTCAGCAATGAGGCGTACAGGAACACGAGGCACGACGAGTTGTTCTGTGCCAGACAGATTGTTCTCTCAAAACCCTGCTGGCACTGTGAAAGAGGAAAGTGCTGCCACCTCACTGCCTTCAGCTTGACAGCATTCAGTTAGCATGTAACTTCAATTTATAAATAGGGCAGAACAACTGAGCAGTTGCACAATCTTCTTCCTTCCCTAAATCATTTTGCTTCCCTTTTTTTGGGGGAAAGATGCTGTATTCACCATGTCTTAAAGGGATGACGAACTGAGAAATCAACTTTCCCTTGAGCTTTTGATATATAAAAGGTCATGGTAATATAAGAGTATCCTGTAAGTTTCAGAGCTGAAAACTTCCTTGTTTGTCAAAGAAAAGCTTTTATTGACACCAGGCCCAGCAAACGATCGATCTCAGAATGTGCCCGGCTATTACGTATAAGTGTAGTGACGCACCGCCTCAACAGAGGAAGAACAACACCTCGCCCCACCCACCAACTCGTGCCACTAACATGACAGCTAAGAGCAACATAGAAGCGACACTAAACCGTGTCGAATTTCTAAGCAGTAAACATCCCACATAAGCTTTTCGTATTCGGATTTCTAAGCATTCGGATTTCAATATTATGAATGCATGGATGAACTTTATTTTTAATGAATATCCAGCTCACGTGGGGAAGACATTGCATGTTCATTTAACCGCGGAGTCGCTTGTAAATAAGAGACTGGATTTGCAGACAGGATGAGATTACATGAATGGATGAAGCAACACACTAATGTGAGTAAAAAATGTTTTTTTATATATGATAGTATTGCATTGTTACAGATCGTTTGATATCTATGGATTGGATTATGTGCACATGTCTTACAGAACATACCGTAGCACATTGTCACAGGCTGGAGAATACTTAATTTGTGGTGTTCTTGGTTCATTATTGTCTTGATGTGCGCCCGCGCGCGCGCGCGTGTGTGTGTGTGTGTGTGTGTGTGTGTGTGTGTGTGTGTACGGTTCGCGGTTATATTCATCGATTGGGCGGGCCAAATAACGTTGATAAAAAATATCAATCCAATCAATCGCGGGGGGATGAGAGATGAATCATTGTGTTTGTTTGATAAAGACATTTTGCGACCCCTGGCTGTGGGCTGGGCGATTCATACTGGTTGCCATTTGCCACACGCTTTCACTGACAGGGGGAGCAGGAGCTCATTAAATATGCAAACCTTATCCAATCCTAGCCATGGGCATTTACTTCCAAGTCTTCAGTGCGGCACGCCCATCAAAACCGACAGTGTCTTGAGAGAGGCTCAAAACCAGGTCAGAAAATAGCCTATTACTTATTCGTTATGATGTTTTTAAATGTAAAAACCACGCGAACGCAATAAGTTGACCTCAGACAACAGTATAAAAAAATTAAAAAAGCCAGTTCATGACCCCTTTAATATGCATGTTAAACATCCTAAATAATATGCAAGTTTAGAATTAGTGCATCCCAAATCAAGTGCACTGTAGGGATGTGACGGTGAGGACATTTTTGACGGTGCGCACACACTGTGAACGACAGCTCGTCTGTAAATGCACGCTCTGTGAGGCCATGAATGAATGACAGTTCGTCCGTAAATGCGCGCTCTGTGCGGCCGTGCACATTTTAGTTTCGGTTTTGAATTAGCGCCAATTCCGTGGCGGGTTTCTTGAATTGTGGGTTCATTAGCCTATTATTTTTAATGAAGAACACAACAACAAAACAAATGACAAACTCCCTTAAATATGCGCTTTTACGTTTCGCTTTGAAACCAAATCTTCCGCGATCATCTCAGTCAGCTCCTCACTCTCGTGATGAATGAAATCTGATGAATGACTCCTGCCGCTACCGAGACTCACGGTCGGATCATCATTATTTGTATTGTCTGTTCTCTAACTGAACTTAATTATTTTATACAGGGCTCCAGACTAACTTTTTTCACTAGGAGCACAGTGGCCCCCAACTGAACATTTTAGGGGCACAACCAGAAAATTTAGGGGCGCACACCGTAAATCAACATGCTAACCAAATCTACTAATTTCCACTGTATTACTAATAGGGATGGGTATCGTTAAGGTTTTAAGTTTTAACGGTATTACTACTCTTACCGATACTGCTTATCGATCCGGTACTTTATCGGTATTCTTATCAGTTATTTTTATTATACTGTATATATTTTTTTTATGAAAAAAAAAAACATAATTAACATGGCTTTATAATCTGAAAAGTAAAATATCTATAGCAAAAGAAACAGCAATGTTTGAACAAAAATATTAAACATCTATTTGTAAATGGACCAGTGTGCAGGCATTCGGAAGGTCTGCTAACATTAAAACTACTCAGAAAGAACAAATCTACAAAGAAATCTAATAAAGTAATGAAATGTAAAATAACACTGCATAGTTTTCACTGTATAAATTGATAGATTAATGCTGATAACAGCTTAAGTTATTAATTCAAGAGATGTGAATATTTTCTATTTGCCTTTTGTTTGTTTTGAATTAATGGCTCAATCGACAGCAGGTTTATTAGACGCTGCCCCTTTAAGACCGACTGCAGAGCTAATAACATCATATTCTCCTATTTCTCCAAACTATTTACGCCCATTTAAGATATAAACGGTTAAAGTAACTACTCTCCAATCTGGTCATTTTGACACAGGCTATTTGTTGTTTATTTGATGGTTTAGACGCGAACACGAAGCCTAAAATATAAAGTGTCACAGTGCCACGGTGGGCAAGTGATGTAACCGGTGTTGAGTCTGAACACCGGTAACACCGGCAACACCGACTATCGTAGCAAGCCTAGTGCACTGACCATAGCATGCCAAAGGAATCTGGATGGTTTAATTTCTCTGGTGGTTTTTCCAGCTCTTCGTATGTGCATGTTTTTTCTGTAACAGAGGAGGAGAGGAGGCAATTCACATTCTTCTGAAGTTTTTTTAAGCAGAGATCAACAATAAGGCCTACTTCAAGGCCAGTCAAGTTCCTCCAAACTCACTCATCCATGTCTTTATGGACCTTGCTTTGTGCACTGGTGCGCAGTCGTGTTGGAACAGGAAGGGGCCATCCCCAAACTGTTCCCACAAAGTTAGGAGCATGAAATTGTCCAAAATGTCTTGGTATGCTTGGTAAGCATTAAGAGTTCCTTTCACTGGAACTAAGGGGCCAAGCTCAAACCTTGAAAAACAACCCCACACCATAATCCCCCCTCCACCAAACTTGGCACACTTGGCACAATGCAGTCAGGCAAGTACCGTTCTCCTGGCAACCGCCAAACTCAGACTCGTCCATTGGATTGCCAGTCAGAGAAGCGTGATTCATCACTCCAGAGAACACGTCTCTACTGCTCTAGAATCCAAGGGCAGCATGCTTTACACCACTGCATCCGACGCTTCGCATTCCACTTGGTGATGTAAGGCTTGGATGCAGCTGCTCAGCCATGGGAACCCATTTCATGAAGCTCTCTACACACTGTTCTTGAGCTAATCTGAAGGCCACACGAAGTTTGGAGGTCTGCAGAAAGTTGGCGACTTCTTCACACAGTTGAGTTGCCGTTTTTCCCAATTGCTTCCACTTCGTTATAATACCACTAACAGTTGACTGTGGAATATTTAGTAGTGACGAAATTTCATGAATTGACTTATTGCACAGGTGGCAACCTATCACGGTACAGCGCTTGAATTCACTGAGCTCCTGAGAGCGACACATTCTTTCAAAAAAAATTGTAGAAGCGTCTGCATGCCTAGGTGCTTGATTTCATACACCTTTGACCATGGAAGTGACGGAACACCTGAATTCAATGATTTGAAGGGGTGTCCCAATATATATATATATATATATATATATATATATATATATATATATATATATATATATATATATATATATATATATATATATATATATATATATATATATATATATATATATATATATATACATTCATACATACATATACTTTTTTTTCTCTGTTATTGAAAGATGGATTTTGTTGATACTGATTTAATTGATTGGTAACCGCCTTTTAGCGTCTTATTATTCTAATTTAATTTATTGATATATTTAAAAATTTGACATGAAAGATGTCACATGCATTCATTTAATAAGGTTAGGAATAAAAACCTTTAGTAAAGGTAAAAATGCTCCGGAAATAAGTTTAAGGGAGCAGATATCACGAATAAGCTGATTTAAATAAACTGACAAAACACTTATGAGAATATAGCCTCAGAATAAATTATGTTTATTACGTGAACAACTGATTTACTTCCGAATGAATGCTTACATGCAGTGAAGTGCATACTTTTAGTGTGTAGTACAAGTATGTGAATTGGGATAAAGCCACTGTTGGACAACACGCCTTGTATGATTATTTGCTTATAGAAGTGATTTGAGAGCATATTGAATTATTTTGCACAAAGAATCTTGAAACAGATCATTTTAATGGGAGATAATTATTAGTTGTATTTGCTAAGCTAAGGCATTTCAACAAAACATATAACAATTACATACAACTCATTCTATAGCATTATGACTAAGTTTTATACATGCAAACGTCGCTTTTGTTTGAACCATAATAGAGACTGCAGCAGGTTATCAAAGAACAAGTACAATTGATTGTGTTTTTTGTAGGTTACACTATGCAATGGGTGTCAGGTTGGGTTGAGCAGCTCACTTTGTTCACATTCTCATTTACATGAGAAAAGCCCCAAGAAAGAGAACACAGAACTAGACACAACTAACAGCCTTATATATCAGGTTGTGAGTTAGTAAGAATATGGGCTCAAAAGAAAGTCAGTTTAGAACTAGGAGTCCGAAGTTATTAACCAAAACAAGACAAAACAGCTGTTTCCCAAATTATTGTAACACACGTTTAAAAACTGTGCTCATCGTCACTTGACCTAAACTTCACTTAACCTTTTTCTGGTGTCAAAAATCTCAGAAAAGCAAAGCAACTAATGCAATTCCCAGCAGTTTTCAAAAACTTGACCATCTGTTGTGGGCAAAAACAGCTGCTAAAACGAGCTCTACAGGAATTTACACAAACACAAACAAGACCCGAGAGCAGTAGCACACAAATCATTTTAGATTCCTCCTGCGAAAACAAGTGCCTGTTAAAAATGTGATTTATCCTAATTCAAAAAGACAAGAATGTAATCAGAACATATGACTTGACTAAACATTTGAGGAACTAGTATTAACTTGTAGAGAAGGCCTGCCTAAAATACTGCAGTGAATACTCTAAAAAAGTAATAGCCTGGGGTCACGACAGGGAAGCTTAATGAATGTGGTCACTCATGGACTACACCCCTTGTAGTAAGGCCTTTAAAAAAAAAAAAAATAATAAATAAAAAATTATATATATATATATATTGTTTGAATTATTTACATTTTAAGTTATTTCTTTTAAGTAAATTATGATACATTTAAAATAAATGGTAGCGTTTTGTATATTTGTAATTTGTATGTGTGTGTGTGTGTGTGTGTGTGTGTGTGTGTGTGTGTGTGTGTGTGTGTGTGTGTGTGTGTGTGTGTGTGTGTGTGTGTGTGTGTGTGTGTGTGTGTGTGTGTGTGTGTGTGTGTACATGTTTTTCTAGCCTGGTGGGGACTTCAACCTGACTGTAGACAGACTCATGGGGACTCGTGTCACCGTGGGGACCTAAATTGAGGTCCCCACGGGCACAAAAGCTTATAAATCATTCAAAATGAGTTTTTATGAAAATGTAAAAATGCAGAATGTCTCCTGTGAGGGTTAGGTTTAGGGGCAGGGGCAGTGTAAGGGGATAGAAAATACGGTTTGTACAGTATAAAAACCATTACGCCTATGGTGAGTCCCCAGAAGGATAACGCACCAGACATGTGTGTGTGTGTGTGTGTGTGTGTGTGTGTGTGTGTGTGTGTGTGTGTGTGTGTGTGTGTGTGTGTGTGTGTGTGTGTGTGTGTGTGTGTGTGGACCTGTGACCAGTGACCCTGGACCACAAAACCAGTCATAAGTCACACGGTATATTTGTGGCAATAGACAACAATACATTGTATGGGTCAAAATTATAAATTTTTCTTTTATGCCAAAAATCATTAGGATATTAAATAAAGATCATGATCCATGAAGATATTTTGTAAATGTCCTACTGTAAATTTATCAAAAATGTATTATTAGTAGTATGCATTGCTAAGGACTTCATTTGGACAACTTTAAAAGTGATTTTTTTCATTATTTAGATTTTTTGGCACCCTCAGATTCCAGATTTTCAAATTGTTGTATCTCAGTTGTACTGTCCTATCCTAACAAACCATACATCAATGGAAAGCTTATTTATTCAGCTTTTAGATGATGTATAAATCTCAATTTCAAAAAATGTAAACTTATGACTGGTTTTGTGGTCCAGGGACACACACACACACACACACACACACACACACACACACACACACACACACATACATATACATATATATATATATATATATATATATATATATATATATATATATTTGACTAAAATACTTTTTAATAAAACTATTATGAAATTTCCTTTAAACAACTAATTTTAACTACTTTTTTATGACAATAGTGCTATTGCTATTATTGATGGAAACTATGGTTACCCTAATAAAATGTTCTCTTTACATATGGATTATCGAACTGAATTTCATAACCATGCACAGTAAAAACGTTTTGTCAAGTAAGCTAAAATGTGGTGCTTCATATGGTAACATTTGAAATATTATGACTGTATCTATCAATCTGACTTTTTAGGGTCTGATTTTAAAGGTCAATCTGATAGAAATACATTTATAGAAATATACATTTTCAGTGAGCATAACATTAACAAAAAGTGCAATGGTATTACAATAGGTTACATGTTTTTTTTTTTTATGTACCATGGTAATACCATGGTATATGATACCATGATACAACCCTTTACTGTAACTGTACTTGTGCAAATAGAACAGTCTTCTCTAATGTTAACCCGAGTGACAAAAGTATTTACATTATTATAATAGGTTACAGATAACCGACGGATGACTGTTATTAATTCCATGTTTTACAGTAACCGGGATATATGTAAACTGATGTGGATTGAGTGCCACGTCCCTTCCCCTCCCCCAGTAAATGACCCAAACACTGTAACTTTACTATACTAACTTCTCACTTCACTATACTTAACTAGTGCCTTTGTAAACGCGTCCTGTGTCTCTATTTGCCTCTGTACATTATATTTGACTGTCTTTAGCATGTTCATATTTTCAGTACAGATCTGAGGCTAACCTCTTATTATAACGCCAATGGATTCTAGTAATCTAAATAATTTGTTGGTCCTATGTTTTATTAAAAAGTACACCCTCGACTGTATTATTACCATTCATATTACAATCAGCTATTGATTGCATACTGTAGGAATCTCTACTGTAGGAGGGATGGTTGTGATTTTATGATCGCAGCGATTTTTGAAATCAGAACGCAAGGGGGGATTTCCATCACCTGACCAAATACAAGCTGCCAAATTCAAGAGAGAGAAAAATAGATAGGAAAATGTCTTGAAAGAACCTGCGAGAAATGGCAGTAACGTTACACGCAACGGGAAAACTATGGAAATATGCAGGGAAATTTCTAGAGTGTCCTAAGCCTGTGTCTATGATAGAGGGTATGTTTGCTGAAGCGAGTATGTTTACTGAAGCAAGTATGTTTACTGAAGCATAATAAGCAGGTCAACTTACTGTTCCGTCCTGGAATGAGTAGATAAAACAAAATCGAAAATTGTTGTTTGGTTAGCTTCTCTCCCTCTCTCACTCTTCAGCGATTCGCTCCGTTCGCTATTCGTTCGCAGCTGAAATGTGGAAGAATCTACAGAGAGGAGACATGGTTGAGCTGCAGCGCCATCTGCTGTTCATACAGTCGCATAAAGGCACTGATACTTGGATACATTGGATAGCTTACGTATTTCTTCTAATTTTGCACAATTGATTTTGTTGCATTACTTTTCATCCAAATGGAACAAATTGATAAATCTCTCTGATCTACTTAAGACTGATGCTTTTAGCTCTGTTTAGTAGGTGACATTGCAGGAATAGATACTGCACAACTAAAACACCACCAAGAGTGTTCCCCTTTAAGAAACAAAGCGGATGCGCTGTTCTGACGCATAAAAATAAAAATATGACCATTTGGCCTCATGTTGCAATCTTGCCTCTTGTGTTTTTGATTGCTCAGAAAGCTAAAATATATAGTTTTCACTATGCTCTTGAGGTTTTAAGCTGACAGAGCATTGCATACTTGGTAAATAAGTACACTAACTTTTGACAAAATTGTTGGTTGTGGGGAAAATGATAGGACAGTCATATATATATATATATTTTTAAAGATGGTAGGCTATTTTAAATAACAAAACTAATCAAAACAAATACATGAAAGTTGTATACAATGTTACAGATTTATATAAAAAGTAGGCTACTATAGAACAGACAGTGATGGTAACTATCA
This sequence comes from Gobio gobio, assembly GCF_949357685.1. NCBI lineage: Eukaryota > Metazoa > Chordata > Actinopteri > Cypriniformes > Gobionidae > Gobio > Gobio gobio. The sequence continues at coordinate 36,727,548 of NC_137113.1, forward strand.
CATGCCACTTTGATTGTGATATAGCCTACACGTGCTGGTGTTGGATGAATGTTAGTATCACCTATTGCCAAAAGTATTGGGATGCCCCTCCAAATCATTGAATTCCAGTGTTCCAATCACTTCCATGGCCAAAGGTGTATAAAATCGCACCTATGCATCCAGACTGCTTCTACAAACATTTTTTCGCTCTCAGGAGCTCAGTGAATTCAAGCGTGGTACCGTATTGGTTTCCACCTGTGAAATTGCCTCACTACTAAATATTCCACGGTCAACTGTTAGTGGTATTATAACAAAGTGGAAGCAATTGGGAACAACAGCAACTCAGCCACGAAGTGGTAGGTCGCGTAAAATCACAGAGCAGGGTCAGCGCATGCTGAGGCGCACAGTGCACAGAAGAGTCAATAGCTACAGACCTCCAAACTTCATGTGGCCTACAGATTAGCTCAAAAACAGTGTAGAGCTTCATGGAATGGGTTTCTATGGCCGAGCAGCTGCATCTGAGCCTTACATCACAGAGTGCAATGCAAAGCACCACTGGACTCTAGAGCAGTGGAGACGTGTTCTCTGGAGTGATGAATCACGCTTCTCTGTCTGGCAATCAGATGGACGAGTCTGAGTTTGGCAGTTGCCAGGAGAACGGTACTTGCCTGACTGCATTGTGCCAAGTGTAATGTTTGGTGGATGGGGGATTATGGTGTGGGGTTGTTTTTCAGGGGTTGGGCTTGGCCCCTTAGTTCCAGTGAAAGGAACTCTTAATGCTTCAGCATACCAAGACATTTTGGACAATTTCATGCTCCCAACTTTGTGGGAACAGTTTGGGGATGGCCTCTTCCTGTTCCAACATGACTGCACACCAGTGCACAAAGCAAGGTCCATAAAGACATGGATGAGCGAGTTTGGTGTAGAGGAACTTGACTGGCCTGCACAGAGTCCTGACCTCAACCTGATAGAACACCTTTGGGATGAATTAGAGCAGAGACTGAGAGCCAGACCTTCTTGTCCAACATCAGTGCCTGACCTCACAAATGCGCTTCTAGAAGAATGGCCAAAAATTCCCATAAACACACTCCTAAACCTTGTGGAAAGCCTTCCCAGAAGAGTTGAAGCTGTTATAGCTGCAAAGGGTGGGCCAACCCCATATTAAACCCTACAGATTAAAAATTGGGATGTCATTAAAGTGCATGTGCATGTAAAGGCAGGCGTCCCAAAACTTTTGCCAATAATAGTGAATGTCATGTAAGTAACATTGTATTTTTACAGAATATGTTCCAATGTACCCTCATTTTACCATGTCCAATGTAGTATCGTCATCACAGTAAGTCCAAAAAAAGCATAGTGCATAAAAAGTATAAAATAATGTACATAAAAAACTCTGTGTAGTCACACTTCTACAACAATAGAACCTCATTGGGTGTATTCCATTCGACAGGGTCCCTATGCACTGTTCACTGCTCCCTACTCCCTGAGCACGGTATATCAGTTGAAGTGGACTTCGCTGACAATAATCGCTCATTTGGAACGCCCTGCAACGTCATCAAAGAAAGGCAACGACGGTGCAGATTATGATCTATTTCGACCTCACTCAGACCGTCACCACGGTCTTACCTTGAATGACGCCATTCCGCCAGCTCTCCTCGAGACCTAATGTAAACAATGTCAGATGACTGACCCCTAGTGGTTGGTTCCCTATAAAACATCCGGATGAACCGAACACTTCCTCTTTGCCTTTCTCGCCTCTCTAGAGACCGGTTTGGAGGAAATCCGCGTGTATACGCTGTTATTTGGAAATCTTTACCCATTCAATCCGTCACTATAGTGCAGGCGCCTGGTGCCCCTGAGCATTGCGGTAATTTTTTTCCTTTTTCTTCTATATTTCAGGTGAGTGGTTGGTATTATTTACAAATTAACGAATTTGGTTCATGTTAACATTTGTTTTGTAGGGATTGTATTCCGACGCTTAACAAGCGTACGGATGTGGTGAGTAACTTTTTGTTCTATATTCACATCAGTTCAAAGGAGGTTTATTGTTTACCTGTTGATCAGCTGTTCGCAGCTGAGGGGACTTGGTCACCTGTCTTGGTCTGTGCGTTCCAAAAAAAAAATTTGAATCAAGGAATTTAGTTATCACACTGACTCCACTGTTCGCAGCGGCTCAGTGAAATTAAGTAGATATATATATATATGGCCACATGGTGCGCTGATAATAACCTGCTCCTCAACACCACCAAAACGAAGGAGCTCATCGTGGACTTCAGGAAGGAGTCAAGAGGCACACACGACACCATCCACATCAATGGAATGGCTGTTGAACGTGTCTCCAGTTTCAAGTTCCTGGGGATCCACATCTCGGCGGACATGTCGTGGACGACCAACACCTCCAGCCTGGTCAAGAAGGCTCACCAGCGCCTCTTCTTCCTGAGGACACTGAGGAAGAATCAGCTCTCCTCGGCTATCCTGGTGAACTTCTATCGCTGCGCAATAGAAAGCATCCTGACCAACTGTGTGGCAGTGTGGTATGGGAGCTGCTCTGTTGCGGAGCGCAAGGCACTGCAGCGGGTGGTGAAAACTGCCCAGCGCATCACAGGGACTCCACTACCTGCCATCGAACACATCCAGAGGAAACGCTGTCTGCATCGAGCTCGCAGCATCCTCAAGGACTCCTCTCACCCAGCCCACAGACTGTTTTCTCTCCTGCCCTCCGGCAGGCGTTTCAGGATCCACCGGACCAGGACCAGCAGACTAAAGAACAGTTTTTTCCCCAGAGCTGTCTCTTTATTGAACTCAAACCCCCGTTGATCCACTTCCCTCATAAACTGATAACTCTCCTACCTCACATCTTCCTTCACTTTGTTATTTGCACTACCGACTGTTTATCACAGTAACAACTGTTTACATATGCATCTTGCACTGCCATATCTTAACTGGATTATGCTCATTTGCACTGCCGACTGTATTTATAGTACCAATGTTTACATTTGCATTTTGCACTGTACTTCTAACTGTAATATGCAACCACTTTCCACTGCACTTTACACTTTTTTTTTTTCCGGATAGCTCTGTCCATAATTTATTGCACTACCCTAATCCACTGCTATTCCTCATATTAGCCTAACATATTATTGTATACCTCTATCTGTAAAATTCTGTTTATAGTAATAGCCATCTGTATATTGTATTCATAGTACATATTCACCTGTAAATTCTGTTTATAGTAATAGCCATCTGTATATTTATTCACTGTACATATTCACCTGTAAATTCAGTTCTGTTTATAGTAATAACGTCTCTCTATTTATACATATTTATACATATTCAGTACATATCCATGTCCTGCACTTACGCATCCATTGTATATCCTGCACTTGCTGCTATTGCACTTCTGGTTAGACCTAAACTGCATTTCGTTGCCTTGTACTTGTACTTGTGTAATGACAATAAAGTTGAATCTAATCTAATCTAATATATATATATATTTTTTTTGTATACACACATTTACATATCATTGGCAAACTTCTGTGCGCAGGAGTAGAGTATTCATATTTTTGTGTGTTATCCGAGCTACAACTGTACGCAGCTGTCTAACAATCATGAGTCAACCTCTGTGCCATTATTGTCGTGCTACTATGCATCCTCGGGATGGACATCGCGAGTGTCCATCATGTCTGGGTATGGCCCATTTACTGGAGGACATTGAAAAACCATGCCCGGCCGCAGCTGAGTTCTCCCAACAAGAGAGGGTGCAAAGAGCTAGCCTTTTTGAACGGTCAGCTCATGATAGAGGTGCATCAGGATCAGTGGTTGATGCATGCTCTCTTAAATGGAGAAGGGAACATTCTCCTGTTGAAGTCCATGATGGACCTAGCTGTTCTGATGGAAGAAGGTCAAGGGCTTCAGAACCTCAAGCTGACACCCAGATGCAAATTCTAGCAACTTTACGGGATTTGGCTGGGAAAATGGATAATTTTAGGCCCCACGATAGGGGGTTAGGTGGACAACAACATGCAGTTTCATCTGTTGTTTCTGAGGATGATATCCCTCCAAATCAGGGCGGAAGAGGTAACATTCCTGACACTATTTCTCTTCATGCTCATGACTCTCTTTTTGGTAGTAATGATCAGGATGTGAGTGAGGAAGATCAAGGAGATGAGTCCAGGTCTTCTGCTATTGATAGAGACAGTACACAACCTGACATTCTTAACAGAATTTTTAGCGCTGCAATAATTTTAGGTCTGGAATCCCAGGCTGAGGCATCAACGACACCAGTGGTGCAAGGAGTGTGGGCTGGGGTCTCCCAGTCTCAACCATCTGTTTCGATTCCTGTTACTGAGGACTATTCACAAATGTTAAGCAAAGCCTGGAATCATCCCAAAGCTGCACCCCAGTTCAATGCTGGTTGCAGACGCTTTGCTAATATACAATATGCTGCAGAAACAGGCATGGGCGGTATGCCAGCGGTGGAGCGTGAAATGGCATCTTTAACATCCTTGGGTCTAGACCGGGTGACTGATGACCCACGCTGTCCCCGGAAAGAGTGTGAGAAGACCGATAACCTAGTGTGTCGAACCTACAACTCAGCCACACGTGCAGCCCGATCTGGTAATGCCTTAGCCATAATTCTGGCTTCTTTACGGAAACTTATAAATCCGGAGGATCGGGACATTATGGGTTTGGTCGATGCAGCCCTGGTTACGCACGCCCAGCTCACTAGAGACATTGGGGCTTCTATGTCATCTGCAATCCTTTCTCGTAGACAGATTTGGTTAGCACAGACTTCCCTACCTGATACTATCAGGAAGGAACTGACCTACATGCCCGTCACACCAGGCCGTGTGTTTCATCCAGACTCTCAGACGACGCTTGATAAAGCTGAGCAAGCGCGGAAGAGAAGAGAATCAGTGCAACGCACGTTTGGTCCAGCTAAAGCAGCTAGACAGTCATATCGAGGCTTTCAGCCCCCTCATCATCCCCATTTTAGTCGGCCAGGACCATGGGAGTTCAACAGAAGACAAAATACCCATTCTCAGAGGTTTGATAGCAGCCAAAGTGCCAGACAAGCACCACGGCATTCACAAATGGCTCGGTCTCGTACATCAGTTAGAGATGCACCACAAAAGAAGCGAAACCCCAGGGGCTCAGGCCCCTATGGGGGAACTGCGTAGCAATCCTGGAAGAGCTGCCGGAATCTGCTCCCAGCTATGCCTGGACAGCTGGGAGAGGAAAATCTCAGATCGTTGGGTACTCGCTACGATAAAAAGCGGATACAGAATCCAGTTCCGGCAACGACCTCCTTCGTTTTCAGGGATTCACTTAACTGTGGTCAAAGACGCAGTCCAGGCAGAAATGTTATCCAAAGAAATAACAACCCTTCTTGGGAATAAGGCAATTACTCAGCTACAACCCTACGAAAAGCACACTGGGTTTTATTCGAACTATTTCCATGTGCCCAAAAAAGATGGTGGTCTCCGACCCATCTTAGACCTAAGACGTCTGAATGCATACATAAAAGTGTTGCCATTCAAGATGCTGACCACCGCCCAAATCTTGGAGGTTATAGAGCCAAACGAGTGGTTTACAACACTAGACCTCAAAGATGCATACTTTCATGTGCCCATTCATCCAGATCACAGGAAGTTCCTTCGCTTTGCTTTTCAAGGTCAAGCATATCAATTCGAGGTCCTTCCCTTTGGCCTTTCCCTCTCTCCCCGTGTATTTACCAGGGTGGTGTCAGCTGCCCTTTACCCTCTTCAGGCAGTGGGTATAAAGATCCTCCCAAATCTGGACGACTGGTTGATCTGTGCACCAAGCCGTCACCAGGTTTTAAGAGATACAGAGGCTGTTATCAACCATATACAAGAGCTTGGGTTCCGCATGAATCACGAAAAAAGCAATGTCGAACCACGGCAAGAAACCGTATTTGTAGGGTTAGTTTTGAACACCTTAACAATGACAGCATCTCTGTCCCCACAGAGGGTAGCAAGGTTATCTGCCCTGGCACAATCTTTCCGTTTAGGCAAGCGGATGGAGTTGGCACAGTTCCAAAGATTACTGGGGATGATATCGGCAGCAATAAAGGTAGTGCCTCTGGGACTGCTCAAAGCACGACCATTGCAATGGTGGATCAACAAATTTCAACTCCACCCCAAATTACACAGGCGAGTGAAGTTGAAGGTCACACAGAAATGTGTTCAGGCCCTGCGTCCATGGATAAGAAGCAGCAGGTTGGATCAAGGTGTTCCTCTGGGGAATATACCAGCGAGGAGAATGGTGGTGACAACCGATGCTTCTCTGAAAGGTTGGGGGGCTGTCTGGCAAGGAAGATCAGTCAGAGGCTCATGGATGTTCCCATGGACCATGGAACACATCAATGTGCTGGAGTTGAGAGCAATCTATCTGGCTTTGAGACACTTGATTCCGTTCCTACAGGACAGGCATGTCCTTGTAAGAACCGACAATATGTCGGCAGTTTATTACATCAATCACCAAGGAGGCACCAGGTCATTGCGCTGCCTCCAGGAAACCAGGAGACTTCTGTTTTGGGCTCACCCGAGACTTGCCTCTCTCAGGGCAATTTACATACCCGGAGAAGTGAACCGGGCAGCCGATCTCCTCTCCCGAACTGGACCTCTCCCAGGGGAATGGCGATTACACCCGGAGGTGGTGCATCTGATTTGGACCCGGTTTGGAAGAGCCCACACCGACCTGTTTACATCTGCCGAGACAACCCATTGCAAGATGTGGTTCTCTCTGAGCGGCCAAGGTGGGCCTTTGGGACTGGATGCACTGTCTCACGAGTGGCCGGGAGGTTTATTATACGCTTTTCCTCCCCTACCCTTGATTCCTCATGTGCTCAAACGGGTGGATCTGGGACGTTGCAGGGTCTTACTGATCGCCCCGAAATGGCCAAAGAGACATTGGTTCCCACTTCTCCTACGTCTGGTACAGGGCCATCCGTGGCCACTACCAATCAGAACAGACCTTCTCTCTCAAGTGGAGGGACAGATCTGGCACCCGAACCCAAACGCGTTACAACTCTGGGTTTGGCCCCTACTGAGCCCCTCTCTTGTCAGCTAGAGGAGGCAGTAAGGAAAACCATAAACAATGCTAAAGCGCCTTCCACTTGGGATAACTACTCAAGCAAGTGGCGTGTGTTCTCTAACTGGTGTCAGGACAAAAACTTAGACCCCATGAATTGTGGTCTTGATTCTATTTTATGCTTCCTTCAGTCACTTTTAGACTCAGGAAGAAAAGTCAACACAGTAAGAGTTTATGTGGCGGCTATTTCTCATTTCCACAGTATTGTGGAAGGCTTATCAGTTGGTAAACACATGTTGGTTACTCAATTTCTCAAAGGTGCACGTCGCCTCTTTCCAGAAAAAAGGCTGAGATCACCATCCTGGGATCTTCCCATGGTTCTACAGTCATTGACTAGAGCCCCTTTTGAACCATTGGCTCAAGCGGATCTTAAGTCACTGACGTGGAAAACAGTTTTTCTTCTTGCTATCTGTTCAGCAAAGAGAGTAGGTGAGTTACATTCTTTAGCAGTAAGTGAAGACTGTCTGAGATGGAAAGCAAACCATTCAGGGGTCTCTCTTTGGCCGAACCCGGCTTTCCTGCCTAAAGTTCTTAATACTTGCACGATCAATCAAGTAATCGAACTTGCAGCGTTTCAACCTGATCCTGATCTCTCTTGTACAGAACTTGATCTTGCTACCTTATGTCCAGTTCGAGCACTTCGCACATACATTGAACGGACACAGATATTACGACATTTACACACTCAGTTGTTTTTGTGTTTCGATAAGAAAAGTATCGGAAAACCAGCCTCGAAACAGCGCCTATCACATTGGATAGTAGACACTATTGCACACACACACTCCAGTCAAAGCTTACCAGTCCCAGGGAACCTGGTAGCTCATTCTACCAGGAGTCTGGCCACATCCTGGGCAGCGCTGAAGGGGGTGGCACTATCGGACATATGTGCAGCGGCATCATGGAGCTCACCTTGTACCTTTGCCCAGTATTACAGGGTCAATGTGGCGGACCCAGTTACGCTTGGGTCCACAATTCTGCTCTTGGCCGCTAAGCAGGGATGTGAAGAAGGAGAGGCTGACATTCCCTCGTGACCTTGATGGCACTAGTCATCCAAGGTAAGACCGTGGTGACGGTCTGAGTGAGGTCGAAATAGATCGTAAGTTATGACTATAACTATGGATCTATGAGACCGAATGATGACCGTCACCATTTCTTGTCACTCGGGATGAACTGAGGCGTTCCAGGCAAGAGGAAGTGTTCGGTTCATCCGGATGTTTTATAGGGAACCAACCACTAGGGGTCAGTCATCTGACATTGTTTACATTAGGTCTCGAGGAGAGCTGGCGGAATGGCATCATTCAAGGTAAGACCGTGGTGACGGTCATCATTCGGTCTCATAGATCCATAGTTATAGTCATAACTTACGATATAGCCTAACATAAATTAATATTGTAATTTACTTTACTTTCAAATTGAAAACCATGTAATAAGCATACATTTACAAAACACACAGTATAGGCTTTCTAAAACATATAATCAAAACATTGTCCATTAGTTTTATTAGTTTACTTATAACCTGTATTGACTATGAACAGATTTGAAGCTGCACCTCTCATTCAATTTGAAAATACTTTGATTTGGTTAACTATGTAGGCTATTCTTAATGGTCTTTGTAGCGTCTCATCTCGTACGCTTTCTTTCCCAAGTGCAGCTGCACAGTAAACATTCCTGAGGTAAATAAAGTAAAATATAAAACATGACAGCCCTCAGGTGCTTCTCAACACTTTTAATTTGTTTACATATTCATAAAATATAATATACGAATGTAACAGTTATTGCCATAACCATTCATAAATACTCTAGTTTGTATAATAACTATGAATATACAAATGGATATGTAAACTCCTTAATCGCAGAGCTGTTTAAAAACTCTTCCAACCAACGGCTCTGCACCATCATTAGTTCAGACAGGTGATGCACGCGACGCGCAAAGACATTTGGGTGATTTTCTCTCTACACTTCCTGTGAAGTGATGTATCGATGTTCCCTTCTTCCCTGCGCCGTTCGCAGTGCCCTTCGGACTGAACATGTTCGCTCCCTTTGGATTGGAATCTCACTTAAGATGGCGGAATACCCTCTGAAGTCCACTTCGCAGTCCACTTATGGTCGAATGGAACGCACCCAGTGACTCGCTCTTGATGACGTACTGACGTCGTACATATTACACGCATGCGCAGGCGTCGTACAGCAGTACATAAGCTACCACTTTTGTTTGTTTATATCAGTATATTATTTAGGGCCACATATGTTGTGTAAACGGGAAGCTTCCAGGAGTGGAGAGCGACAAAGTTTTTCGCTTTGAATTAGTTGCGTTAGTATTTTTGTATCATTCTTGTATTTTTGTATTTTGTGTCATTCTTCTGACTGCATTTTCACGAAAATAATCCGTGAAACTGTCCTTTATAGGAAATCGTGATACTGAAAGAAGAGTCTATTGCCACTTTACTCTTTGTTACAAAGTTTCAAGGGCAAGTTCTACCTCTTACGCACTCCATGACTGTTGAACTCTTTAAACCTACATGGGAACATATTGATTTTAACTTAAACCCTTTAATTTGAACACACAGGCAGTATCTTGTGGACCCTTTAGACATGCTGAAGTCATTCAAGCTTCTCTTCAACTGTAACCGGGTGTTATCACGCTCCTGCTCTGGATATGTGTCTCGAATGAGGTCTGTCTTCTTTTAAATAATGTAACACCTATTTACAATGCTATTTGTTGGAGTACTGGAGTTAATGGAATACATTAAACATTATTACATTATTTTTAATCGAAGATTGTTTGAATGAATCTCACAAACTTGTCAAGAACATGTCCAGGTCATATTTCACATCAAAAGTAAAATAAAGTAATAATAACTTATATTTTCCATAAAGAAAATGAAGATTATTTATAAGAATCGAATAATTTGTATAAAAAAAAAAAAAAAAAATATATATATATATATATATATATATATATATATATATATATATATATATATATATATATATTATTAAGAAAATATTTCTTTCTGTGTTGATTTTTTGGATGAATTACCTAATTAAATAAAAAAAATTATGAAACGTTGTTTGGCTTTATTTCATGTGCTGTTTTTGGTATTAATTATACTGTTATAATTCCCAGCATGGATTTTGGAGAAATATTGCTCAAGCAATTCTTAATTTAAAATAAAATATTCACGTTTAGGTCCCTTATGAGATTAAAAGAGGATGACGAGGCATGTCGAGAAGCACTGAAGTCTGGGAACTTTCTACTGTATCATAAGCTTGCTCCTCTACTGCAGAAGACCAACAGCGGCCTTTACAAACTGGCATGTCTAAATACCTCAGGTCTCAATACAGCACCACTTGAACTCTTCCATATCATGAATTAAAAGATTTTGGATAATTTTGTATGTTTGTATGCCAATTCCTCTAGATTTGGAACACATACTGGAGAAGGTTGGAAAGGACAAACACTTTGTTAACGAATCTTTTCTTCTGGGATGCACTGACAAGGGTGAACCGCAATTCTCACTAGAATTAGGTCAGTTCACACAGCCTTTACTATACAATACTATGAAAATATTTTACAGCTGAACACATTCGTTGACTTACAGTACATTGCTTTGGTTTTGCTAGCTCCATACCCTACTGTTTGAGATACAGGAACACTATAGGAATGGGAATGTGAGTGGTGTTTGATTGTTCATGGAATTTCCATGACATCTACTTCTTTCCATTATTTTCCATATTTCCAGACCTGGAAAACAACATTGCATTTCCAGGTTTTCTGTGACCATGCAAAACCTATACTGTACACTTTATATTATTGCATACACTATACAGTGGCAAAAAAAAAAGTATGTGAACTGCTTGCAGAATCTGTGAAAATGGGAAAAAATGTAACTAAATAAAAGGGATCATACAAAATGCTTGTTATTTTTTATTTAGTACGGTCCTGAATAAGATATTTTTAATAACTTATTGAATTTGAAGATCAGATAAATTGTACTTAATTTGTCTTCTGGGAAACATGCAAGTATTTTCTGTTGCTTCTGAAGGTCAGTACTAAATGAAAAAATATATATATTTAAACAAAATAAGAAAAATTTGGACATCTTCATCCTGTTCAAATGTTTTCACCCCCCTCAATTGTCCTCAGTGTGAAAAGATGGATTTAAAAATCATACAGTCCCTGCTGGAGAGGGTTCAAATATGAAAAAGACGCTGGAAAACTGAAGAATGTGCAGGACCTGGAGGATTTTTTTCTGAAGAACATTCAAACTTTCAACATTGGGCACTTTAACTGCTCAAGACAAACAAGGGACTCATGAACAACCATCACAAAACAAAAAAACAGCCGTGGGTCATCCATGGAACGACACAGCACTGAGAATCAATAAACTTTTGATCGGGGTCATTTTAATAAATTCAGCAATTTTTTTGTCTTGTGGACTATATGTAAACATTTTTTATGTAAACTATCTTATTCAGGACAGTACTAAATAAAAAATAACATGCATTTTGTATGATTCCTCTTATATAGTTAAAATTATTCCCATTTTCACAGATCCTGCAAGCGGTTTACATACTTTTTCTTGCCACTGTATATATATATATATATAATTTCTTCTCACTGTAGGTGATTTAGATCGCAGTGCACTGGAGCAGGAGTGTAGAGGTTTGTTTGTGGACCTCAGGAAAGCTTTCTTCATGATGACTGGACCAGAGTCTGCTCTAGTGGCCAAAGTATGTACTTTAAGTTTCTAAATGATCAATAATGCTACTGCATTGTAACCGCCTGTTCAAGGTTCAAGGAATCATCCAAGGAACTTGATCCCACTCCCTCTTTGTCACCATTACTACTTTAGGCAATAGTTGTTGTTAAACTAGATATTTACATTTACTATAAGCGGTAACGTGAATGGTGTTTGCTTGTACAAATCTTACTGCCATGATGCTGGAAGTTAACTTCACAGTCCATATGAACTCTAATATGGCGTGATGTAGCCATCATACCTTTCATCATACCATAGCCATCGTACCATTTGTATGTCGACCATCTCTAAGACGTTATTCGCATACATACAATTTAATTTGTTGTTTGTTTTAGGGACAGGCTCTCCTTCGATGGCATCTGACCAATGGATTTTGTAGTGCTACGGGGCAGCCGACTGTCAGGAACCAGTCAGGAAGTTTCAGAGTTTGCCACAGCAGTGGCGTCACCTACTACCCCAAAGTAAGCAGGTGTTTCATGATGATAGTAAGGAGCGTCAGATTTTCTGTTTTATTTCATTTGTTTGACTGATGCTGTGTTATATTGATGTGCTGTACTCTAGAGTACAAAAGTATATTTTAATTTTGCTGGGTAGCTATTTAGTCATTGTTTTAGGCTATTGTGTGTAATGTAATTGTATGGGCACTTATTACAACCCAATCAATTCCTTGTTAATACAATTTCTCGATGATTATTCTTGTTTCAGAGTACAATGAATTGCAAATGCTGTTTCATGTTGTCTTTAAATTACGGTTCACACTGAAAACATTAACCCTTAAAAGCATGAATGTTTCGGTAATAATTATTACATAATCGGGTCTTTAGCTTTTGGTAGCTTGGAAGGGTTCAGTTTGAGCAGATGTTTTATACCATCATCACTGTCCTCACCAGAGCTCATTTTCCAGTACATTCAGCATCTGGCTCATATTCGCCATCTCAAACATATTCATAAAACTATCTTCAAAATCAATATTTTGAGCGCTGACAGCTTCTTCACCAGATCCATCAAGTGACAGTGACATTAATATTTGATTGCCTTCAGTAAATCACTGAGCCATTTCAAGTTTTGCTGATGATATTTCCTATTTTGTTTTCTGCCTGCGGTAACTATGAGTGAAACTTCACTTCGTCATTGTGTATCAGACATTGCCACCTTGTGAAATAAAGGTGAATGGCACTTATTCAGACATCAAAGATTCAATTATTGCTGTGCAGAAAAATATATTTGCTCTGTTGCACACCTATAACATTTTTGAATGGGAAAACATGCATTCTTTTATAATCTTATTTATCCAGATAATGCATAGTAGGCTATTATTGCATTTGTCTATTTCAAAGATGTCAGAGAGGAGGCAAATGGCAAATTAATATTTCATAAAAATTTTGAATATTTAGTTTTTTCTTTCCTTTTATTTCCTTTTCTTTCCTTTTTCTATAAATATAGTCTATGCTTCAGCTTTCATTTTATATTCTTACATTTGATCAATTAAACTAGAATAAGACACTACTCTGTGCTCAAAGTGGTGCTCGGAGCTCCAGTGGTCTTAAACAAGGATGATGGTGAACAATTCCAGGATATGCTTTTTTTTCATTGGTTGTTGCGTTAAATCTTACCCAGCTACAACAGTGCTATTTTCTGATTGGCTCTTCTGTAGCCTCTTTCTTTTTTTTGATTGGCTGAACTCCAGGGGAGACGCACTTGATTCCTGCCCGGTTCCATAGAGAGAGCGGCGCTGCGGCATATTAAATGTACGATAAATAGTTTTTCTGCGTGAGAAATACAATGTGTGGCGGGAGTGCGTGACAAAAGACCGAAATGAGTAGCCTAGAAATCTAGATGCACCCTAGCGGCAGAAAATTTATTTTGCCGCGAGTGTAGACTAGCAACTCTCGGTAGACCTTAGAGCTGGAAAAACGAAACTCTGGTCAGGCCAATCACAGCATGTGTAGAGTCAGTGGGCGGGCTTAACATAATGACGGCACGTCACGGCAGAGTTGCGGAGGTTCTGCGTGCTACTCGTAAACAAAGAAGCTGGGGAAGAGCGCTCTTTTGAATCGGCTTTGGCAGCGACTCTGAAAGACTTGGAGTTAAGCTTTTCTTTGAGATGTCTTGGAGTTAAGCTTTTCTAGTTGGAAAATGAGCCTATTTTCAAAAAAAGTGGAGTGTTCCTTTAAGGGTTAACATTATTTGGGTTGACCTAGAGTTGACCTATTTGTCGTTGACTTGCAGATGGCACCTGTAGTGATCGTGCTGGTGTCTGATGGGAGCAGGTGTTTGCTGGCGCGGCAGGCCATGTTTCCTCCAGGCATGTACAGCGCACTCTCTGGCTTTTGTGACATGGGTGAGTCACACTTTATGAAAAGCTGCTGTCCACACCATATCAGTCTGTGTGGTTACTTAGCCATTTTGTTATTTTACCAGCTCTATTTAATCAAATCATTTTGCAGGAGAGTCAGTGGAGGAAGCCCTGCACAGAGAGGTGGCAGAAGAGGTGGGTCTGGAGGTGGAGAACCTACAGTACTCTGGATCACAGCACTGGCCATTCCCACAAAGCTCCTTTATGTTAGCCTGCCACGCAACGGTTAGCCCAGACAAAACGCAGGTGAGACTTGGATGATGCCTTTAACAACTTATTGCTACAAACTCCTCTGAAACACAGGTTGAAGATCCAAATGCAGCTTTAATAAGGTAAATCCACAATAATATTTCAAATAACAGACAGAAGGTCAAAACCACAGGGCAAACAATCCAGGTAGCAACAGAGTCCAAGACAGAGGCAAACAGAAAATCGAGACCATAATACAGGAACCAGGATAAATCGCTCAGAATTGCAGTGTAACACAAACAAGACATTGCAAAGAAAGGTGAAAACACAGGGCGTATATAGGCAGGGCTTAACAAGCTAGGGTAAAGGGTTATGGGAATTGAAGTTCATGTTGAGATAGCCCAGGAGGAGTACCCTCTGGTGGAGATTATGGGCACTCCAGCTGGCAGATGTGACACTTATTGTAGTGACAACTGGTTAAACACATAAATTCTATTAAAGGTCCCATGGCATGGATTTTTTATTTTATTTTATAATGTATTCTGAGGTGTACTTATATTGTTAGTATGATTTTTACATCATAAAATGTCATAATTTAGAAATAAAAGGCATTTTTTCTATACGGATGTTTGCCCTCTGGCTGAATGCCCTGTTTCAAAGGGCGTGTCTGCTGTGAGACTTCAGTAAAAACGCCCACCAGTGGCGGCTGGTCAATAGAGGGCGCTAGGGCGCCGCCCTCATCAAAATTCCAGAAATATACATGTATACAAAATTGATATAAAAGTGAAATAAAAAAAAAATAGTTTACTCATACGATGTGCTGGCTGTTAGTAAGAGCCTCAGCATTTAATAAAAACTGGCTTTGATGGGTTAACTATTTTATATGTTCTTCAATATGTGTCATGCGGTTTCATGCGCGAGGGACGCCGGACAAATGGATGTCTATCTGAGTCTAAAAATATACGGGCAGCATGTGACCTGAAGCTGGTCTCTAATTGGTTCTTAAAGATCCTCCTCCGGACGCAGGTCGTTGCGTCCCTGGTGAATCAGAATTGGATGCGTGTTATTTTATCTAATCTGATTGGTTCTCGTCACCTGTCATTCAACTTTACACTCTTGGCCACTAAAGCGAAAGTGTGCGGGCGACACAGTCACTCCGACTCCGCCAAAACCTTATTAGGATGATCAGTTTCATAGAGATGGCAGCAGTTAAACCAAATTCTTTCACAAGGCGTTCGTTGGAAGAAAAAAAAAATGTTTCACCCTGCGGGTGCTTAATTGTACAGAAAATGACAATGCAAAAGAAAAAAATCTAATCAAAAGTTCTTTATGCTATAAGTGAAATTAGGTAAACATTTTCTTTAAACTGAAAATAAATCATATTCCACCAGGGTTAATATTTGCCTTCAATCATATCTCACACAGTCTCTAGTTTGAGTCTGATTTTACATTCAGTTATGTTCCCATTTTAATACATTTGGTCAAATGTGTATACAGTATTTCTCTGTCAAGAACTTTGTGTGAATGAGAGTTGGTTCAGTTATTAAAATGTGAATGAAGTGGATAAATACTATTTTGGGACCCTGGAAAAGAATCAGGCATATCAAAATAAATGTTAATGCATTTAATTTAAAACAGCACAGTAAAGGCTTTGCTGTTTTTATAACCTTTACCTACTTTAACTGTGTTCATGGATAGGTGAACGTAGACACGGCAGAACTTGAGGATGCTCGCTGGTTCACATTTGAAGAAATAACAGAAGCACTACAGAAACCTCCACTCAACCCTAAAAGAGAGCCACCTGCGTTCTGGGTCCCACCTTCTTATGCCATAGCCAATAAGCTCATTCAGGAATGGGCCAATCAGCAACAGCTATCAAGAAAATGACTTGGACTAGTAACCATGGAACTATGTGCATTGGGTTACCACTGATATAGGAACTGATATAGGAAGAGTGTATTTGCTGTGATAACCACAAGACACTGAGGTGGACTACTTGTGAAGGGATCTTCAGTAATATTCAAAGAAGGACTTGTATTATATTTGGTCTGGAGATGGAAATTGATTAATTTAGAATAACTACAGAATGAAAATATAATTATCATTGTATAATGATTTCATTACATGAAATATATTTGTAAATGTTGATGGATTGCATCTGAATTAAGAAAACGGCACATCTACCTCAAATAGTACTAATCAGTTATACACTGTAACTGTTTTTGCAGAAAACACTTGTGTTTTTAAAATTACTATTATGAATTGTATTACAATAAAGAGAATACAAAGAAATAGTGACATACTCAATTTCTAACATTTCACTATATATGACCCTAACAAGAGGCGATGAAGGGTTAGTGTGACTTCACGCAAAAACATTTGGGCATATTTACACCAAAAGAAAATATTCATCTCAAATTTTCAGTGAAAAAAAGATAGATTGACAGTTTTCCCCCTCCTGTAGCCTAATTTTCAAAATTAAGCAAAACAAAAAAATCGATTCAAATGCTCCGATATTGGAAGAATTTGTTTGTATATATTTTCTATATGTTGTATATTTTTAGTATATTTAAAATATATATTTACATACACCGTTAGGTTCTTTTAGTTTGTTTCGTTCTCACCGACCAATCAGATTCACTCTTGTGCACCACGTATCCGTCCAATCGGCCAATCCCGCCTCTCCTGCACACGAGGTGGCGCTGATGCACTAAATCCTGTATTAATACGTTAGAAGAAGGATGGTAGTCAAGATGGATGCGGAGCTGTTGTTGTTTTTGGTTTCTGAGAACAAGGAATTATTTGATAAAAACCACGGCGAATACAAAAATACTAAGAGGAAAGAAGTGCTCTGGCAAGGAATAGCAGATAAAATGGGAGTGGATGGTGAGTTGTTTTTGTGTAGCTTGCTATGTAGTGTTACTGTCAGCGCGCTTAACCAGTAACTGTTATCATCATTGCCTGTGTGTTTGTACAGTGGAAGAGGTGAAAGCTAAATGGAAAAATCTAAGAGACACATACACAAGGAAAAAGCGACTGGAGCAGGATGGAAGTCGGAGTGGACGGGCAGCTAAGAAAAAGAAGCAATGGAAATATATGCGAGTGATGGACTTTCTCGATCCCTCCACAGAACACAGAAGGTATTCGAGTGTATTTTGTATGAAGCCTGTCTTGCACCTACAGCTGTACTATTATATCAGTGTTTGAAAAGTCTCCCATTTATTTCACTAAATGTTCTGTATTCAAAATCCGGTTGACAGCGGTGACGCTATTGTAACATTATGTACAGTTGTGCTATTGGTCTTTTTCAAAAAGATTTGTATACTGGATTCTTTATTTTCACATCAAATTGGGTAGTCTTTGAGTACATGCAGTGCTTCTCAAACCTGTCCTGGGGACCCATTGCACATTTAAAATTTCTCCGACTTTAGATTCAAGGCTGTGTATGAAATCAACCCTTAAATAGTAGAGGTGTAACGGTACACAAAACTAACGGTTCGGTAAGTTACATACCTCGGTTTTGAAGTCAGTACAGCAGGGCCAGCATTCGGCATGCCATGAGAGTACCACGGTACTGTGGGTGGTGTGTTTTTTTTCCCCCTCTTCTGTTTGAATATCGTAACTTACACCCCTACACACACTATTTGAGAGGATAGTCATTTGTAGTGGTGTAAAACCATAGTGGATGTTATCGAGTGCACTCATTCAGTCCCACAATGCACTGCAATAACTGATGTACGCTCAACGGCTAGAGCTGGGCTTCCCGACTTCAAGATCTGAAATGGGTGTGTCAGGCAAAGGAGGCATGAAAAATGTGCATGGTTGGAATCTCCTGAGTTAGAGAATACCCATAATGCACTGTGAGATTTGGTGCGCCAAATTAATTCCTGCGTCTGACCTGAAAGTGTCGCCTGCAGCTGAATGATCCATCCATTCATTTTCCAAACCACTGGTCCAATGTGGGCACAGCGTAATATCGTACAGGTATAAAAAATGTTTTAATTGATTATTTAATTGTTTAATTAAGGTTTATACACAATTTCAATAACAGACTTCAAGACAAATCTTTTCATCTTACTACTGGAGCTGCCAGTTTGCTAAGTTTCAGCCCTTCCAGTGCACTCAGTGACAGAATTCGCTTACTCGTTTTCATTCACTCCCTCAAGTGAACTATATAAGTGGACTAATGTAGGGAATGGTGAATGAGGGTATAGGGGGGGGATTTTGGGCACAGTCTTGCATTCTCTACTAATGAGCTGATGAGTTGAATCAAGGGAGACATACAAAATGTGCAGTGGTGGGGGTCCCCAGGACAGGTTTGATAAACACTGTATTAAAGAGATGGTTCACCCAAAAATTAAAAATATTTCATTAATTGCCCCCATGTCGTTCCAAACCCATGTCGTTCCAAACCCATAAGACTTTCGTTAAGAGATTTTAATCAAATCCGAGAAATTTCTGTCCCTCCATTGACAGTCCACCAGTCCACACAACTACTACTTCGAAACTTCAAAAAGTTCATAAAGAAATCGTAAAACTAATCCATCCTCAAGCATGTTCACTTGATTTGCAAGAAAAAATGAGGTTCCTTCTCGTGTTACGCAAAATGTTTGAGCTTCTGCAAGAACCAATGAGGTTAATTCTTGTGTGTTACGCAGCACGTTTGAGTTTCCACAAGAACCAATGAGGTTAATTCTTGTGTTACGCAGCACGTTTGAACATCCACAAGAACCAATGAGGCTCATTCTTATTCTTGTGTTACGCAGCACGTTTGAACATCCACAAGAACCAATGAGGCTCATTCTTGTGTTACGCAGCACGTTTGAGCTTCCACTAGAACCAATGAGGTTAATTCTTGTGTTACGCAGCACGTTTGAACATCCACAAGAACCAAAGAGGTTCATTAATGTTACGCAGCACGTTTGAACATCTACAAGAACCAATGAGGTTAATTCTTGTTACGCAGCACATTTGAGCTTCCACAAGAATCAATGAGGTTAATTCTTGTGTTACGCAGCACGTTTGAGCTTCAACAAGAACCAATGAGGTTAATTCCTGTGTGTTAAGCAGCACGTTTGAACATCCACAAGAACCAATGAGGTTAATTCTAATGTTACGCAGCACGTTTGAACATCCACAAGAACCAATGAGGTTCATTCTAATGTTATGCAGCACGTTTGAACATCCACAAGAACCAATGCGGTTCATTCTAATGTTATGCAGCACGTTTGAGCTTCCACAAGAACCAGTGCGGTTCATTCTAATGTTATGCAGCACGTTTGAACATCCACAAGAACCAATGCGGTTCATTCTAATGTTATGCAGCACGTTTGAACATCCACAAGAACCAATGCGGTTCATTCTAATGTTATGCAGCATGTTTGAACTTCCACAAGAACCAATGAGGTTAATTCTTGTGTGTTACACAGCACGTTTGAGCTTCCACAAGAACCAATGCGGTTCATTCTAATGTTATGCAGCACGTTTGAGCTTCCACAAGAACCAATGAGGTTCATTCTAATGTTATGCAGCACGTTTGAGCTTCCACAAGAACCAATGAGGTTCATTCTAATGTTATGCAGCACGTTTGAACATCCACAAGAACCAATGCGGTTCATTCTAATGTTATGCAGCACGTTTGAGCTTCCACAAGAACCAATGCGGTTCATTCTAATGTTATGCAGCATGTTTGAACTTCCACAAGAACCAATGAGGTTAATTCTTGTGTGTTACACAGCACGTTTGAACATCCACAAGAACCAATGCGGTTCATTCTAATGTTATGCAGCACGTTTGAGCTTCCACAAGAACCAATGCGGTTCATTCTAATGTTATGCAGCACGTTTGAGCTTCCACAAGAACCAATGAGGTTCATTCTAATGTTATGCAGCACGTTTGAGCTTCCACAAGAACCAATGAGGTTCATTCTAATGTTATGCAGCAAGTTTGAGCTTCCAAAAGCACCAATGCGGTTCATTCTCGTGTTAAACCCGGGATACACTGCACGATTTTAGCAATCCTATAAGATTATTACAAATCACACTGTCTGACATGGATCTATTAAACTTGCACAGCACATTTGAGCTTCCACAAGAACCAAGGAGGTTTGTTCTCACGTGGGTCTCACTCTCACTCAAGCAGGTTTGGTTGAGCCTCTGTTTATGTTCGCTGGTCAATGTTTATATGTGAATAAAAGCCTAAATTAAATCTGTTCATCATATAAAGCGATCGAGTCTCCTCAGCAAATTAGGACTAAACCACTCAATACATATGGATTAGTTTTACGATCTCTTTATGAACTTTTTAAAGCGTCAAAGTGGTAGTTGCATAGACTGTGAATGGAGGGACAGAAATCTCTGATTTCATTAAAAATATCTTAATTTGTGTTCGAAGATGAACGGAAGTCTTACAGATTTGGAACGACATGAGGGACATGAGTTAGTAATTAATGACAGAATTTTTTAATTTTGGGGTGAACTAACCTCTTCAAAATAGCGCATTATCATACTCATACTATATCTGCAGTATAGAACACTTTTTATAGTAAGTGATTTTCTAAACGCAGAGCAGACTGCAATACAATGCATGCGACTTCCTATTTCCAGTGTGACAAATGTATTCTGTATGTATAAGTAACTGTATGTATTATTTGATTGTACTGGCAAGAATTTACATTTTCGTATAAAATTGGATTAAACATTTATTTAAAAAAGCACTTTTGAGCTGCTCACAGAATTCAACCCATGAAAGATGAACTACAATAATAACTGTAAACTTGTTTACATCAAGGACTATAACTATAGAATTTTAATGCTGTGAGTATAGAATAGTTGTGATATTAGTTCTTAAAAAAAAGATTACACATTGTATTTGATTGGTTCTTTCTTGTGTCATTTGCATATCAAATTTTGTCATCTTTCACTACTTAAAAGGCTCGGGTACTTTTAGGCAATGCTAAAAATAGCATATTACCATACTACTATTTCAACTGTCTATACACTATTTATAGTAAGGGAATTTTCTGAATGTTCTGCATTGAAAACTGCATCCATTAATACAATGCACTCAAGACTTGATGAATCTTTTGAACTGGCTAGAATTCAGATATTTTCATATAAAATTATTTTTTTGTATATAAAATACATTTGTATTCCTCCCTGAACATAACTGTCACATTACTTTAGTGTAATAAAATCATGAACTCCATGTTTTTTTGTAGTGTGCACGATTAGATATACTTGACGTAAAACATTTGTCTGAAGTCTTGATCTTCTTGCCTGTATCGGACAATTATAATCACAACATTAGTTGTTAATATACAGATTTTTGTCAGTTTAATCACACCATCTGCCAATGTGCTCTTTTTTGTGTTACAGTAATAAACATGTTAATGTTCTGATTCAAGTTTACCTGGCAATTATTCTTTTATTTATTTAAGTAACATTTAGTCTCTCTAGCATGGTGGGAAATTTTAACTTTAGGGTTTACATAACAATGATGTACTAAAAACTGATGACAACGATGTCAAATGATCCCTGTTCACATATCCGTCACTTAAAGAAACGACGCACCTACAGATTCACACAAATTCGTCATTTTGTAATTTACACAGAGACGATAACAGTATTGTTTGAAACCAGTTTTCAAAAGTTTGCGTTTTTAGGACCGCAAAATGCTGTTGTCATGTAAAATAAATGTCCGTAAAGTGTAGTGTAAATGGACTCTAAATTTTATTTACAATTTTGCAGTGGGTTTTTATCATGCATCTGTTCTGTTGTAATGAAGCATCCAAAACCTCATGGTTATTCACAGTGGTTTTTACTGGTGTACAGTGTTATTTTGGACAGCGTTCCCGGCAAAATCGAGGATGACGAGCCAGATGAAGACAGCGGGACCGAACCAGCCAGCACCAGTACGGGAACGTCCGGGACAAGTCCAGGAACGATCCGGTCTGCCATTGTAAAGAGAAGGCGATCAGAGACACTAGAGCTGTTGGAGAGGTATTTGGCCTCTAAAGACTCAAGAGACAGAGAGAAAGACGAACAGGAAGACGAAGTCGATTTATTTCTTCGGAGCTTAGCACCTGCGTTAAGACGCTTACCTGCTTCAAAGCAGTCCTTCGTGAAGCTTCAGATCCAAAAAATACTTCATGACGCAGAGTTTGGACAACCCAGCTTTCCTCAGATTTCCTCCGTGTCACCAAGTAATCAGTTGTTACTACAGTGTAGTGTTGTAAAACCCAGCTGAAATTTTTTTTTTTTTATTGAAAATAAATGTAAAAGAGTGACTTTGTGCTGGTTCTTTTCTATTTCCAATGTTGGGTGTTCTTAAAAGTATATGAATAGATTTGTCAAAACATACAAGCTCAGACCTTAGACTTTCATATTGATCAAAACAAGTTTATTATACTCAAATGATCTACTTCAACAATACATCCAACACTACAAAACCATGAAAGGGGAAAACATATATACAAAAAGTGTTACAGTAACACTTGCATTAAACTTAATTCTAATTTGATTCACAAGCTGGTATGAGCATGAATACGTGGAGCAGATTCAAACTAATCTAATACTGTAATAAATGGATAGGAGAGTGTGTGTTAACTGTTATTAGTCTCAATATGCACGTGTATTATGGCTAACAAATGGTCAGTATCCATTATAAAGTGTCCTTTTGTTATGTACATTTCTAGATTAGATCACAACATGAATGATGACATTTGGTAGAAAGAGCCCAGTCTGGTGAAACTTTACTTTTTCTTGCCCTTCTTTCCCGCTGCTGGTTTCTTGCAATATTTAGCCTCCAGATCTGAGATGAGAGAGTTGAATCCATTTTCTTTGGCTTTTTGTCTTTGCTAAATAGAAAAAAAATGTCAAGAAGAAAAAAATTAATGCTTCTTAACAGGCAGTGACATGAACAAATCTGATAATAGCAGAAATAAACCACCCTATAGGCCTAGCTGCAAGCAGTAAATAAGGGGTCCAGCACAAAAAAGGCACGACGAGTCATGCAAGCATGACTGGTAGCATCAGACCAACAGCAAAACGAGCAATTAAAGAAATTTTAGATTTCAGTCAAAACAGCTGTTAAATCAAATACAATCACTAAGAATATGATTTAATTGCTCATCACGTTTGACCAATAGGTGGTGCTGTTAACAAACTGATGTGGTGTGGTCAGTGTGAGGTGACGATGACACATACAAAAGTTTGACGTCAATATGCCAGCCTCAGAATCAGCTTGACATGATTCTGGGCAAACTGTTGAGAAGTTATAAGCAATAATAACCATTTTTCATATCTCTTGACCAGTAGGTGGTGCTATGCTGAAACACTGCAAGTAGCCTCAGGTCATGCTTGTGATGAGATGCACCAAGATTCGTCTTAATATGCTAAAGAGCTGCGGAGATCTAGCCCTTCGATAAATTTGTGTTATTCAAATATAGTTTGGTTTATGAAAAAGCTTTTAATAACTTTTTGCCAGCACAGTCTGAAGATGAAGTGATAACATTTTGGTGAAAATTGGACGAACCGCCTGGAATTGATTATGGCAAAAGAACATAAATCACGATTATTTTGCTCAATATTGAAATCACGATTTAACAGGTGGGTGATAAGTCTTACTTCATGATATTTTAAATGTCAGTGAAATTTCACAATTGTCAATTCTTCAGACAAAAACTAATACTAGATTCATTACTGTAAGTAAAAGTCCTCAAAACAGGTACAGAAGACAAATAAACAGTCAGCAATACAATAAGAACAAACTAAAATTACAAACATAACCAACAAAAAATACAAATTAAAAGGTATAGTTCACCCAAAAATGAAATTGACATTTATCTGCTTACCCCCAGGGCATCCAAGATGTAGGTGACTTTCTTCAGTAGAACACAAATGAAGATTTTTAACTCCAACCGTTGCAGTGTGCCAGTCGTAAAATGCATGTCAATTGGGTCAAATTCTACGAGAGTAAAAAAACATCCACAGACAACTTCAAATTAAACCCTGCGGCTCGTGACGACACATTGATGTCTTAAGACACGAAATGATCGTGTCTTACGTGCAACAAACCGAACAGTATTTATATAATTTTCCTCAAATACAACCCTGTCCAACAGCCTTGAACGTGGATCACTTCCGGTAAGAGAGGTCAATGTACACAATATGGCGTAGAGATACGCGCGAGTGATCACTTCCGCCGCTTGTATCCCATTGAGATACGCCGTATCGTGTACATTTGACCTCACTCACCTGAAGTGATGCCGTGTTCAAGACTGGTGGACATAGTGTTGTATTTGAGGTAAAAAATTATATAAATACTGTTCGGTTTCTCGCACAAACCGATCGTTTCGTGTCATCAATGTGTTGTCACGAGCCGCAGGGTTTCATTTGAAGTTAACTCTCATAGAATTTGACCCCATTGACATGCATTATACGACTGGCACACTGCAACGTGATGGAGTTAAAAATCTTCATTTGTGTTCTACTGAAGAAACAAAGTCACCTACATCTTGGATGCCCTGGGGGTAAGCAGATAAATAAATAAATCAAATTTTCCTTTTTGGGTGAACTATCCCTTTAAATTGTGCTTTTCAGGAAGATGGTAACAGTGGTATTCAGATAATAGCCTACAACAGAAATTGAATAAAGTAATCAATTGTAAAATAACACTGCTATATACATTAAATATAGACTAATCCTAATTAAAACTATAGTTTATTCATTCAAGAACAGTGAGTTATTTTATCTTTGTCTTTTGTTGTTTGATTAACAATAATGACTGCAGCAGATTTATTAGGCTGCTGTCACTTTAAGAGCTAAACGGACCCAATATACTGTTGCACACGCTCTCTCTCAGTTTTCACATTCACTTAAGACATAACCGACAGCATTTACGAGGATAGTTGCATGTAGGCTATTTGACCTTTTAGGCACGTATCTGAAGCCCACACTATACTTTGCTTATGAGCGTTATGCCCCATCTCGGAGCGCACACACTGGAGGCCGCCTAGGGAACAGTATCTCTTTCGCGTCTTAATACGCTTTTAATAATACTGTTTAATGTCAAGCACATCCAGCAACAGTAGAATGCATTTTACAAAACTAATTTATTTGGCTGTTTTGGATGTCAAGTTTGGGCTTTTAGGAAAGGAAGGTGCGTGGGACAAAATGCAGCGTTTTCATTATGGTTTGAAGCCAAATTCGAAAATCAATTACGATTAATCGCACAAGTCCTACTGGAATGAGTTGCAAAATGTAGGTTTTAAAATGGAAGAAAGTTCAAAGTTTATTAGCATTAACATGAGTGCAACTTTGGACAGCTGGTGGCGCTAGAGCAAGTTAGAGACTCAAATTGCTGTGTTTATTCTTCAGACTGTCCTCTATCTGTGTGCTAAATTTCACAACTTTTTACAATACAGTTATACAGGCTGCCATACACTTACAGCGGAAGAAGAAGGAAGCTAACGGATACAATAAGTGCCTAATACACACCTTTGGTGCTTGGCCCCTAAATATATTAATTCATTGTACAAATTGTATTATGTTTTACTGCTTTTTTGACTAAATAAATGCAGCCTTGATGAGCATGAGATGTCTTTCAAAAACAAAAAAAGTTACCAACCCCAAAATGTAGAACTATAGCATAGCTTTGAGGACATTTTACAGCAGTGTTGCAGCAGCAGCTTCGGTTACTTCTCAATGTTTTTTTACCTGTATCATAGCTACCAGGCTGTCCTCACTGTTCAAGCCCATCTCCTCCTGCATTTCCTCTGCCTCCTTGCGCTCCTTTTCTGCCTAGAAAGACAGGATAACACGTCTTAATTCCTATTAAACAATGCATTATTTCATATCAAAACTTCATAATGGTAAAGTGAATCAGCACCTTTCTTTTGCGGTGGTTCTTCTTTTTGACACTCTCGTGAGTGAAGGTTTTGTATGCCGGCACCTCTTCAGCATCAATGGCTTTCTGCAGTACGCCTCGAACACGTGGCTCATCTTCATAAGTACAGCACAAGGCGGACTCCATGATCAGATCCATGTCACCTTCATGTTGTAGGTACATTCTCTTTAGGTCTTCTACCTCTTCATCAGAGCCTTTATACTGCTTCTCAAAATCCAAGATGTCTTGCAATGTGATCTATGGCAGAGGGGTATGACAATATTGTTAGCAACTTCATTTGGAAATGCCCAACATATAAAACAAGCACATGATACAAGAAATACCTTGGGAAACAATCTTCTCCAGTGCTCCTCCCAATTGCGATCTTGATCCAGGGAGTCTGACTCTTCGTCCACTGTTCCCTGTTCGTCATAGACCGCCTTTTGGTCCTTGTCAGCCAACACTGCATAAAGCTTTCCCAGGACCTGTGGAAATGATAAAAAAATGTATGTTAAAGGATGCATTTTATTCAATTAAATACATTTATTACTTCTGAATGTTTGTGACAAAACTATGACTTATGGCACTTGCAAGTGAACAAACAAATTGGACAGGTTTCAAAAAGACCAAAAAAATATGCCATATGAAAATAATTGATCTAGTTATTACACCATGGCATTACGTATGAATTAATTCTTCTGTCTACCAGATGGCTCTAAAACCCAGTTCACACCAAGAATGATCACTGTGACCATAACGGTACATTTCTAAAAAAAAAAAAAAAAATCTAAATGTAATAAGAATAGCAGTTGACACCACACTACAACAGCACAGAGAAACAGTATTGCTGGAATCACATTTAGAATGATTTTCCAGCTGATGAACAATAAAAACATTTACAGCCAATCAGAATCCATCCTGCTTTCAGAGGGTCGAGCATTTAAAGCGACAGATGACAAAACTGCAGCACGCACTTAGAACAAACCGAACAATATCATGCACTGGTGTGGACGCTAACATAGTTATCGTTATAGTTCTTGGTGAGAACAGGCCCTAATTTGCCACTTTTTTTGCATTGGATTAGAAAGTCGGCATAAAATGGAAGTTGCAATAGTCTTTTCTTCCTTATTGTGATATTTGAAAACAGCTTCTCAAGCAAGATTTTTTTTTTGGGTGGGACTTGATTTTGCACTTTGAAACAAATCCTTCCCTTGCGGGTCAAAATTACCCAAAGCCCTAAAACTACACTTCTTTTGTCCAGAAAGCTTTTCATTTTGATAAGATTTTTTTCTTTTTTTAATGCAATTTTTTATAATTTTATTTAGATTTGATCAATAATTAATACATAAATAATTTAAGCACATTCTTCACCTTTTTTCAACTTAGTTCACACTTGTCATGTTTGGTTTGATTAAAACGAACCCTGGTGCGCACCAAACAAGCGGACCGAGGCCGCTAAAAAGATGGGCTCGACCCGCTTCCAAAAGAACTCTGGTGCGGTTCGATTGATACATGAACGCAACACGGACCAAAGACATGTAAAACCAAAAAAAGGACGTGTTGTCACAAGATGTGACGCTACAAGTCAGTTGATTTGACGACGCGGAAAGATCGGTGTATCCAAAATGAGTAGAGGATAGGGCTGTGCAATTAATCGAATTTCGATTTCGATTTCGATTTCGATTTTGCCTCCCAACGATCACCAAAATAGTACAATCGAGAAAAAACGATTATTTTGCCTTGCGTTCTGAATGAAACGCGCACGCGCACATCCGCCCCTCTCGAACCCACAAATCTATCTCAGGTCGTGAGTCTCGTGTGCATATCATCCGCTGGAATTTAAAAACTCTGCGCGAGTAAAGATGGCAGAAGGAGGGCAGTTACAGCAGCGTTTGGTGAGCAAAAAAGGCAAAACCAACTCCGTTGTCTGGGAACAGTTTGGCTTCGAGGAATCAGACGACGAGCAGAAACATGCTAAGATTTGCTACATGGTAGTGGCTGCAACGCAAGGGAACACCACGAATTTGTTTAACCACTTGAAAATTAAACAGAGTGACCTATGACAATCTAATAAAGAAACAAAAACTGAGGAGAGCAGGGGAGCCGTGTAAACGTCCTTTTTTTCCTTCATATTTTTCAAATAATTCTCTCTTTGTAAACTTTGTTCAATGCATGCGAGATTGCGAGTGCTGCCATATTTTCGAATATGACCAGTCGTTTTCACCGTCATCACCCGGGTTTAGTGCTTTAGGGTTTAGGTTTAGAATGAGAAGCCGCGCGCGCTGTGAGAAAATGTGTCTCTGTGCGTTCATCCGAGAGCGCGCACACGTCTCTCAGCGCGCAAATATTGAGTTCTCTTTCAAGTCTTGCTCTTAAACAGACAAACTCACACAAAACGTATGTCAACATGTCCATCTTGATGAGTATCTTAGCAGACATAGTCTGTATATGCCTTAAGTGAACTTTATACAGTCGATAAAGAAGACGCGAGGTCTTAAAGGGGCAGTCGCCTTTACTGCCGTCTGTTTAATGTCAAACAACAAAAGACAAGGACATCACTCACCGCTCTTGATTGAATAGCTTTTGTAAGTTTAATAGGATTAATCTTTAATTTATGCACTCAAATATGCAATGTTATTTTACATTTGATACATTTCTGTACCTGAAAACTAATGTTAGACGTACATGAAAAGCATAGCCGAACCATATTGTTGATCTTATTTATTTGTGGTTATCATTTTTACGTGAATACTTTTATACTTTGATTCGAATATATGTTATATTATTTATTTTAATAGTTCAAAAAGTACAACAAATGTTACAATTTCAATTGAATTGTTGAAAGGTGTATTTTTAATAAATACAACACATTCCCAAAGTCATGTGAAATAATCGTGTTACATAATCGTGATTTCAATATTGACCAAAATAATCGTGATTATGATTTTTTCCATAATCGAGCAGCCCTAGTAGAGGACAAACGTGGAGCAACGAGGAGGTAAAGTGCCTCATCAATATATGCAGATCTTCGTTTCTGCATACAACGGAGGAAATCCTGCTGCTGTTTTGAATGTTTTGAACATTTTATGAGCTCTTCGGGAGTTCTCAGCTGGTAAAAATAAAACCATATGTACAATGATAGCGTTTAATCCAGCACACAGCATTGTTTTGAATGCTCGGTAAGCAAGCTCCGACGCAAAATATACGTCATAAAAGCCGACCAATCAGGTTGTGACCATATCCCTATGCCTTTGGTTCGGTAACTTTTGGTTCGCTGTTAAAAATGCCAGTGTGAACGCTAAGCGGACCAGGACTATGTTTTGTTTTTTGGTCCGGACCAAACGAACCGAACTACAAGTGTGAGCACACCCTTAAATTCAAAATAACTAAATTTCATGCATAACCCTTTTAAATTCAGCTCAAAATATCTTACACTGAGTGTCTTTGTCATAAAATAATTTTTTGGTAATTTTAGGATTTCCTATGTGTACTCAAGCATGCCTCGCATTCCAATGGGGGTCAAACTGACCCACGAGGGAAGGATTTGTTACTTTTTAAATTTTCAAGCACAAAACTCATATCCAGTCATTTTTGTGTGTGTATTTGTGGTTCAAGTGCGACACAAGTCCTAGGATCTTGGACCACTCCAATGAACATTCAATTTTTGAAAAAAATTGTTTTGGATCAAAATGACCCAAGGGAAGGATGAGGTTAAAGATTATGAGGGCACATAAAAAATAAAACAAAGACATACATATTTTTATAATAAATACAGAAATATTCCATTAAAAAAAACTACAATTGTCTATTTTGATTTAAAGCCTTAAACTCAGCACTAATTTAAAATATATACAAATATAATTTCAAATGCATAATTATTGAATAAATAATATTTAGTAACATAAAATCCCCTCCAGAACACAAAAAAAAGTTCAAAACTTAGGACAGGGGTGTTGGCCACTGTCCTGCAGAGTTTAGCTTCAACCCTAATTAAACACACCTGAACCCGCTAACCAAGGCCTTCAAGTGCTATTAGAATTATCATATATACGAGTTTCCTAGTTGAAAATTGGACATGAACGCCCTCTCAAGTCGTATTTACCACTGGGAAGTTTAGGGATAATTGTGATACCCAAGTTTCCGAGTTGGGCAGGTCATAAACTTTAAACATGGCGGAGGGGAAAACGAAGCCAACTATCTAGATAGTGCAGTAATATGGTTGTCAATGAATGGAAGACCAAATATAATTTTGGCTAATGGCTTTAATAAGATTTTCCCAATTAATAGACAAATAAACCTGGTGTCCTCCATGATTCCTGTTCTTCCTGACAACAAAGCACTTGAATGCGATGAGCTCATATTCACAAATTAAGGAAATTTCTGATAGCACGTGAAGGCAGCATTACTACCAGGCAGGTGTGCCGAGGCAAGTTTGAGCTAAATCCACCAGGGGCCTGTACCATGATGGTAGTTTAACAAACTCAGGGTTACAGGATTAGTTTCGAGTTGACAAAATCAAACCAATCTATTCAGGCTTTGTTGGTCCCATGATGCTGATCATCAGCTTTCTCTGTCAACTCAGGCTTTGATCCTGAGTTTAGGATTTTAGCTGTGACATCAGTAGTGAACAGCCAATCACATGCTGTGATCAGTGAAACTGACATCTACTTCTCGCGAGAGAAGCAGCGAAATTGATTTCTCTCTTCTGCAGAATATTACATGAAAAAACATTAAGAATTTAAGGAAGAAGAAAAGAGCTGTCTATGAAAAGTGGACAACTTTTAAGAAAAATCTTACTTAGTCAGTGCAAGTAAAAGTTATGAAGTTAGTTTAGTTGATATATAGAGAATTGAAAATTTAAAATCACATGTAGCAATTTTGTATAGCTTTATTTATTGATTTTAAAGCTTATTTGTATGACCTTTATCTAGGCTATTTATATTAATTTTAACTATGTGCCTATTAATGATTGATTACCTAAAATGATACCTGTGTAATTGATTAAGGGTATAATAATTACATAAATTATATCCAAGTCATTCAAAATGATTATTATTATAAATAAGCATGGTTAAAAGCCAGACACTTTAGTCTTTAAAAACCATTTGCTATGTAGTGACCTTTAATTTGGAGTAGAAACTGGGGGAGTGACTTTATTGCATCAGAGGTGTGTCACTTTGCTCACAGCTGATTGGTCTAATTTCAGTTTGAGATCTCTTATCCAGAACATAACCTGTCCTGGACCAGGTTAGATTTGGAGCGTAAATTACTATGGAGATGAACACTGCTAAAAGCCAAACCACTTTAATGGTACCTAAAACCCAGGATTGGCACAAACTAAGCTTAAACATATCTGGCTAGCCAGCTAAACCGGCTTCATGGTATAGGCCCCAGGACTGAGTTTGGACAACTCTGACCTAGGAGGACAAGTGTGACCCATAGAAGTTAGAAGCACCGGAGGGCTAAAGTTCATTTTGTGGATCACCTCTTGTAAGTCTATCAACTACCTCAACCTAGCTCTGTAAGTGCCATTAAAGAAGGTTCTTAAAGATTACTGGGCAGAAGTGTTGCACTCAAGAAACAGTGGTTACCTGAAACTTGGTGGTGGCTAACTCATCATCAGGAGCTCTATCTGGATGAACCTGCAGAGAGACTTTATAATAGCCGCGTCTGATCTCTGAGTCGGATGCTTCTTTGCAAACACCCAGAACTTCATACAGATTAGAGGTCTTGAAGAGCTCCTCGCACTGCTCCAGTAAACCCATGACTGTGTGAGAGAGGGGGAAAAACACACACCAAATCACTCACTGACATGTTAACTACGTGAAAACAATGCCACAAGAATGCATGAAGCTTATTTTAACGTGACACATTATGATACAAACCTTATGATTAAAAGTTTCAAAATAGTTTTGTAGACAAACACAGTTGTCCAGAAACACATGGATTTAACAAACATAATATTGATACTATAATGTATCTAACTCACCTTACAAAAAGAACAACGTTAGCTCGATGCAACTCAATTGAACGTTTTATTAACGATCTTACCGGAGACGTTGACAAATGACAGCGACCAGAAACTTGTTAAACTATGTCAGATAGAGATTTACACCTAAATGCTTTCAGCACAACAGCATAGGCTTCTCCTAGCAGTAGCAGGTCGCGCCAAAATTTTGGCGCGTTGTGTTCACGTCACAAAACGTCATGACGTAGAACAGCGCTCAGTCACATTTAATATTCTTCTATGACAAGAGTCTAAAAGACAAGTATTTTCTTATAAATCTAATTATTTTTCTAGCCAAGTTTTTTATACTCAAGTGCAATTTTTTGTCTGTTAAACCTCTTTTTATTATTTTTAGTAAAGACCTGAAATGTTATTTGGGTATCTTCCTCCAGCAACGTCAAAGTATAATATTTGTGCACAAAGTATAATATTTGTGCCTTTTTATAATGTACAAAAAAATGCCTTTTTTTCTCTTTGTCTCGTTCGCTCTCTTGAACCCTTATTTATTTTTAAAATGTATGTTACCCCAGGCTCAATGTTTTTGTTTTTTGTTTGTTCTTTTCACTGTCTCATTGTCTACTGTTTGTAATTATATCAATTTATAAATTTACAAAACAAAGGTCTATTTTTATATTGTTATCCAAGTAATTTGAAACCACACAGATACTATAATAATAAAATAAATGGTTCAAAAATAGCCAACGATGGACTTTTATTATGCATTCTATGAGGACCCGGATTGTAATTGTCGCAGCGTGTTGTACTTCCGTGTACTACAGCCCACTGTTTCCTAAAGTATGTTTACCATCGTTCGCTCACTTTAATGAGCCCTCAATGCAGAATCGTGATTTGTGTTTAGTTTTTAATTAAGCACAGGGCAACAGCGCGACTTCCAGAGGTGTGCGTTTTAGTTTCAGGCAGAATGTCTCGCTGTGTGGCGTTACAGACGCATCTGGCGTCCGTGGTGGAGGCATTAGTTCACGCCGCGATCGCTGAAATGTACAAACTTCTGGAAGAGGAGACACTGTCATATCTCAGCAGTGATATTACCAGAGAACAGTGTGGAACCGAGGAGTCTGAGCCAAGAATGAAGGAGGAAAAGGAGGAGAGAATGGTGAGATTATAAGATGATGTTGTTTAGAGATCTGCGGCCTGTAATCTTAAACATGCGATGCGTTCACAGCCCGGTAAACGCGTGTGTGCATATAGTATAAAGATCAGTGCGCAGTTAGCGTAAGTCTCAACGCACGTGAACGCATCACCAGTTTTAAAGTCACCATGAAAAAAATGGGCAGTTCTTTCTAAGGGATATTGCAGTGTTTATCATAAATTCTTTAACCACGCACACTTTTTTTAATTCATGTGGCTTTGCCATCTTTAATCGAAGTAGCTTCCCCTCCCTCTTGCAAGGGTAATCTCTACTCTGATGACGTGTTTACTGGCGCGAGGGCGGGGCAGCCTGTCACTCACATGACATCACAGCAATAACAAACCACAACGATCCTACTGTTACACCAAGCGCCCTTATTTCCGAGCAGAGGTAGTGTTATGACAAAGATAGGATTCATGACAATACAATATTCGGTTACACTTACACTTAACTACAATAAGGTTCATTAGTTAACATGAACTTATGATGAGCTGCACTTATAAAGCATTTATTTATCTTTGTTAATGGTAATTTCAACATTTACTAATGCGTTATTGAAATATTGTTAACATTAGTAACATTAGTTAATGCACTGTGAACTAACATTAACAAACCATGAACAGCTAACGGTATTTTTATGAACTAACGTTAACAAAGATGAACTAATGCTGAACAGAGGTGTTGTTCGTGGTTAGTTCATGTTAACTAATACATTAACTAATGTTAACTAATACAACCTTATTGTAAAGTGTTACCGAATATTCTTTAACTGAAATATGGCACTTAAATGTAAGACTTAGTTCATTAATACTTAAGTTGACCATTCGAATTCAACAGCTGACTAATAATATATCAGTAACTCGGTCAAAACCCAATTTTGGCCATTTTCAGTCAGCCTTTAAAGTTTATTTATAATCTATAAAGTTTTTTAAAATATCAAAAAGCCCAAAGATCTGTCTCTGTTAAATGAATTTAACATGAAGAAACTTTCCAGAAACATTCAATGGGAAGTTAAGCTAGGGAAGTATTGGGAAAATAGTTGGAAACTTAATGGGAATTTATGAGAATGAATTGGAAATTTGGGGTAGTTCATACAAACGGTCATAAACATAAATGAAAGAATGGCATTTTGACTTTGATTTTTATTTATTCTTTATGAGTAGAACTTTATTCAATTATTTCATTAAACAACAGAAAATCCCATTAAAATTGCAGTAAGTAATGCAGTTTGAAATTTAACTGAATTTGCAATCTGGTTGTTTTAACTAAGATTATGCTTTTTATTCTGCAAAATTAAATTTCCAGTTTATTCCCACTAATTTCCATATATTCCCATTAATTCCCATATATTCCTGTTAACATGGAAAGTTTCCAACTTTGAAAATTCCCAGAATTTTGCTGGTTTAATTTATACTTGTAAAAAAAAATGTGAAATGTCTCAATAACTTGGTGAACTTTTTAATTTTGAAAGTTCAATAAAAAACTCAAATATTTATATCTCACAATTCCGAGTTTATATCTCACAATTCCGAGTTTATATCTCACAATTCCGAGTTTATATCTCACAGTTCCGAGTTTATTTCTCACAGTTCCGAGTTTATATCTCACAGTTCTGACTGTTTTTTTTTTTTTTTTGGTCTCATAATTGTGGGGAAAAAGTCAGATTTGCAAGATATAAATTCAGAATTGCAAGAGAATTCTTAAAATTGAGAACCTTTTTATTTTACTCTTTGTCAGAAACAAGCTTCCGTACATTAGAGACAATACAGTTTGATAATAGGAAATAATAAATAAAAATTGTTGGATTTAAACGAAAACTTGTTTTAGACGACAACTAAATATAAAATAAAAATCCATTGACAAGGCTGAAGATTTTAAAAACTGACTAGGTGGAATGAACTTGCTCAAAATAAAAAAATGGCCAAATAGTGCCTGATTAATCAGCTGGCATATTGGTCTATCACTAGTCATTTGTATTTATTTATTATTTCAGAAGCAGTTTGCATCAGTCATGGAAGTATTGGGAAATGAGGCCCTTGGGAAAATAATCAAACTCGTTGATGAAACCAAATTTCTACTAGACCTGGAGTGCAAAACATTTTCAGGCAAGAGGGCAAAACATCCCGGCAGTATCTTGAACATTCTGTCTGTTGGAGGACTTGGTAAGAAATCGCATTCTGTATTTTATGCATAAAGTATAATTACCTTTCTTTCCAAAGGTGTAGTGACATTTGAATTGTTTTTTTTTTTTTGTTACATTATTGTCATTTACACGTTTTAGAAGAGGAACATTCTTATGATGGAAGTGCAAGAAGCCTGGAGACAAAAACAAGAAACGAGGTAAACTGAACATGTACATCAAGGCTATTTAGCTTCATTTACCAAAATGTAAAAATAAGGGCATGTTGGCGGAAATCTACTATCAACAGAACACTGTTCAATGATGGAGTATAATATTTGTTCAGTACATAATATTAATGTTCATTGCTAGGATTTTTGTATTAGTCGGATGAAATGTTTCCACTTAGCAGAGCATTCAAAAAAAACTGCATTATGTAGCTGATGTTTAACAGGAAGAGTAAATCAAACTGAGTGCAGGTTGAGTTGTGTAGCTTCACGTTGCACTCCTTTACTGTTGTGTTGCATAATAAACACACCTGTATTGTTACACACGAGTACTTGTCATTCTGCTGTAGTTGAAACGGACATTTCAGTTGTCTGTAATATGACCTTTTTTGGGACATTATTTGATGGCTTAGTAAAGAAGTCTCTTATGCTCATCAAGCCTGCATTTATTTGATCAAAAATACAGAAAAAAGAACTGTAAAATTGTGACATATTATTACAATTTAAAATAAGGGTTTTCTATTTTAATATACTTTAAAATATAATTTATTTCTGTGATGCAAAGCTGATTTTTCACCAGCCTTTACTCCAGTCTTCAGTGTCACATGATCCTTCAGAAATCATTCTAATATGCTGATTTATTATCAATGCTGGAAACAGTTGTGCTGCTTAATATTTTTTCATTACCTGTGTTACTTTTCGAGATTCTTTGATGAATACATTTTTTAAAAATGAACTGCATTTATTTAAAATAGAAATATTTTGTAACAATATACACTACCGTTCAAAAGTTTGGGCTCAGTCATTTTTTTTTTCGTTCTTTTTTTTTAGAAAATTAATACTTTTATTCAGCAAGGATGTGTTAAATTGATTAAAAAGTCATAGTGAAGATTTATATTGTAGAAAAGATTTCTGTTTTGAATAAATACTGTTCTTTTTTTTACTTTTTATTCATCTACGAATGAAAAAAGAAAAAAGTATAACATAAAAAATATTAAAGGGATAGTTCACCCAAAAATGAAAATTAGCCCATAATTTACTCACCCTCAAGTCATTCTAGGTGTATATGACATTCTTCTCTCAGACGAATAAAATCGGAGTTATATTACAAAAGTCCAGGCTAATCCATTCCAAGCATTCAGAATTGGATTAATAGTTGCTCTGTTTTTGAAGTCCATAAAAAGTGCATTTCCCCATCAAATAACATGCTCCACGCGGCTCTGGGGTGTTAATAAAGGCCTTCTGAAGCGAATCGATCCGTTTGTGAAAGAAAAATATCCATATTTAAAACTTTATAAAGTAAACTTTCGGCCGACCGCCTTTATGGGCAAATTTTCATTTTGGGCTAATTATGGGCTAATTTTCATTTTTGGGTGAACTATCCCTTTAAGCAGCTCAACTGTTTACAACTTTGATAATAACTGAGTATCAAATCAGCATATTAGAATGATTTCTGAAGGATCATGTGACACTGAAGACTGGAGTAGTGGCAGAAAAAATTCATCTTTGCATCACAGAAATAAATTATTAAAATTGAAAATCATAATTTTAAATTGTAATACTATTTCACAATATTACTATTTTTTTCTGTATTTTTGATCAGATAAATGCAGGCCTAATGAACATAAGCGACGTCAAAAACATCAATTATGTTTCCAAACTTTTTGAACAACTTTTCTCTCTCTCTCTCTCTCTCTCTCTCTCTCGTTGACTTCTTTCAACTCACTTTCCTTTTTTAAATTGTCTTTTATTTTTTTGGAACACAAAAAAAAATATTGGAACACAAAATATTTTTTTCAGACGAATGTCCTGAAAAAAATGGTACATTCAATTCACTATGTTCTGTATGCACTATATTTTAATTTTTATTTGTGGGTAAAATTTAGCTTATAACTTATTCAGCAATATATTTTCATAAAAACATATTAAGTCTATAAGAAAAAAGTTGCTGAATTCCTTGGCTATTTTATGCTTAATTGCATAACTTTTTTTATGCTCGCAGTCTGATGAGGCCACAGAAGAGCGTCCAGAATCCCCACTGACGTTAGCTGTGACGATCAGAAATGAATTTGGAAAAGTTGACTTGAAGTCCATCACTAGTGGTACGCTAATAATGTTCATTTACAAATGAATGAGACAGTCTGTTTTATTTACATGCTGAATCTAAGTGCTAAAAGATGATTTGCTGTAATAAATAATCAATGATTTGATTGCTCTCCTGACAGGTCACTTAAACACTTCTTCAGACGATGGACTAGCATCTGTTTTGCAAGAAGACAGCAGTGAAGATCCTCAAGACGCTGTTACACTCTTTGGAAAGAGATCCTTTATTTGTTCCGAATGCGGCAAGAGTTTCTCTTCTCAAAGCAACCTCAAATCGCATCAGCGCATTCACACTGGAGAAAAGCCCTTCGGCTGCGTCCTTTGCGGCAAGGCTTTCGCCCACAAACAGAGTCTGTCTGACCACCACCGAGTCCACTCAGGAGAAAAGCCGTTTGTCTGTAAAGTCTGCGGCAAATGCTTCGGGAAAGCCGCGCACCTCAAGACCCACGATATAATCCACACCGGCGAAAAGCCGTTCAGCTGTAACGTTTGCGGGAAAAGATTCAACATTGCTCAAAATCTTGCCAGGCACCAACTCACCCATACAGGTGAAAAGGAGTTTCGGTGTTCAATATGTCAGAAAAGCTTCACGCGGGCCATAACACTCAAAACGCATCAACTTATCCACACAGGTCAGAAACCGTACTCGTGCGTGTCTTGCGGGAAGGCGTTCCGTCACGCCGTCAACCTTAAAAACCACGAGCGCATCCACACGGACCAGCGGCCGTTTAGTTGTGACCTATGTGGCAAGACCTTCCGCCAGGCTGTAAATCTGAAAATCCACAAACGGATCCACACGGGGGAAAAACCTTTCAGCTGCAAGGAGTGTGGGAAGAGCTTTAGTCAGCAGAGTAGCCTCATTTCACACGGCCGCACTCACTCCGGAGAAAAACCCTTCGGCTGCAATTACTGCGACAAGTGGTTTAACAACACAAACAGTCTAAAGCTGCACCAGAGGGTCCATACCGGCGAGAAGCCGTACAATTGTGAGTATTGTGGCAAGTGTTTCAGTCAAGGTAGTCACCTACGTACTCACAAACGCCACGTTCATGGAGGGGGGAAGCAGTACATCTGCGACAAATGCGGAAAGAGATACGCAGATCCGCGTAATCTTAAATTGCACAAATGCGTTTATGCTTAAACATGGTTTGTTAGGTGATCACATTTGTCATTGTAGAGAATGTTTCTATGATGGATAAATTATTGGAGACGATTATCTGAAGATAGCTACAATCACATAGAACTTTATAATTTTGAGTTGTGAAATTTAGACTTGACTGACAAGTGGCCCCAAATTATGAATATCAATTTTTCTTAACAAAATATCATAGAAAATGTTTTGAATTAGATTTTAGGATTAAGTAAAAGTTAATAGAAATGTATTTTGAATTCTGACATTATATTTGGTACCTTTCTTCACCTCATTGAAAAAGCTCATTATATGCCAGTTATATTTATGTTTGATGTAACACAAGATAGTTATAGTTATGATGCTTGGTTTTGATATCTACAATTCTGATCATCAATAAACCCTGTTACTGAAGACATCACGACGTGATGTTTTATGCAAAAGATACCAATGCTAATTATTTATTTTATAACTTGATATTATTTACAGCTACAGATGAGTTTAAAACCTTCATTAAAACAAAATATTTAAAGCGTAAGATGGCATCCATATGGTCAAATACTTTATTACTGTTGTTGCCCTGTTTTCTGTTGGATCATTTATATTTGATTCATGAAAATGTTGCCAAATACAGTTTTCAATAAAACATTGTTATTGAGGATATTGTGTGAGCATCTTCATCTGCCTTTAATTATAAATTATAAGACATTCGCAAAGAATGCAAAAACAGGAGAACTGAGTGTATTGCCATAAAAGTGTTTATAAATATTTTAGGTCATGTTTGTGTTTTTAGGTTGCTCAACGTGTGGTGTTCTTTCCCCCCCCATGATCCTAATATCTCTAAGTAAATAATGTTTTCAAAAATATTATTTCAGAAATGTTTGGGGTTACGGCTCATAAGGTAATGAACGCCAGTAAAGAACATTGTCCTGCTATGAAAAAAACATCCTGCTATTATCCATCTGTATTATGGTAGTTCTGTTTAAATATAATGAATATCTATATCCTGAGCATTTATTTTATCTTTATTTTAATCACCCTTCCTGCAGTGTGACAGATTAATGGTTAAAATACAAATATTCTGTTATCTCTGTTCATTTGAGATCATAAAGACTGCACGTATAATAATTATAAACAAGTTTAAAAAAATGTTAAGTTATCTCGACTTTCTTTATTTGCATAGGAGTGTAACCAACCAGTAGGTAATGGTAGCTTAAGCTTATGTATATTAATTTTAGTTTTAAAATAAGTGTATTTTTCCAGCAGAGCTACACAAACACACAATCATAATATATTCAATATAAGAAACAATCGCGCTTTGCAACTGTAAAAACAAACAAACAACACATTTGGATTATTCATTCATTAATTTGAAAGAGAATGAATTGTGTGTAGTGTGTGGTAGTGTGCAAGAGAGAAAGCGGTAGACATGCGCATGCGTGCTGATTTTGCACTTCCGGCTTTGTCTTTAAGTGAAATGTAACATTTCGCTTGTGATGTGTAAACTTGTTGTCCGGGCAGCGAATAAAAGGTGCTTATTTGTAACTGAAGACAAAAGACAGTGTGGCGGTGAATACTGTCATGCTCGCTTAATGAGACTCTCACTAGACTCGCTCTAACGGCCTGATGTTGCACTGTTGTGCCTTATGACCGGACGGACTGACAGCAGCATGTCGCGCCTGATGTTTCTAGCGGCCGCGGTGTTTCTCTTGTCCGCTCCTGCGAGCGCCTCTCAGGGGGACAAAGAGCCCGTTTACCGCGACTGCGTCAAACAATGTGTCCGGACGAACTGCACAGGGGCCCGACTGCGCGGATTCCAGTCCGCTCAACCTCCATATATGGCTCTCACAGGTAATATACTAACTAACCTATTCGTTTTGGTTAACACTAACATATTTGAGTATTATGCAAACTGCGAATTTTAATACGAAATATGTCATGATATATTTTATAAATTAAATTATTAAGAATTTGTATGCAACGTTTTTGACACATTTTAATGGACAGTAGTTAATGTACATCTTAATATTATAGTATTTATGAAAATATGTAAATCACGACAAAAACTTTCAAGGGGTTTTGGGTACTTTAGAGGGGTTTTGGACACTTCAGGCTTGGAGACCAGCTAAACTACATCAGCAGGCTGGGAGACCAGTTAAACTAGCTAGAGCAGCCAACAACCTTACACTGATTTAATCTGTTTTCATTACACACACACACACACACACACACACACACACACACACACACACACACACACACACACACACACACACACACACACACACACACACACACACACACACACACACACACACACACACACACACACACACACACACACACACACACATACATACATGCATTGATGAATGACTATGCCCTTCTTAATTTTGAACAATTTTGATTTTCATCTGGATGTCAACAGCTGTAAGATTTAGTCAGTTGAAACAGTTTTGAGGTTAACTGATCTGATTTTGAGTCTCTGGACTTTTTATTGAATTGACTTACAATGTTTTTTGTGTCTATTTTTTTTATGAGGGATTCAGGGTTATTATTGGTAACTAAAACTATTAAAACAATTTCTGTTAATTGAAATAAAATAAAGTATAAATGTTAGTTAACTTTAACTAAACAAAAATTAGAAATGCTGCTTTGGCAATATACTGAAAAAATATATATAAAACAACTAAAATAAAATAAATTAATTCTAAATTCTAATATAAAGAAGAAAAAATCACAATGAAATTACTAATAAAACTGAAATAACACTAGAGGGATTTCACTCTTTTTAAATTTGTGGAGTAAAAAAATATATATTTTTAAGTGAAAAGATCAAATTAGAGCCATTGGTGTAACAGAAATCCTCGAGCGGCATGTTATTTTAAATTTGAAATAAACTAATTGTTATTCATGGGGTTTTATTCAGTAGATGTGCATTTTAGGCATTTTTACTATTCATTTAAACGTATAGGCTAATTGAGTAAAACATTCAGTTTGATTTCATATTGTTGCTGTTAAGACATATCGTCAATTAAAATATGGGCAATTAAATATGTATATATTTATTCATATATCTATATATGTCATATTTTAAATTGACCTTTTATAGATTAATCTCTTGTCTGTCATCAGTTATTAAATAATTCAAGTAAATTTTCAAAACACAATTTTATAATAATGAAGCAGCACAACTGTTTTCAATAATTTGATAATAATAAGAAATGTTTCTCGAACAGCAAATCAGCATATTAGAATGATTTCTGAAGGATCATGTGACACTGAAGATATATAACAGTTATTAAAACTATAACCGTTATTTTGAATTTAATTGAAATATTTCACAATATTACTGTTTTTATTGTATTTTTGGTCTAATAAATGCAGCCGTGGAGAGCATTAGAGACTTCTTTCAAAAACATACAAAAATCTCACCAACCCCAAAACATTTGAACGGTATTGTGTATATCTTATAGTCCTTAACTATGAAAACAAACAAACAAATAATAAAACAGATGGTTGATTATATGTATAAAACAACATATTTTACGTTT
The DNA here is from genome assembly GCF_949357685.1 of Gobio gobio. NCBI lineage: Eukaryota > Metazoa > Chordata > Actinopteri > Cypriniformes > Gobionidae > Gobio > Gobio gobio. The sequence continues at coordinate 36,770,123 of NC_137113.1, forward strand.
ATTGCAAAATATGCAGACACAGATCAGGCATAACATTATGACCACTGACAGATGAAGTGAATAACACTGATTATCTCTTCATCACGGCACCTGTTAGTGGGTAGGATATATTAGGCAGCAAGTGAACATTTTGTCCTAAAAGTTGATGTGTTAGAAGCAGGAAAAATGGGCAAGCATAAGGATTTGAGAAAATTTGACAAAAAATATTTTGACTCGCCCCCCAAACATGGAGGTTAAAGTGAGGTATTTTCAATGGAGATCCTCTAAAACCAACTTCAAAAAGTACATCCCGGGATGCTTTTTTAAAAATAATGAAGGAGTTTGCAGCATGTATATTGGACACTTGACGGCTTTCCCTTCCTCATCCTGTTGTACAAAAAATAATTACATTTGTAAAGAAATTAATATGTAGACTTTTATATTTGCTTACAAATATAATTTTAAGCATGTAAGCACAAACCTTTTGATCAAACGATTTATAAGAGCATATATTGCATACATTTATTGTTCAGACTTCTGACTAATTGTGCGTGTAGAGCAGGGGTGGGCAATTCAGGTCCTCGACGGCCCCGGTCCTCGAGAGCCACTGTCCTGCAGAGTTTAGCTCCAACCTTAATCAAACACTAACCAAACACGGCCCTCAAGGACTGGAATTGCCCATCCCTGGTGTAGAGTATAAAAAACTTTTGATGAGATTTGGTTAGTATTGTGCATTTACGAAATGTCAGATTTATCAGAACTTATGTATCATTTTCAGGCTGGACGTGTCGTGATGACTGCAGGTATCAGTGCATGTGGACCACTGTGGGTCTGTACCAGGCAGAGGGCTACAGTGTACCACAGTTTCACGGGAAGGTTAGTGTCAGAATGTCATCAATGATCCTCATCACTATGAACCTTTCAAAGAAATGTGTACCTTTTACCCTGATTCTACATCTTTTTTTTGCTATTTGTGACTTTGTCTAGTGGCCATTTGCTCGTTTCTTGTGTTTTGAGGAGCCTGCATCTGCGCTGGCGTCTCTGCTCAACGGTCTGGCATGTCTGCTGATGCTGCTGAGATACCGCAGCGCCGTCCCTCATCAGAGCCCCATGTACCACACCATCACCGCCTTCTCACTGGTGAGACGGTGTCTGTCTGCACTAGTACAGAGAATAAGTTCTTATTCATAACAAGTTTCATTTTCCCCAAAAAATGCTGCAACTGAATGACAATGATTTCCGTTAATGATTCCAGAATTTCTGCATTCCTGCCTTGAGTCACAAGGAACACCCCCACTAAAATGCTCTGTTTCCTGCAGCACTATTCAATGTAATGGGGGCAAAATAGTGGATGGTGTGTTGGGCTGCACTATAAATGATGTTTTATTTACAAAGTTCGGGAGGAGCAAGTTTAGATAATCAAACTAATTAGCATCAGATGAAGTGTATATATATATGGTATTTATATAGCCAATCTATCTCTATCCCTCAACAGTTTTCCAGCATCCCTCCACCACCCCTACTCTTCACTCTTAAATATCTCCTATCCCAACCAGGGATGGGCGAGTACTTTGGGTTCGGGCCAAATTCCAAACTTGGAGTCCTCCCCTCAGACTCCACGACAAATATACATACTTTGTCTATGTCTGATTATATATAAGGTTGAACTCATGAATGGTTAAAAAAATTAAATTAATCACGATTGTTCTCGTTTCCTCAATAATCAGAGTTGTTGCACTTTCACGTGAGCAAAATTCAATCGATTGGCAACTCATATGCAGGTTTTTGTGACCTGATATCCTTTTGTGATGTTCTCACTGGTTGCAAGCAAAAGCACACGTACAGCACAACCAATGTAATTGCATTTGCATGAGGTGGTTCAATTATGACAATATATTGGTTTGAATTACTCTGATGACTCACTAAATAGTTCGAAGTTGTTGTTGACTTATAAGACATTACTTTTGTCATGTTCTGCTTGAAATGAACCCAGAATTGTTACTGTGTTATGCTGTACTTAAAGGGATAGTTCACGCAAAAACGAAAATGATCCAATCATTTACTCATCCTCAAGCCATCCTAGGTGTATATGATATTCTTCTTTCAGACCAATACAATCAGAGTTATATAAAAAAATGTCCTGGCTAATCCAATCATTATAATGGCAGTGAATGGAAGCCCAAAAAAGTGCATCCACCCATTATAAAAGTAATCCACACAGCTCTGGTGGGTTAATAAAGGCCTTCTGAAGCAAATCCATGGGTTTGTGTAAGAAAAATACCCATATTTAAACCTTTATAAAGTAAAAACTGTCTAGCTTCCAGCGGACAGCCTTCCGTATTCAACTTACAAAGAAAGTGTAGCGCCTCTTGCAGTTCAAAATGCTTAAGCTATGTCCGACGTCATCGTCGAGCCAGTTACGTTTTTTTTCGTAAGTTGAATACGGAAGGCGGTCCGCTGGAAGCTAGATATTTTACTTTATAACATCTTAAACATGGATATTTTTAATTAATAAATACATTTTTAAATGTTTATGGGTGTAAATAACGGGAATAGGATTTTTCATCATTGTGATCATGTGACTTTTTGATCTTGTTGTACAGGTGGTCAGATACTCTTTAGAACATTCTGAAATCATGCTGGATCACATGATCAGTTTTGTTCATGTCATCTCCAGTGCTGCTGTCTAATACTAAGACATTTCTGACATTCTAGATGCATATTGTTCTTGTGATTTTAAAAAGAAAAATCAACCAGGAAAATGCAAAACACTTTTTCTTCCAGTGAAACTGGACCCCACTGTAAATCTAAGTGGTGCTCAACCATGTTTGTGTCTCTGCAGATTTCACTGAATGCATGGTTCTGGTCTACAGTGTTCCACACGAGAGACACCTATCTAACAGAGGTAACCTTTCAAGAAATGATTCAAAGACCAATTTTGAACATTAATGAAAAAATAACAAAAATATTGATGTCCAAAGCGTTGATAGAGATTTTCTGTCTTTGTTTTATAGAAGATGGACTACTTCTGTGCATCAGCTGTCATTCTCTACTCTATCTACTTGTGCTGCGTCAGGTGTGTGAACAGTAAATGCTCATAAACGGCCGATTGACAATGTGTAGTGCTGTTGAACTCTTTGTTTATGATGACGATTTGAGGATTAATATTTGTGTTTTAGGACGCTGGGCTTGCGTAGACCTGCAATTTCCAGTATGGTGGGAGTTCTGCTCATTCTGGCCTTCACGTCTCATGTGTCATATCTGACCTTCGTCAGTTTTGACTATGGGTACAACATGGCTGCCAATGCCACCATTGGTAAGGTGTTGTGAATACCACAGTGAGTGTGTTTACATGCATGATTTTACAGTGACTATAATATGCTGATAACATGTAAGGTCATGTAAAAATAGTGTGTGTGGGGTTTTTTTAGAGGGGGGAGGGTCATGAATGGACTTAAAAGTGCCCCATTATGCTTTTTCGGATATTACCTTTCATCTAGTACAATATTTTAAGAATTTAACAGGTCTGAAAAGCTTCAAAGATCAAAGTGCATGATTATTATCTCCCAAAAGAAAACTGATGACGAACTGCCTGAAATGAGGCCTGAAAACTGCCTGAAATATACAACAATTCCAGTCTTACTTCCTGCACAAACCTATGTAGGTTTGTAAAAAATTGCATGTTGCCAGCCTATGGTCTTCACTGGCTGCCTGTGAACAACATCTACATTGACCCACCCTTAAACACTATAGTTGTAGCTGAGGCCTGGATGAATTTGGTAGATGTTTTCTGTTTTTTGCACTGCAAACGCAATCCATGCACTTCCAAGGGATGAAGACTCGGGCTTGAATTGTTACGGTAAAACCGATGCCATCGTTACTGTTCGATTCACTGTGTATTAAGTTCTGAGGAAGGTACTTTAATTCAGATATACTTATGGCTGTTTAGTTTACGACACATGCTGTGAGTGGTAGACCACTCATAACAGACTGGCCCATCTGACCAATCAGAGCAGAGTACGCTCTTGGAAAAAAGGGGTTTAGAGAGACCAGATTCTTCATCAACCGTTTTAGACACTGTGAAAAAGAGGTGATGTGAATTCAAGTGTTTTTTGACCTTGGATGCATGTAAACCTACTGTAGGAGACCTCCAAAACAAAATTAGGAACCTTTAAAATACTATATTGCCAAATGTTTTGGGATGCCTGCCTTTACATGCACACAAACTTTAATGGCATTCTTATCCGTAGGGTTTAATATGGAGTTGGCCCAATCTTAGCAGCTGTAATATTTTCAACTCTTCTGCGAAGGCTTTCCACAAGGTTTAGGAGTGTGTTTATGGGAATTTTTGACCATTTTTTTAGAAGAGCATTTGTGAAGTCAGGCACTGATGTTGGACGAGAAGGCCTGGCTCTCAGTCTCCGCTCTAATTCATCCCAAAGGTGTTCTATCGGGTTGAGGTCAGGACTTTGTGCAGGAACTCGTTAAACTCACCAAACTCGCTCGTCCATGTCTTTATGGACCTTGCTTTGTGCACTGGTGCGCAGTCAGGAAGGGGACATCCCCAAACTTTTCCCACAAAGTTGGGAGCATTAGAAGTGTCCAAAATGTCTTGGTATGCTGAAGCATTTAAAGTTCCTTGGGCCAAGCCCAACCCCTCAAAAACAACCCCACACCATAATCCCCTCTCCGCCAAACTTTACACGTGGCACAATGCAGTCAGACGAGTACCGTTCGCCTGGCAACCGCCAAACCCAGACTCGTCCATCGGATTGCCAGACAGAGAAGCGTGATTCGTCACTGCAGAGAACACGTCTCCAGTCCAGGGGCTTCACACCACTGCATCCGACGTTTTGCATTGCACTTGGTGATGTGAGGCTTGGATGCAGCTGCTTGGCCATGGAAACCCATTCCATGAAGCTCTCTACACACTGTTCTTGAGCTAATCTGAAGGCCACATGAAGTTTGAAGGTCTGTAGCTATTGACTCTGCAGAAAGTTGGCAACTTCTGCGCACTGTGCACCTCAGCATGCGCTGACCCTGCTCTGTGATTTTTACGCGGCCTACCAATTCGTGGCTGAGTTGATGTATTTCCCAATTGCTTCCACTTCGTTATAATACCAATAACAGTTGACTGTGGAATATTTAGGAGTGAGGAAATTTCACGAATGGACTTATTGCACAGGTGGCAACCTATCACGGTACAGCACTTGAATTCACTGAGCTCCTGAGAGCGACCCATTATTTCACAAATGTTTGTAGAAGCGTCTGCATGCCTAGATGTTTGATTTTATACACCTGTGGCCATGGCAAGTTATTGGAACACCTGAATTCAATGATTTGGAGGGGTGTCCCAATACTTTTGGCAATATAGTGTAGCATAATAGAGGCACTTTAATAAAATATCTTAAATATTTCTGCTCTTATTGTGAATGATTCATCAGTGTACATTATTCCAAATAAAAAACAGGGGAGTAGTCTTCCACAATCCACTGCAAACCTACATTCAGCTATTTGATTCCATTCCATTCTTTTCACAATTCAATCAATTCCCACTAGATAAAATCATCATGAATTAAATCAAGTCATGACCTATATTTTAAAATCCTTTTTCATTAAGAAAAATGTCACTACTGAAGCAAAATGGGTTTTGAATGATGCTTCATATTGAATGTAATCCAAGCTCAGTCAATTTATTGAACCGTGTAGATCTTTGCATGTAAATGTTGTCAGCTTTGCAACATTTTTGACTGGATCTAACATTTAAAAATCTCATGTAAACATGTACAGTTTTTTTGCAGTGTTAGTTTGATATTTGCATACAAACTGTAAAAACAGGTTTTAACAAGGTGCTTATTTTGGATCGTTTTTAAGCATTTTATTGTATGTAAACACACTCACTCAGTGTTGTGTAAATACAACACAAAAAGGTCTTTGTTTGACATTTTAGATTCAGATTCAAGTAACTTTATTTGTATTGTAACAGTTTTACATTGCCAAAGCCCTGATAACATTAAATTACACCATATGTTTTTACACATAAATATTTTTTTACCCAATGAAATAAGGAAAAGCGAAAATAGTTCACAATATTTTTTCATTACTCTATTCAATGATTTGTTTTATTATATATGCACTGTTTATGTTGTTATTTCACTTTTTACTGGATACATGTTGATAACAAATATTGTTTGTTCAGGTGCTAACTGTTAAATGTTTGCCTAACAGTATATATTACAATACATACATTTTTTCTGGAAATGTAACTGAAATATGTTTATGTATAACATAACAATATGATAATGCCTATTTTGATAATCCAGTTAAATTCTGTACGACTTAAGGTTCCTTTGATTTTCATTATTTTTTAATTTGGAGCCTGATGGATGCAAACCAAAAAAATAAAAGTATTCATAATGCATGAATGAGTCTTGCATCAGTGCAAAACCAGCTTTACATTATGTAATACTTAAAAACAAGGCTCATACAGTAATGGGATACAGTAGATATTCTTTTCTAACCCGTCTGTCTTTCCCTCTGGTCTTGTGCTTCTGGCACAGGCATGATAAACTTGTTGTGGTGGCTGTGCTGGTGTTGGCTGAACCGGAGGATTTTGCCGTACTGGTGGAAGTGTGGTATGGTGGTGCTCTTACTGCATGGCCTTGCCCTGCTGGAGCTGCTGGATTTCCCTCCACTCTTCTGGGTTCTAGACGCTCATGCCGTCTGGCACCTCAGCACCGTGCCCGTCCACTTCCTCTTCTACAGGTACACATGCAAGGCCTGTTTCACATTTTATGAGTTTTTATCTTATATCTGCAGGATGAAAATTGCACATATTAATTTTGACACTCATGTTAAAGTGATCAGGGACTGTCAAGCTTCAAAAATGACAAAAAGCACCATTAAAGGGATAGTTACCCAAAAATGAAAATTAGTCCATGATTTACTCACCCTCTAGTCATCCTAGATGTAAATGCCATTCTTCTTTCAGACGTATACAATCGGAGTTATACTAAAAAATTTACTGGCTCTTCCAAGCTTTATAATGGCAGTGAATGGCTGTTTCTGTTTTAAAGTTCATAAAAGTGCATCTATCCATCATAAAAGTGCTTCACACGGCTCCGAGGGGTTAATAAAGGCCTTCTGAAGCGAAGTGGCACGTTTGTGTTAGAAAAATATCCATATTTAAAACTTTACAAACTGTAATCTCTAACTTCCGCTAACCGTCATAGGTGCGTTCACGAGAGACTGGCGTTCTAGTGTATGACGTAGATATCGCATTTAAAAAACGCTGGATGGAAATGCCAAGATGCGTATCCATTTTAAAGATGCCCATAAAAAAACGTATGCGCTAAATTGAGTCGAATCCTTTTTTTATCCTATAAGAAAACATAGGCATAAACTACAATGGAAACACATTTAAAGAATAAATCCCTCAATGCGGAACATAAATCTCTTGCGCCTTTGCCTCAACAGAGGATGTGATTGGATAACTGGACTAACAAGTGGATCAGTTTCATTGCACCTTATCTCAAGTGTTGTTTGAGTTATTCTGAAATGCCTGAGCCAAAGTCTGTCATCAAAATGATTTGGTATAATGACCACCCAGAACTGTCTCGTATGATTGTGTTCACAAACGCCAGGCATCCAATGCAAAATAACATGACAGTGTTTATTGCCTTGTGTCGCAATTAATTGATGATGTAGGATAAAAAAGCCACAGTGGCTTCCCCGATTGTAGCAACTTCCATTTTTTCGCAGATATTTTGTGCCAATTTTCCAGGAAGTGCCGATTTGTTCTCTGGAACACATGGGATAGAAATGGTGCTTTATTCGCAATTATGACTTTACATCTCGCAATTATGACTTAACAACTCGCAATTATGACTTTACATCTCGCAATTCTTACTTTACAACTCGCAATTATGACTTTACAACTCGCAATTCTGACTTTACATCTCGCAATTCTTACTTTACAACTCGCAATTATGACTTTACAACTCGCAATTCTGACTTTACATCTCGCAATTATGACTTTACAACTCGCAATTATGACTTTACAACTCGTAATTATGACTTTACATCTCGCAATTCTGACTTTACAACTCGCAATTCTGACTTTACATCTCGCAATTCTGACTTTACATCTCGCAATTCTGACTTTACATCTCCCAATTATGACTTTACAACTGGCAATTCTGACTTTACATCTCGCAATTATGACTTTACAACTGGCAATTCTGACTTTACAACTGGCAATTCTGACTTTACATCTCGCAATTATGACTTTACATCTCGCAATTATGACTTTACATCTCCCAATTATGACTTTACATCTCGCAATTCTGACTTTACAACTGGCAATTCTGACTTTACATCTCGCAATTATGACTTTACAACTGGCAATTCTGACTTTACATCTCGCAATTATGACTTTACATCTCGCAATTATGACTTTGCATCTCCCAATTATGACTTTACATCTCGCAATTCTGACTTTACAACTGGCAATTCTGACTTTACATCTCGCAATTATGACTTTACATCTCGCAATTATGACTTTACAACTGGCAATTCTGACTTTACATCTCGCAATTATGACTTTACATCTCGCAATTATGACTTTACATCTCGCAATTATGACTTTGCATCTCGCAATTATGACTTTGCATCTCGCAATTATGACTTTACATCTCGCAATTATGACTTTACATCTCGCAATTATGACTTTACAACTCGCAATTATGACTTTACATCTCGCAATTCTTACTTTACAACTCGCAATTATGACTTTACAACTCGCAATTCTGACTTTACATCTCGCAATTCTGACTTTACAACTCGCAATTCTGACTTTACATCTCGCAATTCTTACTTTACAACTCGCAATTATGACTTTACAACTCGCAATTATGACTTTACATCTCGCAATTATGACTTTACAACTCGCAATTATGACTTTACAACTCGTAATTATGACTTTACATCTCGCAATTATGACTTTACAACTCGCAATTCTGACTTTACATCTCGCAATTCTGACTTTACATCTCGCAATTCTGACTTTACATCTCCCAATTATGACTTTACATCTCGCAATTCTGACTTTACAACTGGCAATTCTGACTTTACATCTCGCAATTCTGACTTTACAACTGGCAATTCTGACTTTACAACTGGCAATTCTGACTTTACATCTCGCAATTATGACTTTGCATCTCGCAATTATGACTTTACATCTCGCAATTATGACTTTACATCTCGCAATTATGACTTTACATCTCCCAATTATGACTTTACATCTCGCAATTCTGACTTTACAACTGGCAATTCTGACTTTACATCTCGCAATTATGACTTTACAACTGGCAATTCTGACTTTACATCTCGCAATTATGACTTTACATCTTGCAATTATGACTTTGCATCTCCCAATTATGACTTTACATCTCGCAATTCTGACTTTACAACTGGCAATTCTGACTTTACTTCTCGCAATTATGACTTTACAACTGGCAATTCTGACTTTACAACTGGCAATTCTGACTTTACATCTCGCAATTATGACTTTACATCTCGCAATTATGACTTTGCATCTCGCAATTATGACTTTACAATTCGCAATTATGACTTTACATCTCGCAATTCTGACTTTACAACTCGCAATTCTGACTTTACATCTCGCAATTCTGACTTTACAACTCGCAATTCTGACTTTACATCTCGCAATTCTTACTTTACAACTCGCAATTATGACTTTACAACTCGCAATTATGACTTTACATCTCGCAATTATGACTTTACAACTCGCAATTATGACTTTACAACTCGTAATTATGACTTTACATCTCGCAATTATGACTTTACAACTCGCAATTCTGACTTTACATCTCGCAATTCTGACTTTACATCTCGCAATTCTGACTTTACATCTCCCAATTATGACTTTACATCTCGCAATTCTGACTTTACAACTGGCAATTCTGACTTTACATCTCGCAATTCTGACTTTACAACTGGCAATTCTGACTTTACAACTGGCAATTCTGACTTTACATCTCGCAATTATGACTTTGCATCTCGCAATTATGACTTTACATCTCGCAATTATGACTTTACATCTCGCAATTATGACTTTACATCTCCCAATTATGACTTTACATCTCGCAATTCTGACTTTACAACTGGCAATTCTGACTTTACATCTCGCAATTATGACTTTACAACTGGCAATTCTGACTTTACATCTCGCAATTATGACTTTACATCTTGCAATTATGACTTTGCATCTCCCAATTATGACTTTACATCTCGCAATTCTGACTTTACAACTGGCAATTCTGACTTTACTTCTCGCAATTATGACTTTACAACTGGCAATTCTGACTTTACAACTGGCAATTCTGACTTTACATCTCGCAATTATGACTTTACATCTCGCAATTATGACTTTGCATCTCGCAATTATGACTTTACAACTCGCAATTATGACTTTACATCTCGCAATTATGACTTTACATCTACCAATTATGACTTTATAACTCGCAATTATGACTTTACAACTGGCAATTCTGACTTTACATCTCGCAATTATGACTTTGCATCTCGCAATTATGACTTTACAATTATGACTTTACAACTCGCAATTATGACTTTACATCTTGCAATTATGACTTTACAACTCGCAATTAAGACTTTACAACTCGTAATTATGACTTTACAACTCGCAATTATGACTTTACATCTCACAATTATGACTTTACATCTCGCAATTCTGACTTTACATCTCGCAATTCTGACTTTACATCTCGCAATTATGACTTTAAAACTCGCAATTCTGACTTTACAACTCGTAATTATGACTTTACATCTCGCAATTATGACTTTACAACTCGCAATTATGACTTTACATCTCGCAATTATGACTACAACTCGCAATTATGACTTTACAACTCGTAATTATGACTTTACAATTCGCAATTATGACTTTACATCTCGCAATTCTGACTTTACAACTCGCAATTCTGAGTTTACATCTCGTAATTATGACTTTACATCTCACAATTATGACTTTACAACTCGCAATTATGACTTTACATCTCGCAATTATGACTTTACATCTCGCAATTATGACTTTACATCTCGCAATTATGACTTTACAACTCGCAATTCTGACATTACAACTCGCAATTCTGACTTTACAACTCGCAATTCTGACTTTACAACTCGCAATTCTGACTTTATAACTGTGAAAGAAAAAAATCGCCATTATCTTTTAAATTGTTTTATTTTGTGTACATCTCGCAATTATGACTTTACATCTCGCAATTATGACTTTACATCTCGCAATTATGACTTTACAACTCGCAATTCTGACATTACAACTGGCAATTCTGACTTTACATCTCGCAATTATGACTTTACAACTGGCAATTCTGACTTTACATCTCGCAATTATGACTTTACATCTTGCAATTATGACTTTGCATCTCCCAATTATGACTTTACATCTCGCAATTCTGACTTTACAACTGGCAATTCTGACTTTACTTCTCGCAATTATGACTTTACAACTGGCAATTCTGACTTTACAACTGGCAATTCTGACTTTACATCTCGCAATTATGACTTTACATCTCGCAATTATGACTTTGCATCTCGCAATTATGACTTTATAACTCGCAATTATGACTTTACATCTCGCAATTATGACTTTATAACTGTGAAAGAAAAAAATCGCCATTATCTTTTAAATTGTTTTATTTTGTGTACATCTCGCAATTATGACTTTACATCTCGCAATTATGACTTTACATCTCGCAATTATGACTTTACAACTCGCAATTCTGACATTACAACTGGCAATTCTGACTTTACATCTCGCAATTATGACTTTACAACTGGCAATTCTGACTTTACATCTCGCAATTATGACTTTACATCTTGCAATTATGACTTTGCATCTCCCAATTATGACTTTACATCTCGCAATTCTGACTTTACAACTGGCAATTCTGACTTTACTTCTCGCAATTATGACTTTACAACTGGCAATTCTGACTTTACAACTGGCAATTCTGACTTTACATCTCGCAATTATGACTTTACATCTCGCAATTCTGACTTTACATCTCGCAATTATGACTTTAAAACTCGCAATTCTGACTTTACAACTCGTAATTATGACTTTACATCTCGCAATTATGACTTTACAACTCGCAATTATGACTTTACATCTCGCAATTATGACTACAACTCGCAATTATGACTTTACAACTCGTAATTATGACTTTACAATTCGCAATTATGACTTTACATCTCGCAATTCTGACTTTACAACTCGCAATTCTGAGTTTACATCTCGTAATTATGACTTTACATCTCACAATTATGACTTTACAACTCGCAATTATGACTTTACATCTCGCAATTATGACTTTACATCTCGCAATTATGACTTTACATCTCGCAATTATGACTTTACAACTCGCAATTCTGACATTACAACTCGCAATTCTGACTTTACAACTCGCAATTCTGACTTTACAACTCGCAATTCTGACTTTATAACTGTGAAAGAAAAAAATCGCCATTATCTTTTAAATTGTTTTATTTTGTGGCAGAAATAAGCTTCCATAAAGAAATGCCAAGTAGCACATTGAACTTAACATGAAATAAGAATACATTTTACTCCAATAATCTTGAAGAAAATTTTTTTTTACATTGTATGTTTTTCTTGTTTTTTTTGTTCTTGTAGTTTTCTGATAGACGACAGCCTTCACCTCCTCAACACAGAGAAGCCTGGAGTGAAACTGGACTAGGAGGAAACCGTCTCAGAACCCCAACCCCTCCTCTGATATCCTTCCCATCAGGGCAAGTGCGAGCCGGACTGAGCAAGGCCTCAACCGCAGTGGCTTCTGACACGTGCCCTGGGGCTGAAGTTTCGAATTTGAATGTTTTCTTGTGTTTACAGTTTATTTTTACCATAACTTTTTATTTTTGCATTGAACCAAAAGGGTTGTCGTTTGGTACACTGTACTGTAGTTGAAACCTGATTGATGTTTGCATTCACTGAGCTTTGCCTTCAATTATGAAGTGAATTAGCCTTTCTAAACCACTTTATCAACACAACACTTTTAAAAAGGTGCACCGATTAATAGCACCTAAATATCTTCACATAAGTTGTTCATATCTCCCATTCATATCTGTCTACATTTGTGGTGAGTGATTTAATGACCCTGCAGTGTATATATATTTCAGAGATATACAGAGGAACTTCTAAACATCCGTTCACTATAAGTGTGCTGAACATCAGTACTCAGAAGGGGTTATGAGCGAGCAGTGTGCTCTGTTTCTGAGACGCGTGACGGTTACCTCACTAGGGTGCAATACCAGGAGCTACCAGCAGAGAGTGTGCAGTGCTGATTAGTTTACACACTGCGGGATGTCACTGTTCTCTGATTTCCCAGCAGAGACTTGTGATGGATTAGTTGTTTTGTTCTTGTAGCAGTGCATATCAAGTTATCAATTTTTTCTATAGTTATCACTCACTTTAATCACGGCAGATTTAAATTAATAGTCCACGCACACATGACAATTCTGTTGATGTTTATTCATGATGATTTTAAGTGGAACACATAAGGAGAGGTTTAGCAGAATGGTTATACAATAACCAGGGACAGTGTTAAGACTTCAAAAATGACAAAAAAGCACCATTAAAAGTATTTAAAAAAAAGAGTATGACTTAACTCTTTATGTGACCAAAATTTAGGTCATTATTTGATCACATTTCACTGTAGTTCTTAACTCTCATAATGTGGATAGTATTGTGATACCGATGCTATTATGATGGTGTTTTCTTTGCCCATTTTGGAGGTTGCTGGTCACAGTATTCTTCCATTGTATGGAAAAGAACAGTGCAAACATTCTGCTAAACGTCTCCTTTTGAGTTCCATGGAGGAAAGTCTTGAGTAAATGACAGATTTGTTATTTTTGGGTCAGCTACTCCTTTAATCACTTTAAGGAGAATGTCTAATATCACCACCACAGAGCTACTTGTTGCCTGAATATAAAAGACTGACTTTAAGACAGGAAGATTTCAAGAGTGGCATGATATGAGATAGCAAAGGGAAAGTAATTTTATAACATATTGTGGTTTTTCTCTGTTACTGCTTCATAATTTTTTTTTTTTCTTATACCTTTTGATTTATCCAATCACTTTGTGCTTTATTTTGTTGACACATTTTCATTTTAATTATTAGATTTTTGAGCGACTCATTTATTTTCACCAAGAATGCCTTTGCAATGAAAAATTACTTAGAATTGGTTTTACACAGAACATAATGGAAGAGGCTTGAAGAAGGGTGCGTGCGTGCGTGTGTGTGTGTGTGTGTGTGTGTGTGTGTGTGTGTGTGTGTGTGTGTGTGTGTTTGGTCCAGGTAAACCCTAAGTTATGAGGACAAAATGTCCCTACAAAGATGGCAATATCCGAAATCCTTGTCTATGTGCGGACATTTTTTGGTCCCCATAAGGAAAACAGCTTTTAAATCCGACTAAAAGTCTGCGGAAAGTTTTCTGTCATGGGTAGGTGTAGGGTTAGGGATGGTGTAAGGGGATATGATATACAGTTTGTACAGTATACAAATCATTATGTCTAAGGAAAGTCTCCATAAAACAAAAACACAACATGTTTGTGTGTGTGTGTGCGCGTGTGTGTGTGCATTTAGTTGCTGTGCAATTTGAGCTTGTAGTGTATCGCATTTACACACATTACTATAGTAACCCGACGGCTTATATCCTCATGTTAAGCTCCTTCTCTTCAGAACACTTGTCACACTATGCCTTACATTTTTATCTTTTTATCGTTCATGCAAGCCAGCACTTCTCCACAAATCTCTCACCATCCACCATACTCTTACTCACTTGTGCCAGACTATTTCTCTATTTCTTGTATCATTTTCAAATGAATTCATACAGATTCTAGAGTTATTGTAACTGGAGCCAAAACCATGTTTGATTGCCTGACGTGTATTTGTACCAAATCGTCACTTGTGCACTTTGTGTGTGCGTGTGTGTGTGTGCGTGTGTGTCAGAACAAGAGTGCAAGCATGATCGGCCTGGAGGGTAAATATAGCAGTTTAGAAAGGCTAAAAGTGGTATAGAGGGGGAGGGGACAACAAGGGTATCCAGAACAGTGATGGCGGGACCGCTGATCAGACTCAATTCATTGCATCTGTCTTTTGAGAGTCTTAATGAGTAGAAAGGCAATGCTACAGTATTTTTACAACTATGAGGGAGTTATACTACTAACTACTTTTTAAGCGACAAAGAAGTCTGTTGCTTTCACCAGAAGGTCCAGTTTGACATTTTGATTAAACATTACTTGGTCAAAATTTCCTTAAAAAATGAGACGTATGCATGGATGAATTGTTCACAATAAGCTCTATAACATGCATTTAGAGAACAGATAGGGTGAATTAAAGGAAAATTCCAGGTTTTAACAAGCAAAACAGAATTTTCAACAGTTGTTTGTATGATGGAAATGGTGATGAAAATCCATTGCACTCTTAGAAAAAAAGGTTCAGTGCATTTCTACGTAGAACTACAGGGGTTTAGACTTAATTTTAAAGTACACTTTGTGCCAAAAATGTTCTATAAGGAGAAATTGTCTGTATGATTGCATGATATAATCAGGTTATTTCATTTTCAAAACATTGATTAAATCTAAATCCATAAAATGATCCCATGATGGGAACCCCTAAAAGGATATGAAGTGCCTGACAGAAACCTTTAATGTTCTAAATAGAACCTTTTCTTCTAAAAGTGTACAGAATCCCTAGACTTCAGTACTCGACACATTTCTTTTTTCTTTTTTTTTTCAATCAAAGTTAAAATTATTTTCTGTGGTGATTGACAGCACGTCACAGATGTTCCTGGAATGTTGCTTTAAAGGTGCAGTGTGTAATATTTATGAGGATCTATTGATAGAAATGCAAAAAAATATACATAACTATGTTTTCAGTGGAGTATAAAGACCTTACATAATGTAGCGTTATGTTTTTATTACCTTAGAATGAGCCATTTCTATCTACATACACGACGGGTCCCCTTAGAAATCGCCATTTTGCGCCGCCATGTTTCTACAGTAGCCCTAAACGGACAAACTTCTCTACAGAGCGCTAGTCACTCTCTGCTCTCTCCGACGACAACGTTTTTGTCCTGTGTCAGCCACCGTAGCTTCTCTCTGTGCTCCGAAAGGGAGGCGTGAGCGTTGGACGATTGCAATTCACAACCTCACCGCTAGATGTCGCTGAATTTTACACACTGCACCTTAAAATGAGATGACCAAGCTAAAAGCAAGATAATTGTTTATGAACACAAGTGATAGGCCTACTAACATTTATAATGCTTTTCAGCTTCCCTTAAAACCATGTTTCATATTTTGTTCTATATTTCTAAAGCAGAACGGTAGTCATATGTTATATTTTCTGCAAAATCATTAAATGAAAACTTACCATTTGGTATGCTGTACTGTAAACTAACCTGCATGCTGAATGTAAACTTGAACTTTTTCACATTAAAGAAACTAAAAAGAAAGGGAATGAAATTTAATGAATGGCCAGACTGGTATTTGGTTGCTTTCTGAAAAGCATTTATTAGTTTTATTATTACATTTGACACTTATCTGTTTGTGATATTACATAATGTCAAATGCGAGAGTTGGCTTCTGGGTATTCCAATTGTTAATGTCCCACAGGCGCTCCCAAATTCTCCCTCTTTTCATTGGCCAGTTTGATTATGGCCATCTATCGGCTCAAAATGGACTTACCCTGTATATCTCCCTACTTTCACTTTTTCTTCTCACCCTTTCTGCCCTTTTCTCTTGCTCTATTTCTTTGTCTTGGTATTGTAATGCACCTTTCTCCACCAATTGTACACAAGCCCAAGTGTGTATAAAGAAACCTTAAAGAGATTAATAAAATTGTTCTGTATTAATTGTTTTACTGTACTATGTTTATTTCAGTAACATCACGAGAGGCTGTGCTGCATTGTGAATATTGTTATAATACAGCTAAACCGCCGCTAGTGCCTTATTGGTTTTATGAAATGTTAATGAAAAACATGAAAACTTAGCAAATTCATATAATGTGTAAACTAAGGATAATAGATAGTCCTATGGATGCTAAGGTGTAACACAATGGCAGATGAATAGGAGTTTCATATCATAGCTGTTACAATATGTACACTATATTGCCAAAGGTTTTTGGACACCTGCCTTTACATTCACATGAACTTTAATGACATCCCATTCTTAATACGCAATGTTTAATATGGAGTTGGCCCACCCTTTGCAGCTATAACAGCTTCAACTCTTCTGGGAAGGCTTTCCACAAGGTTTAGGAGTGTGTTTATGGGAATTTTCGACCATTCTTCTAGCAGCGCATTTGTGAGGTCAGGCACTGATGTTGGACGAGAAGGCCTGGCTCCGCTCTGAAAGTCTCCGCTCTAATTCATCCCAAACGTGTTGAGGTCCGGACTCAGTGCAGGCCAGTCAAGTTCCTCCACACAAAACTCGCTCATCCATGTCTTTATGGACCTTGCTTGCGCCATCCCCAAACTGTTCCCACAAAATTGGTAACATGAAATTGTCCAAAATGTTTTGGTATGCTGAAGCATTAAGCATCGGATTTCCAGACAGAGAATCGTTATTAGTCACTCCAGAGAACATGTCTCCACTGCTCTAGAGTCCAGTGGCGGCGTGCTTTACACCACTGCATCCGACGCAGTGGTAAGTATGGGAGCGCGGGGCACAACCTAACGCGGGGTTAGTTGTAACACGCATATTTTAACCCTTACCACACATACTAGAATGACAAAACTTAGTGTATTTACTAGTTGCCATATCAACATTATTTAGAGAAAAAATTGTGCCAAAATTAAAAAATCTCTGGAAGATATTACTGAACATGTATTTAACCAGCAAAAGTAAATTTCTTACTTAAGTTAAGTTTTCATCTCTGTTTTTTGTGTTTATTTAAAATAAGACAAATCCAATATATTATTTTAATCTTAAATCTGTTATTTAACAGTTGAGATCGTTCTTTAATGCTGATCTAACCAGCAGAAGACACGAGCTGCGATTTAAATCCCAGTTGCGCAGATGGGGTGCGTTGTAACACTGCGTTACAATGAGCCCCTATTAGAAATATGCCATTATATTCTATATTTTTATTAATTCTTTTGAGAAACTATGAGAAAAGGGTGAATAATGACAGAGTTAATGTTCAGAAATTATTAATTATTATTATGTTTTGAATTATGCTGTATAGCTGTATTTGGCGATGTGTTTGTAGTCAAACTCAAAAATGTTTATATTTTGATGATTAAAAAATGCCATTATTTTATTTTAAAAAGTGAATAATTGTATTTTGTTGACAAAATATTTTAGTTTGTCTTGAATTTTTTTTTATTATATCAGGTAACATTTTAATCTGTTATTTGGTCATGTTACATTGTGCCCCACCACATGTTACAATGGACCCCACCTATAGGGCATGTTGTCAAATTTCACTTCCATTCTTTCAGGGTAAATCAAGAAAAAACTATACACTGTATTAATGAAACAAAACCACATAATTGTACTAGACATGTGTGCAATTAATGTGGGAAAAAATAAATACTCTGAACCCCAAGTGGATTTACACAAACTGAGAAAGTCAAAAAGCGTTAGATTGTGCCCCGCTCTCTCCTAAGGCTTGGATGCAGCTGCTAGGCCATGGTAACCCATTCCATGAAGCTGTTCTTGAGCTAATCTGAAGGCCACACGAAGTTTGGAGGTCTGTAGCCATTGACTCTGCAGAAAGTTGACGACTTCTGTGCACTGTACGCCTCAGGATCCGCTGACTCCACTCTGTGATTTTACGTGGCCTATCACTTCATAGCTGAGTTGCTGTAGTTCCCAATAGCTTCCACTTTGTTATAATACCATTAACAGTTAACCGTAGAATAATGAGAAAAGGAAATTTCACAAATGGACTTATTGCACAGGTGGCAACCGTCACTGAGCTCCTGAGAGCGACCCATTCT
Source organism: Gobio gobio (assembly GCF_949357685.1). NCBI lineage: Eukaryota > Metazoa > Chordata > Actinopteri > Cypriniformes > Gobionidae > Gobio > Gobio gobio. Next base: position 36,789,188 of record NC_137113.1, read on the forward strand.
TTCACAAATGTTTGTAGAAGCGTCTGCATGCCTAGGTGCTTGATTTTATACACCTGTGGCCATGGAAGTGATTGGAACACATGAATTCAATGATTTGGAGGGGTGTCCCAATACTTTTGGCAATATAGTGTATTTTAGCATGACTGAAAGACAGTACAACATACATGTCATAACTGTTATTTCACTGTTTGAATCACATCTTCCTTTCTATAGTCAAAATGCTTCATTTTCAGCTCGTACTAAGGGAAGACAGATACTGAGTGTACTCTAGCAGTCATTAGAGTATTAGTAAATTGTCTGCTTAATATCTGCTAACACTTTATTGTGATGGTCCACAACAGACCTTCTATAGACTTTAGTATCTTTGCAACTACACGTCAACTTATTTGACTAACTCTAAACCAAACAGTCAACTAATGAGTTATCTACAGTCTAGTAATCTAATGAGAGTTAGTTGACATCAACTATGTTACATAGTTAGTATGTCTAAAGTGGACCATCGAAATAAAGTGTAACCACATATTATAGTAAAAACCTACCATTGTGAAAAATTTTAAAAGTTCATTTAACTGTAGAAAAATGTATGGTTTTCGCAAGTAAAAAATTACGAATGAACAGCAGTGAAAGGACATTTCCAGAAGTCCCTGTGTTACACATGATTATATTTTATTTAAATAGTTTTGTTTGAGTAGATTTTGTTATTTATAGTGCAAAGGTCTCAAAGTGCTTTACATCCAAATATAAAAAAGAAAACAAAATAAGAGTGACAGACAGAAAAATCTGAGTAATACAAAACCATTTGAACTTTAAACATGTTTAAGGCGAGACACTACAGGTGAATAGGGAATTTTTTTTAATTACAAGATATCACTGTGAAACTTCTCCAGTTTATTACTGGCATAAACATAAGAAAAAAATGTATTACAAGTTTTGTGTAAATTAATGTTTTAATATGCAAATGAGGCCTTATATACTTAAATATACGCTCATTTGCATACTTTTCCAAAAACAAAATCTGGAAATTGGAAAGGACCATGTTTAAAATTCTTGGTTCTATTTGTTGACATGTTAGATGAGAGGGCTTTTACAGAGGGGATTCTGGATATCTTATTTTGGGCTTTAGTAAATTAGAGAATACTGACAATAGCCTTAAAAAATCAATTTTCGCCATGTTTTTTGGAGTTAAAGGACCTATAACTCAGGATAGGAATGATATATCAACAAATCCCTCTGTAAAAGCCTTCAGAATATAGTTCAGTATAAGACTGCTAAAGATGGTGCTTGTAGGTGCTCCTGAAGTGGATATATCTGACTCTGAGTGTGAGAAAAAACTAATTCTGAGAAAACGGCCTTTAAAGTTTTATGCTGTATAACTGCATACATTTCTATAAAACCCCCAACCTACAAACAAAATATATATTCATTTAATTAATATCAGTAGTGTATAATATTTAAAACACGTGGAAATTGATAAATGAATAAATTATTAATAGCAATAGCTATTAGAGAACTACCTTAAGAGAACTACCTTAACAAACACCAGTCACAAAAACTGCAGACGAACTGTCCCTGTTTGTTGCATATGTCCATCTATAACTATTTGAATCTAATTCGGACGGGGTTTCGTCGTCTAATCTGTTGTTGTTTACTTTCGTTTTACTTGCTCTTGCTACTTGGTCTTTTCTGTGAGCGTTTATGAGCCGATTTCAGCGTTGTCTGCACTTTCTCTCAAGCAGAGAATACACAAGCAAGCGGCAGCGCGTGAGAAATTCACATGGAATCAGATGTGGTGTTTGGCTGCAAACTTTCGCGGTTGGTTAGTTCTACAAAGGAAATATCCATATTTGGATTAGACAGTGCTGTGTGTGAGACTGTGAGCTTTATAATGAGACCAAGCATGACATGTTCCCTTACGAGAGTACTCTCGTATTGCGTTTTGCTAAAACGCTATGGGGGAATTCCTTTCCTCGAGATATTGAAGCAAATTTTTATCCAAAAATACCTTTTATACGCAGTGCAGCTGCACAACTCTCAGCAGGAAGCAGCTGCGTGCTGATTGGCTGTGCCGTTGCAACTGCAGCAACCTATAGCGAGACCTTGGGGCGGGACGGACCAATCAGGTCCTTCCAAACTCCCGCCACAAGGGGCAACATAATTTGCATAGCCTAGGGTATATAAGACCCACTCTCGCAAGGTTAGTCAGATTAATTCTTCTTCAGCGACTTGCAATCGTTGAGCTCCGGATCGAAGCCTGCCGTCGACACGCACCCAGCGGAACACGCAGCCTGAGGACGTCGGATTCTCCGCCTTCAGCCTGCCTTCCAGCTGCGCCATCCGGCACCATATCCTTTATACCTTCTGTTTTTCTAAAACATTCAAAAAGAGCCGAGACGTTGATACAAATGTCTCGTTCCTGCGCGTGCAGAGGTTTCATCGCGGACGAGGATCGGCACATCATCTGCGTGTCATGTCTCGGACGAGACCACACGCAGGCTGCACTCAACCAGGGCGGCTGCCCTGAGTGCGACGAGCTGGCGCTGCAGACCCTTCGGGCTCGGCTCGCCAGCTTCGACTCGGATCCCGTCCCGTGCTCCCAGCCTCTAGAGCCACGGAAGAAAAAACGTCGCGACCAGAGGCCACCGGAGCGCTCTGACGAGCACACGCCGGGCATGTCCCCGCGTGCCTCGCCATCGCCCGTGTTGTTCGCCGACGAGCAGCACAGCTCCCCTCGCATGGCGGCTGCTGCTGTTTCGTTCGGCGGACCGGAGGAGGAAGAGGATGACAGCCTTTCCCTTGCTGCATCCGGGAGCGGGTGGTCGGACGCCGCCTCGGAGCACGCCACTTCGACGCGGACGGCTAGCGGCGTCATAACCTCAGTCGACTCTGAGCTTATGCGCTTGCTCACCAAGGCCGTGGACGACCTCGGCATTGACTGGTCTCAGCCCGAGGAGCCCACGAGAAGCCGTCTGGATGAGTGGTATTTCGAGAACCGCCGTCAACCTACCGCTCAAAGACCCGCTCCCTTCTTCCCAGAAGTCCACGAGGAGCTAACAAAATCGTGGAAGGCGCCATTTTCATCACGCGCCAGATCCTCTTTTTCTCCAGCGCTCTCGGTAGTCGATGGCGCTCAGAAAAAAGGATATCAAGCCCTTCCTCCCCTCGAGGAGGCTGTCGCTGCACACCTTTGCCCGCCCTCCGCCAGAGGATGGCAGTCAAAGACCGTGCACCCTTCCAAGGCCTGCCGCACTACGTCCAGCCTCGCCGGTCGAGCATTCGCCTCCGCCGGCCAGGCAGCGTCAGCGCTACACTCCATGGCGGTTCTTCAAGTCTTCCAGGCCAAACTCCTCCGTTCCCTGGACGAGTCTGTTCCTGATAACGAGGCTCTGAAGGATCTGCGCGGCGCCACTGACTTGGCCCTGCGCGCCACCAAGGCCAATGCTCAGGCGATCGGCAGATGCATGGCCAGCCTGACGGTGTTGGAGCGCCATTTATGGCTTAACTTAACGGAGATGAAGGACGCGGACAAGACCGCTTTCCTGGACGCGCCCATTTCGCCTTCAGGATTGTTTGGTTCCGCCGTGGTTGGGTTCACAGAGCGCTTCACTGAGGCACAGAAAACTTCGCAGGCAATGCGACATTTCCTGCCCAAGCGTTCCAGCTCCTCCGCTAGCCGTCAAGCTAAGGCTGGACCAGCCCAGCCCGCCAAGGCGCCGCCTTCAGCTCGCCAGCCTCACGCGGCTTCCAAGCCCGGTCAGCGTTCCCGCTCTACGAGCCGCAGCAGACCGCCGGAGCGTCGAGGTCCACGACCCAGCAATGTGTCGAAACCTGAGCCTCCGAAGCCGTCCTAGCCAGAGGTATGAAGAGAAGGCGGATAGTGCCCGCTTCGGCCGGTGCACCGCCTCGCTCTCTTCCAAAACGTTCCCCAGCTCCCTTCAAGGCGGCTGGGAACGCCACATTCACAGCCAACGAGCCCGCAAGCAAGCGTGCTCGCCTGTACACAAACGCCGTTTCCACGGCGACCCATATGAGTCACAAAAAGAGCTTTTTCTCTGTAGGCAGTGTGCCAGCATTAAAGCATGTACCCCTACACTCAAGCACTCCCCCATGTTCCCCAGCCCCCTGCACTCAGGTGGCTGGAAACATTATTCTCACAGTCAACGAGCCCGCACTCAAGCGCGCTCGCCTGTACACAAGCACCAATCCTCTATGTCCCCCGGCCCCCTGCACTCAGGCGGCGGGAAACAATTCCCTCATAAGCGCCAGCTTAGCGCAAGGTTATCGGGCCACCGAGTCCCTGTTACTCAGCGACTCGCCCCACAGATTAATTCAGCCCCTGGCTTCGAAGGCCGAGGCCTGGCGGGCCATTCCCGGCATTTCGAAATGGGTGTTGAACATAATAGAACGAGGTTACTCGCTACAGTTTGCTCGCAGACCACCGCGCTTTCGCGCCGTGGAAGAGACAACGGTGAGAAGCGACAAAAGTCACGTGCTTCGAACCGAGATATCAAAACTGTTAATAAAGGGAGCGGTAGAAGCCGTACACCCCTCACAGAGCGAGTCAGGCTTTTACAGCCGTTACTTCCTTGTACCAAAAAAGGACGGTGGTCTAAGACCCATCCTAGATCTCAGACATCTGAACAAAGCCCTTATGAAGCGCCCGTTCAGAATGTTGAGAATGAAACAAATCCTCGCGCACATTCGCCCGGGAGATTGGTTTTTCACTGTGGATCTAGAGGATGCCTATTTTCACATACAAATAGCCCCCCATCACAGGCCATTCTTGAGATTCGCCTTCGAAGGGAAAGCATACCAATACAAGGTGCTACCTTTTGGTCTATCTCTAGCCCCTCGCACGTTTACAAAGTGCATGGAAGCGGCGCTAACCCCGCTGAGGCTTCGGGGAATGAGAATTCTCAACTATCTCGACGACTGGCTCATAATAGCTCAGTCAGAGATACAGTTATTAAACCACAGATCTTGGCTTCTCAACCATTTACAATGCTTGGGACTCAGAATCAATGTGGCAAAGAGTTTATTGTCTCCCACACAGAAAGTTTCGTTTCTGGGAACAGTATTGGACTCAATGCAGATGAGCGGGCGGCTGACGTCACAGCGCGCGCTCTCTGTTCGGAACCGAGCGGTTTCCCTCAGGTCCGGTGCACACATTCCTCTCAAACACTTTCAGAGGATGTTGGGTTTCATGGCCTCGGCGGCGCCAGTTCTCAGACTGGGTCTGTTGCGCATGCGCCCCCTACAGCACTGGCTGAATCGCCGCGTTCCAGCTCACGCATGGCTTTCGGGCCGATTGCAAATCAAGGTAGACCACAGCTGTGTGTTAGCTCTGGCTCCTTGGAAAAATCCCGTCTGGTACAAGACGGGCGTGAGTTTGGGCACTGTTACGAAGTGGAAAGTTATCTCGACAGATGCATCCAACCTAGGTTGGGGAGCCCTTCACGAGGGCAGGCCGATCTCCGGTCTCTGGTCAGACTCGGAGAAGAGCCTTCATATAAACTGTCTAGAGATGAAAGCGGTCACGATATCGCTAAGAGCTTTCCTTCCGTACATAAAATACCACCATGTCCTGATCCGAACGGACAGCAGGTCGGTGGTAGCCTATATAAATCGCCAAGGCGGTCTGAGATCTATCGATCTGCACTCAATGGCGGAAGAAGCCCTAATATGGGCAGAGCACAATCTGAGCTCGCTGAGAGCGACTCACGTGCCAGGCATTCTGAATTTGGGTCCGGACATGCTGTCCAGGGGCAAAGTGTCCCCGGCAGAGTGGTCTCTTCACCCAAATATAATTCAGATAATTTGGGGCAAGTTTGGAGAGGCAAAAGTGGATCTTTTCGCCTCAAAAGACAATGCTCAATGCCGAATATATTTCTCCAAGCGCGAGGATGCGTTGGCCCACGAATGGCCCAACCTTCCTCTTTATGCGTTTCCCCCAATCTCAATGTTACCTCAGGTCATAGAGAGGATCAGGGAGAGCAAATGCGCTGTGCTTTTAATAGCCCCGCTTTGGAGAAATCAACCTTGGTTCTCACTGCTGAGTCAGATGTCAGATGCAGCTCCGTGGCCGATCCCGCTGAGGAGAGATCTTCTCATGCAGGCGGAACGGCAGATCTGGCATCCCCGTCCCGATCTATGGGCGCTTCATGTTTGGCCCATCAACGGGTACATGAGAACCTTTCTGAAAGCATAATGAACACTATTACTGAAGCTAGAGCCCCCACTACTAGGCGGCTCTATTCAGGCAAATGGTCAGTCTTTTCAGACTGGTGTAAAGCGCGAAGTCTGACCCCACATGATTGTGCAGTGTCAGAGGTGCTTACATTTTTACAAGAGCTTCTGGACGCGGGTCGTTCCCCCTCCACGCTCAAAGTTTATGTGGCTGCTATAGCAGCGTATCACATTAAAGTGAACGGACTGTCACTAGGAAAGAGCGATCTCATTGTTCGCTTCCTTAAAGGGGCTAGAAGGCTTCACCCACCTCGTCCCCCTTCAGTCCCTATATGGGACCTGTCCACGGTCCTAGATGCCATGAAGAGCTCTGCATTGAGCCTCTGCATTCTGTGAGCTTAAAGCTCCTGTCACTAAAGACCGCTTTTCTGCTAGCGATTGCATCAGTTAAGCGAGTGGGTGATCTGCACGCGCTCTCTGTGAGCGCCTCGTGTCTGGAATTTGGGCCAAACGACTCCAAAGTCGTCCTCAAACCAAGACATGGATATGTACCTAAAGTGCTTTCAACTCCGTTCAGAGCACAGGTTATTTCACTTTCGGCACTTTCATCACAGTCAGATGAAATAGATGCTAATTTGCTCTGTCCTGTCAGAGCGCTGAGAATATACATAGAGCGTTCCGCTGTTTACAGGCAAACTGAACAGCTCTTTGTATGCTTTGGCGGACGCACCCGAGGGTGCGCGGTTACAAAGCAGACCCTGTCACGGTGGATAGTGGATGCTATCTCACTGGCCTATGAGTCTAAAGATCTCGGCTGCCCTTTGGGCATTAAAGCCCATTCTACTAGAGGCATGGCCTCTTCGTGGGCTTGGTCTACTGGCATTTCTCTGAATGATATCTGTGCGGCGGCAGGCTGGGCCTCCCCGTCCACTTTTATCAGATTCTATAATTTAGATGTTCCGGCTTTACAAGCTGGGCTTCTTGCTGTATGAACAGATTAACCCCTTGAGGCTCGATAAGTCCGGCCTGGGTTTAATATTGTATAAGTCATAAGCATATTCCTTACGGCCCGAAGTGTCTGGCCACTCTTTATTCCTGACCCGATTATGTCCGGTCTATACTTATTGCACGAATATCGTGTTCATTCTCATGAGGGCCCGACTCAGGTCTGGCCCATTCTGAATTATTGATATCATACTACAGGCCCACCTAGGTTGGCCTGGGTTTGGTGTCGTCGGCTTTAGAGCCGTTAAGCAAGCACGGCGTTTTGCATTGGTCCCCCATAGCGTTTTAGCAAAACGCAATACGAGAGTACTCTCGTAAGGGAACGTTTCGGTTACTAACGTAACCTCGGTTCCCTAAGATGAGGGAACGAGTATTGCGTTTTGCTTGCCGTGCTTGCTCACTTGCTCAGGAGTCGCTTCAGTCGATTAACCTGACTAACCTTGCGAGAGTGGGTCTTATATACCCTAGGCTATGCAAATTATGTTGCCCCTTGTGGCGGGAGTTTGGAAGGACCTGATTGGTCCGTCCCGCCCCAAGGTCTCGCTATAGGTTGCTGCAGTTGCAACGGCACAGCCAATCAGCACGCAGCTGCTTCCTGCTGAGAGTTGTGCAGCTGCACTGCGTATAAAAGGTATTTTTGGATAAAAATTTGCTTCAATATCTCGAGGAAAGGAATTCCCCCATAGCGTTTTAGCAAAACGCAATACTCGTTCCCTCATCTTAGGGAACCGAGGTTACGTTAGTAACCGAAACGTTTCTGTGAATGGAGACGGCACGAGAGATCGCGCTAGAATAACTTTTGATGATGAAAGGCGCACGGTGACAAAATCTAATGAAATAACCAACTTAATGTGTAATGTTGACATTTTTTTTATTTTGACATGAAAGCTTACATGTTAAGGGAGCAAACTGGCCCAAAATCTCAAAATTGACCACTGCATGAAAAAACGATGTTTTCACCTGCCGTGTCTCGCCTTAAACAAGTGTTTTTTTTAAACTGCTTTTAAGTCTGCAGTGTCCACATATCTTAAATCCAAAGGAAGAGCATTCCACAATTTGGGAGCAATGACCTCACAGCAGTCACCTTTAGTCTTTAGTGTATTGCATTATTTGAATGTCTCGTGTTACCCTGATGGTGTGTTTGATCCTTTGAACGTCTATATGCAAGTATTGGCCATGTTTTGTGGGCAGGCCATGTACAATGAACGCTGTAACCGTGGTTTGGTGAATTCTGAATTACCACCAGAGATTGTGTTATATTAGTGGATAATCGCAGTACCAGCCAGTTAGGTCGCAAATGTATAAGGAGAGGACCATGTTGCTGCCACACAGAGGTCCGTGGAGAAACACCCCAAACGCAGTCTATGAAGAGGAAACAGTCCTGGTGGAATGGCAAGTGATCGTCCCTGGCATGGATTGCAGAGCCTTCTTGTAGGCCAAAGAAATAACCTCAACAACCCATCGTGACAGCCTCTGCTTAGATAGAGGAGCAGCTTCCCTAGCTTCCCCTTAAAGCTTCATGAACTAACCCTTTAACAGACAAACAACTGTTCTGATTGCCTTAACTGTGCTGTAGCTTCTACATACATTTTCAAAACACAGGGCACAGGAGCAGAGATTTTTGAGATTGTTGTTCAAAAACTTTTGGTTGGAAAGAACACAGTTCAATAGAGTGATTAATATACTGGGGCAGTAGCATCTTCAGAAAAGCGTCTGTCAAATGCGTAAATGTAAACAAAGCTCAAAACTACACAAACCATGGGTCAAAATCATGAGTCTTGCATCACGAACAGATAGACTTCCGTCAAAAGGTTTAAAGCTTTCGTGTAGAAGCAGCCTATACTGTGAATGATCGAAGGGTGTTAGTCCCAGAGGCCAGACCCATAACTGTAGATAGGCTGGATCTGGATGCCAAATACGACCATCCAGCTGGAATAGCAGATCCCTCCTGAAAGGAAGCTACTTCAGTCTGCCCAAGGTTAGGAGCAAAGGAAACAGTGGTTTGGACCGCCCCTATGTCACTATCAGAAGTACCCTGTGTCTGCCCTGAGAAATCCTGTGAAGTGTCTCCCGCAACTGAGGAATTGGAGAAAAAGTATTCAGAAGACAATCTGGCCAAGTGTGACAATCCATCTGGCCCTGGGCAAACCACAACAGGCAAACGAAGCAAATAGAACTCCTGCCAAACATCCTGAACTACATCCGGATGGACGTTTTTGATTTTGCAGCAAAAACATCCTGAGTTCTTCACAAAAAAAATCAGTCAACGTGCTCTCATAGAAGGAAGGAACTCAGAGAATGTCTTATTTTTTAAGTTTCACTACAAGCTGTACATTTGCAATAATAAACGATTAACACATGGAAATCATACATACCGGTAGTCCTTTTAAGGTAAAAAGGCATATTTTGGTTGTTCAGGTTTAGTGTGTATGTATATATATATATATATATATATATATATATATATATATATATATATATATATATATATATATATATATATATATATATATATATACACAACTAATAACCATGTCACTACTGGATATATATACAACTAATAACCATGTATTTTATATATATATATATATAATACATGGTTATTAGTTGTAAAATAGGCACCAATATCCCGTAATACCAGAAACACAATATCTAATATAATATATAATATATATAATATAATAATATATAATATAATTGTCACAATATTTTTTTATGGTGAATATCTGGTGAATATTTTTTTAACAGTAAATTTAAAAGGATTGCCTACTTTTACAGTATGTCTATTTTTTTTAATTAGTATTATTATTATTATTATTATTATTATTTTTTTTTTTTTTTTTTACAAATGTAGGTTATCCAGGTAACTCATTATGCTAGTATAACAAGTATTATGCTATTGAGAACATGTACTCTTTTACTGGAAGAAGACTAAAAGCGTTTGTCTCAAGAAATCTGCTTTGGTATAAATAAATGCATACTGAGAATACATTAAATATACAGCTATATAATAAACTGGAGTAAGGTTGCTCACTCTGGGGCAGTATAATGAAGGGTCATGTAGGTGACCAGATGCTAGATAGTTTTTAATGAAAGAGGTTTATTCTTCTTCCTCCTCTTTCTGCCTACTCATAGTTTGAGCTTGGGGTACAAACACACTCACTATCAATGTGAGAAAAAAAGGTCACTTTTGGCAACACATGCCATTCTCTGGAATTTTCCCCAAGTCTATTGACTTTGGAGAAAAACAGCCACTGTAGAATGTGGCTTCTTGAAGTTGAAATGCATTGTGTTAACATTTAAGAACTCCCCAAAGAACAATTTTGGAAACAAATAGAAAAAAATAATAATAAAAAAACTAAATAAATTTTCACTTTTTGTTTAAACAGCTAATATAGATTGAAGGCTCCCAAAAAAATGCAAGAGGAGCAAAGGTATGAATTCTTACTTTGAATAGCTCATCCAGTAGCGACTATATTTGAGCTCTTCTGAAAACTAGTTACAAAGTCCTTATCCACTATTGTATATTTTTGGGTTCAGAAAACAGCTATTTAAATTGTTACCATTCCAGTTTTTCCAGTAACTATGTATTAGATACTAATGTTCATTCTTTTTGCCTATTATAATTACTAATGGCACATTTTCATTCTTACAAGATTTTTTTCTGAACTTTTGTAATTACCATAAGTGTCACCTGAAAGTTCAACAAAAAGTCTTAGGCTACTATAAAATTGCAATAGATGTATCTCAGAAGCAAATAGTTTCTTATATCTGAATGACAGTGGCCTATAGAATTTAATTAGAAACAGATAAGTTGCTAGTCATAAATGAGTATAGTGTCTAGAGTGGAGCTAGTTAACTTTCCACAAATGCTACAAATGCTAACTAAAGTCAAAAGTCCGTTGACACAATTGTATGCTCTCTCTAGCAGTGTTTTTGTTGTTGCTGTTGTAGTTGGTTTCTAACACCTTATTCAGAACTGTCCTAAATATTTTTTATGAATTCTGTCTCTAAAATTTCAGTATCATCATATTTTTTGTGAGAAGCTCATCTGCTGTGTAACACACTAACAGACAATAGTCAAGTTTTAAACTGAAATGTTGAAATGTGCTTAGGTATAGATAGGATATCACATTTTTATTGGGATAATGGTTGGAAATGTAGTGTTGTTGAATGGATTTTATGTTTTGTTTTACATTTAAATTTGTTCATTGTTTTATAATTGTTGTTATCAGGTTAGAGTGGGATTTGGCAGGTGGGGGAACCCCCAAATTTTGTGTAGGTGCAACAGGGAAAAATGACTCACCATGGGACAACATATTGAATATCATAGCAATACTTTTTGGGATAAGAGTGTCACAATACTTATTTACTTGATATTTGAATGGTTTTACTTTGGTCCATCTACATCTACACTGATATGATGACGATTCTATGTTAAAATTGCTGAGCACCACAATATGGAACGCAACCTTGTTTTTCACACTGTAAATTCAAACATAAAAATGGGAAGTCCAAAACGGATTAAAATTGAACACACCAAAATGGCTGAAGACATAACAGAAATAATTCACAACCTAGATTGCAGTCTATTGCAGAGTCAATGTCAAAATGCAGAATCGAAAGTTTTGCTGTATTAAGAAACAACAACAACAAAACAACAATGTATGATGGTCCAAATATTGTGGCTATTCTCACATCCAGTCAAATTAGCTCCCATATTGACTGGTTCTAAGATTTGATTTGTCCTTTTAACTGCACAGGCCCGGATTGAGAACACGTAGGTCCCTGAATCAGTTTTGGACTTCCCATTAATTTACATTGTGAAAAACAAGGTTGTGTTCCATATTGTGGTGCTCAGCAATTTTAACATAGTGTCGTCATCATATCAGTGTAGATGTAGATGGACCAAAAAAAAAGCATTAAAATATCAAATGAATAAGTATACTTGGTGCCACAGTGACACTCTTATCCCAAAAAAATATTGCTATACCACGATACTAAATATGTTGTTCCACGGTGAGTCATTTTTCCCTGTTGCACCTATACAAAATTTGAGGGTTCCCCCACCTGCCAGATCCCACTTTAACCACTGTCTGTATACATATATTCAGTGTTGGTTTGGAAATAGTTACAGATTACAAATTACTTCATTTTAAATTTAATAAGTATAGTAACTATTCAATTACTTTACCAAAGTAATGTAACTGAATTTTTAGAACTTGCCATGCTGGCAACTATCAGACAGGCTGTAGCCTAAAGGTTTCAGAGGCAATTGGCAGACATTGTGCTCTGAATATTCAAACGAGAACCAATCAAAATCAGAATAGCATCTCTTTACTAAACGGTCTTTAAATGGCAGACAAATCAACACATAGGCCTATTATTCAATATAGATTTTTTTTTTTACAGAAAACATTCAGGTGTAGGCCTTTGTAATAATTAACATTTTCATAAGTAGGCTAACTGTAATTTATTTACATATTTTTCTCAGTAACAGTAACTGATTACAGTTACATTTATTTGGTAATTAAATTACTTAACTCCGTTACATGTAGGCTAAGTGGTTACTTACCAACACTGCACATATTGTTTATTTTGTATTTTAATTTTTTTTTTTTTATTGGATGTTTTGTCGCTGTCATTCTGTCTGTGCACTGGAAGCTTCTGTCACAAAGACGCATTTGGCAATAACTTATTGCGCCTACTTGGCAATAAAGCTCATTCTGATTCTGAGTGTGGCAGTAAAGCTGCTGTACTACTGGGCTGGAGTCAATCTGTACTGCCACTCCTCCGCGGGAGCGCGCGCATTATGGCACACGCACACACACACACACACACACACACACTGACTGGAGAGTCGGGCGCACTCCCTCCTGCCAGGAAGTTGTTGGTATTCGGGAAATAACAAAGAAAAGAAAACAGGTATATTAAAAGCATCGAAACTACACGAGGTGGATCCGTGCAACATATTCGGGATCTGGGTATGAATTGGAGTACTATTAACTAATGGAGGACTAATCGATGGAGGCGGACAGAAGTTTTGGGCTCGTCTGGGTCCTGTTGCTGCTGTTGGGTATTACAGCCGCTACAGGGAGAGAAGGTGGGTCATCTCCACACATTCCCAAACTGTCTGCAAATTCCCATTTTATACTATTACATATTACATTAATCTGAAGTTACTGAGCAGAAAGAGAATTTAACACGAACAAACACATTCTTGTGCTGAAACTGCTACTCAAGCGGTTGACACCCCATCTACACTGCTCAAGTCGCGACGCGACCGGCGCGCGGGGCCCACTGCATTCTCACGCGACTGTTCGAGCCCAAGGTTTGGAGCTTTTGTTTTTTTTGTCGCGCCGCTTGCTTGCAGTGTAGACGGAGACGGAGTAGACGGATTTGAGAAACAACTTTACCATTTAAACTATTAATTTAACTCGTTTAGGCTAATTTAAAGTGGGTACGTTAAAAAAAATCCCGTTGGTGTTTTTCTCTCACACTTGTTGGCGCATTAGTCGTAGGTGAAGTATGTCGCACAAACTTGATTTGCAACTTCTGCATGACAATAGCGCTGAAACCTGTCAGCCAAGAGTTCATGAGTTTAATAGGCACAACTCCTTATATTAGTATTAAACACATTTACAAAATATACACTGCAGACTACGTTTTCCCCTTGAATTTATGAAATAATGACATTCTCCTGTGAACCACAATGTAATAGGGGCTACTATACTAACCAAATTTGTAATAATAGCCTATAATCATACAATAACAATTAACTGGGACATAGTCACGGAACAACAACAACACGATAATAACGATGATACACGAGTTATTATTTTAATAATAGGTAATAATACAATAGCAATCAATTGGGTCATGACACAGGACAACAACAACACCATCATGATGATGATGGTGATGCTAATATTAAAAATACAAATAGCAATGAATTAATAAACAGTAGTAGCAGACACGCAAGTGTACAGTGGCAAGTGTACAGCACAATGATACAATGGTAGTTTCAGATAGTATTACTATTGTACTTTGATATCCATGGTACTGAGTAATAACCATTTACATAAAGAATTCCATGGTACATGCTTAAAATCATGGTATTGACATAAAGGTGTCCAAAACACCAAAGTACAACCATGGTATGTTTTAGAACTTTTCTGTGTGCTATTATTATATTACATTTGATATGACAGAGAAGCCCAGTATACATCAGCCCGTAAAAGTATGGATTCAGCGATCTCACAGAGAGATTCACACAAATCGTGCAGAAAACTGAATTGCTGGGAGGTTTAATACCAGTTTAAACTTTGTAGCTCTCATTCTCTGCATAACACAAAAATACCACTGTCATAAAATATTATTGTTTTTTACTTAGATCTACACATTGAATTTCTTCTCATTTCTCTGTGTGTACTGTACGCACTCGGTGCAGGAAGAATTCATGTTTTCTTAGGAAATCATATACACTCCTTCCTGCTCGCTGAGTTATTCCAAAGGTCGTTTTAAAAGTTCTATGTAACTGTCAGTTTCTGGTTACACACGTAACAAAACAAATGTGTGTCTGCATGTGAGTGTTTGATTTTTTTCATGTTTCTAAGGCCACTAAGTTGTCGACATGATCAAAACATTACTGGAAAAAAAAGTTTTGTTGTGCTTTTTAGTAAAATTGTAAAAGATAAAATAAAAATCCCTTCAGGTCATGGTACACGTTTTTATTTTATTTTATACTTTTTATATATTTATTTTTTGCTGAAATCTTTAAGGGTTTTTATAAAGTGAACAGAACAATAATACCTTTTATATTGTTTGTAATATTTTAAGATTTGGACTGAAGCAACTTAGGGTTTTTGATTATCCATACATCATTTATAAAAATATGATACATCAGGCTTTTGAGGAACATTTACATCTCTCAATTTCATAGTATTGCATTGCATTATATTTTGGTAACACTATTTTGCGGTGTCATTGTTACATATGTTACATGTAGTTACTATAGTAATAATTATAAATTATGCATAATCACATGCAACTAACCAATAACCAAACCCTAATCTACCCTAAACCTATAGTAAGTACATGTAGTTACTTAATATTCCTCATTACTTAAATGTTTAATTACAGTGTAACAAAGACACCTTAAAATAAAATGTAACCTTAATTTTTTTGCCCCCCCCCCCACACACACACACTTTAAAAGCTACAGAGCTTTGATCATAAAACTAAGTTGAGTGTAGCATCTAAGCATCTAACTAAGATGTATTATTGGGAGATATAGTGAGACAAGTGATATTTATATGCATTTTATGTAAGTAGTCTGTTATAAAGATCTCATTTATTTACATTATTGGCTAATTTCATCTTACTCTCTGGTCATATAAATCAGGAACTGCAACAAGTTGCATTTTTTCCCCTCTAGTTTGGTCCACTGAATAAATGTATTTTTCTTGAGTATGAGCTCCATATTCTCCTATACTGTATGAGCCACAAAAGCCTTATGTATCAAATATTGTACTCAAAAATCACATATGCAGAGTTCTTTTTTAAACATTTCATTTTCAATATTTACAATAAAAATAGATTTTTCTGGCTATTCTTTCATATGTCAGGCTTTAAAGGGTTAAGCATCCTTGAGGTGCTCAGATTGTCAACAGTCTGCAAGAAGCATTCAGTCTTGTTGACTAGTAGAATCCATAAACAATGGCATTAGGACATTTGCATGGGACATGGTTGGCATGGGACATTATCTAATGTGACAATGTCTCCCATTCTCAATCTAATCAAAACCAGTCACTGCCAAACTCTTGCCATCTGATTCTGCATATGCATAAGCACATGTTGTGTGTGCAGTTACTAAACTAAGAGTTGGTTCACTACTTAGGCTTGTTCCTGTTATCAGTTGTTGCGTGTGCACAGAGCTGTCTTGGATATGCTTTATATGTTTCATTGTTGAGTGTTTCAGAACCTGTAATGGGGCTTTTAGCCATGCTGTTAGCAGAAAGTGTCACCACATGTTTACTGGTCTTCAGGCTCACATTCTTTATCAACAGTTATTATCGGAGTAAAAGCTCTTTCACACCAAGGATGATAATTATAAGTATAATGTTTTAATAAACATTCTAAATCTATAATAATAGAGATGTCAACGACACTAACCTTCTAATATCATTGGAAGCACTTTTAGAATGATTTGTTTCAGTTGATGAATGATAAAATCATTGACAGCCAATCACAACACACCTGACTAGAGCATTAAGATAGCTAGTTATTGTTATTGTCAGTTGGTGTGGACGCTTATAACATTATCGTTATTATTCTTGTGAAGGTGTGAATGGGCCTTAGCTGTCAGATTTGTGACTCATTAGAGCCAGGAGGAAATTTCCTTGTCTGTTTTGCTGAAACACAAGTCTGTGTTTTTTGTTTCGGTTAGTTCACCCAAAAATGCTGTCATTAATTACTCACCCTCATGCCGTTCCAAGGCCCAGAAAGGTAGGAAAGACATAGTTAAAATGGTCCATGTGATTACAGTGGGTCAACCTTAAAGGAACACTCCCCTTTTTTTTTGAAAAAAGGCTCATTTTCCAACTCCCCTAGAGTTAAACAGTTGAGTTTTACCGTTTTCGAATCCATTCAGCCGATATCTGGGTCTGGCGTAGGGCTGGACGATATGGCAAAATTTATATCACGATTGATTTATTAATTTCGGTCGATACGATATAATTCATATCGATATGAATTATATAAAAGCCTCAGAAAAACAGCCAAGAATGCCCACAACGGACCTACAAACTTCTGAAAAATGAATTTGCCAAGTCTATGAAACCTCCTCCTATAAAACCATATCATATTTTAGAAATAAAAATGGTACAAATAAATTAATGTTCACCTTTTATTTGTATTTAGCCTTCCTACAAAAAATAACTGTGAAATCACCGTCAAATAGACATAAGAATCTCACTCACTTTAAGAACCCACAGTGACACGGGTGTCACAAACACTGGTGATTATCTGGAAAGGTCTTTTTAAAGCAATATATCCCTAAATTTCAAATCAGGAAGTCCCTAAGTGACATATAAGGAACACCCAGGTTCAGTCATGTGACAATTTGTGCATTTTTGTTGCCATGGCACCATTTCCAAAATGGTGGTCTGTCTGGTTAGCACATGTTGCAGTGTGAGCAATTTTTTAATACACTTGTTTTTGTTACTAAAGGTATGTTTCAACCCATGCAACAATTCTAACATTTTAATAACTTATCATATATTACACTTAACCTGATTTAATACATTTCTTAAACAAATTGATATAAAACAAGTTACGAAAATATTGTGGTGACATATATGTCACATCGGGCTGTTAACCTTACAACAGTTGGTGGAATTTTGATGTTATGTATATTGTCATAGTAAGAAAAATATTAATGAGCTGCTCAATTAATTTAGCAGATTCAATAATTTTTTCAGTGTTATATATTTTCTCTATGTTTTATATAAAATCTGGTACTCAGAAAAATGTTAACAGCACTGTTTAATATAATTGAAATATTGATTGGTATTGATCTGCGCATGATCTGCACCAAATGTCAGGAAATCATGCATACTTGGGAAAATGACAAAATGACATACCATGGTGGCTGACAAAATGTTACGCAAATGTTTTCAGACTTTTTTTAACTGAGAAATAAATGCCCAATGTGACGTATATGTAACATAAAAAATGTATCATAAACGCCCAATGTCACATATGTGTAACATTACAGATCTTTCACAAGGAGGGGTTGTATTTCAAAAACAACTGCAGAAACATGTTACAAGTGGTCCATTAAGCCTGTTTTATATGCCCCATAATTTTCCTATAAGGATACATTGGTCCGGGTTCTTATGGGTTAATATGAATATCTTTAACTTTAAACTACAACGTAGGCTGATTATATTATTCTCAATTTATATTGAAACAAACGTGCTTCAGCCAGGATATAGAATATGAAAAGTGCTTAGATTTGCTGAAAACAGAATCTTCATCTACTGACTCTCAGAATATTCTATCGGGTGGAACTAACTCAAACTTGCCGCATTGGATCTTACTGTTGGATCCTACTACTGCTGCTGAGCACTGGCTGCGTTTCTGTGGTGTACGTCATCAAGCAAGTAGCCAATCGTGTTCTGCTCTTTCTGACAGCTGCGCCCTGAACGTCAGTCAGTGAGAAATGCTGTAATGTATATATCGAAATATCGGAAATGTGTTATCATATCACCGTTATTGAAAAAAATTATATTGCGATATATATTGATATTGAATTATTGTCCAGTCCTAGTCTGGCGGTAGCACTTTTAGCATAGCTTAGCATAGATCATTGAATCTGATTAGACCGTTAGCGTCTCGCTCAAAAATGACCAAAGAGTTTAAATATTTTTCCTATTTAAAACTTGACTCTTCTGTAGTTACATTGTGTAAGAGTACCATGGGTGCAGTAGGCGCAATGATATTACGCAGAGCCTGAAAATAGTCCCCAGCACGTTCCCTGTGCAAGCAGGTTGTCACGTTCTATTTTCAGGCACTGCGTAATACCATTGCGCCTGCTGCACCCATAGTACGCAGGAATGAGAGTATAGTTCCCAGGCATATCGGCCTAGAAAATCGCAACTTTTCAATTTCCGTCGGTCTTGGTACACGATGTAAGTTTTAAATAGGAAAAATATCGAAACTCTTTGGTCATGTTTTTGAGCGACATGCTAACGGTCTAATCAGATTCAATGATCTATGCTAATCTATGCTAAAAGTGCTACCGCCAGACCTGGAGATCGGGTGAATAGATTTGAAAATGGTAAAACTCTGTTTTACTGTTTAATTCTAGGGGAGTTGGAAAATGAGCCTATTTTCAAAAAAAGTGGAGTGTTCCTTTAAAGGTTGGGTCTAATGCTATTTCATGCATTCTGACTTATTTACACTGTTAAAGAGTTGCACTTGGTGCAAATAGCGATAGATGCTATTTACACCATGTTAATAACAGCTAGAAGGTAAAATTACATATTTTCATAGCAATAGACAATATTTACACTGTGCAAATAGCGATAGATGCTATTTACTAAGTGAAAATAGTGGGATATTCTATTTACACCATGTAGAAGTAGCAGTTCTTTGCAAAAATGTGTAAATAGTAATTAGATGCTATTTATACTTTATTTTGACAGATACATACTATTTGCACCTCTGTATCATTGTACATCAACAGGATGCAATAATAACATAGAGTGTAAATGATTATATTTATTAAAATTATTAAATGGGTGCAGCCTTAATAGGACAATAAAAGCCCTCCCTACACCTACCCCTAACCCTACCAATAAATACTTATATTATTATTAAACATTTCGTTAGGCAATTTATTTCCACTTTTAGAACATTTTCTTAATTTTTATTGAAAGTAAATGCCTTTCCGATGTGATATGTGATGGGAAAAGGGAGAAGAGTGAGCTCAGCAAAAGGCGGATTCGAACCCGGGTCGATCGTGTCAAAACCTAGATTCCACGAGCCACTCTATTGACTACGCCACTGAAGACGTTTAAATATGCGCGTCTTTTTTAATCTCGTTAGGCCCAACCAGGCAATGTTAGGCAGAGCTAGTATAAATAGCACTTGCCAACAAGGCACGCTATTTGCATTGGGTGTAAATAGATACTCCGTTAATATTTGCCTCTGCATACTAGAGCTTGTGGTTATGGGAAGGGGCGTGACGTTTCCTGAACATGTGCTAAGCGGTGCCAATCACAACACACTGGGCCAGCTAACCAATCACAGCACATTTCGTATTTTCAGCTGAAGAGGCTTCATAGAAACCGGAACAAAACAGTGCGTTTGGGCCAAACTGGGGAGAGAGGTGCTGTAATAATGTAAAATATGCACTGTAAACCTTAGTTAAAAAAAATGTAGTCAAGAAACTTTAATTTTTATTAAAGCTGCACTATGTAACTTTTCCGTCCACTAGAGGTCGCCTGTTCAAAACAAAGGCGTAGTTTGATGACACCACGTTTGAGTGCAGAATCTTGGGACATGTGGTCTTTACCTCACAGCTGGTGGAAAAGAGTCAGGATAGGACTCGGGCAGAAATCATGTTGATGGATGTGATTATTAACATTACTGTAGTCTGAAGCAGAGCAGGACCGAGTGTTGTGGAGCTGAGCAAGGCCGCAGGAGCTATTGAAGAGCGGGACTTTTATTATGACATGGTCGCCGGCGCCACTTCCGCTTTTCCAGTCATGAGTATGAGGTAACGCAACTCTGTTTAGCATATTAGATAATATCTGAGTGTGTTGAAAAGAAAGTTATGACGTTCGCTCGGCGGCTGCTATGACACTTGTTCACACTGCAGTGAGAGTACAACGTTTCTGCTAAATAAAACCGCAAACCGAGGGTAACGCAGATATGACGCAATCGACAGGCGACTCCCTCAAACGCATAGCTCACACGTCCCGGTTCCTTGGTTAAAATAGCAATTTCTCACGATTTACAAATAGTTGGAAACATTTGGGATATTCAAAGTACTCAACTGAACGAAATATATAACACTGGCCTAGTGGTTTTTGGATATTTTACTGCAAAAATCTTACATAGTTCACTTTTAAGCAGAACTTGCAGATTTTTCATTTTAATTGCACTGAACTTGAAATAAGCTAATTCATACATTTAACTTAAAAATATATTTTCTCAGATTTTTAGTTGTGGAACCTAGCTAATTGGCTAATAGTTTGGGCTCTGTTGTTAACCTTTAATATTAATGTGCAAGTAAGGGCTCCCTACATAGTTTACAGCAATATCTTCAATAAATGTTTAGTTATAAAAAGCAATTTTGTAAAACTGCTATACCGAACCCGTAGCGAACCATGACTTCAAAACCGAGGTACGTACCAAACCGTCAGTTTTGTGTACCGTTACACCCCTACTATAAATACAGATCAAATAAAAAGTAGCTGTAAATAATGCACAAAAAAGCTCCATTCAAATTTAATTTATCATCTACCATCACTACCGCTGGCCGGTATAATGGTTCTTACTGAATACCGGTGTTTATTTTGGCTATGATAGGGATTTTTATTATACCGCAATACCAGTGTATGTCGCTTAAACACTGTTTGAGAGGGGTCCCGTTTCACTGTTGCATTGTAGTAAGGACACAGCTGAGATCGCATTACAGCGGAGAATTCAAACAACACTTGGCGCACACAAGAGAAAGGTTTCTGCGCGGAGCGCCACAATGAGTTTAACAAGACTCACCACGTGGATCATAGATCCACGGCCAGAATATTCGGCCACCGAAAATTTTCGGCCGAAAATGGCCCAAAAGTGCATTTTGGCCGAAAGACTTTTATCACCGAAACAACACGGCCGAAATGTTGTGATGACGCAAACAGAAACCGCGACCAGCACGTGCTTGTCTGAAGCAACATGTCTGCGGTGTGGACGTATTTCAGTATATGTGAGAAACACCCACGTCTTCTCCATGCACAAGCACTGACAGCGAGAGATAGTGTTCAGTGCAGCTGTTCAGTGCAACAGCTCATGTTCTCGATGAGAAGAGGAACAGACTTCACTGTGAAACCGAACGGTTTCCGAATGCAATGTAATGTGGCATCACTGATCACATCACAGTTCAAGCGGCGGCGCGCGCACGATGATCGCGATCGATCATCTTTTCCTTAACAATCAAAATGAATGAACATCTAAGGTGTGTTGAGGATACATTACAACTTACTGTCACGTATCATATGTGGTGTAATCGCTCAATCAGTGTTTCAACCGGAAAGACCTCAATATAACTGCGTGTAAACTAAACAGTCATGTAGGCTAACTTTATCATCACATTTACCTCAGGCAGTCATTCGAGTGTCCACAGAATTTTATTCACTAGAGTAAATCAACTCTTTCACGAAATATATGACCTATATTAACGTTATATTCTACTTAACCTGTTAATGATATCTTGATTATTTCATGTAGCCTATGTTTAAATAAACCTGTCATGAAAATGACAGACACTGTGTATAAATGATTATATTTCAACAATGAATTGGATAAAAAACTATTTTATAATTAGATTTAGAAGTTATTGCAAAAACTGCCTTATGTGAAGTTTACATGTTTGCGTACTATGTTATTTGAGTGTTGATTATTAGACCTAATGCACCTGTTCTGAATGCACTTTCTTGTAGTCCTACAAATACAAATTTAAAATGCACTAGACCTAAATGCACTTTGTTTTTATGAGAGAACATTTAATTTTAATCACTGTAGTTTTTTGATGTATTTACAATCACAGCTTTGGGTCACTATGGTCTCTGTAGAGGCTCTAAACTAGATATTCTTTTCACAAGTTTTTTACAAGTGAAAAAATCTAGATAAACTAGCCAAACTCATGAATGCATTAGTCGACAATTGTGCAAGCAGGCCGTTGTTGCGTGGTGTTCAAATTCATTATCTCGTCAGGAATGCTCGCATGCACTAGTTCAGCATATGTATGCCTGCATCCCATCAGTATTTTGGTATGCGTGTAGCAGTGTGTCAGAACGGAGTGATACACGCTTCACAAACACAGAGACACAAGGTCTCGTCCAAATCCTGTTCTTCCTGTCGGTTGAGTAATTCTTGTTTGTTGTGTGACTGACTATGTCCAAGAGAGCAAGAAGAGAATATGCATGTAGAAAAGCACTGATATGTTTTGTAAGATGCTGTTGCATGTGTATTTGAATGAATAAAGAAAAGGTCTTTTTTTGCATACAGTATTAAACACCATATTTGTGACCAACACTTGAAACTTGATCACAAATTGAATTCATTTGTCATTGTGCACTTAAACGTTCCCTTTAGTTGAGTGTTTTGTCACCGCTGTGTTATTGAAAGTTTTATTGATTTTGATGCATTGGCATGTCCATACAGCAGCATTTGAGGTTAATGCCCAAAAGACACGATCGAAGTGACAATACCCCATTTGGAGACCCTGTTCCTGTGTGCAATGATAAAGGATCGTAAGGGGTTGCCTTTGGAAGAGCTTTAGTGTTTCTCTTATTATAAATGAGGTCAGGACCTGGTAGGCAGCAGTTGATCTTTGGTCACTGTAAATGTCAGCTTGCACTCTGCATTGTTGTTGTCTGTGAGATCAGTCTCCGTGACAGCAGCGGTTAACAGAAGTTGGCAGCTGAAAACCTATTGAGTACACGCTAGTGAAGTACACACTCTATTTCCTGTCTGGCCGCACACCAAGAGTAGGTGTGGCGAATTTACTCACTGCACAGGTAAAGAGCACTGATTTATATTCAATCTGTCTCTCTTGTGTTGTTGTCCTAGAGACCAAGAGCAGCTCTTAGACCGTGTGACACAACAAGTTTCCAATGACAAGGAATGTGTCTACACTGACATGAGCTTTTGTTTTGCTAATACATACATCGCTTACTTTGTCAGTTTGTTACTGCATGTTTTAAAGGACAGAATAAACAAAAAATGTGTTTCTCCAAAACATATTACTCGCATTTTCACCACAAGCACAACATTTTAAGCATGCAGAATTTGACTGATATTTTATTGAAGTACCTGTTATCAAAGGCATAGTCCACCCAAAAAGAAAAATTCTGTCATTAATTACTCACCCTCATGTCGTTCCATACCCGTAAGACCTTTGTTCATCTTTGGAACACAAATTAAGATATTTTTGATGAAATTTGATAAGCTCTCTGACCCCTCCGTAGACAGCTATTTAATTAACACTCTCAAGGTCCAAAAAGGTAGTAAAGACATTATTAAAATAGTCCATGTGACTCCAGTGGTTCAACCTTATTTTATGAAGCAACGACAATACTTTTTGTGCACAAAAACAAACAAAAATAACAACTTTATTCCATAGCTGAGATTGCATTACTGCGGAGAATTCAAACAACAGCGCGTTTAAGTTTTTATGGACATATTTCATACACTCTATTACTCACAATATTACTACATAAAACAAAAAGTAAAATTGCCTAGACCAACATATTCGAAAATGCAACTTATCTATATCCATTATCCATGAATCTGTTTTAGATCACCAAATATAAATTCATCTTCGATACACAATTTCAGCGGCTTTATACAGACAAGTTACCATGATACTAGTGTTGTCAAAAATATCGATATTTCGATATGTATCGATACTGAAATATCTGAAACGATACGGTACTCCTTTTCTACAGTATCGATACCAGCTGTGCTTTCCTCTCCTCTCCGACCGACAGTGAGTTGACACGCACCTGCCTCCTCTCATGCAGTCCGGTTAACCCTCTGAACACGGCGATCGCATGTTCTGCTGGATTTTTCCTCATGACTGTGTACGGTTAAGTGTTGGTGTGACCGGTCACAATTTCGCGCGGGATTGCACACAACGTTAATTCTACTAACGTTAATTCCCGCAGATTTCGTGCTCACATCTGAAGCGCACTCACATACCGTAATAAAGCCACCTCTGACATACAAGTGCAAAAATGAGCTCCTTTTTCCAGCTTATTAATGGTCAAATACACTCAATGCCCCCCAAAAAGTTCTCAATGCCCATCTTGGTGAGTATTAACGTAAACACAGTCGTAACTAGTTCAGGAAGAATGTGTTACAGGAATCCATGCGGATTGGTTCTTAAAGGGGCCGCAGTTATTTATTATTCAAACTACAAAAAGACAAACGATCACTTGCTGCTCTTGACTGATTAACTTGTGTAACTTTAATGAATTAATCTGTATAAATTTTTTTACAATGAAGATTATCCAATGTTATTTTAAATTTGATTACTTTGTTTTTTTATATATTCAGTGTCTTACCTGAATACTGTTAGACCTACCTGAAAAAATAAAGCAGTCTATTTCATTTGTATCTTTATTCTATTGTATTTATTTGTGCTATTATTTGTAATTTGTTTATTTGTTCTTATTTTATTACTGTTTACTCATCTTTTTCAATTCAATTTGAATCAAGCTTCCTTGTGCTGAAAGCTATTGCAATGCGTTACTAATATTGCAATATTAGTTAGCAAATATTTGTGAGATAATTTTAATGGTAATTGATCAACGTTTATATATGAGAAAAAGCTTTATCATATAAAGTGATCTCTCAAAAGATTTTTTTTTATTTCCTCGACTTTCAATAGACGGACAAAAAAAATTAATTATATAAAAAATATCTATTTGACAGTATATGCAGCGTTTTTTCCCCGTGGTATCGAAAATGGTATCTAATATCGATACTTTTTTAGGTATCGTATCGAAGTTAGAAATTCCAGTATCGTGACAACACTACATGATACCACCACCACCGAAAGTAATGAATTGTGTCTGCTTTTCTATAAAACACACCAGGCCCTATTTTAACGATCTAAGGGCATAGTCTAAAGCACGCATCCAATCCACTTCACTTTTGCTAGCTTAACGACGGGAAAAATGGTCGGCACGCCCGGTGCATGGTCTAAAAGGATTGTCCCTATGAGTCATGGGTGTGTTTTGGGCGTAACATGCAATAAACCAATCAAAGTGCCATCTTCCATTCCCTTTAAAAGCCAACTGCGCTTGCACCATGGCGGATTCTCTATTTACATGGCGGAATTTGCAAGCGGAAAGAGAGGAATCCTTTTATTTTGAATATTTAAAAATGTTTGTGTACACGTGTTGTGGGCCCACATATAGGTGCATATTACTAACGCGGCCTTTCAATAACACAAAAAAATATTGTGCCATTGACTTTAGACCAGGTTTAGAGTTTAGATTCTCTGCCCGAGCCCAAATCGGAACTTGGGGTCGGGCCGATATTTCCTGGCACTACCCTTTGGGCCTGGCCCTTGATCAAGCATTTGTGTTTTTTTAATCATTACTTTATTAGCCTAATTGGGTGGGCAGAAAGCTATGCCATAATCAGAAATAATATATATGTGTTTTTAGCAAAGTAAGAATTAATACTACAACTAAGAAACAAATGTGTACAAAGTCAGGATTAGTCTAAAAATACGTGTTAAACTCACAGCACATGCAGTGATGGAGCGCGCAGGACTGCTCTGAGACGCCAGTCATGAGCTGCTCGCGTGAACACTGCACATTGCTTAGCTAGCGTATTTCTTTTCGTTTCAAATTGTTTCGTTTAAAAGTGGACATTTCAAGCTTTCTATACACATATGTCTCATGTCTGTGAGGCAAGTAGCCTGCTGAGTAGGGCTGGGTATTGTTCAAAATCTTTCGATCCGGTGCCAATTTCGATACCTCAGTTTCGAGACCGGTTCCTAACGATACTTTTTTCGAAACAATGTTTTAAAATCCATTTCATCATCAACAAAAATACATTCAACACAAAACTTTTATTTTTCACCTTAATTAAAACTAATTCTGGTAACACTTCTCACTCAGGGTAACATTATTAATAAAACTGGTTGTGCTTTTTGTAAGGGTGCTCCGATCAGGATTTTTGGAGCCGATCACCGATTGTCGATCACAGGAAGCAGTATCTGCTGATACGATCACCGATACCGATCTATTTGAAGCCTTCATTTTATCATGTAGAATTATTGATAGGGAATTTTACAGACATTCAATTCGAGCCTGAATTTTATTTCTGACAATGGGGTAATCCCCCCCTTAGGTGACTCCTTAGGTGAATTATCTCACCTAAATATTTGATCATGCAGTGCATTTTTGTTTTTAAAGGGTAACTAAACCCTAAACCAACTTTTTTTATCATTTAAAATCATTAAAATCATTTAGTTAATGATCTGTAATACTGGGGCTTTATTAATGCTGTTCATTGATTGGAGTAAATGTTTTGACATTTTCTATTGGACCTTGTGGTACATCGTGACGTAGGATTCAAACCCGCTTTCAAACCCTGACACGCAAGTGGTTGCCGCGGATGCAGATAGATTAGGTCAGTTCTCTTGCGCGGCTGCTTCACTAGCATCGTCTGCATCGGGAGTTAACGCAGTTTGAGCAGCGGCTCGCATTGATAAGGCTCCGGGTTTGTGTCTACAGACAATCCACCCTCCTCCACTTCAGGTGAAGGTAGGAGAAATGACCGCTCTGTTGCAAAGCTGGCGTCACTCCATTCATTCTCCATCTCTGCGACTCGCGAGTCTGACAGCTGTCTATCAATCCGTCACTGCGGGTCTCAGGTGCACGCCCTCCGCTCAGTCCCGCCCTCGGTTCGTCCCCTCTGTCTCCGCTGGGCTCTGCCCACTTTTCCAGCATTTTTCAAAATTTGCCAGTGGGTGGAGTTAAGCTCTGAGCAGGGGTTTAGTTACCCTTTAAAGACAAATTTTCAGGTAGGTCTAACATTAGTATTGAGGTAAGCAATACTAAAATAAGACATCAAATGTAAATTAATATTGGTCTTCCCTGGATATATTAAATTAGATTAATCCTTACTCTTAAGCTTGCAAAAGTTAGTCATTCAAGAGCAGTGAGTGTCATAAAGGTTAATCAAACAACACAAGACAAAGAGTAACTCAGAGACAGCAGCAGTTTATTCGACTGCTGTCACTTTAAGAGCGAACACGGATGGGTTACATGCAGTTGCACAAATGTTCACTCGCGAGTCACGACGGGATTTACGTGCATTCTGGTCAAGACGGTAATTTAGTACATACATTTGTGTGTATTTGACCATTTCAGTGCAATTTGTACTCGCAAGCTTTTTTGTGAGATGGCCTGTGTGTGTGTGCGTGTGTGTGTGTCCTCTTTGCAAACATTCACATCCCACAAAATGTCCTACGGGACATGAATAATAAAACAGTTGAGGCCATCAGGAAATGGCTGGGACTGAATTCCCATTCCACCAGGGACATAATCTTCCTCACACTCAAGGAAGGGGGTCTGGGGGTCCCAAATGTGGAATGGACTTATTCCACTATAAGACTAGCACACCTCATCAGCATGCTCAACAACGACGATGCTGCAGTCAGAGAGCTAGCCAGAGCTTCCCTCTTACTAGACCTTAGGAAGAGAAAGGTCCCTTTGGCCACAGGCAACCAAGACAGCTTCCTAGGCTTCAGGAGGAAGAGCAACGGCAAACTGGACACACAAGCTGCAGGTTTCGGAGTTCGTTCAGACCGGCCATACCTAAACGATCTGTGTAACAGACTGGCAGTTAAACTACAGTGGACACAAAGCAACTCACACACTGCACCCGAGGTATCTGACACAGTGGTCACAGACCCATCTATTACTGTGGAGGCCACAGTCTGTCACAATGAGACACAACACACACTTCAGAGCACAACGGCAAGAAGAGCCTTACTGAACATCAAACAGATGGACACAAAGCAACACTGGACTGGACTGAGAATGCAGGGAAAGTTGGCATGTCTTGACTTTGCTGACCACTCTACATCTCACTCTATGTACAGAAATGCTGCAATAGGGGAGGATATTCTGTGCTTCACTGTTAAGGCCAGACTACAGGTGCTGCCAACCAGATACAATGTAGCATTATGGTACCCTCAGATCACCATCCACACTGTATAATGCACTCTAAGCTGTGTCAAAGCTGTGTTACCTTTATGTTTTGTCTATATCCTTTCTGTACGAAATTTGATTGGCGGATTCAAATAAAGAAATTAAAATGTGCTGAGCGGTTTGAACACTGGCAAGACTTAAAAATAAATGCAAATGATAAACTTTAGTGACGATGCGACACTGCCTCGATTGTGCAAGTGGCAAATCCTGTGTCAACTGTGCAGCTCGATTTTAGTGCAGATGCGATGCGCTAATGTGAAGCCATTTGAGCATTTTGAAAGGGAGAGAGAGAGCGCTCGCACGCGGTGATTCACTCGCGCTGGTTGTGAACTTACGTCTCACAGAAAGTTTTCCTTTTGCGCCTTTGGTTGCAATACTTATCGCATATGTTGCACTTTGCTGACTCGGCATCCACTAAGTGTTATAAGTGTATAAAAGCCGGTTGGCTTTTGGAACCGAAATTTGGCACCGAAAGATAAATAATTTTTCGATACTCATTGTATCAGAGTTTTTCGTTCGATACCTTAAAAGTATCGCCGTTCGGTGCCCAGCCCTACTGCTGAGTTTCGGTTTATTTACTAGATGCGCTCCAGTTCATGTGCAATGAAAGTGATCGCTCCTGCGCCTTCATGTCACGATTGTTGTCTGCTATAGCCTATTTGCTTCTTATTTATTAAATCCAGGCAATTGGCTGACGAAATTAATAAAATGAAGATACAATTTATACAAAACTAAATTCACTTTAAAGAAATGCTTTCTACAAAACAAAACTTAATATTTAACAAAATAAAATAACCACCAAAATCATTTCCGACCCACTCGCATCTTTGCACTTTTCCTAATCGGATGAAATTTTAAAATAACATTATAATATTAAAACATAAATATGAAACAAAATACATTGTTTAATGTCTATAACAAGTATAGTAGGTTACAGTACAGATAAATGTCATGTCTGAGCGGGATTTGAGTGAACGCCATTTTACCGGTGAGTGGTTCATGAGTGGAGCGATGGCATAGAGCGGATTATTGAGCTGAGCGTCACACCAGTCCGCTTGGCTCATTACAGACGCGCTCCCTTCAGAACGCCCACGTATTAAAAAATGGTCGGATTTAAATCAGGCTCACATTTAATGTGTCGGGCCGGGCCGGGCTCGGACACAACGTGCACAGGCTCGGGTAGGGATGGGCTTGATTTTTTGAGCCCGATCTAAGCTCTAACCAGGTTTCAGTTGATCAATGGTGCAGTCGTTTTCAAATGCCAACAATGCTCCTGAACACACCTCGTTTTCAGACCAGCACGCCCATGGGCGCATAAATGGGCGCAAATATTGCTATTTAAAAAACGTGGCGCAGGACGTGAAAATGATAACTGCGTCAGTCTGAAACTAGCAAAAAACACTTTGCTGGCACCGCATTGCGCCGGGTATATGATAGGGCCCTCTGTTTGACTAACAGATAACACTCACATGTTGCAACACATGAAACAGGTGCATCATTTTATGGTAAGTTAGAACAGCCTGAACTGCAAACAGTGACAAACAACAACAATACAGAGAAATAATCAACTAACTACAACCAAGTCTCTATTCCTCTAAACATGAAAACAAATATTTCATCATACCTTTAGCCTACTTGGTGAAGTCTTTGTGGCGTGGGAAGTTCATTGTCAGACGTGTCAATCAAAATGTGACTTTGTGAAAATAACACCTTAAATGCACACACATGATTTGCATATTAATGATTTGCATTTTAATGCTAGAAAGCCTATGATTTTTTTTAAAAACATCTATTCTATTTGATCATTACATTTTCATACTCATCTTTTCATCAATTAGGAATTTGACTGAAATTGTATTGGCGTACCTGTTATAAAAGGCTTAGTTCATCCAAAAATAAAAATGTGAGTCTCACATAAAAAAAAAAAAAAAATCCCCTTTTAAATCGGAATTGCAATTATATTTTTCTCCCAAATTGTGCAACCCTAATTTTATCTTTAATAGTATTTCATTAAAAATATATAGTTTATTTATTATTAGTCAGCAGTAGGGCCCATTCACCTACTAAAAGCACTGTTTTGTAATTTTTTGAGTAGTGAACTTAATTTATTGATTTAACCTGTCTTTTTTGTAGATGCTTGGTGTTTTATGTTGTCTTATTTGATATTGTTAAGAATGCCCATGCAAATGATCACTGAAACACAATTTCCCTATGTGGATAAATAAAGAACTACTGTTTATCAGACAAGCGGTGCCAATAAAATAACCAAATATCAGCAAGTTAATTGGCCTGTGTGATTTATTGGTTTAGACAGCAGCATAAAACTAACAAATAAAAGTCAGAGCAGCCCTCTACAGTATATAATATAATATAAATATAAAATATACATTTCAAACACTATTTAAGTCAAGTAAACAGTCATGAACAAATAAACAACAGAACAAAGATGCTAATTAAATAAACTGTGCTTTTCAGGTTTTTTGTGTAACAGTAGTTAGATACAGATTAGGTGCAGAAATTGAATAATTAAATGTAAAATAACACTGCATAGTCTTCAATGTATAAATTAAATATAGATACATTTTTATTAAAGAGCATTGAGTGATTTTTTGCATTAAGTCTGTTGTTAGATTAACATTAAAAACAGTGGATAGTGATTTACTCGCATTGTAGAGGGTTGCAAGGTACTCAGAGTGTACGTGTGTGTGTGTGTGTAAACCAGTTGGTTTGGATGTCACTGGCAATATGTTTGTGGTGTATAATAGACCCTTTTCACATTTCTGGCTTTCTCAGAGCGGACGTGGTCATAGTTGGGTAAACTATTATTGCGTTGAATGAGAGTATTAAATATAGTTTTTGTGTCCACATTTGCTCAAATAGCAAAAGAAAAACTCCACAATAGTGATTTCACAACTTGCAAAAAAAGGGGGAAAAATAGAGTGAGATTGATAATAACGCCAGTGAAAAGAAAGAAAGATGTTAATTTTTACCATCACTCCCATAGACGCTGTATTAGAATCACCCTCACAGCAGCGGTCATTTGTTTTTTGTAATTTGATGCAAAAGTAATATACGTAATACAAAGTATTAGTGTTATAAATGTACATACATAAAAAAAAAAAAAGAAAATACCAAAAACTTTTGCAGGATTTAGGGTCTATAACACTTCAGCCAGTCTAAAAAGCAAGTTTGAGTAGGAGTAAAAAAAGTATTATGTAGAAACAAGTACAATGAGAGAGAAAGAGAACAGAGCCACAGAGATGTGGACGAATAGAGTTGTTTTCAATTCAAGGCCCCTGTACACACATGCACAGAGTCGAGGGAATGTTAGGATGATGAAAGAGGAGGAAGGGAACTTGGAAAGGAAGTGTGAACTGGAGAAAACAGTGACTTATTATTCAATCTCAGTCCCATCAGCATGCATGCATGTCACTTCTGTTACTACACAAAACCAGCTCTTTCAATAATGTCTCATATGATAGCTTAAATTTTTTTTGGATCACCCTTATTTGCAAATTTTCACATAACCACCGTGTTAAGTCTGTCTTAAGAACTATTCTGATCAACAGTTAACCAAGGGGTTATCATTCTTATTTTTAAGATTCAAATGAGACTACACTAACACTAACTTGTACAACTAGTCTAAGCAATTTATGCAACCGGCCACTGGAATTAACTGACTTTAAACATAAAAAAAAATCAACAAAATGTTTAGAGGTGTAATAGAAATGATTTTGGTTTAGGGTCTTTTGTCAAATGTTAGCCTGTAGTTTACAGTGCTCTGAATCTATAGTGACTTACAATAAATCATCTGTAAATGAGGGCGCAGTCGCCAAATATCTTACACATGCTCAAATCTCAGCACAGCGCTGCACATGCACACACTCTGTCATGACATGGACGCTCAGAGTGAGTGCCAAACACATCTATTTCCAGTATCCTGCACAGAGTAGCAGTGTGATAAAGCCAAGACAGCCAAGATAGGAAGACGGTAGTCATGACTGTAAATGAAACAAATCATGTGTGTGTATTTAATGTGTTATTTTCCACTACAAGACAAATGAATAATACATTTAAAGTGATATTAATGCAGACTTTATAGGCAGTACTCTTGAGTTTAATTTCCGTGATGTTAAATTTAAAATGATGTTAATTTATTTTATGTAGCCTACTGCTGGGTGGCATTGGACTCAGTCTGGAAAGCTCAGTCTGGAAACCTGTACATTAATTTATCCCGCTTCTGTTACACATTTGCGGGAACCAATCACAGACTGGCTTATCCACCTGGCGCGCTATTGGCGGGTTTAACACAATGACTGATAGAGAAGTGATGGATCGATGCCCGTTGATCATGCCTCTTGTGGTCTGATTGGTTGAAGGACTATCCAATTGACCTATCGGTAAGCCCCGCCCCCCTTAGTTACTGTTGCTAACTCGGACAAACAAACGGAGTTGCTATATCTTACAATGACAGCCGTCAGTGTGAAAACCTTCTCCCAAGATGTTTTTGGACACAGAATGTAGCGTATATCCCGTCCGAATGATGGCCAGACTTTTCTGATGGTTTATTATGTCATTTTTCACTCCAAAAAAATCATCGTAAGAGCTGAACAAACAAAGCATAAGAAGTGCGCACTAATGTCTCATTCACAAACTCTCTCTCACCGTTGCTCTCTCCGTTGCATTACCATTAACATACACAGCAAACTACACAAAAACACTCATAAAACTAACAGTAAACAAACATATACACAGACCGTACGCCTTTCGAGGGTGCAGTTAATAACTGGTAAACTTTGTATGATCTACAAAACAACTCCGATAAACTGCGTGCGAGCTCTCCCTTTCACCACCCGTAGACTATAATACCCATCAAAATAGGAGTACTCCTTAGTAGGACAGATAATGTAGACCTTAAACATATCTAAAATTAAATTAATTTACATATAACCAGTTTAATATGGAGAGGCACGGAAATGTAGACCTTCGTGTTTTTGACCTAACGTTACAGTGTTACATGACGTGAGAACAGTTATTACAGTTGTATGTTAGCAGGGACTTTAATCGTAACTTAACGAGAGTATGACAAACAGAAAATCCTCTCAGGATACCTGGAATCAGTGTTACAGTACCTCAGGCACGACATTTTAGCATTTTTGTAGCATAAACACCATCAAACCGATGAGAGCTTCGGATTTTCCAATGCATCTCTATGGCGCTGACACCTAAAGATGTCCGAGTTCCGGTCCCGGCACAACTGATACTCAACTGCTATTGGCTCATCTGCGTTCGAGGGGAGGGGCTTACCGATAGGTCAATTGCGTACAGAGTCATTTTTGATCACGCCTCTTGTGCAGTAGAAAATACATAGCAGACTCCCCAGACTGATGTTCAATCTTAAAAGATTGAGCTTGGTCTGGTGATGGCCTGACAAGGGTGGTATACCAGTTCATGCGGTGGTATACCGGTTTCACGACATGCATTTTTTAAATACCACCATGCCGGTGCGTAGTTGAAAAAACTGCTGCATCTATTCAGTGGCCACAAAGAGCGCCATGTAGAGTGTTTTGAGAGGGGACCTCTATTACCGGCTAGGGATGTGACGGTGGTTTCAATGAATTCCTATGGAAGTTAAAGGATTAGTTCACTTCAAAATGAAAATGTCCTGATATTTTACTCACCCCAATCTCATCCAAAATGTTCATGTCTTTCTTTCTTCAGTCGAAAAGAAATAACGTTTTTTGAGGAAACATTCCAGGATTTTTCTCCTCACCATAGACTACCATGGCAACCAAAATGTCCAAATCTTCACAGTGCCACGGTGGGCAAGTGATGAAACCAGTGTTGAGTTTAAACACTGGTAACACCGGCAACACTGACTATCGTAGCAAGCCTATAACCAGCATACCCTTCTTTCTAATGGTTATAACTTTATAACGCAACAATAAACAGTGTTCGGCGAAACGGAATACAAGTAATGCGAGTTGCATAATGAGTTTACCTTTTAAATTTACAGCAAAAATAGGAGTTACTTTTTCAAAAAATAACGCAAGTTTATTTGTTTTCCCATTCATTGACTGGCACCTCTCCTGTCCGCATGTTGAGAGAAATTGGGAGTAAGTGCAGAGGCGTTGTGTGTAGTGTTATACCGATATATCGGGCCGATATTTGCGTGTATCGGCATCGGCCGATACAAGGCTGCTGGGTTCGCCGATATTTTTTTCCCTTCATTATTTACAGACAGGCGTCCACAGGCAGCTCTCACCGTCTTCAAACTGTCTTGCTCTCCCTCGCGCATATTAATCAAAATCAATTGAGAATTGACACGATGGTAAAAGGTTGAAAGACCGAAGTTTCACGTGGATCATTGGGAGATTTTTTCCTGAATTACCGCTGGTGTTGCTCTACAAGAGATTAAGTTAAGTGCACCTACACTCTAAAAAATGCTGGGTTAAAAATAACCCAAGTTGGGTTGAAAATGGACTAACCCAGCAATTGGGTTGTTTTAAGCAAACATTTAACCCAACCGCTGGGTCAAAACAACCCAATTGCTGGGTTAGTCCATATTCAACCCAACTTGGGTTATTTTTAACCCAGCATTTTTTTGAGTGTAACCATTAAATGACTAGGCTGTAAATAGTTTTAAAATTAAGTATAGTACAGTCAGTGTGCACTTTATTATGCTGCTTGCTTGTTGATACTGCATGCAAATAGTGTAATTCTTTTATTTATGCTTAAATATTTATTTTCAGAATTTATTTTTCACCACTTTTTTTCTTGTTCTACCTCACCTGTTTTTACTATTTGTTATATATAGGTTTTTTTAGTTCAATAAATGTTCCTTTTTTAAATTGTAAATTTTAAATTGTTATCATCATGATCATTGTGTCATTTTCATGATGTAAATTGAGAGAGCAAAAGCAGTATCGGCTCAAGAAAATCGGCAGCCCGTATCGGTCATCGGCTAAGGCTGATGAAAAAAAATCAGTATCGGCATCGGCACTAAAAAATCAATATCGGTCGATCCCTAGTTGTGTGCGCTGTGTGAACATGATGGTTTTTGTAGTTCTAGACTAAATGTGAGCATGCATTTACTCATCTCATTTGCACAAAAACAGATTCAGTATTCCTCAAAATGAATAAAAACATAAAATGCAAACTCAGAATATTACACAAACCTGCAATAATTAAATGTGTTATATAATAATAATATACACCGATCAGGCATAACATTATGACAGGTGAAGTGAATAACACTGATTATCTCTTCAATATGGCACCTGTTAGTGGTGGGATATGTTAGGCAGTGAACACCTGAACATTTTGTCCTCAAAGTTGATGTGTTAGAAGCAGGAAAATTGGGCAAGCGTAAGGATTTGAGTGAGTTTGACAAGGGCCAAATTGTGAAGGCTAGACGACTGGGTCAGTGCATCTCCAAAACTGCAGCTCTTGTGGGGTTTTCCTGGTCTACAGTGGTCAGTATCTATCAAAAGGTGTCCAAGGAAGGAACAGTGGTTAACCACGTCATGGGCCAAGGCTCATTGATGCACGTGGGGAGCAAAGACTGGCCCGTGTGGTCCGATCAAACAGACGAGCTACTGTAGCTCAATTTGCTCAAGAAGTTAATGCTGGTTCTGATAAAAAGGTGTCAGAAGAATACACAATGCATCGCAGTTTTTTTGCGTATGGGGCTGCATTGCCGAAGACCAGTCAGGGTGCCCATGTTAACCCCTGTCCACCGCCGAAAGCGACAGCAGTGAGCATCAGAACTGTACCACGGAAAAATGGAAGAAGGTGGCCTGGTCTGATGAATCACCTTTTCTTTTACATCACGTGGATGGCCGGGTGCGTCGCTTACCTGGGGAACACATGGCACCAGGATGCACTATGGGAAGAAGGCAAGCTGGCAGAGGCAGTGTGATGCTTTGGGCAATGTTCTGCTGGGAAACCCTGGGCCCTGCCATCCATGTGGATGTTACTTTGACACGTACCACCTACCTAAGCATTGTTGCAGGCCATGTACACCCTTTCATGGAAACGGTATTCCCTGGTGGCTGTGGCCTCTTTCAGCAGGATAATGCGCCCTGCCACAAAGCACAAATGGTTCAGGAATGGTTTAAGGAGCACAATAACAAGTTTGAGGTGTTGACTTGGCCTCCAAATTCCCCAGATCTCAATCCAATCGAGCATCTGTGGGATGTGCTGAACAAACAAGTCCAATCCATGGAGGCCCCTCCTCGCAACTTACAGGACTTAAAGGATCTGCTGCTAACATCTTGGTGCCAGATACCACAGCACACCTTCAGGGGTCTAGTGGAGTCCATGCCTTGACGGGTCAGGGCTGTTTTGGCAACAAAAGTGGGACCAACACAATATTAGAATGTTTTGCCTGATCGGTGTACTTTATGTATTTAATCAAACTTTATTAACCAGTGTCTTTGCTAAGTCCATTAGCACTGCTTTATTGGCTTTATTGAAAAACATGCATAAACCATATATTGTAGCAGCAGTCATGTTTATTGTCTTCACGTTTCATCAGTCAAAAGGTTTTTGCTTTTTATTCAGCTACAGCGAAAGCTGGATGCCTTTGTTTCATATTCATAAGTTATTACTTCTATGAGTCAGTAAAAAAACAAAAAACTAAAAGTTTCTGCGAGAGAGCGCCCTTCGACTTTGAGTATGAATGAAATATATATTACATGATGTGTGTTTAGCGCTCCATAATCCTTATATTGCCTCATTTTGCATAAGAATAGAACACCAGGTCAGGCATAGAATATATTGTCTCTTTGAATTTAAATCTAGATTTATTGACATTGTAACACACAGTATTATATGCCCATAAGTATGAGAACCTTTTGCACATTCCCTGACTTGAACAAATGATTGCATTTATGTGTGTTAATTTCAACACAATCTAATGACAATTTGTCAATGTTTTTACGTTTTTTTCATAAATTGACAATTCTTGGATAGTTTTGTTCTACAACATAAAATGTACACACTTACACCCCAAATGTTCCTATCTAGTTACTTATTAGAAAAAAATAAATGTATAAAAAAATAACAGCTTAATAATTCTAAATCGTATGTAATTTACGTTGTAAAACAAAAATCGGCAAGTTGTGTTTACCACAGACCTTATCTTACTCATAAATTGAAAAACCCCATTATAAAAACCCATAGGAAAATATTGAGGGAACCACTGACAAATTAGTCTTTTGATTTTGACATCACAACTACACCACTCTGTAGCGTCTGGACCAATCAGGCACACACACATATTATTCATTTATTTAATGAATAATCCAGTAAACTCACTCTCCCAAATAAGGCCTGTGAAACGTCCCCAAATGAAGCTAACACAACGGCAGGACGCAGTGTCTTGTTACAGGACACACACTGAGACTGGGTTTTACGACGGAAAAGAATGTCCTGAGAGGTGTGACCCTCATTTAAATTCTTGCAGAGGAACAGGAATAAAAACCCTGTTAATCTTATATATAGTCTATATACAACCACTTGATAAATGTGTAAACATGTATCTAATTTTCCCATCTCATGATTTTCCCTTTTATGTGGCGTTTGTATTCTTGTAAACTCAATTGGGGTGATGTTTCAGACTTTGCATATATGGGTAACCAACATTATATGTGCGGCATGTTTGGTCTCTAAAAAAGCCAATCTTCGTCACCGATTTGTTAATTTACATTACATGTTGCTAACGTTGTGATGCATTAGTATTATAAAAATCTTAAAGATTCTTTTCTTAAACACCCAATGAAAGTACATATTCAAATGCCTTGCTAGAACACAAAGGGTCGTAAAATTTCCCTCCAAAGGGAAATCTTCTCATTGGATCTCGCACCTCCAGGGGGTGTGCCATCTTCACGCTTTAAAGTAACTGATCAGCTTTTAGCTGGGGCTTTTTCTTTTTCTGAAATGCTGACGTGAAGATGATGCTAAACTAGAAGCCTCTAAGGACCCACCAAAGCTTGTGCCAGGCTGCGGCCTTGTCTTTCCATTCACCAAAGATACACTGACTACCACTGGTTCTCTCTCATCAAGACCACATCAGCAAGGATCAACTGGAGCCTCAACAAATTGCATCAGGACAGTTTAATTCAAATGGGCGAGACATGCAAGTATCAAACTTAGTCTCATTATTTGATACATTAAGTATCCTTACCCCTTTTAAAGAAGGGCATTTTAGAACTAAACTGATGGTTTGCTCAAGGCTGTTGATCTGCTGAATTTCAGACAATGCTGTAACTTCTTGCTTCCCTGTATTCTGCTTCAGCTCTTTTTCCCTTGGTAAACTGTATGCATGTATGTGTGTGTATGTTAGAGTAGTTTAAGTGTTTAGACTAGTTAATAAAATCTTTTTCATGTTACACATAAAGTTGTCCGTGTCTCAAGCTCATAACTGGAGTCACTAATCATTTAGATCTTGGTTACTGCTCTTAGTAGTATTGGAAATTAAGAAAGACATTTCCCATGCCCCGGAAATGTACATTTCTTAGAGTTAATAAACAATTGATCCTGAGTGTTCATGGGACAAATAGGTTAATTGATTGTAATATTAATTTACGACAGTTATTATATTAACTAATCAAAATATTCATAATCAATTATAACCAGTTATTATTGATTATTAATATTTCATATAGAGCTAATTTGCTACATAAATGGTGGAGATGCTGGGGACATGATTAAACAAAGGTTATGAGCTTAAACCACTGTCAACCTAAAAGTGTGTATTTATTTGATAATTCTAGTCAGAATAGGACACAACATGCGATACCGCATTAAGGTTGCTAGTTGCTGGCTTATTTGAATGCAGATAAATAATGATTTGAATTGACATCTCTACTGTAATTGAAAAAGTCTTAACACATTTAAGCATATTTTCAAATGGTATCAGTGTAAGGTTAATATGATTTTAGCGAAGAAACCCTAATTTCAGTATTAAAGCGTAAGTCTGTTTTGACGAAGGAATCTCAGCTCAGCGGCATATAAACTGTACCAGAATTGATTATTCTGCTTTGGTTAAAGAATTCCAAATGCAGTATTGCTTAACCTGTTTCTGACGAAGGAATCTCAGTACAGTGTTGTATAAATGTAAATATGGGCGATGCTCCCCTTTTTACAGTGTAGAAGCCTTACAAATTATAGTTAGACTGATGTCATTCATCTAAACTTTATCCGTGCATTTAAAAAGCATAGCTACCTGGTGATCAAAACTGTGTCTCACTCACTGAAACCCTGAAGTGCATTGGTTCCCATGACAACGACTTGTCACAGGAAGTGCTAACTCTAGATAGCATATGTGTTACCTTCCGACGCCATTTTGTAAACAAACAGCCGAAGTGGCTAAGCTAACCCAACCTAGCAGCCCTTCAGCTTAGGCTAAGCTAACTAATAACTTCAACAGTTAGTTGTTAGCATCATTTACATGAAGCCTTTAACTACAGCTTGTGTGTATGCAGTGTGAAGTGATCAAAACCATTTTCCTTTAACCCCATTTCTGGTTTCTGAATTCTCACTTTCTCTTATCTTAACTTTAATTCTTCTCATCTAATTTCACCTGCACTTTTCAGGTGCATTCCTTACTGAACGCTGTTCAGCTAAATGTGCAGTTACTTTGTTAATTAAATCTAAACTTAATTACATGTAAACTGTTTAGCTAGAGAAGAATTTTTATAGTTATTGGGAACTTTCAATGGCACGTTGACTCAAACTTTATGGAGGGACAAACACATGGTATGGTCTTGAACATGCAGCAGCTGTGACCAACTATAGAATGATGTCCAAAGCAAATCTAATGGTTGATCATAAGTGCAATTGATTATTCCCAATACCAGATCAGTCAGCTGTTTTTAATCACTTTAAATCTTTTTATTAAATTTAATCATAATAGAAGTCAGCTATTAATTTTTCATTTAACCCTCTTGTTCTATTGTGGTTTCATTTCCCCATGAAACCGCAAAAGTAACTAGACAACTTTCCTTCTAGATTTGTTTATTTCCAACAGTTGCTTTAATTTTATGAGCCATCTACACAAGTAATCTAGACGATTGCTATGGCATAATTTTGAGTACCACTAATAAACACAATCTAATCGGAAAGATCTCCTCTTCCTCTTTCTTTCTCTTCTTCATTTGTTCAGGGATCAAGCCTGTTGTATGCTATCAGTAAGTTCTGAGAAATAATTTGACCACAAGAACCATCTTAAGTCATTTATTAAATCTAGGCTTACGCTCTTCTAGCAAAGCCACTCAGATCCACACAAATCTGAGCATCCTGCTATTTGCAGCTAAGATAGTAATAATCAGGTACACGTTTCACTTGCTAACCACACCTGGCAAAACCTAGCTGTACATTATACACCTAGCTGTCTCACTTTGCCCTTAGCTCCAAATTCTGTTTGATCTTGCATTAGTCTCTTGCCCTTACTCTCACCACAAGTGTGCCAGAATGTTGCAGATGCTCAGCCTAACTGCCCAGATGGCAGACCAAAAGGACTGGCTAGGTGTTTTGAAGAACATCCTTTTACCCACGGCCGCTGACGACCTTCAGCACAAGAGCCAAATGCAACTGGATAACAAGGGAAGACAACTAATGAAAGTTGACTCAAACCAGAGGTATGACCACAAATATCTGACTGAGGTTATCTTCCTGGCCCACAACCTCACAGGTTTGAAAGAGGAGGTAAACAACCTCAAACTCCAGATCACAGAGTCCCAAAAGGAGCTGACACATGCTAAAAGCCGCATAGACCAGCTAGAGATGGAGGCTCAGGACAGACACAAGGACCCTGGCAGAAGAGAGACACAGGTGGAAATCCACAGTCTTCAAACAGCACTGACAACTGCTAAACAACAAGAGCAGTTGGAAAAGACAGCCAGAGAGGACCTGGAAAAGGAACTCTTTGACACAAAGTCACTGTTAAACGCAGCAAATTCTGAAATCTTGGAAAAAGATGCCAGAATCATGGCCTGTGAAGGTCAACTGAAGGTGTCCAGAGCTGAAATTGAGGCACCGACCCAGCAGCTGGACAACACCAAAGATGAACTTGACATGGTCCAACGAGAACTGAGACACTCTTATCTGCTGCAAAAAGAACCACAGCAGGAGAGACATCTCACTCCCCCACTTGCAATCAGCAGAGAAAGCTCCCCCAGCCAAGCACAGAGTTACCAAGGGGGGAGACAAATCCCTCTGCTTAACATGTCATCGGACAATTTCCTTAAAGCTTCTGCAGCCGCAGAAGGAAAAGGACTGATTCAAACGAATCCTGAAATGACACATGTAGTGACACTCAAAGACCTCAACCGAATGGCCAGACAGATCCCTGCATTTACACCAGAGCTTGCAGGAGACAACGACGTTTACGCTTACCTGCGAGACATTGACTTTCACCTGCAGTCTTTGAAGAGTGTGCACCATCAAGATAGACTCTATCTGATCTGGATAACATCCAGCCCAGAGGTGCGAAGCTTTCTGGCCCGGCAGCCAGAAAACATCAAGTCTGACTACCAGCAGCTGAAACAAGCCATTATAAAGGAGTTCTCAGAGTTTGAAAACGAACTGATCGCTGCCCTAGACACCAAACAGGGTCGGCATGAAACTCCCTATGCTTACTATCACAGACTCAGACGAGCTTACTTCGGAGCTCGCAACGAATCTGGGATGGAGGAGGACACCAGCTTCAAGAGCCTTTTCCTCCGAAACCTCCACCCTATCGTAAGTCATCATTTAGGCATCATGGCCTGCGCCAACACAATGCCTATCCAACAACTGCGTGACCTGACACAGAAGGCCTTTAACAAACACAAGGCCTCCTCAAAAAGGGTTTGTAAGATCCCAGTGATTCTGAACGGCAAAATCCAGAATCCAAAGCTGGCACCAGAAGGCACCCAGAATTTCCACAATGCAAAAGCCTTTAACAAAAAGCTAGCCAGCAGAGGGCAAAACCATCACCATGGCCATAGATCTAGACTCAAGACCAACCGCTGGGAGGAGCCAAGGAAAAGAACATTCTCACCCAGCAAACACCACAGGACGTCCCACAGCAGTCTTCAACAACAACATCCTCCTCCACACCTTTCACACAGGTGCCAAACAGAGGCTGCACAAAGACAGCTGGACACGCCTGCTTCTGAGTTACAAGAGATACTAGCACTAGTAAAAGAGCTCCGTGATCAGAACTCCCCTGAGGAGTACTGGGAAGAACGAACCTCTTACTCTTGCCCAACACAGCTTGGGCAAGCTTAAGTCAGCACTGCAGCCAGAGCAGAGTAACACTGCAGGCTTCAGACTCCTGGTCCCTTGGTGCAGAACAAAGGGCTAATGACCACCTGCTGCCCTTGTGCTACCAACACTAGGTCAGTCTGAAACTCTCTTCACACTACACAATACCCATAACCACTCCCTGCAGTCACAAACAACCACCTGCCTCAAAGGACAGGTGACACACTTTCAAGGCACCTGCTGCCTCGGCACCTGCTGCAGAGACCTGGACGTGGCTACTGTCTACATCACCCGATGGAACGACCACCACTCCAGGAAACAAAAACAACCAGAGGCCACCATGGCCTTCCAGCCTTGTATGACAGAGGTGTGTCTGATCTTTCTGCACTTCCAATGTCGTTCGTGGTTGTCCTTGAGAGGGACAACAACGATCGAAAGGGGGGAATATGTAGCGTCTGGACCAATCAGGCACACACACATATTATTCATTTATTTAATGAATAATCCAGTAAACTCACTCTCCCAAATAAGGCCTGTGAAACGTCCCCAAATGAAGCTAACACAACGGCAGGACGCAGTGTCTTGTTACAGGACACACACTGAGACTGGGTTTTACGACGGAAAAGAATGTCCTGAGAGGTGTGACCCTCATTTAAATTCTTGCAGAGGAACAGGAATAAAAACCCTGTTAATCTTATATATAGTCTATATACAACCACTTGATAAATGTGTAAACATGTATCTAATTTTCCCATCTCATGATTTTCCCTTTTATGTGGCGTTTGTATTCTTGTAAACTCAATTGGGGTGATGTTTCAGACTTTGCATATATGGGTAACCAACATTATATGTGCGGCATGTTTGGTCTCTAAAAAAGCCAATCTTCGTCACCGATTTGTTAATTTACATTACATGTTGCTAACGTTGTGATGCATTAGTATTATAAAAATCTTAAAGATTCTTTTCTTAAACACCCAATGAAAGTACATATTCAAATGCCTTGCTAGAACACAAAGGGTCGTAAAATTTCCCTCCAAAGGGAAATCTTCTCATTGGATCTCGCACCTCCAGGGGGTGTGCCATCTTCACGCTTTAAAGTAACTGATCAGCTTTTAGCTGGGGCTTTTTCTTTTTCTGAAATGCTGACGTGAAGATGATGCTAAACTAGAAGCCTCTAAGGACCCACCAAAGCTTGTGCCAGGCTGCGGCCTTGTCTTTCCATTCACCAAAGATACACTGACTACCACTGGTTCTCTCTCATCAAGACCACATCAGCAAGGATCAACTGGAGCCTCAACAAATTGCATCAGGACAGTTTAATTCAAATGGGCGAGACATGCAAGTATCAAACTTAGTCTCATTATTTGATACATTAAGTATCCTTACCCCTTTTAAAGAAGGGCATTTTAGAACTAAACTGATGGTTTGCTCAAGGCTGTTGATCTGCTGAATTTCAGACAATGCTGTAACTTCTTGCTTCCCTGTATTCTGCTTCAGCTCTTTTTCCCTTGGTAAACTGTATGCATGTATGTGTGTGTATGTTAGAGTAGTTTAAGTGTTTAGACTAGTTAATAAAATCTTTTTCATGTTACACATAAAGTTGTCCGTGTCTCAAGCTCATAACTGGAGTCACTAATCATTTAGATCTTGGTTACTGCTCTTAGTAGTATTGGAAATTAAGAAAGACATTTCCCATGCCCCGGAAATGTACATTTCTTAGAGTTAATAAACAATTGATCCTGAGTGTTCATGGGACAAATAGGTTAATTGATTGTAATATTAATTTACGACAGTTATTATATTAACTAATCAAAATATTCATAATCAATTATAACCAGTTATTATTGATTATTAATATTTCATATAGAGCTAATTTGCTACAACTCTATCATTAAAAGATTTATTTTACATGGAGCAGGTTGTCTCATGAGGGCTGATATGTTGATCTCACATGACCTGACCTGAAATAGGGCTGAAACCAACAATTATTTTATTAGAATGATTA
Organism: Gobio gobio; assembly: GCF_949357685.1. NCBI lineage: Eukaryota > Metazoa > Chordata > Actinopteri > Cypriniformes > Gobionidae > Gobio > Gobio gobio. The sequence continues at coordinate 36,834,155 of NC_137113.1, forward strand.
GTTAATCAACTATTTGGGTGATTCATGGATTCAAATAAGTGAAATCTTTTGTGTACGGCTGCATCCACACTGCTTGGTGTCAGTATGTCCAAGAAGACTGCCATATTGGCTATTGAGACGCAAACAAAAATGACTTAGTGAAACCTTAATAGGCCTAATCTGTGAAAAAAGTATTCCAGATAATTGTATACAGCCATGCTGATATGTGTGTCTGTGTTTTACTTTTCAGTATGTCTCGGGACAGATATGAAGCTGGCTTTACCCTCCAGTCTTCAGAATCATTATAAGATGCTCAAGCTGCTGTACACGGGCTGTCAAGTGGTTCATGGTAACCTGGAGATCACGCATCTGCAGGGCACTCCAGACCTCTCCTTTTTGCAGGTACGGGACTGTCATGTGTTTGTGTGTGTTAGGGTAGTGCTCTTTATTATACAGCGGCTAGATTTCTTCCTGTTCATTTTCTTGCCATTGTGTTAAATAATCACATTATAATGAATAATGTGTGTGTGCCTGAGTTTGACCACAGCATATTTCTAAAAGTCTGCAATGCCCTTTTATTGTATGTTACACAGGCATAATCATTTTTAAAAAGCTCAAAGGGTACTGAATAACAGGAATGGGTCACCTTTATTTTAAGGTGTCCTCCTTGTTACAGTGTAAATATACAGTAAATTTAAGTACTGAGTAATATAAATTAACTACATGTACTTTATATAGGGTTAGGCTTAAGATTAGGTTTGGTTTAGGGTTAGTTGCATGTAATTATGCATAATTTATAGTAATTACTATAGAAACTACATGTAACGTGTAACAAGGACAATGTAAAATTAAGTGTTACCCAGGAATGGCCCATCTTAAGGGATAGTTTACCCAAAAATGAAAATAAGCCCATGATTTACTCACCCTCAAGCTATCCTAGGTCTATTTGACATTCTTCTTTTAGACGAATACAATCGAAGTTATATTAAAAAATATCCTGGCTCTTTCAAGCTTTATAATGGCAGTGAATGGCAGCACAAAAATTAAAGCTCAAAAAAGTGCATCCATCCATTATAAAAGTAATCCACACAGCTCCAGGGTGTTGATAAAGGCATTCTGAAGCGAATTCATGGGTTTGTGTAAGAAAAATATCCATATTTAAAACTTTATAAAGTAAAATATCTAGCTTCCGGAGGACCGTCTTCCATATTCAACTGACGAAGTAAGTGTAGCACCCCTCGCAGTTCAAAATGCTTACGCTACATCCGACGTCATAGTTACACCAGTTGAATACAATGATTATAAATCACTGCCATTATAAAGCTGGGAAGAGCCAGGATATTTTTTTTATTTAACTCTGATTGTATTCGTCCGAAAAAAGAAAGTTATATACATCTAGGATGGCTTGAGGGTGAGTAAATCATGGGGTAATTAACATTTTTTGGTGAATTATCCCTTCAACATCCTATTTCAGGTAAAAATGTTCCTTACAAAAACTTTTAAAGTTCTTACACAACTGATAAGGACAATAGAAATGCTATTAATTTAAGCCACTCACTAATAATGAGTCTCAAATGTCAATAAAATGATGAAAATGAAAAGATGCTCATGTTTGTCTGTAGGGGATTGTGGAGGTTCAGGGGTATGTGCTGATAGCTCACGTTTCAGTGCGTTCAGTTCCTCTGGACAGTCTACGGATCATACGAGGCAGTCAGCTCTATAACTCCAGCTATGCTCTCGCAGTACATAACAACACCCACCACAGTCAGGTGGGAGTCGGCCTGAGAGAACTACGCCTCAGGAGTCTTACAGGTAAGGAGTGTGGGACATTGTGAAAGCATTTTAAAATAGTCAAATTTATATTGGGTTATTTTAGATTTAAGAGTGAAAGTCTATTACTGACTACTCTAATTTTTTCAGTCAACTTCAGTTAAAATTAGGTTAAGTTAAAGCTTCGGTTTACACTGTTTGATGACACCTGATAGCAATTAATTATATTAGTGGTAGTGGTATAGTTATTTAAAAAAATGATATATATACCTTCTCTGGAAGTCTCAGGATCAAAAAATGTTAGGATGTCTCTTGCCTGTCAACATATATATTTACATACCTTAGCGCACCCTGCTCGCGCAGACATCACTAGCATGTCTTCAGACATAAGAAAGTATACTTTGTCTACTTTTTATGTACTTGTCAGAAATATACTTAAAATGGCACTTAACTATACCTGACAGAAAAGTACACTATATTGACAAAAGTATTGGGACACTCCTCCAAATCATTGAATCCAGGTGTTCTAGTCACTTCCATGGCTACAGGTATATAAAGTCAAGCACCCAGGCATGCAGACTTCTTCTACAAACATTTCAGAAATAATGGGTCGCTCTCAGGAGCTCAGTGAATTCAAGCGTGGTACCGTGATAGGTTGCCACCTGTGCAATAAGTCCATTCCTGAAATTTTCTCTCTACTAAATATTCCACAGTCAACTGTTAATGGTATTATAACAAAGTGGAAACAATTGGGAACTACAGCAACTCAGCCACGAAGTGGTAGGCCACGTAAAAAATCACAAAGCGCACAGTGCGCAGAAGTCGTAAACTTTCTGCAGAGTCAATGGCTACAGACCTCCAGACTTCATGTGGCCTTCAGATTAGCTCAAGAACAGTGTGTTGAGAGCTTCATGGAATGGGTTTCCATGGGTGAGCAGCTGCATCATCACAAAGTGCAATGCAAAGCGTTGGATGTTTTGATCATCGTTCGGAATGCGATTTTCTCAGCTTTTTGTTAAAAATGTAAATTTTTTTCTTAATGAAACTTACCAACATTCAAGTGTTGATAAAAAGGATGCACGAAGCTACAATAACATGTTTTTAAAATCGAAAGAGGTAAAGTACAGTTAATACCTAAATAGGAACATAGAAGTATACATAAAATGCAAAAATAATATATAAATAGTAAACTGTAAGTATGTTTTGTTAACTTAAAGAAAACTTACAAGTATACTTGCAGTGTAAAACTACTAAACTAGTAGTTTACTGAATACCCTTCAAAGTGTACTTTCATAAACTAAAAAATGTGCTACAAGTATTAAAAGTAAACTACGAGTATACTTATAAATTCACTTGTAGTACAGATGCAGTATGAGAAAAGTAGTTGTGCATTTAAAGTTTACTACTGTTACACTTATAGTACACTTAAAGGATTAGTTCACTTCAAAATGAAAATTTCCTGCTAATTTACTCACCCCCATATCATGTCAGATGTTCATGTCTTTCTTTCTTCAGTCGAAAAGAAATTACGTTTTTTGAGGATTTTCCTCCACATAATGGACTTCAGCAGATTGAAGGTCCAAATCAATGCTATTTAAAGGGCTCTGTACAAGGGTCTTATCTAGAGAAAAAAATATATATATCCTTTTTAACCAAAATTGCTCATCTTGCACTGCTCTGCGGTAATCACGTCGAAAAGGTCACGCTAGACATATGCAGAAGTACCGCCCCCGTGTTTAAAAAGCGCACGTGCTAAGACTAATACAAACGCCCTTTAGCAAAAAAAGGTAAAACAATGATGTCGGACGATTTTGAAGTAGGAGATGGAGATCTTTTTGGTAAAGGGCGTTTTTTATTAGTCTTAGCACGTTCACTTGGGGCAGTACTTCCGCCTACGTACGTCTAGCTTGACCATTTCGACGTGATTACGCTATCCGTGGCGTGTAGCAGAGCAGCGCAAGATGAGCAAGGTAAGGTTTTGCAATGGTTTCGCTAGATAAGGATTTCGCTCGGATTGCGCAGAGCCTTTGAAGCCCTTTGAAATTGCATTGATTTGGACCTTCATACTTTCTACATAAAGTATACTTAAAAATATACTTGAACATTACTTAAAGGGGTGGTTCCGTGTTTTTTTTCTAGGCTTGGTTGTGTTTATGGGGCGCAGTATAACATGTCTTAATACTTCTTTTTTTTTAAAAACGCCATATTTTTCTTATATTTTACCTTTATTCCACACCACTGTCTCCACTGTCCTTTGAACGGCTCGTTTGCTTCCTGCTTTTGTGAAGCCCATCCCTCCGAAAAACGCAATGGTCTTAGATTGGTTAGATGGCCAAATGTAGTTTGTAGTTCTGCAACAGCTCTCTTTCTTTCGTAATGACTGCGACGTGGCCTCGCCCACTTTGTTGCGTGTTCGCGGGGGCAGTGTTTATGTTAATAGCAAGGGTTTATGATGTCACCAACCCGGGAAGAAGCTTGTTGTAGTCCAAACCGGCCGTTTTTGTAGGCAATAAACTGCCATAACTTTAAAAGACAATATCTCCGTTTGCATTGAACTTTCAGCGCTGTAACTTTGCCGATACTGTTTATGCTCAAGCAGCAACATTACACACTAACTAAAGTTAAAAAAGTGAAATCGTGTGCAACCACCCCTTTAAGTATACTCAATAAAATGAACTTGAAGTTTACTTCTTTTTCGTAAGGGTTGCTATTGCTAGCCTCTCTGAAATTGCCTACCCTAGCTTTAAATGGATGGTGACCAGTCTAGTTAGGGGATGCGACAGTTTAGATTCCCAAGTTTATGTTCTCTCTGTAAATTAATACAGTTCAATTAGTCATAGACATTTCTATTGTGAATATACATTTTTGTAGTTATGCTCAGTTCTCAAATATTTCACTAGATAATTATCTTTGTGAAAACTTGTGTGTTGAGTAAATCCTACTCGCATGATAACATCAGTCTGTTGAGAGTAACTGCCTGTGTGATTCATTGGGTAGCAAATGTTACCAGCCAATAACTATTTCCTATAGAACAAAACGTGGTCTTTATCCACGGGTCTTAGGACGTTTACTGGATGTTTTTTTTATTATTTTCATAGATACTAATAAGTATTATCATTGAAATAAATGAATTGCATTGATTAAAATGCTTTATCACAAATGACTGGAAAGCTCATGGATAAGTCATTGAAATTCACTGGTTTGATCACCCTGATTTAATTTTTTGTTCAAGGTTCCCAGAGTCATGGAAAATCTGTGAATAGCAGAGAATTTAAAAATTGTGATTACAATTTTGATGGTCATAGAAATTAATTTAATTTTAAGAACTCATGTCATGGAATTTGTATAGCAAAAATGAATTTCCTTCTTGCGGTCACATTAGAGAATTTTAGGCAAAATTTCGCAGGCAAAAAGGTCCATTGTTGAAAGTGTAGTGATGCATGAAGAACTGAGGTCGCTTTCAAACCAAGCAGCTTTCTGCTGGTCCACACAGTGAATTAGTGTGACCAATTTGAACCCGATGTGAAATTTTTCGCCCTCACTTGAAACTCCTAAGGTCTTTATCCTCAAGTCCAAAACATTTAATTGACTAGAAATTAATCTTTGTATTTGCATTCTCTGTGAAATGATTGTAAAAATTGTTGTACAGTCATGAAAATGGAACCCTGTGAGTAAAATGACTGACTCTTTCACAGAAATCCTGCTTGGCGGGGTTTATATTTGGGGAAATCCTCAACTTTGCTTTCCTCAGAATATTCTTTGGAAAGACACTGTTACTGAAGACCAAAACAAACCGCTACATCTGCAAGACATTCCAAAGAACTGTGAGTGAACTATCCCATCACACGTCACATTATTCACTGCATCATATGCTCAATAACAATGATCTTTTTTTAGGTCCTCTTTGTTCTTCTGCTTGTGGGTCTGGTGGATGTTGGGGAGAAACAAATCAAGACTGCCAAATATGTAAGTCATTGTCTTATTGGTATTTTTCGAGTTTGATCAATGTTTTTTTTTGCCATGAATTCTGTGTAATTGAATCAAGATTACCAGTCCATCTCATTATGTTTTATAAATAATTTTTCATGTCCTTAAATTATCTAATTTATACAATATATTATATAATCATATCTTTTGTTGGTTTGAGTTAATGTGGTGGACATTTGTTTGGTGCTCGTCCTTCGGATGAGATGTTAAACCGAGGTCCTGACTCCTGACTCTCTGTGGTCATTAAAAATCCCTAGATGTCCTTTGGAAAAAGAGTAGGGGTGTAACCCCGGCATCCTGGCCAAATTTGCCCATTGGCCTCAGTCCATCAGGGCCTCCTAATAATCCGTACATACCGATTGGCTTCATCACTCTGTTTCCTCTCCACCAATAAGCTGGTGTGTGGTGAGCGTTCTGGTGCAATATGGCTGATGTCGCATCATCCAGGTGGAAGCTGCACATTGGTGGTGGTTGAGGAGACCCCCCCTTCCTTGTAAAGCGCTTTGAGTACCCAGAAAAGCGCTATATAAATGTAACAAATTATTATTATTATTATTATTATATTGAACATCTGGTTTGGCACTCGTTTTGACAGTATTTAACCTAGTTTATATTAGAGACAAATTCTGATCAGTTCAACTCTACATTGCCTATCAGAGAATAAATAGACACAATTCGACCAAATTAAGTATCTAATTATTTGTGTTTTGTTGTAAAACGTAATGGAATTATTCCTTTGAGACCATTCTGAATCTTGTCTGACCCGGTATTAGGGCTGCACATTTGATCGAATTTGTAATCGTGATTACAATTACGGATGCCACAATTATATAATCTTTCAAAGGCGCAAGTACAAAAAATTCTTACATTAGTCTTACAACTTACATTATTCTGTGTGCCTAAGATGAGTTTTTTTTCTACAGGTTATCTTAAGAGTTTTCTTTCCATTTTTTTTTATTTTAGTTTTAGTATAACATGTACCATGCATATCATACCATGCATATTTTATCTTTTTTTTGTTTAAAGAAACCAAACCAATGTATATTTGACATTTGAGGCTTAGGCCCAATTCTATTGTATACCCCTTTGCCTATCCCTATGCCTATGCCTACCACTTCCCCTTGAAACAGATTGGCAAGGCGTAGGAGTGAAAATATTCTCCTAAGAAATGGGACACCACTACACGTCATCATACCCCATTTCAACAGCAGTGAAGTGCGTAGGCTATATCTAACAGAAATCAGGCGGGAGCACGTTTAACAAATTACTCACTCCCAACGTTGTTTTGTGCTGTATTTGGACTTAATAAAACGGCGCTCAGTTCAAAAACGTGTGAGCCTTCGAGTTTCCTAAGACAATACAGACTGATACTGAACATACAAGACTGATGAAGCCGTTTTCCATCGGGCCAAACTGTTCTCTTTGTCTGTTAACTGTTCCATTCCGTGCCGATCTGAGCCGGCCGGTACGGATATGGTTTCGTTTTCTACCGTGGTGCTGTGATAATGGAATGAAAGCAATGTAATAC